>NC_090650.1:391950966-392550966 GCF_040937935.1 Hyperolius riggenbachi | reverse complement strand
AATTTGGGGGCTTAATGCAGCAACATGGCGCCCCCAGGACCAATGGCACTCCAGGCAATGGCCTGTACTGCCTATGCCTAGAGGCTCCCTGCCTCTCGACTTGCTCTTGATTACGATTTGGTACTGCATTCTTGGATCTGTATATTGTCTATATAGTCCTGTCATGCATGTGGAATTATTCACTGTGGTTGTACTATTCATTGCTGACCACATAAAACTGTTGTATATATTCATTGCACTTTTCAATTAATATTATTGCTGATATTTGCTCTCTCATCTCCTATATGTGCTGCACAGAGTGGTCACCAACTCTGCTGTCAGTGAGGTTCATAACAGCCACCTTGCCAGCACCATGTGTCCAGTCTCTAGGCCTTAAACATTCTTCTCTGGACTGTGGTCTGTTTTTACTAGCCCGAGTAAACAGGATATTCTATTACCACTATTGGATAAAGTCAATGTATACATTGTCTTTAGCATGCCATTGCAAATTTGGTGATGATGTTTTTTTTTGGGGGGGGGGGGGTCATAATTAAAGTAGTTTAGATTTTATTGGAGGAGAAGGGTTTGGTTTAAATTTTAATTAAAAATATTTAGTTGCACCACTCTGACACATACAAAGATAAATAAACACTCCTTCAAACCTATGATCATTTCAGTGCATGCTTTTCACTCTTCTCTTTTCATAGCTAGGGTTATACTGGGGGCAGCCATTAGCAATTCCTCCATTGCCGGACACCATCTACTCCACCAGTTTGCTGGAAAAATCCCGGCAATTTGAAAGGAAGGGAGGGGTTCCTCCAATAAATGTAAAATATTTTATATTTGTCATCATGCAGCTGAAAAAAGGCTGCTATTTATTATTATAATTTAGAAAATAGATTTTATTTCTGAAATCTTGTTTTTTTAATTTGGGTGCACTTTAATTACATAGGACCAAGGTTGTAAATTGATCAAGGTGAAAGAGCCCTTGATATAAACCTCTGCCTTAGATTATCAAAAGAATCAGTGGGTGCCAGTCAATCACCCATTTGCTCATAAATCATTATACATCTAAATCTCCACCCACCGTTGGCTGCCCGAAGTTTATCCAAAGCTCTGTGGCCACCCCCACCTGCGTTGCCATGGCCCACCCACAGCTCAGTAGTCACTTACTGCTGCAATAAGTGTATTTTCTGGTGAAACGCTGCCACCTTACGAATATTTTCCGGTGAACTGCTGCTGCAATAAGTGTATTTTCTGGTGAAACACTGCCACATTACGATTATTTTCTGGTGAATTACGATTCTGAATTACGATAATTACAATTATTTTCTGATGAAACACTACCGCATTATGATTATTTTCTGGTGAAACGATGCTGCATTATGATTATTTTCCTGGGGGAGGGGCTTGGGGGAGGAGGGCGCCACAGGTTTTCTCGCCTGGAGTGACAAAATGACTAGAGGCACCCCTGATGTGTTGCTATTTATTGACATTTTGAAATACAGACTTTTTTGCATTTATTTCCTGGCTGGTGTGCGAGTCACTTCTGTATATACACCCCCACCTGTGTTGCCATGACCTGTGCCCAGTGTGGCAGTCACAGCCTAATAGATGACTACTCATCTATTAGGCCGTTTTATAGACTTAGCACCCATTAGAGTTTATCTAAGGTTTTTTGTACAATTAAGGGTGTGCATACCTCTTTTGTAAATATAACACAGGTGGGGGTGGTCACAGAGCAAAAACCACCAGTTTTGATGAGGGGGCGGAGTCTTAGACAATGATTTACGTGTAAGTGAGAACAAAACATTGAGGAGCGAGGAGAACACCAGCGCATACCACTAAGGCTGCATCTGAAATGACCACCAGCTCAGTGTGCAGCACCTATATAGACTCTCTGCACACTTCGCATTCAATTCAGATGCAAAAGTACCTCCTAGTTTAATAAATGTTAGCACTTGTCTTGGATGCAGGGCATGCATTTTTCAGTCTGGCAAAGGCGGTGTATGCCTGTGCGATTAACCATTCAATTGCAACATGTGTTTAGGGATGCGCAGCCTCCCCCCCCCCACACCTTTCCGAGAACAAAACATTGCATATTTTATTTCTTTACAAGCTCGGTACTCTTTAATAATCTGCCTTTTTTTATGCATTTGATATCTTTTCCACACAAAAAAAAATACAAATTTTTTAATACACTGCCTGATTGATCTCCCAGTACTAATCTGCCGATGTTGGAGAGATGGTAGCCCAGTCATTCTGTGTTTTTATTTTCCTCCTACCAGCACACTTGGAAGTCGCTATTCTGCCGGGGGTGGAAGGATGATTGACACACCACTCGCTCTTATGCGATCATTCCAAATGGGGGGGGAGGGGTGGGGGGAGCCTGTACATCAGGGACTCTGAGTGTGTTTGGCTATTCAAGGATATAAAGAATTGATTTGTATATTTAGTGACTGAGCAGAAGCGATGTATCATGGAAGGTCTTTCTTGCTCACACAGAGCTGAATAATTTCAAAAAAAAAAGTTTGATAAGAGAAAATTATAATTTGTTTTTTTTAGAAAAAGCATCCTTCTTCCAATACAAGTAGGGAGGTTAAAAGCCATTTTTCAGGGCAGCTTGCGGATACACAGTTCTTATGAAGGCCATTAATCCTGCAGTAAGACTTCAGTGCCCCGCCTAGGCTACCCGTTTCCTTATCTATGTAACAATCACGGTCACATGTGACATTTGACATTCTTTTGTATTTCTGATGGATTCCTGTCTATTCTGAGCTTTATTTTATTCCCTGTGTGTATTAGAGTGGCTTCCTTTGCTGGAATCCCTGGCGTGGCTCTTGTGCAGGTATATATCCTTTAACACTCAGCTTATTTAGTTAGTAGGTGACCTTGAGCCGCGGACTATACTATCGTCATCTGGGATCACTTCCCTGCTTGCTTTCTCATGGACCTGAGACAGGGCGGCTCTTGTAAGGTTTATTACTGCTTGAAATATTATGTAATGCGAAGACACAAACCCCTAGAATGTAAGCTAATGTGATCTGAGTAAAAAAAATAAACAGTTTACATAAATCTATAGTTAATATTTGTATAGCACTTTTCTCCTGTCCATTTCAAAGCGCTTGAGCTGCAGTCACTGGGGTGCGCTCGGTAGGCAGTAGCAGTGTTAGGGAGTCTTGCTCACAAACTCCTTATTGAATAGGCGCTGGCTTACCGAAATAGGAAGAGTCAAAATTTAAACCCAGGTTTCCTATGTTAGAGGTAGAGCCCTTGACCATTACTCTATCCAGCCACACTAGTATAGTTAGTATTGGAGCACCCTGGAAAGCTTCTACTTCTACTAAGGATAAGAAACTCAAAGCTCACAAACCTAGTCACTGAGTGACTGTGTGTCAAGATCAGGGCCGGTCCTAGACTTCTTGCTGTGTGAGGCAAACTTGTGAGGATGCGCCCCTCTGAATTGGAATGATCGCACTGCACCCGACAAATTGCACCGTACGTTGTAGCTGCGGTGAGTCCCCAAAAAACACCCTCAGTATAGGTAGGTAGCCAGGTATAGGTGCCCCCAGTATTGGTAGCTAGGCACAGTTGCCCACAGTATAGGTTAGCCAGGTACAGTTGCCCCCAGTATAGGTTCGCCAGACACTCTCTTCACTTCCTGCTTCTGCCTACCTGGTGCTGCCCCCAGACTTCTGCCGCCTGAGGAAGTCACCTCACTTAGCATCATGTGCCGGGCCTGGTCAAGGTTAAAAAAAAATGGGCAGAGCCAACAACAAACTAAATTATAAATGGTAACAGGGCCGGATTTACCATAAGGCACTGTAGGCTAGTGTTGTCGCGAACCCGTATATTTTGTTTTGCGAACTTGCGAAAAAGTTCACGAATCGGCGAATCAACGCGAACCCGCAATAGACTTCAATGGGCAGGCGAACTTTCAAAACTACAAACACTAATTCTGGCCACAAAAGTTATGGAAAATATGTTTCAAGGGGTCTAACACCTGGAGGGGGGCATGGCGGAGTGGGATACACACCAAAAGTCCCGGGGAAAATTACGAATTTGACGCACAGCAGGGTTATAATCCCTGAAAGGCAGAAATCACATTGCATTCCAAAATTGGGGGCCTAAAGTGCTGGAAAACATCTTGCGTGTGTATACATTGATCAGGTAGTGTAAGTAGTGTGCTGCTCCACACTGACACACCAAACTCACTGTGTAATGCACCGCAAACAGATGGCCGTGCTGGTGCGCACATTGGCAAAAGGTGCAGGTGATGGCGGCTTTCCAGCCCATATGGTCGGGCTGAGGTAGCTCAATGACAGAACAACAGTGACTGTCCAGCTGATCGAATTTGGTCTGTCCACAATGAAGCAACAACCTTATTTTCTTGGGTGTGCCCCCAACACACTCATATAGGTCATTGCTTCATTGTGATACGCAAGCCCCTTCACCACGGCAAGGTAATGATCACGAAGGGGAATTGACACATGTACATGCCTTTTGTTTTGTTGTTGCAGCCGCAGTGCAGCCAGAAAAATTAGGCAGGCATGTACACGCACTAGAAAATTTGTTATAGCGGCCACTGCTAGCAGCGGCCTTAAAAATTCAGGAATCCACTTGGAGTCCTGGACCCTGTTAGTGGTGGCGGAGAAGGCAGTCAAGCGGCCTGCAGGCAGAGATGCTGTGTGGGGACCGACTTAGTCTTGGGGCAGGCAGTCACACGACGTGCAGGCAGAGGTGCTGTGTGTGGGGACTGACTTAGTCTTCGGGCAGGCCTGACCGTGCTTTGCAGACCAGGCATCCTTGGTCAGATGGACCCTTGACCCAACTCTGTGTGCCAGAGATGACACCACTTGCCTTTCAACATCACGGTACAGTTTGGGTATCGCCTTTTTTGAGAAATAATTGCGGCCTGGTATCTTCCACTACGTTGTGTGGCTCTGCTTTTGTGTGCTGTTTTTCCTCAGGTGATCATCCCATTGCAGTTTGTGCTTTTTCATCATGTGCCTTCGTAAGGTAGTTGTCCCTACGTGGGTCTTGGTCTTTCCACGGCTCAATTTTTGGTGGCAGAGAGTACAGATGGCATTGCTCTCATCTGAGGCAGACACACATAAAAATTTCCACACCGCTGAACCCTGGGATGATGGCACTTGGTGATGGCTGCCGACGGAGTGTTAAGTGGGGTGCCAGAATCAGAGCAGGAGGAGGAAGATATGTCATGCTTCCGTGCGGAAGCTGAGAAAGATGAGGTGTGGCTGTGTTTTATGGGGTCTGACAGCGCGCAGGGGGGACTTTGGAGGAAACTAACTAGCAACAGAGGCTGGGCTCTATAGACAGACCCAGCCTCTGTATGCGGATTGCGATGTAAGAAACCCGCCTCGGGTTCTCTTTAAATAGTCAACTACATTATGATAATATTGGGGGTTGATGGCACATGCCTTCTTCTGAACACTGTACTTTGGTCAAGGGCCGCACAAAATCACAACAGCACGACCTCGAACAGACCTGCCGAGTGGCCTGCCTCTGGCTCTGCCTCTGCCTGTTGTTTTGTCCATGTTGGGGGGATGAAGTGAAAAGGTATGCACAGACTGGTATATAAAACAACGTGCAGTCACACAGGTGCAGTGAACAGGTATGCAGTGACTGGTATATAAAACTGCGTGCTGTCGCACAGGTGCAGTGAAAGGTATACAGTGACTGGTATTACAGTACAATGTGCAGCTGCAGGGCCGGTTTAAGCAACAATGGGGCCCCAGGGCAAAATAAACCTAGGGGGCCCCCCAACAGATACCCCGGAACAAAAATAGGCATTAAGGGACCTATTTTGCAGCTGGTATAGTCAGGGTGTGAAGCCCCAATTGGTCGGAGCTCCATATTCTGGCTATCCCAGCCTGCATGGGGGACAAGGGGTTAAAAAGTTTCAGGAGGGGGGACCCCACATAATTAAAACAAAAAAAAAATTCCCACACTCTAAACATACAAAAAAAATTGGGAAAATAGGAAAAAATGCCAGGGATCTTCATACAGCCATATTGCGGCTGTATAGCGATCCCTGGCCAAAGCGCTGTGGCTGCGTATGGACCCCCTGGAAACCCCGTCAGGAGATTCGTTGCTCTTTCTTTTGATACATGTAAAATTACACTACCATTAGGTTTGCTACTAAAAGTGACATTCACCGCATTTAAAAGTATACTTTTTTCCTTCAAAACTTTAAAATCAATTTTCTCAAAAACTATAAGGTCTTTTTGAAATTTGTTTTTCCTTTTGTAGCCACTGGGGGCCCCTACAGGCTCTGGGGCCCTGGGGCAATTGCCTCCTTTGCCTCTATGGTAGTGCCGGCCCTGTGCCGTTGCGCACACACACAGGTGCAGTGAACAGGTATGCAGTGACTGGTATATAAAACTGCGTGCTGTCACACAGGTGCAGTGAAAGGTATACAGTGACTGGTATTACAGTACAATGTGCAGCTATCACACACACAGGTGCAGTGAACAGGTATGCAGTGACTGGTACATAAAACTGAGTGCTGTTACACAGGTGCAGTGACTGGTATTACAGTACAATGTGCAGCTATCACACACACAGGTGCAGTGAACAGGTATGCAGTGACTGGTATATAAAACTACGTGCTGTTACACAGGTGCAGTGACTGGTATTACAAATGTGCAGCTGTCACACACACAGGTGCAGTGAAAAGGTAGGCACTGAATGTGCTGAGCCTGGCACAGTATAGCAATTAGCAAGGGCCAGCTGCGACAAACAGGGCTGTATATGCAGTGTCAGTGGGCCACACAAACACACAAAAAAAACACATCACAAGAACATTAGCTCTCAAAAGAGCTGTTTTGGTGGTGCTTCTCAGCAACAAATATCAGCAAGGAGCAAGCTAACAGACCTCCTAACCATCACTTTCCTATCTCTCCAATGTCTCTCCCTTCTCTCACTAATACTGCAGCACACAGAGTGAGAACATGGCTGATGCTGCTGCCTTATATAAAGGGGGGGGGGGAGAGGCTCCAGGAGGGAGTGCAGCCTGATTGGCTGCCATGTGTCTGCTGACTGTGAACCGTTCGGGACAACTCTACTGTAGGCATGTGCCTACAGGCGCCTCATGATGGAAAGGCAGTTCACTCCCCTCCCCTATTTGGAGTCCCGAGCAGAGTGTAAATGAGAGGTTACTCACCCAGATCTCCCTTCAGTCTGGTGCACCAATTGCTACTTAATACTGAGAGTACCTCTGGCTACCTAATGCCAAGGGGCATCTGTAGCTACCTGTGACGAGCAAGGGAAGTAAGGGAGAAGTGACAGCTGGGACAGCCAGCACACTTGTGTTGCGATTCAGCAGGGGTTTGCAGGTTCATGGAGGGCAAAGTCTAGGGCGCCAGGACATCTGTGCTTATAAGCTCCTGCAACGTAAATCTGGGCCTGGATCGGAAAATTTAAATTGCAGCCATTCTTATACTGTCTGGGTTCTAAAACTTAGCACATTTGGTCACTGGGTGACTGCCATTAAAATTCAGGAAAGTGGGTGGAGCCTGCAACAGCCATTCAAAATTCACCTATTGATTTTCAAAGGGAATAATTCAATTGCTCCCATTCTTACACTGTTAAAGAATAACTGTAGTGAGAGGTATATGGAGGCTGCCATATTGATTTCCTTTTAAGCATTACCAGTTGCCTGGCAGCCCAGCTCAGCTTTCTGCCTGCAGTAGTGTGAATCACACCAGAAACAAGCATGCAGCTAATCTTGTCAGATCTGACAAAAATGTAAGAAACACCTGATCTGCTGCATGCCTGTTCAGGGCCTATGGCTAAAAGTATTACAGGCAGAGGATCAGCAGGATAGCCAGGCAACTGGTATTGCTTAAAAGGAAATAAATATGGCATCCTCCATATACCTCTCACTCCAGTTCTCCTTTAATATGAGAGGCCTCAAACCTGGTACAGACGGTCATTTGGTAAGGGGTCCAAATTCAGAAAAGGGGCGGAGCCAAAAGCAGCCAATCAGATTTGTTTGATTGATTCCATTCTCACATTATCGATGCCAAGGACCCCAAAGCTCACAAACTTCATCACTGAGTGACTGTGTGTCAAGGTTATAAAAAGTTGGTGGAACCAACAACAACCAAATTTTTACATGGGAAAATTTAAATTGCAGCCATTCTTACACTGTTAATGGCAAGGTTCTCAAACTTAGCACAGTTCGTCACTGGGTGGCTGGAGTTAATATTTAGGAAAGTAGGTGGAGCCTTTAACAGCCAATCAAAATTCACCTATTCATTTTCAATATCGAAAAAGGACACGGCACTCAAAGGCTGAAAGCAGCAACAAGCTGTTTTGGAGCAGCAAGGTAGTACACACTGTGTGTGTACTACCTACCTTGCTGCTCCAATACAGCTTGTTGCTCCTTTTAGCCTTTGAGTGCCGTGTCCTTTTTCAATATTGCTATATGTCTCTGCAGGGGTAGTGTGCCTGAGGACGCTGTGTACCGGCTGGCCGGAAAAATAGCGGTTTTATTCCAAGGTTGAAGTTTTCTATTTTTTTGCCTATTCATTTTCAAGGGTAATATTTACATTGCTCCCATTCTTACACTGTTAATGGCAGAGGCCTCAAACATACTACACTCAATCATTGTGTGACTGGGGATCAAATCCTGAAAAGGTGGCGGAGCCACAAATAGCCAATCCAATTTGTTTGATTTTAATGGGAAAATGCAAACTGATTCCATTCTCATGTTATTGATGTCAAAGACCCAAGAGCTCACAAACTTGATCATTGACTGACTGTGTGGCAAGGGTAGTAAAATTGGCAGGACCCAACCAGAGGCGGCCTTAGAGTATGTGGGGCCTTGGGCGAGAGTCATATGCGGGACCTAGAGCCATAAGTGTAGGCCATATACCATACCACCATCCTCATGGGCTTGTTCACCTGTAATGCAGTATGACGTATTATTGTATAAAAAATTGTTAAAGGCCACTAAGCCAACCAATATAAGAACAATTACAAAACCTAATGTAATCAAACAGCCCATGGTACTACCATTTGCCGTTTGATTACATTATTTATTGTAATTATTTTTATATTGGTTTAGTGGCCTTTAACCAACTGTTGGGTTCTAGGCTGGCTGGGGATGGGTGTTAGGCAGGATGGGAAGTCCAAAGTTTGTATTTCTATCCAGACATTCTCCCAGCTAGCCTAGTACCCATGCCCAGCTCCCAAGCCAGCCTAGCACCATCCTCAACCAGCCTTGTACCCATTCCCAGCTCCTCAGCAAGCTAAGAACCAATTCCTTGCTCCCCAACCAGCCTATCACCAATCCCCAGTTCTCAAAGGCAGCCTAGCACCCATCCCCATCTCCCCAGCCAGCCTAGGCTAGCACCAATCCCCAGCCAGCCTAGCACCCATCCCCAGCTCTCCAGCCAGCATAGCACCCATCCCCAGCCAGGATAGCACCCATCCCCATCCAGCCTAGCACCCATCCCCAGCTCCCCAGTTAGCCAAGTACCCATCCCCAGCTCCCCAGCCAGCCAAGTAAACATCCCCAGCTCCCCAGCCAGTTAAGTACACATCCCCAGCTCCCCAGCCAGCCGAGTACCCATCCCAAGCTTTTCAACCAGCTTAGAACCCATTCCTTGCTCCCCAGCCAGCCTAGCACCAATCTCCAGCTCCTCAGCCAGCCTAGAACCCATCCACAGTTCCCCATCCAGCCTAATACCCATCCCCAGCCAGACTGCGTACACACCCCAAACTCCCCATCCAGCCTTTACCTATCCCTAGCTCCCCAACCAGCCTTGACCTATCCCTAGCTCCCCATCAAACCTAGTTAGCACCAATCCCCAGCCAGTCTGGAGGCTCCAGCCTGAGTCCCCTGTAACCAGAATGAAACAGGACTGACAGGAGGAAGTCAATCAGACACCGACACAGTAATTTAGCAAAAGAAAATTTGTTTTATTAATACAAAAACAAACAATGAAGTTGGTAAAAGTGAATGGAATCTCAACCAATGAAAAATACCAGAGTGCTTACAACACCATTCAGTTAGACTCTTGGTTCTTTATAATAGGCAACTCTGGCTGTCCCTGGAAGAGATCCCCAACTCAATCATCCCAACACACTGGCACCTTCTCAGTAAGTATCTATAACTGGACAATTCTATAGTCAGGGCCGGATTTGTACTTTTTACCGCCCAAGGCCCACTATCACCAGCCGCCCCCTGACGCATGCACACACACCAGATTTTGCTAATATTTGCGCCATTAAAACAAACATTACTCCATAGTCTTCATCACATTTGAAAGAACCAGCTGTAGTTCTGGCGATTTGAATCACTTGAGGACCCACCCTTTACCCCCCCTTAAGGACCAGCGCTGGTTTGATTGATCTGTGCTGGGTGGGCTCTGCAGCCCCCAGCACAGATCAGGGTGCAGGCAGGGAGATCAGATTGCCCCCCTTTTTTTCCCCCTATGGGGATGATGTGCTGGGGGGGTCTGATCTCTCCTGCCTGCTGTGGGTGGCGGGGGGGGGGGCACCTCAAAGCCCCCCTCCGCGGCGAAATTCCCCCCTCCCTCTCCTACCTGCTGCCTCCCCTGGAGATCCGGGCTGCACAGGACGCTATCCATCCTGTGCAGCCAGTGACAGGACGTCCCCTGTCACATGGCGGCGATCCCCGGCCGCTGATTGGCCGGGGATCGCCGATCTGCCTTACGGCGCTGCTGCGCAGCAGCGCCGTACAAATGTAAACAAAGCGGATTATTTCCGCTTGTGTTTACATCTAGCCTGCGAGCCGCCATCGGCGGCCCGCAGGCTATTCACGGAGCCCCCCGCCGTGATTTGACAGGAAGCAGCCGCTCGTACGAGCGGCTGCTTCCTGATTAATTAGGCTGCAGCTGGCGACGCAGTACTGCGTCGCTGGTCCTGCAGCTGCCACTTTGCCGACGCACGTTATGAGTGTGCGGTCGGCAAGTGGTTAAGGTGATGCATACAGTATCATGTTCATTTATGACACCATGGCCTTTTACATTCTCTTGGGGCAAGAGCTTGACACTGATACAGATCTTGTATTACACTAGCCATAAGCAGGCAGCTGACCACAGGGTGAAAATACATTTAGATTGAAGAGTAAAAAATGTAAACCCCAAACAGCTTAATACAGAGAATCCTGGCAATCAAATTAGTTTTCCAACATGTCACATTGCATTCCGCACAATGGCAGGTGGTGTTTGTGAGGAATCGGGACCCACAGGCATTACATTTTCACCTAGTCTAGCAGTATTATACAACGTATTCTAATCAATCACTTTGATTTACATCACAGGAGCCTATAGGCACAGATGTCCTGGCACCTTAGACTTCACCAGGGGCCTAGCAATAGGGGTTGCAGAGGTTGCAACCGCATCAGGGCCCCGAAGGGCCCTCCATCAACTACAGTATTAGCTCTCTATTGGTCCTGTGCTCATAATAATCACTTCTATAGATACTTTGAATAGTGGTAATTATTAAGAAACTATTCCCCATCCCCTTCTTGCACCTCAGACACTGTAGTTGCCATTGGCAGGTTTTGGTGCGCCGTATCAATTGCTATGTATGGAGTGCCTGGGGGGCCCCATTGTAAAACTTGCATCGGGGCCCACAACTCCTTAGCTACGCCACTGTAAAATATGTATCATTCAGGTAAAGACAGCTGAATTTGTTTAAGTACCTGAGCAGTGACTTATCTGCTGCTCTCCACAAAGTTCCTCTGACTTGCTTCTGTCCTAGTAGTGCACCGCCCCTGCCCGCATGTCTGTTGGCATAAGAGATATACTTCCCCTGGCTTCCTGCTGTTCCCCTAGCTGCTCCGTCCCGCTTGTCTGCCCGCCGGTCCGCACAAAAGTTAGATCTCTGTCCCAGTAGTGCACCGTTCCTGCCCGCATGTCCGTCGGCATGAAATATATACCCCCCCTGACTTCCCACTGTTCTCTTAGTACCATGCTGCTTCGTCCCGCTTGTCTGCCCGCCGGTCCGCACAAAAGAGAGATCTCTCCCTCCTCCACAAAGTTCCCCGCTTGCTGCGCTGCCAGTGTGGGCACAGATAGCAGCAGATCATCAGCGTCGCTTCTCTGAGCATTGCCTAGTGACGCGCCGTGTAATTCAAATACAGTAAGTGAAAAGTGATGTCACTTCCTGTGTAGGGTGCGTCACTAGGCAATGCTCAGAGAAGCGACGCTGATGATCTGCTGCTATCTGTGCCCACACTGGCAGCGCAGCAAGCGGGGAACTTTGTGGAGGAGGGAGAGATCTCTCTTTTGTGCGGCCGGCGGGCAGACAAGCGGGACGAAGCAGCATGGTACTAAGGGAACAGTGGGAAGTCAGGGGAGGTATATATTTCATGCCGACGGACATGCGGGCAGGAACGGTGCACTACTGGGACAGAGATCTAACTTTTGTGCGGACCGGCGGGCAGACAAGCGGGACGGAGCAGCTAGGGGAACAGCAGGAAGCCAGGGGAAGTATATCTCTTATGCCAACAGACATGCGGGCAGGGGCGGTGCGCTACTAGGACACAAGCGCTACATAGACATATAATTGAAACAGCTGATCTGCCAGCTGTAACGGCGCCCCAGCCAATCTGCCGCCCTAGGCCTGGGCTTTTGTGGCCTGCCCACAAATCCGGCCATGTCTATAGTACAGTGATGGCTAACCTTTCAGAGGCCGAGTGCCCAAACTGCGACCTAACATCGACTTTTTTATCTCCGAGTGCCACTGGGGGGGGAATGGGCGTGGCCATTATATTGTATGGGCGGAGCTAACATAATGATGAAACAGCGAGGCATAAGAAAGCAGTGTTTTCCGCCATGATGTGGTGAAACGAGGATTCGCATCATGGGTGTGCAGAAACTGTATGATGCTATTTATACCCGCCGTAACCTCAAAGCAGCAAATATAGCCAACTATGACCATTAAGGGCTTAGTCACACTATTTGCTTCACTGTCAGTTTTGACGCAACGCACATAATGTAAGATTCATATGGTAACATGAAAGTCAATAGACTTCCATGTTACCTTTCACACTACAGGTGTGCGTTCCCATGCGTTACGTTGTAACGCATCTGGGAACATTTTCAATGCACAACGCATACGTTTCCCCGATGGGTACAGCTGCTGATGTCCACGCTTTAGCGCACCACAACGTGCATTCCGTGCGATCACTGTGAGTTGGCAGCGCATGCATGAAATCGCATTCGTGCATACGTTCTGTAGTGTGAATGAGCCCTTAAAGAGTAACTGTCAGGCTGCAGAAGCTAATTTAAACCTCTATTTTCCTGTGTTAAACAGTTTAGAAGGAAGCCCAAAAGCCATTAGTGAAGATAAAAATCTCAGTTACCTTTGATGTGTGCTTATCTTAAAGGCTGTTATAGACCCATAAGGACGCAAGCCGCATACTAAACTGCAAAGCATTCTGGGGCCCTCCCCTCGGCTGCTAATGAGACGTTACAGAAGCTTGTAATCAGTCCAGCGTGTAGCACTGATAAATCTCGGGGCAGAGTACTCTGCAGGAGTCAGCTATTGTTCCTAGCCACATGGCTCATTAATATTCACTGCACACTGTGTTGTTCAAGTAGGAGCTTATCTGTGATCAGGAAGCAGGCAGGACATGACGACACATTTAACAGAAAAACATGGAGCCTGCCATGAGCTGTCAGGAGCATTTATCTCTGCATATACTATATACAAATTCTGTGAAATCCAAACGTGGACAGTGAAATGCATATGTAATGTAAGTACAGCCAATCTTTAGCTACTGATATATGTGTTTATTTTCTCTGAGACCTTATACCTAACAGCTCCTCTTTAATAATAAATGCAGCAACAGTTACCCCAGACACCAGAAAATAAACGCAATGTGTGCAACATTTCAGCAGAAAATAATGCAATGTGGGCCACATTGCACCAGAAAACAAACGCAGTGGGCCACATTGCACCAGAAAATAAACGCAGTGGGCAGCATTTCACCAGAAAACAAACAGCGGGCAGCATTTCACTAGAAAACAAACAGTGGGCCACATTTCACCAGCAAACAAACGCAGTGGGCCACATTTCACCAGAAAACAAATGCAGAGGGTAGCATTTCACCAGCAAACAAACGCAGTGGGCCACATTTCACCAGCAAACAAACGCAGTGGGCCACATTTCACCAGAAAACAAACGCAGTGGGCCACATTTCACCAGAAAACAAACGCAGTGGGCCACATTTCACCAGAAAACAAACGCAGAGGGTAGCATTTCACCAGCAAACAAACGCAGTGGGCCACATTTCACCACAAAACAAACGCAGCGGGCAGCATTTCACCAGAAAACAAACGCAGTGGGCCACATTTCACCAGAAAACAAACGCAGAGGGTAGCATTTCACCAGCAAACAAACGCAGTGGGCCACATTTCACCAGAAAACAAACGCAGAGGGTAGCATTTCACCAGCAAACAAACGCAGTGGGCCACATTTCACCACAAAACAAACGCAGCGGGCAGCATTTCACCAGAAAACAAACGCAGTGGGCCACATTTCACCAGAAAACAAACGCAGAGGGTAGCATTTCACCAGCAAACAAACGCAGTGGGCCACATTTCACCAGAAAACAAATGCAGCGGGCAGCATTTCACCAGCAAACAAACGCAGTGGGCCACATTTCACCAGAAAACAAACGCAGCGGGCAGCATTTCACCAGAAAACAAACGCAGTGGGCCACATTTCACCAGAAAAACGCAGTGGGCCACTTTTCACCAGAAAACAAACACAGTGGGCAGCATGTCACAGGACATAAACACAATATGACAAAACATTTGTACCAGAAAATAACACAGTGGGCCGCATTTTACCTGAAAAAAAAAGTAATGTACTCACCTGACAGAAGTCTTCTCTCTCGGCTGGGCTCTGGCGCGCTTCTCTCCCGGACGTTCCTCCTGCAGTCTCCCGCGCTGCCGCTGACAGGCAGAGTGCAGGGCTACGGGAAGATGGCGCCCGAAGCCCTGTACTGGAGACACAAATAGTTTCCAGTACAGGGCTTCGGCAGCCATCTTGCCGTAGCCCTGGTCTGCCTCCCGGGAGACTGCGGGGCTGCGGGATATGAACTGGTGCGGTGGCGTCTAGTAGACGCTGCGGCCAGTTCATAAGCAGCGGTGGCTTGCGTGACATAGGTTCGCCACCGCTGCTATAGTATATATATATATATATATATATATATATATATATATATATATATATATACATATATATATATATAACCTAGATTACCCTCTAATCAAATATTATTACTTGCTGTGATTATATATTTTAAGCCTCACTACAGAGAGTCAATTTCCCAGAAAGCATTCATGGAAACCCCATCTGACACATTAATTCTGGAACCTTAATATTTTCTTTGCTGATCAGCAAAACTCTATAATGGTCCACTTCAATAGTGACAAGTGGTGGCTGGATGGTGTACTGGTTAAGGGCTCTGCCTCTGACATAGGAGACCAGGGTTCCAATCTCGGCTCTGTCTGTTCAGTAAGCCAGCACCTATTCAGTAGGAGACCTTAGGCAAGTCTCCCTAACACTGCTACTGCCTATAGAGCCTGTCCTAGTGGCTGCAGCTCTGGTGCTTTGAGTCCGCCAGGAGAAAAGCGTGATATAAACACATTTCATCCAGCAGAATACCAAGCAAGATCTAACTTTCTAATGAAAAATAAGATAGAATCAAATGCACCATCCATATACAGCAAGCAAATATTTGCAGTTGAAATATAAACCATTTATTCAGGGCCGGGCCGAGGCAGAGGCTGGAGAGGCTCCAGCCTCAGGGCGCAGTGTAGGAGGGGGCGCACAATTTATTCAGTTGTCATTCCCAATTGTGTTTGAAGCAGAAAGAAATAGGAAAAGGGGATACATGGCAGTGACTGCAAGTCAGAGAACTAGAGATTAAGGTATTGGGGAGGTTGGGGGCCCTGGGGCACCTCTTAGTCCAGTAGCATCAGTGTGTGACAGCTGGGGGGGGGGAGGGATGGAGGGGCGCACTTTGGTGTCTCAGCCTTGGGCGCTGAAGGACCTTGTCCCAGCGCTGCATTTATTGCACAAAAAGTCTTCAGGTGCAGGTGTCTACTGCAAGAGGCCACTAGGTGGTGACAATGACAACTACTTCTTCAACATTACTGTGGCAAGATTATATAACACCTTAGACATCAAAGGAAGGAGACTTAACATAGGAATATTTGTCCCTGACACAGTGCTGTGATCTAGATGATTTACCTCCACCAGATAATTGCAGGGAGGATAGCTTAGGTAAAATTCCCTAGATGAACTGTTTACTCTGACTTTCAGGAGGACTCAATGGATAATAATTCTAGTTTTTGTACAGTGCTGATCTCCTGTCAGACTCAAAGCACTTGAGAGCTGCAGCCACTATGGGCAAGCTCAATAGGCCACCCTGCAGTATTAAAGGACAACTGAAGTGAGAAGAAAACGGAGGCTGCCATATTTATTTCCTTTTAAACAATACCAGTTGCCTGGCAGCTCTGCTGATCTATTTGCTGCACTGCAGTAGTGTCTGAGACACACCAGAAACAAGCAATCTTTTCAGATTTGATCTGCTGCATGCTTGTTCTGGGTCTATGGGTAAAATGATTACAGGCAGAGGAGCAGCAGGATAGCCAGACAACTTGTATTGCTTAAGGTCTCTTTCACAGTGCGACGTTAAAGTCGCACGGTATAACATTTTCCAACGCAGACTAACGCAACCAATACTAAGTCTGTGCGACATTCACAGTGCACACGTTGCATTGCGTGTAATGTGTAGCGTTATTAGAAAGTGCTGCATGCTGTGCGTTTAGCAATGAATCTGCTGCGTTATTTGTGTTGTACATGCTCAGTAATGTTTTTTTGTTTTTTTTTAATGTAACGCATGCGCCGTTTTCATTCCATCACTGTGCGACGAAAACTGTGCACCAAATGCAGGGCTAAAGAATGCACAATAACGTCCTAGTTATAGTCTACAATGCGTTGCATTAGGGGCACGTTGTGAGACCTTAACATCGCATCAAACGCAACGTCCCACTGTGAAAGAGGCCTAATAGGAAATAAATATATCAGCCTCCTTATCCCTCTCAGTTCAGTTGTCCTATAACCACTTCACCTCTAAGGGTTTTTCCCCTTAAACACCAGAGCAATTTTCACATTTCAGCGCTGCGTCCATTCATTCAGCAATTATTTTAACACTACTTATCACATTGAAATGATCTATACAGTTTTTTTCCACCACAAATTAGGATTTCTTTGGGTGGTACATTTTGCTAAGAAATATTTTATTTTATATGCATTTTAAAGTGAATAATAGGAAAATAAATAAAAAAAATCATTATTTTTCAGATTTTAGCTAATATAGTTTTAAATTAAACATGCTACTGTAATTAAAACCAACACATTTTATTTGTCTACTTGCCTGGTTATTACACCATTTAAATTATGTCCCTATTACAATGTGTGGCGCCAATATTCTATTTGGAAATAAATGTGTATTTTTCCCATTATGTGATTTTGGGTACTCTAACAATAATGTAAGCCCTTATTTGCAAACAATAACAGTAATACACCCTAATAGCATACATATTTTCAAAGCTAAGTCCCTAATATAACAATTTATGTATCGTCTTCCGTAACTTTATGTATTTATTTTTTTACACTTATGTTATATGGGGGCAGGGAGGTAGTATAATTAATTAATGGGCTTATTATAGGGATAGGAAATGTATATTTAATTTTTTTATTGTAATATTCATTTTGACCATTAGATGTTCCCACACATTTTCCTGTCTGATTAGAACGCAGCTCAAGTTGCGTTTCAGCCAACAGGAAATAACAGTTACTGTCATTATACAGTACAATGGAATTATTATTATTATTTATTTATAAAGCGCCAACATATTCCGTGGCGCTGTACAATGTAAGAAAACAAACAAGGGATACATAATGATACAGACAATGATATACATCAAATATGAACACTGATACAAGATACAGCACTGCTGATTACAATTTGATTTAACATGATGACTAAAATGTATAAATGTCTAACAGTGTGCAAGCAATTAAATTAATAACATTCCATGACACAAAAAGGTGAGAGCCCTGCGCTTGCGAGCTTACAATCTAAAGGAATGCGGTGGAAACAAGAGGTGGGGAAGTATACAGTATATGTACAGGCAGTGCGTAATTAGGTTATTTAGTGGGTGCATGGCCTAAGCTAGAGAATATGCTTGTCGGAAAAGGTGGATTTTGAGGGTGCGTTTAAAGATTTCAAAGGTGGGAGAGTGGCGGATGTGTTGTGGAAGGGCATTCCAGAAGAGGGGTGAGGCACGTAAGAAGTCTTGTACACGTGAATGTGGGGAGGTAATTGTAGAAGAGGATAGAAGAAGCTCGTGTGCAGATCTGAGATTGCGGTTGGGTTGGTATCTGGAGATGAGTGAGGAGATGTACAGGGGAGAGAGATTGTGGAGAGCTTTGTAGGTTAGTGTTAAGAGTTTGAACTGAATCCTCTCATTAATTGGTAGCCAGTGAAGAGCTTGACAGAGAGGGTCAGCAGAGGAAGAGCGAGAGGAGAGATGAATGAGTCGAGCAGCAGAGTTCAGTACAGAATTGAGCGGTGCTAGTCTGTTAGTTGGAAGTCCACCAAGCAATATATTGCAATAGTCCAATCGAGATATATTAAGAGCATGTACTAACATTTTGGTTGTGTCATGGGAGAGAAAAGGTCGGATACGTGCTATGTTTTTCAGTTGGAAATGGCAGGAGCTGGTTAGGGAGTTAATGTGAGGAGTAAATGAGAGAGAAGAATCAAATATTACCCCCAAGCACCGTGCTTTGGGAACTGATGTTATAGACGTGTTGTTAACATTTATTGTAATATCAGGCAAAGGGGTGGACAGTGATGGTGGAAAGACTACTAGTTCAGTTTTATTCATATTAAGTTTTAAGAAGCGAGAGGACATGAAAGAGGAAATAGCGGCCAGGCAGTCGGGAACCCGTGTGAGGAGAGAGTTAAGGTCTGGGGCCAAGAGGTACAGTTGTGTATCATCTGCATATAGGTGGTATTGGAAACCAAATGAGCTGATTAAGTTACCAAGACCATGCATGTAGATGGAGAAGAGGAGGGGACAAAGGACAGAGCCTTGAGGTACCCCTACAGACAGAGGATGTGAAGAGGAGGCCTGATCTGAATAAGAAACAGTGAAAGACCTTCCAGAGAGGTAGGAAGATATCCAGGAGAGAGCGAGGTCCTTTATTCCTATAGATGAAAGGATCTGTAGGAGTAGAGTGTGGTCGACAGTGTCGAATGCTGATGACAGATCTAGAAGTATGAGTATGGAATAATAGCCTTTGGATTTAGCTGTGAGGAGATCATTAGCTACTTTGGTGAGGGCTGTTTCTGTGGAGTGGTTTGGCCGGAAGCCAGACTGGAACTGATCAAGCAAGGAATTTGCAGATAAATACTGACTTAATTCAGCATGAATGTGGCGTTCAAGTAATTTAGATGCAAATGGGAGAAGTGACACTGGGCGGTAGTTAGCAATAGTGATGCTCATCCAGATTCCGGATATCCGAGTAACCCAGATATCCGACCATTTTTTACGCTATCCGGGTCAGAATTCGGATAGCTATCTGCGGATAGTTTGATACAAGACCCGGATATCTGCGGATATCCGCGGATATCTGGATCCGAAATACTGTAACTAAGGTGATGACATCCTGGAGCCAATCAGAGGGCTCCCAGCAGAAGCCCTAGCAACCAATCACAGAGGGGAACACTGGCCAGCCCCACCTGACCTCATTGAGCCAATCAGAGGCCTCCTAGCCTAAGCCCTGGCACCCAATCACAGAAAGGAATACTGGCCAGCCCCCCTTGTATAATAAGGAGGGCTGCCATGATGAGACAGATCGTTCTGGCTTGCTGAATGCTTTCTGAGAGACATGCTGCAGTGCTGGTGGCCTAGCAAGGGCTGCCTGTACACAGTTATAAACCTAAAGCTGTTCATTGATTAACCCCTTCACTACTCTATAGTAATCGTTAATTAGCTTGACTGATGTCTCATAGTGTGACAGTTAGAGTGTGTACTGCACAGCTACAGTGCTGCTGCTGGGCCAAGGGCTGTACACAGTGATAAGCCACCAACACAGTGATAAGCTCAGTGATTAACCCCTTCACTATCACTCCACTATTGTTAATTCATTAATGTGTTAGTGTGCACTAGTGTCTTCTCCTCTGCTGTCTGTCACTCTGCACTTGTCACGTGGCACTTGTCACGTAGCACTTGCCAAGTGTCACGTGGCACTTGCCACGTGGCATGTGGCACTTGGCACGTGTCACTTGGCACGTGTCACGTGGCACGTGGCACTTGGCACGTGGCACTTGGCACATGTCACATGGCACTTGGCAAGTGCCACGTCACACGTGCCAAGTGCCACGTGCCAAGTGCCACTTGCCAAGTGCCTTGTGGCAAGTGCCACGTGCCAAGTGCCACGTGACAGTTGGAAAGTGCCACGTACCACGTCCGTCATGCTCCTGGCACACGTTACACCTGCTGCTGCTGCATTGCCCTGCTCCTGCTGCCTGTGCAGCTCCCACCGCCAGGACAGGGTGCCACAGGCCACTGATACCACCTATATTTACCCAAAACAAAATTGCAGCATCATTTTTTGGAGGTGTCTTGACTGAAAACTGTCATGTCCCAGTTGTGCGGTTGGACGACTTTGGACAGGCCTAATGTTAATTGACAGTCTTTTTTTTGGGGGGGGGGGGGAGGATTCGAAGTCCCCACATCATCAATTAGTGTTTTCCTTTGCAAAATAATGATGATACATGCCTCATTTACCCTCAAAACCTCTTTTAAAGCTATTTAAAGGGCACTTCCGGTTTTTCTATCCAGATATCCGAATAGGCCAGATATCCGCGGATAATGCGACCGGATATCCGCGTTCACTCGGATATCTAAAAGGCCGGATTCGGATATCCGGATATCTAGGTATCCTGATTGGGGTCAATTCGGATTTTAAAAACACTATCCGAGCAACATTGGTTAGCAAGTTCGGTGGGTTCTAGAGATGTTTTTTTAAGTAGTGGTGTTACAACAGCCCTCTTGAGTGAGGATGGAAACATTTCAGTGGAGAGGGATAGGTTAAACAGCGATGTTAGGGCAGGGATGAGGGATGTGGATAGCTGTGGAATGAGATGTGATGGGATAGGATCCAAAGAACAGGTGGTTACTGTTGATCATTACAACAGCAATCATTTCAATTTTAACCTCCCTGGTGGTATGATTATATCCGGATTTTAGGGTCTTTTCAGCACATTTTAGACACTAAAATCATGAAAAAATCATAGCGCCAGAATGACTGCAGCAGCCCCAGCACTCACCTCCCTGGGCTCTAGCGCTGCAATTTTCCCTCCATCCTCCGGGTGGCGCTGTAAATCTGTAGTGAGATCACTGACGGCGATCTCACCAGAGTGATTCAGAGCCTCGGAGGACAGGAAGGAGAACTGCTACCGACGTCTGGATCCCCCGGGAAGTGAGTAAAAGTGCCCGCTGCGCGCTATACGCTGCATTGAGCCCCAGGGGCCAGGGAGGTTAAAACACTTCGATTGGGTCTAGGAACATATGTTCCTATTCCCCAATCTGTACACTACCGCGGGGGCTACATGCGCACAGATGCGTTAGCACGACGGGGGGAAACAGACAGGGACAAGGATCTACGCCCCTGGGAGCTCAGGTGAGGTTTTCAGGGACATAGATACTCGTCCTGCAGGAGGGAAAGTAGTTAAACTATGTACCGACAGCCAGATGGATTGGGGATCTCCGCCGACGAACGATTGTTCCCCCGATCCATCTGACCATATCTGCAAGCGCCGTTGGCAAACACGAAAGCAAACAATCATGTGTAAATATGTAAATGATCATGTAACCGATGCAAAGGCTTCCCCCTCCCTATGGGGGCACTTTTTCATTTCAAGGCCACTTTAACCTCAGTGAACCAATATGAAAATTATTCATTTATGTCCCCCGAAAAGCCAGGCCTACATTGAGAGAAGCCACTGAACAGCATATCTATAGCCTGTTCCTTTTACACATCCATATAATCCAACTTGCACATAGGTGTTTCACACTTTCCTGGCCTTTATTACCGTGTTTCCCCTAAACTTAAAGTAAGACATACCCTGAGAATAAGCCCTAGCAGGAATTCCTAGCATGGTTGAAATATAAGACATCCCCCAAATGTAAGCCCAAGTAGCAGCCTGCATGACACCAGCAAGTCGTGCTCAATACAAAGCCTGGATACAGGAGAGCAGCAATATAATGTGAGTTCTACAGTCCTGTATGGGCCCCTTTCCACTAGCAATCGCAATCACAAACGCCAGATATTGCGATTTTTCATTAATTCTGTTAAGGGATTGCGATTTTTTATTTGCATTGCATTATCACTCAATCGCTCCAGAAAACGATTGCGATTTGAGATTTCCAAATTGAATCACTATAGTGGAAAATACTTCTCATGATTTCTATGATAAAGTAACAACCCTAGCGCTTTAAAAATCACTAGCAATTTGCGATTTTGCGATTCAGCTGTGTAGTGGAAAAAGGCGTGTCAGCCAGGCAATATGTGTTTTTGTTGGAGCCAGCCCTCCTGATCGCGTACGTTAAAAAGGGGCGCTGGGAAAAAAGGGCGCCGGGTTTTAAACGATAAACATGGATAACGTTTAAAAATATAATGTACTATATTTCGTTTAAAAATAATGTTTTATAAAGTTATAAATCATTAAATAATGTGCATGAAATTGGCAATTGTGAAAACGTTATTATACGTTTCACTTTTTAAACGGAAGATTAACGTTTAAAAAAAAATAGTAAGTAACCCTCCCTGTACCTACCCCTAACCCCTAGACCCCCGTGTTGGTGCCTAAACCTAAGACCCCCCCTGGTGGTGCCTAAACCTAAGACTCCCCTGATGGTGCCTAATCCTAAGACTCCCCTGGTGGTGCCTAAACCTAAGACTCCCCTGGTGGTGCCTAAACCTAAGACTCCCCTGGTGGTGCCTAAACCTAAGACCCCCCTGTTGATGCCTAAACCTAAGACCCCCCTGTTGATGCCTAAACCTAAGACCCCCCTGGTGGTGCCTAAACCTAAGACCCCCCTGTGATAAGCATTAATAACGTGTGAAAAAAATATTGTGCTGTTTTTCGTTTAAAAATAATGTTTTAAAAAAGATTGTACTGTTTTTCGTTTAAAAATAATGTTTAAAAAATTTTAAATCATAAAATAATGTGTAATCATGAGAAGCAGTTATAAAACAGTAAAAGTCTCCGGGCGCCGCTTATAAAACGTTATTTTTCTCCGGCGCCCTTTTTTCCTGTCGGGCGCCCATTAAACGATATTTATTATGGGAGTGAATGGCGGCGCCCGATTTGTCCACTTGCCTCAGGCGCCCGAATTTACTGTTCCCCTCCTGATCTGTTATGAATGTGATAAGCATCAGCAGCACTTCCCCTCTTCACCTCTTTCCAGGACACACAGCTTATCCTATCACAGCTCTGGGGAGCCTGAATGAGTTCTCTGTCTTCAAAAAAATAGACTCTTACCCACATGATCAGCAGAATCAATTTCTTGTAAGTGAGAGCCAACGGGAGCAGGAAAAAATGGTGTCGGGAAAACGGGAAAATGGAGCCGCCGCTAGTGTGTAAAACGCTATTTTGCATTTTAATGTTAAAACATTAAATAACGTTTTAATGCTAAAATGCTATGTAACGTTTTACCATTAAAACGCAAAATAGCGCTTTGAACACTTTAGCAGCGTTTCCGTGCGCCATTTGTTATTAACGTATATACATACAAAATAAAATAATAAATATTAATAAATATAAATAATATATATATATAAATAATTTGTATATATATATATATATATATATATATATATATATATATACAGTATATGTATGTTAATACATGTAATTATACATGTATTAACATGTATATAAATGTATTTTTTTTTGTGTATTGTTTGAATTAAAAAAAAAAACGACGTGGGGGTCCCCCTCCAGAGCCTCTTTAACTCCTTGTCGCCCATGCAGGCTGGAATAGCCAGAATGCGGAGCCCCAGCCGAGTGGGCCTTCGCACTCTGAGCTATACCAGCCCACATGATTCATGGTATGGGGGGGCTCCGGGGGTAGAGGCGGCCAAGCCTCCCCCTTCCCCCCGGAGCCCTTGTCCAATCCATGGACAAGGGGCTCTTCCCCGCCTCCCTTGCCCCAGGTGGAGGCGGGGGCGACGACTCCCTGGGGGGGTTCATGGTGGCATCTGGTAGTCCCCTTTAAGAAGGGGACCCCCAGATGCCTGCCCCCCTCCCAGGAGAAATGAGTATAGGGGTACAAATACTCCTTACCCATTTCCACAAAGGGCTAAATTAAATAAAAACACAACGACTTAAAGTATTTTATTATTCTTAATTACCAGAAATACTTACCTGTACCTTTAAAAAAAATGTTGCGACCCCCATGGATTGGACAAGGCCCCGGGGGGGGGGGGGGGGGGGAGGCTTGGCCGCCCCTCCCCCGGAGCCCCCCCATACCATGGACCATGCAGGCTGGTATAGCTCAGGGTGCGAAGCCCCACTCTGCCTGGGCTCCACATTCTGGCTATCCCAGCCTGCATGGGGGACAAGGGGTTAAAGAAGCTCGAGAGGGGGGCCCCACATCGGGTTTTTTTTTTCAAATAATAAGCAAAAAACAACATTTATATACATGTTAATATATATATATATATATATATACACACATACACACACACACACACACACACACACACACACACACTTATTAATATTTATTATCTTATTTTTTATTTATGTACAAATAACAAATGGAGGACTGAGCGGTTGCTTCAGTGTTCAAAACGCTATTTTGCGTCTTAATGTTAAAACATTAAATGGCGTTTTAACATTAGAAACGCTATTTAACGTTTTAACATTAAAACGCAAAATAGCGTTTTGAACACTTTAGCGGCGACTCCATGCCCCATTTTTTCCCGGCGCCATTTTTTATTATATGCAGAGCCAATATCTGCAAACCACAAGCTCTGTGCATGCTGCTTGTGTTTCAGCATGGCGTGCAGTATATACATTTTGTATAGGAAAACTACCAGTGTTTCCCCCAAAAATAAAACATCCTCTGAAAAAAAGCCCTAGTACAACTTTTGCAGCAAAAATTAATATAAGACAGTGTCTTATTTTCGGGGAGACATGTTAGTGTAATGTAATGAATAATAAGGCTCTATGGTAGGAATAGCAAGGCAAATATTTCTGTGGTTATTGCAGTATGCACCACATTACATGTAATTTCCTTAGCAGCAGCCACTGGAGGGGCTCACATCAGAAGCAGTGTTGGGGTCCCTAGAGGGCAGCACTGCAGTAGATTAGTTGTCTCCTGGGGGGTCACAGGTGTTACATGACTAACAAGCACGCAGTCTGGGAGTTTAGCAGCCCATTGATTTAAATGCTCCTTTGAGTAAAATAATCAGATTATTTTTAATCTGGGCATGCCGTATTATTAAAAAATTGGGGATACGATGCAACAGAAAAATATGCCAGGACTCCGGTGGACAAACGGCTCCACTTACGTTCTTCTCAGCGGCAGAAAAGACAATGTAAAGGGGAACTTATAAGAGAAGACATGTGCCGAATAACATAATGCATAAACTTGCTTGTTATTTTATTTTTACAATATTTATTTATAGATTATTTAGTCAGTGTTTGAAAATTGTAGACATCTGTCCTCTCCCTGATTTACATTCTGTAGGTAGAAAAAAACAAAGTTTTGTGAAAGTAATATTTTTTTAAATGGCTAACTGATAAAGTTAAATTATGCAAGCTTTCAGGGAACTAGCGCCGTCTTCAGGCACATTTCCAGATGTCAGCTGAAGTACATTCACAATTTCCATTCTGAAATTTATCCTAGGCGGCAACATCTTTAATAATGGCAGGTAATCTCTGTGGAATGTTAATTTACTGAGAGTTCTAAAGCCTGCATAAAAGATCTCTGGTTTCCCAGAATGCTCTGGGGGAAGAAGTCTGCATAATAAACAGTCTAGGCTAAGCTTCAGTGGGAGGGTGGGGCAACATACCAATATACAGCAATATATACCAGCAGTTATAGGAAGAGTTTGTGATGCTGAAACCAGGATATTTAACCACTCTGCGACCACCTAACGCCAATTGGTGGCCCCAGAGTGGCTCCCCCAGGACCGCCTAATGCCGATTGGCGTCAAGTCCTGGGGGCGGAGATTAGCGGTCTGTGAACAGCCTGCCAGCCGCAATCAGAGCTGGCAGGCTGTAAAAAATGACAAAAAACAGCCAAAATTACTTGTACAGCTCTGCGATCTAGAGCAGCGCTGTACGGGGACAGCTGTTCTGAGGAGACAATCAGATCCCTCTGATGCCTATGAGAGGCGATTACATGGGCTGGATCTGAGAGGGAGGGAGGGGGATGAATGAAAATAAAAAAAAAAATAGCAAAATGTAATAACAATAAATAACAATACAATTAATGAAAAAAATAAAAATTGCAGCAGCAATCAGATGCAACCAACAGACAAGAAAAGGAGGGCAGACTCATTTGTGTGCTAAGTTGTATGGCCGTGCAGCACACTGTTAGGGCTGGTGCACACCGAGCGGCTTTTTCAGCGTTTCTGCAGCCGCTTGCGGCTGCGGATCCGCTTGGTCAATGTATCTCAATGGGGTGGTGCACACCAGAGCGGGAGGCATTTTGCAGAAAAGAAAAATGCCAGGGTGAGGCATTTTTTGGATTGCGGATGCGTTTCTGCCTCAATGTTAAGTATAGGAAAAACACAAACCGCTCTGAAAAACGGCACTTCAGAGCGGTTTTGCAGGCGTTTTTTGTTACAGTAGCTGTTCAGTAACAGCTTTACTGTAACAATACAGGAAATCTACTACACCAAAACCGCTAGACAAAACCGCAAAACGCTAGCTGAAACGCTACAGAAAAAGAAGAAAAAGCGTTTCAAAATCTGCTAGCATTTTGCGGATCTGCTAGCGGGTTTTGGTGTGCACCGGGCCTTAGGCCTGAAACACACCAGAGGAGTTTTTCTGAGCGTTTTGAGTTTTTAAATCTGCTGCTAATGGTATCCTATGTGTCTGTGCACACTGGAGCAATGAGGTTTTGTAAAAAAAAACCATAGCATTACATTGGGAAGAGCTTTTAGAGGTTTCAAAACCTCTTCCCAATGTAATGCTATGGGGTTTTTTACAAAACCTCATCGCTCCAGTGTGCACAGACACATAGGATAACATTAGCAGCAGATTTAAAAACTCAAAACGCTCAGAAAAACTCCTCTGGTGTGTTTCAGGCCTTAAAGCTGCAGTGTGCTGAATTGTAAAAAAATGGCCTGGTCACTAGGGGAGTGTAAGCCTGTGGTCCTCCTCATGCAGTTAATGTAAAAGTGGGTCTCCTTATTAAGTAACTGCATTCTACTATAAGTTGTTCCTTTTTTTAAAAAATCATAATATTGCTGTATCTTAACACATAGTTGTTGTAAAAAAAAAAATAAAAATAAAAAAATCAGTAAGTCTGCCTTTCCTGTATATAAATAACAAGTAATGCGCACTCTCTCTCTCATTGCTTTTCATTAGCTGTGTGTGGCAGCAGCGGCGGGGAGCGTTCCTGCAATGGCCCTCCCTTCTCCTGGGGGTGTAGGTCACAGACTGGTGTATTTCTGTAACTGACGCACTATTGTTTCCAGTTTTGAGAACATTAACCAATGGATGCTGACAGAATAGCTTATGGTGACCAGGGCTGACGGTGAGATTCCCTTTTATGCTGACGCCTGGATGTATTGATGGAATGTTTTTTGTGCACACATAATTGCTAACCATTCTTCTTTGAGGTACATCATTTCATCCTGTACCTGGTAACGCACAATGCATGGAGCGGCTGTGCTGCTTCTGCGCTGACACTTGCTCCAAGGCCATCTCTGCATTCTTCTGTTTACAGCTCTGCGCAGAGGTCAAACAATTCAGCTGCTTCTGTTTTCCACATTTTCCTGTACATTAAAGGATACCCGAGGTAACATGTGACATGAGATATGTACAGTGCCTAGCACACAAATAACTAGGTTGTGTTCCTTTTTTTCTATCTCTGCCTGAAAGAGTTAAAAATCAGGTATGTAGTGGCAGTTCCTGTCTGAATCAGGACTTGGTCAGACTACAGTGTGACCCTCACTGATAAGAAATTACAACTATAAAACACTTTCCTAGCAGAAAATGACTTTTGAGAGCAGGAAAGATATAAATAAAAAGGTCAGTAGTTCATATATTTTAGTGCGGTACACAAAAGATGTTGGTTGCCCGGCACCCAGTGGCGGGGGAAAGAATGGTCTACTGCACCTATGTACCAGTCCCGTCCCTTTAAAATCCTTACTGCAACCTGGATCCTTGCATGTGGAAGCGAGCAAACAGGCTATTAGTTACACATATTATAGACAGTACACAAAGAGCAGTCCGTGCACTGCTTCCTGATACACATTTATTCATCCAGTGTAGAAAAATCAGCAGATGGATAGGCACATATACATTGACAGCTTCATGTTTTTATAAACACTTGTATGGGTACATCTGACCTGTGTCATGGACGGGTTGCGGGAGGGTGACCAGGGGAAGATAGGACTGCGCGACAGCCGTTTCGCGCCGGTACGGCGCTTGCTCACGTGCAGTTGTCCTTGGGCCAAGGACAACTGCACGTGAGCAAGCGCCGTACCGGCGCGAAACGGCTGTCGCGCAGTCCTATCTTCCCCTGGTCACCCTCCCGCAACCCGTCCATGACACAGGTCAGATGTACCCATACAAGTGTTTATAAAAACATGAAGCTGTCAATGTATATGTGCCTATCCATCTGCTGATTTTTCTACACTGGATGAATAAATGTGTATCAGGAAGCGGTGCACGGACTGCTCTTTGTGTACTGTTCATATATTTTACCTCGGGTGTCCTTTAAAGTCTTCCAGAGACCAATAGTGTCTCAGGACTTATACTTACCCGGGGCTGAGGCTTCCTCCAGCCCCTTTCAGACTGTTTGGACCCTCACCGTCTCCCTGGGCCACTCCTGTCCACCGCTGGATGGCCCGGTACTTTGGCAAGTCACGCTTCACTTCAGCGCAGGAAAGGAAAACTCCACTGGAGCGCGATGGGGGCCGGGTTGTGAATGAGCGACGAGCCGTGACTGGCAAAAGTACTGGGCTCTGAGACAGTGAGGGACAGAACAGCCTAAAGGGGGCTGGAGGAAGCCCCAGGTAAGTATAAATCCTGATATATAAAAGAACAGAGGCGCCAAAAGAGAAAAATTGTCAAAAAAGTTTTAAAAGTATTCGGGTGGCGGTGGTGGTCAGGCAGCACCCAAAAACAAACACGATGCTGTTGATTGAAGAGACGATAATTTATTCACATACTCCTATTAAAAATACAACGCGTTTCACAGGCAACAGCCCGCTTCATCAGGCAATAAACAACCTGAGTATCTCACTGTAATATGACAGAAGCAACAAACGAGTCAGGACCCTGCGATGGGCTTTGATATGTTGAAACATACATATAGGTAATAAAACATGTTGTACAGGGGAGTGAGGTAGTAGTGTAACATGATATAGGTAGAGGAGTGTTTCAAATGAGATATTAACGTATGACAATTCATATAAAAGTTGCGGGAGAATTGAGTTAAGGGACTACCGGACTAAAAGAGGAATAATTGAGGGGCTATGTATAAAGCTGGGAGTATAATTATTACTGCTTAGGACAAATATATACTAGATAGACTATATAGGCATTTGTTAAATGCAATGAATATAGAACAACAATATAGTATGGTTTAAACCTGTGTCTGTTTGTAAGGCACGGAGGACGCTGCCCGCGCCCTCCGTGCCGTTCCGCCGGGTCCCCGCTGCTCAATATCCCCCCGAACGTCCCCCGACCGCACGGCCCGGGTCGGGCTCTCCAGCCATCACAAAGACGGCCGCCGGAGCTGGCCGCGGCTGCGCAGTCCGCATAGCCGCGAGTGCGGCTGCGCAGCTCTAAGGCCAACCCCCCCGATCCACGCTACTGTTACGTGGATCGGGGGGGTTGGCCTTAGAGCTGCGCAGCCGCACTCGCGGCTATGCGGACTGCGCAGCCGCGGCCAGCTCCGGCGGCCATCTTTGTGAAGGTTGGAGAGCCCAACCCGGGCCGTGCGGTCGGGGGACGTTCGGGGGGGATATTGTGCAGCGGGGATCCGGCGGAACGGCACGGAGGGCGCGGACGGCGTCCTCCGTGCCTTACAAACAGACACAGGTATCTAACTTTTTTTTTTTATGTTTTTTTTACAAAACAGGCCTCGTAAGTCCTTTTATATAAATAATAAATAAATCCTGAGACACTGCTCGTCTTAGGTTTCCTTTAAAGCGGTATTAAACTCTGACATAATATTCAATAAAAATATGCTTTCTTACCTTTTATATCCCATACAGTTATCATATTTGCTTTTGTGCACAAGTATTACTATTCATTTAGAAATGACATGTTCCCAAAGTACAGTTTTATTTGCTCTGAAAGCTGCCATTGCATTTTTTTTCATAACTGGTGTATTTATATTGTAATACCCCCCCCCCTACACACACACACACACGTGCGCGTGGCACGGGATCGCCCCCCACCATTTTGAGCTCACTCACGCATGTATTACAGAAATTGTGCACTGTATAAATACATCAGTTGTTAGGAGTCATTAGATTATGGTAGGGAATAGATTGTGAGCACTTCTGAGAACAGTTCATAACAGGGAGACTACACATGCGGGCGCGCAGCATATACAAAATAAGTAGTGGTGCTATTGACAGAGAGTGGGCCAGTTCCGGACATATTTCAACACAGGACCGGAAAGGGTTAAGTTTAGGCTATATTTATTTGTATTTCATGTATAGAGTTTCCACTGGTCACACTGCCCTATTAATGTGCTGCTATTTGAATTCTCTTCAGCAGCACGTCACATCTTGACCTGCTGCAAGCCAGCAATTTGTAGAGAAAAAAATGATGCTATTCCAAGAAATCCGTGTGAACGACACTAAAGCGTTCATTCAACAAGCCGATACATCACCTGACAGTTCTGTGGAAGCCACGCAGTGGAGTGGGAAAAAATTGCCTCGTATCACATGAGATTCATCGCCATGGAAACACCAGGGACTTAGTGATGTCTCTGAGTCTCTCCCTGGCACTGGGAAGGGGTGAACACAGCATATAATTAAAAAGGGGGCTGCCTGTATTTCCAGTCACATGAATGTACACGTGCCCCGCAGACACATAGGTCTCTTCTCACTGCTGAAATGTCACAGTACCTAAGTCATTGGTTCTTAACACGTATGCCACACATGGGTTGCTTCTCATGAGTTCATGGAATACCGATGCTTGTCACGGTTACACCACACTGAAGACCGCCCCACGCCAATAGGCGTGGTCACGGCGGCAGCCCCAGGACCGCCTAACGGCAATTGGCGTCATGTCCTGGGGCTGCATTTTGCAGGTGATCGCGCGCAGGCTGTGCGCATCTCCTGCTTGGGAGGCGGAGCTCCGCCCCGCCCTCAGTCTCCGAGCGGCGATTGCCACTCGGAAGACTGTTAGACTGTTAGACAGCGAAACTTCTGCGATCAGCAGCAGCGCTGTACTGGGGACAGCCGTGTGACACGACTGTCCCCCTGGGAGACAAGAGGGCGATTGGCTTTCATAGGCAGAAGCCTATGACAGCCGAACACAGGAGTGGCTGGCTGAGGGGGGGGGGGGGGGGGGGGGGGTTAGAAAACGAAAAAAAAGATGTATAGTAAAAAACAAAACACAAAAAAAACCACCAACATAAATATTTATCAAAAAATAAATAAATAGAGAGCTCTGTTGGTGGGGAGAAAAGGGGGGGGGGGGGAGGAAATCACTTGTGTGCTGTGTTGTGCAGCTCCGCTGCTTGGCCTTAAAGCTGCAGTGGCCAATTAACAATAAAAAGGCCTGCTCTTTAGAGGTCCTCAAGTGGTTAAAGAGAAACCATGACCAAGAATTGAACTTCATCCAAATCAGTAGCGGATACCCCCTTTCCCGTGAGAAATCTTTTCCTTTTCTCAAACGGATCATCAGGGGGCTTTGTATGGCTGATATTGTGTTGAAACCCCTCCCACAGTGTGATGTCAGGACCATGGTCCTGACAGTTTCCTGTCTGTGAACCTTGTTGCATTGTGGGAAATAACAGCTGTTTCCAACTTCCAAAAAAGCAAGCAGCAGCTACTTCCACTGACATCACCTGCCAGCAGTAAAAATGTCACCTTGTGATAAATGTCAGAATGTAAATCAGGGAGAGGAAAGATTTTTACAATAGGCAAACACTGACTAATTCATTTGTAGATTATTATATTGTAAAAATGAAACACTTTTTTATTACATTATTTTCACTGGAGTTCCTCTTTAACAAGAAGAACGTACACCACATACGGGATGCTTCTCATGAGATCAGGGGGTACCAATGCTTGTTGCGGTTACACCTCATTGAGTCTTAAATTGTGATGAATTATATATAAACAGACTGACTGAGAATGTATTTTAGTTAAAGCAAACCTTTGCCTCACTTGATCCCATCTCTACCATCTTCCACATACTTCAATGACATTATTTTACCAGTCCGCCACCATATCACCCCACCTCGCTGATCAGACAGTGCAGGATGAGCTGTTGTGTCATGGGGCGGCCATCTTGCTTTCTACAATCTCTGAAAATGACATCACCTTCATCCCGCACAGAAGTGTAACTTTAGCTTCAGTTTATGGAAATTTATAACTGGCCACCACTCAAAATCGAGAGTAACTTTTTAGTCGCATTAAAGAGACATCGGCCTCTATTCACTAAACTTATCGCCTGTCTTTAATAACGTTTCTAGAGTTGTTACCATGGTGATGAGGCATGTCTTATTCAGGAAACATTTTACCTCAGGCAAACCTAAAGTTAACTGTTCTGTCTTTAAGTTAACTCTTCAATCCTTAAAATAACTCCAAAGTTAAAGACAGGCTGTTTATTAACTGCGTGTGAAAATAACTACAGAGGAGGTAAATTAACTACAGAGGAGGTAACTTAAGGCAGGGGCGTAACAATAGACCCTGCAAGGGATGCCTCCGCAGGGGGGCCCAGAAGCCACAGGGGGCCCGTGGGGGGAAAAGCTTGAGAGACTGACAGCTAAGGGAACGAGAGAAAAAAAGAGAAAAAAACGTATTCTGCTCTCGCACCATTGCTATATTGACTGCATGTGTCCAAAACACAGATAAGGACTCATAAACACTCTGGAATTTATACACTGTCCCTGCTCCCTAGGGTTCGTAAAAAACATCTGTCTTTCACTGCTGCAAAGATCTGATGGCTGCATGTAAAACCTAACAAAGAATAAGTCACATTTTGAAAAAACCTTTTAGGGCCCTTTTCCACCAGCGCGTTTGCGCTGGCTGAATCGCAAAACCGCAAACCGCTAGCGATTTTACAATCGCTACGGTTTGCTTTTTAACATAGGAATCGCGGTAGGTCATTTCCACTACCGCGATTCGCTTTTGTCGGGAACGCGAACGCGCGGCGGAGCGATAATTGCCGCGATTTTGCTATGCAGTGCATAGCATAGCAAAATCGCGGCCGCAAACGTCGGGGGAATCGCCGGTTTTGCGATTCAGCAATCGCTAGCGTTCAGCGTGAACGCTAGCGATTGCAGGTGGAAAAGGGCCCTTAAGCCCCATCTACACGATACGATTCTTTGTACGATTCAATTACGATTCTATTTACGATCCGATTAAATCCGACATGTCCGATCATGATTCGATTCGATTCAATTCAATTTGCCATTGTTTTGCAAAGGCAAATCGAATTGAATCAAATCGAATCATGATCGGACATGTCGGATTTAATCAGATCGTAAATAGAATCGTAATTGAATCGTACAAAGAATCGTATCGTGTAGATGGGGCTTTAGACTTTCCCTTGTTCACTCTGAAAGGATTCCTAGATCTTATCACACAGGCTTGACCTTATGGCCTCTAATTACTTTTACAACACAGCAGAGTGGAGATTGATGTCTACTGTTGCTGCTTCATTGAGAGCTTGTCTCATACTGAGTTAAAAGGTCCCGTAATAAGAGTGAATCAATCAGTGACATTCTGAATGTTTTGCCAAAGTTTCAGTGAATACTATATGTTATGTTAAGCATGTCATTGTTTCTCCATATAGCATGTGCTCTCATTAAAGGTCACACACATCAGATAAAAGTCTTTGGAAAATGAAAGATCACAGACCAATGTTACCCCCTTCCATGTAGTATGAGAGCCATAGCTACACAGTCTATTCTATGGAGCTAAACTCCCCATCAGATAAAACTCTTTGCAAGCTGCTGCACACAAAGATGCTGTACACCTTCAACAGATCAGTATCTGCAAAAGATCAGTTCCTGCAAAAGATCCGTTCCTGCAAATTGCATTCATAGTCTATGATATCTGCAGATCTCATACACACCTTGTTTAACGGACATTCATCTGCAGATCAGACAATTATCTGCCGATCTGAAGATCCATCCTGGTGGATCTGATCTGCAGATAATTGTCCATTAAACAAGGTGTGTATGATGATCTGCAGATATCATAGACTATGAATGCATTTTGCAGGAACAAATCTTTTGAAGAAACAGATTTTTTGCAGATACTGATCTGTTGAATGTGTACAGCATCTTTGTGTGCAGCATCTTGCAAAGATTTCTATCTGATGAGGAGTTCAGCTCCATAGAATAGACTGTGTAGAGTATGGCTCTCATACTACATGGAAGGGGGTGAAATTGGTCTGTGATCTTTCATTTTCCAAAGACGTTTATCTGACGTGTGTACCCACCTTTAGTAAAATAATACGGCTGTGTGTGCATGTACTGTATGTACTGGAAACAGAGCTGCAACGAGGGACTTGTCGGCTACAAGGGGCTGTAGGAAGCCCCGGGTAAGTAGATCTGGGGGTAGCATAGATTGCCTGACATTTCCTTTAAGGCTCAACACACACCATACAATCGTGGTTGTTCAATCCTACCACTTTCATGTAGTATAAGAGCTTATCCAATCAATCATTTAAGGTATTTTCAATCTGTTGGCCCTTATACTACATAGATTTGGTAAATCTGTACAACCAAGATTGTATGGTGTGTGTTGAGCTTTAGTCTAAGTGTTTTTATCTCCATGGGGAAAACACATTGGTCCTCAGTTTTCCTGTGCAGAAAGCGAGGGGGGCGGGGTGCCCCATCCAAAGTTTCGCAGCGGGGCCCAGTGATGTCTAGTTACGCCCCTGACTTAAGGAATGAAGAGATAAAATAACTCTCTCACTGTGTGGAGGTAAGTTTTCTCTTGCCTTATTATCTCCAGCATGATCTTAGTGAATTGAGGCCAATGTAACCAAGAATTGAACTTCATCCCAATCAGTAGCTGATACCCCTTTCCCATGAGAAATCTTTACCTTTTCTCAAACGGATCATCAGGGGGCTCTCTATGGCTGATATTGTGGTGAAACCCCTCCCACTGTGACATCACACTTTGGGAGCCTTGTTGCATTGTGGGAAATAACAGCTGTTTCCAACTGGTAAAAAAGCAAGTAGCATCTCCTTCCAGTGACATCACCTACCAGCAGTAAAAATGTTACCATATGATAAATGTCAGAATGTAAGTCAGGGAGAGGAAAGATTTTACAATGGGCAAATACTGACTAAATCATTTATACATAATTATTGTAAAAATTAAGCACTTTTGTTCATTACGTTCTTTTCTTTTAAAGTGGACCTGAACTCTTGCACAGGACAGAGGGAAAACCTAGAGAAATGCACCCTGTATGTATTTAGAGAGTTTAGCCTGTCTAATCCCCCCTCTTTTGTGTCTTATCACAAGTTGTAATTTGATCTCTCCCCTGTGTCACCTGACTGCCACGGCAGATAAGCTCATTTGAAAGCACAGGATGTTAACAATATGTTTGCTTCCATGAAGGCAGGAAGTAGACACACTGCAGATTTATTTCAGGCTTTGTATCCGCTGTAACAAAGAAATTTTTTTCTTTAAAGGTTATTATGCTGTTGTGTATCTTTCAGCGCAGAGAGGACGTTCTGAGTTCAGGACCGCTTTAAAGAGACTATTTAGTATAAAATAAACATTTTACCGATGCTCTTCTTAGATAATGTTATAATTACTTGATGATTCTTTTTCCTCTATCTCACTCCCCTAGACCCGTCTCCACCTGCTTCTGAAGTGTAGCTCCTCCCCCTTTCAGAAGAGTGCCTATAAGGAATATACTTGTAAATGTAATTAGCGATGTTGCGGACCGCAACGCGTACAAAGATACGCGTTGCCACATATCTACGTGTGTGGAATGCGGCAACGCGTATTTTTGTACGCGTTGCGGTCTGCAACAGCGCTAATTGCAGTAGGGAATGCGTCCAATAATACGCATGGCCGGCCGACTAGTGAGTTGTCAAAAATGAAACTAAGTGACAGCGGGGGGCCGGAGGATTCCAGAGCGGCTCCGAGGGCACAGGGCTGCTGCAGGGGGCTGGTAATAGCCCCAGGTAAGTGAAACTCTTTACCCCCCATTCAGTTAAGGTTCCCTTTAAGCTGTATTGTTGAGTTATGTAACAATTTTTAACGTTAATATCTTTTCGTTATTATTTCCCGTATGTTTTTATAACAGTATTTATTGCTAACCACATTTTACAACAATGTTTATCGTGATCACATTTCGCTATCCAGCGGTGCCATTTCGTTATCCAGCTGGGCCCTTTTTTCACAGCGCCCTTTTTTTCATGCACGCTAAAAGCACGCAATGTTTACCAATCCCTGCTCCTGCGCAGGCTCAGTAAAAGCTTCCCCTTGGGCTCCTGCGGAAATGGCCAAGCCCGATAAGGTCCGCTCATCTGCACAGGCGTGAGTCACCTGCGCCGGCACAGCAGAGCGGACCCGATTGGCCTCGGCTATTTCCACCGACGTTCGAGGGAAGCTTGTAGAGCAGAGCAGGATATTAGTAGCAGATATTGGTAAATATGCGTGGATTTTTCGAGGGCTGCCAGTGCTGGAAGCCTCGTTAGGATCCAGAGGCCTCTCCCTTCTGAGGTAAGTTCCTCATGGGGGAACTTTTTTTCCTTACAGGTTCTCTTTAAAGCCTTTTTCCATTTTTTTCCTACTTTACATTCCCCATCCGCCCCACAACTAACTTAAAGCGGACCTGGACTCAGAACTTCCTCTCTGCTCTATAAGATAAGTAACAGCATAATAACCTTTAAAGAAAAACATTTTTTCTTACCTTACCTGATACAAATCCTGCAATAAATCTGCAGTGTGTCTTCTTCCTGCTTTCATGGAAGCAGACATAGGGTTAACATCCTGTGTTTACAAATTAGCTGCTCTGCCATGGCAGAGGAGATTTCTGAATGGTGATTAGTCACAGATGAAGGGGGATTAGAAAGGCTAAACTCTCTAAATACATACAGGGTGGGTCTCTCGGTTTTCCTTCTGTCCTGTGCAAGAGTTCAGTTCCCCTTTAACAGTAAAGACTCAATCCTCCAAACTCCCTTTTAATACCCACCTCTGTGGGTGCGCAGCTCCAGGGCCATATACATTTCCAGGCATCCATGATCCTGGTCAGTGTAAGGAGGGAGTTGGGGGAACGCCTTGCTTTCCGGCTGCATGGTATAAATTGTATGTAATTGTATGTATGTGTGTAGCCATCATCACTCCGCACACAGCTCTGATGAGGAGTAAACTGACTCACTGTCAATCTGCTCCCATTTCTCTAAGCAGACTGTGTTGCCAGAGCAATACTGTAGTCATTTGGAATGATTTCTAGAGGCAGCACATCAGCAAGGGCATATCTTCCCTGGAGGGCTATTTTTAATCAGTAGGAAAGAAAATAAGAAAATAAGAGCATTAGGAAAGAAGAAAGTAGAACGCTGCACAGAAATGAGCTTTCATTGCCATAGTCTGGGACCGCGCCATTCTTCCTTTTATTATCTGTGCGGACAGTGCACAAGGATAGCTGCTGCACATGTGAGAGGAGGATGAGACAGGCGATGCTGTACTGTATGATGGTGACTACTGCACAAGAATAGGGGGACCAGTGGCGGACACAGCCAGCAGTGGGCCCCTGTGCAAAATTGTAATTGTGGGCCCCCTACGACGCGGCAAAATTTGGGCGTAGCCACAACCTGCGGCGCGCTAAGCATGCCACGGCAAAAAACAGGTGTGGATAGAACCTGCGGCTGCAGCAAAAAAATGGGCGTGGCAATGACCGGATGAGGGCGGAGCTAACTGTAACTTAAAGCGAACCCGGGGTGAGGGTTTATTTCCTTTTAAACAATACTAGTTGCCTGGCGGCCCTGCTGATCTATTTGGCTGCAGTAATAAGCTGAATTACACCAGCAACAAGCATGCAGCTAATCTTGTCAGTTCTGACAATATTGTCAGAAACCCCTGACCTGCTGCATGCTTGTTCAGGGTCTATGGTTGAAAGAATAAGAGGCAGAGGACAAGCACGGCAGCCAGGCAACTGGTATTGCTTAAAAGAAGAGAAATATGGCAGCCTCAATATTATTCTCACCTCAGGTTCCCTTGAAAAGTGCAACGCAAAGACAGTGGGCCCAAGTTTTGGTGACCCTTTCCCCAGAAAATTCACATAATTGTGCAGGTTTTCTCAAGAAAATACACATCATGTCGGCAGATATGCCCAGAAAATACGTGCAATCATGTCGGCAGATATGCCCAGAAAATACGTGCAATCATGTCGGTAGATATGCCCAGAAAATACGTGCAATCATTTCGGCAGATATGCCCAGAAAATAAGTGCAATCATTTCGGCAGATATGCCCAGAAAATACGTGCAATCAAGTCGGCAGATATGCCCAGAAAATACGTGCAATCATGTCGGCAGATATGCCCAGAAAATACGTGCAATCATTTCGGCAGATATGCCCAGAAAATACGTGCAATCATGTCGGCAGATATGCCCAGAAAATACGTGCAATCAAGTCGGCAGATATTCCCAGAAAATACGGGCAATCAAGTCGGCAGATATGCCCAGAAAATATGTGCAATCATGTCGGCAGATATGCCCAGAAAATACGTGCAATGAAGTCGGCAGATATGCCCAGAAAATACGTGCAATCCTGTCGGCAGATATGCCCAGAAAATACGTGCAATCATTTCGGCAGATATGCCCAGAAAATACGTGCAATAATTTCGGCAGATATGCCCAGAAAATACGTGCAATCAAGTTGGCAGATATGCCCAGAAAATACGTGCAATCATGTCGGCAGATATGCCCAGAAAATACGTGCAATCATGTCGGCAGATATGCCCAGAAAATCCGTGCAATCAAGTCGGCAGATATGCCCAGAAAATACGGGCAATCAAGTCGGCAGATATGCCCAGAAAATATGTGCAATCATGTCGGCGGATATGCCCAGAAAATACGTGCAATCATGTCGGCAGATATGCCCAGAAAATATGTGCAATCATGTCGGCAGATATGCCCAGAAAATATGTGCAATCATGTCGGCAGATATGCCCAGAAAATATGTGCAATCAAGTCGGCAGATATGCCCAGAAAATACGTGCAATCAAGTCGGCAGATATGCCCAGAAAATACATGCAATCATGTCGGCAGATTTGCGCAGAAAATACATGCAATCATGTGGCAGACCTGCCCAGAACATACACCTGCTAATATAAATAAAAAAACAAAAACATTTACTCACCTGCAGCAGCAGACCTCCTGTCCCAGCCTCCATCCGGCGCGCAGCTCCCATGGGTGGTTGGGTGGATAGGTAGCCTGGTGGGTGGGTGGGTGGGTGGGTTGGTAGCCTGGTGGGTGGGTGGGTAGGTAGCCTGGTGGGTGGGTTGGTAACTAGCCCAGTAGGTAGGTAGGTAGCCTGGTGGGTGGGTAGGAAGCCAGGTGGGAGGGTAGGTAGAAGGGTGGGTAGGTGGTTAGGTAGCCGGGTGGGTAGGTAGGTAGGTAGCCGGGTGGGTAGGTAGCCTGGTGGGTGGGTAGGTAGCCGGGTGGGTAGGTGGTTAGGTAGCCGGGTGGGTAGGTAGCCTGGTGGGTGGGTAGGTAGCCGGGTGGGTGGTTAGGTAGTCGGGTGGGTGGTTAGGTAGGAAGCCTGGTGGGTGGGTAGGTAGCCGGGTGGGTAGGTAGGAAGCCTGGTGGGTGGTTAGGTAGCCGGGTGGGTAGGTGGTTAGGTAGCCGGGTGGGTAGGTAGGTAGGAAGCCTGGTGGGTGATTAGGTAGCCGGGTGGGTAGGTAGGTAGGAAGCCTGGTGGGTGAGTAGGTAGCCGGGTGGGTAGGTAGGAAGCCTGGTGGGTGGGTAGGTAGCCTGTGGGTAGGTGGTTAGGTAGCCGGGTGGGTAGGTAGGTAGGTAGCCGGGTGGGTAGGTAGCCTGGTGGGTGGGTAGGTAGCCGGGTAGGTGGTTAGGTAGGAAGCCTGGTGGGTGGGTAGGTAGCCGGGTGGGTAGGTAGGAAGCCTGGTGGGTGGTTAGGTAGCCGGGTGGGTAGGTGGTTAGGTAGCCGAGTGGGTAGGTAGGTAGGAAGCCTGGTGGGTGGTTAGGTAGCCGGGTGGGTAGGTAGGTAGGAAGCCTGGTGGGTGGGTAGGTAGCCGGGTGGGTAGATAGGAAGCCTGGTGGGTGGGTAGGTAGCCGGGTGGGTAGGTGGTTAGGTAGCCGGGTGGGTAGGTAGGTAGGTAGCCGGGTGGGTAGGTAGCCTGGTGGGTGGGTAGGTAGCCGGGTGGGTAGGTGGTTAGGTAGCCGGGTGGGTAGGTAGCCAGGTGGGTGGTTAGGTAGTCGGGTGGGTGGTTAGGTAGGAAGCCTGGTGGGTGGGTAGGTAGCCGGGTGGGTAGGTAGGAAGCCTGGTGGGTGGGTAGGTAGCCGGGTGGGTAGGTGGTTAGGTAGCCGGGTGGGTAAGTAGGTAGGAAGCCTGGTGGGTGGTTAGGTAGTCGGGTGGGTAGGTAGGTAGGAAGCCTGGTGGGTGGGTAGGTAGCCGGGTGGGTAGGTGGTTAGGTAGCCGGGTGGGTAGGCAGGTAGCCCTTTGAGTAGCTATCCGGGTGGGGGGCCCGACTCCTATCCTCCCTCCCTTCCTTCCTCACCTCGGGGGGCCCCCTTCCCGATATGCGCGGCGGGAGAGCGACAAATACAGGAAGTCTTCAGGGCTCTCCAGGCAGACGCTAGAGGCTCAGCCGCTTGGTCTCCAATATGTCTCCAACTCTGTCGACATATTGGAGACCAAGCGGCTGAGCCCTCTAGCGCATGCCTGGAGACCCAGATTTGCCGCTCTCCCGCCGCGCATACCGGGAGGGGGGCCCCCCGAGGTGAGGGAGGGAGGATAGGAGTCGGGCCCCCCAGGGGAAAAAAATAATAAAAAAATATATATATAAAAAAAGATACTTAATGGGCCCCTGAAGAAAACGGAACTTCAGGGGCCCTCGTGCGGCGGCACTGCCTGCACGGCCGTATGTCCGCCACTGAGGGGGACTACAAATAGGAAGACAAGGTACAAATGACAGCTTAGAGCTATTGTTCATGGGGGCTGATGCTGAAGGCAGGGGCCTAGCAAAAGCCATAGCAGCCCTAGCAGCTGCTATGGGGTCCTGGAGCATAGGGGGCCCAGTGGTAATTGATGCTATTAACTCTTGTTTTCATTTACCCTCTGACTTTGTCTCAGTGCCCATGGACTATGTGCAGTGTTGATTGCATGAGAATGTAAATTGCCCAATTAACTCATATCCATAGGGTAGGGGCAGGTGGCAATGCTCAAGAGTTACTACATCTGAGGGCCCCCTGAAAGTTTTTCTATGGGGCCCCATGATCTCTAGCTACACGACTGGCTGAAAGGGCTGCACATTGAAGACAGGAGTGTATGCTCATGGGAAGCACATGGAAGAAGGGAGCTGATGCATTAGTAGTACATCAGATAACATGGCCACATAGCATTACCACTGTGCACACAGGCATTGCATGCCATCAGTACACAGCTGCTGTTTCTTATTGTCTTTGCCTTGTAGATGAGGAGCATGCAGCTCTGAAACGTTAGCTGTTTCGCTTTTAGCTGAATAATCGTAAGAGTAGCAGATGGAGAATGCAGACATGAAATTAAAAGATGTTTACTCCTTGGAAGGAAAGCAAGGACAAACTAGGACAATGTAAAACAAAGTATACATGTCACCTTGTCAACAAAGGTTCCTATAGTCAAAGCAATGGTTTTTCCAGTAGTACTGTATGGTTGTGAGAGTTGGACCATAAGAAAGGCTGAGCGCTGATAAATCAATGCAATCGAATTGTGGTGTTGGAGAAGACTTTTGAGAGTTCCTTGGACTGCAAGAAGACCCAATCAGTCAATCTTTAAAGAAATTAGCTCTGTTTTTAAAGGGGCACTGTGGCAAAAAAAATTGTAAAATTTAAAATATGTGCAAACATAGACAAATAAGAAGTACTTTTTTACAGAGTAAAATGAGCCATAATATACTTTTTTCCTATGTTGCTGTCACTTACAGTAGGTAGTAGAAATCTGACAGACGTGACAGGTTTTAGACTAGTCCATCTGTTCATGGGGGATTCTCAGCAAGGCTTTTATTCTTTATAAAGATATTCCATAAAAAGGATTTAAACAATGATGCTAGCCAGCTTTCCTGCTCGCTACACAGTGAGCAGTTGGACAGAGCAACTGCCATTCACTAAGTGCTTTTGAAAATAAATAAATCCCTAAAAATCCCCTATGAAGAGATGGACTAGTCCAAAACCGGTTGCTTCCGTCAGATTTCTACTACCTACTGTAAATGTCAGCAACATTGGAGAAAAGTAATTTATGGCTCATTTTACTCTGGAAAAAAAATACTTCTTATTTGTATATGTTTGCCCATACTTAAAATTTTTCGCCATAGAGCCCCTTTAAAGAACCACTATCAAAGAAACAGTTTTTCTGTAAAACCCACATTCCTATAGAGCTTTTACCCAGCAACAATTGTTGGCGTTCCCAAAACACTGCCAAAAAGCCCTAGTGGGTCCCAGCCCTAACTGTTCATTAGAAGGAACAATGCAGAAGCTGAAATACTTCAGACACACAATGGGCCTGATTCACAAAGCGGTGCAAACTGTTTAGCACGGGTGTGCTAAACAGTTAGCACGTGAAGTGCATTTCGCGGACACGATCGCGCGAATCACGGCACTTTGCGCGCCCAAAAGTCTACGAAATGCACTTCACGTGCTAACTGTTTAGCACACCCGTGATAAACAGTTTGCACCGCTTTGTGAATTAGGCCCAATGAGAAGTCAGGACTCATTGGAGAAGACCTGGATTCTAGGAAAGTTCGAGGAACAAAGGAAGAGGGGACAGCAACGGATGGGATCAGTGGCGTACAATAGGGGTTGCAGAGGTAGCGACCGCATCGGGGCCCTTGGGCCCTCAGCCAAAGTATTAGCTGTTTATTGGTCCTGTGGTGGTAATAATCACTTCTATAGATGCTTTGAATAGAAGTAATCATTAACAAACTGTTCCCCAATCCCCATCCCCTTCTTGCACCTCTAATACTGTGGATGACCTTGGCAGGTTTTGTTGCACCGTATTAAGTGCTACGTATTGAGTGCTGGGGGGGGGGCATGTAAAACGCACACCGGGGGCCCATAGCTCCATAGCTATGCCACTGGATGGGATGCTTGGACAAGGTTCGAGAGGCAGTAGAGGATAGAGGAGCCTGGCATGCTGTGGTCCATGGAGGTCACAACGAGTCGGACATGACTGAATTGCGACTGAACAAGGGTAGAAAACTGTGAACCATTTAGCTGCAGTTGCCCTATAAGTATGATTCATCGCTCTAGAGCCTAGGTTCTCAACGTGTGGTACGCGTACCCCAGGGGGTACTTCTGATGGTTCCAGGGGGTACTTGGGCTTGATATACTCAACCAAGAACAACAAATTGAGAGTTTTAGAAAATTATAAATCTTATTTAAACACCAAATTAGTGTTTTAGCTAATTAAAAAAGCATTAGTAAATGCTTGGAAATTGTTTAGAACCAATTATCATGTACTATGATGAAATATATATTTGTCAAGGGGTACTTGTGACAATGTTTTGTATGCTAGGGGGTACTTGCTGAGTACAGGGTTTTAAAAGGGGTACATACCAATAAAATGTTGAGAAACACTGCTCTAGAGGATATATTTCCGTCACCTCTGACTGTGCCTCCTAGAAAATCACAGGGTTCTCAGCGTGTTCCGTTCTGCTCCTCCTGGCTGAATTTACGCACCTGTTTAGTAATTGATGTGGCTAAAATAGCCACAGCCATTAATTAGAAGGGGTGTCCACACACTTCTGGCAGTGTAATATTAATCTTTCAGATCTTCTGAGCCTTTAATCATTGCTCTTTTACCAGAATAGTAATGCATAACAATGTGAAAGGAATGCTCTGCCAGCGGATGACAGTGAGCAGGACCGCTGAATTATACTGCTGCTTGCATGGCATTAAAGCTGGCATCACGTCTGGAAATTTCAGCGAAAGCTTTTAAAGACCCATCTCTACGGGTTTGTTTACCCTTGTTCCCATCTATTATAATCACTGCGGACAGCTGCAGAAGCCTTGGCCACTATTCATGGTACAGCTGGCCCCATCCGCTGCTCCATCACCAGCGAGGAACGGGCATCACAAGACTCCAGAGATTAAACAGTACAACCGGCTCACTTGGTACATGTTTATTAATCACTCCAGGAACTGAACAGATACAGATTCATGACTCCACCAATCAGTGGCGTAGCTATGGAGCTATGGGCCCGGTGCGAATTTTGCATGCCCCCCCCCCTTCCCAGCACGCTATATGTAACACTTGATACGGCGCAACAAAACCTGCCAAGGTCATCCACAGTGCCAGAGGTGCAAGAAGGGGATGGGGAACACTTTGCTAATGATTAGTACTATTTAAAGCATCTATAGAAATGATTATTACTAGCACAAGACCAATAAACAGCTAATACTCTGGTTGAGGAAGGGCCCCATGGGGCCCCTCTGGCCCAAGGGCCCCCGATGCGGTTCCTACCTCTGCAACCCCTATTGCTACACCACTGCCACCAGTAGCCTGCGTGTGTCAGCACTGAGCTCGGTTTATACCAAAGAATTAACGCTTGACTTTATTACTTTAAAGAGACACTGAAGCGAAAAAAAATAAATGATATAATGAATTGGTTGTGTACTATGAATAATTACTAGAAGATTAGCAGAAAAGAAAATATTCTCACTTCCGGTTCCGGCGCCCGCATGGCGACAGCGAGAGGAGAGAGCTCCGACTGAGGACCAGGAAAACCCTTCCCAATCCGCATCAATCCAAGCCGCAGCAGCAAGATAACATAGCGGCATAGACGCAGGACACGACTGGGAACTACCCGCTGCTGCATGGACCGCTATATCACCCGGTCAAACATAAATACGCAGCTGTCCGCGGAAGACAGGCCTAGCAAGATGGCGGGCAGAGGAGCAGTCAAAGCTACACCAGGCCGAACGCATACAAAAGAGAACGCACCGAGAGAGGATACAGAGCGCGACACAGATGATCAGGGAGAGGAGGAAAGGGGTAAGCAGACCGACATCCATATAGACTATAAAAAGTTAGCGGAAGAAGTGGGGAAGGTGCTTGCCCCTGACATACAGGCCATCATAGAAAAAACCTTGGCAAACTCCCTGAAAGCGATTAAAAAAGACATTACAGAACAAAAAAAGAGGATAACAAGTGTGGAACATCGGATAAGTGCGTGTGAGGACGATTTGCACACAGCTAACACCAAGATTGAAAAGCTCACACATGAAAATACAGCCGCCCATGCACGCATAGAGGACCTAGAAAATAGGTCGAGACGAAATAACCTGCGTGTAGTAGGAATAACAGAAGACATACTCCCAGATCAGCTTAAAGACCTATGTTCAGAGCAAATACCAAAGTTGTTGGGCCTTCCTTCACCGCTTAAGGTGGAAAGGGCGCATAGGGTGGGTCCCCCAAAAAATAAGAACAAAAAAGGACCCCCACGAATGGTCATGGCAAGATACCTCGATTATGCTGATAAGATAGCACTAATGGCGGCTTATAGAGCGCAGGATCAAGATTTAACTATACGAAGCCATACAGTACGCCTCTTCAATGATTTCTCGGCAGAAGTGTCGCAAAAGAGAAAAGCTTTCGGCAAAGTATGTAACTCTCTTCACAGCAAAAAGCTTAAGTTTGCTCTAATGTACCCGGCAGTCCTAAAGGTTACAGACCACGAGGACAACATTCATACCTTTGACACGCCGGAGGAAGTGGTAACATTTCTGGAAAGCCTGGACACTGCGGAAAATCCAACAGACTCTGCTGATTAGGTATGAGAAACCTGCACTACCTACCTTGAGGGGTAAAAAGCAACTGATGAAAGTCACGGATTCCGAATCAAAGTAAAACCTGCTAGACACCACAAATAACTGAAATGAGCAAGACACAGTAAATATCATTACCAGTTAACTGGTAATACCGATGTAACCTTTCCTTTTTTGTTTTTCTCTCTTTTTGATGTTATATTTTAAGGTATTACTAATATGTGTCATTAGCTCCCAAACCTGTAAGAGCAGGTATGCGGAATTTGAAATCTCAGGGTATAACTAAATAATTTTGTGCAGGATTTAAAATGTAAACGTTATCAACACAAATAAGGATGGGAAGAAGGTAAAACTGGGTACCTTGTTTAAAGTCTGGGGTAAGGAGGGTTTCTTTTTCATGCGGGGAAGAAGAGAAGTCACCTGCAGTGAGGGGAAATGGGGGACTTTGTTATGGTTAGGGTTAGGGAGGGAAAGGGGTACTTTTTCAGAAGGGGGTCTCTCACTAAACACAAATGTTATGCACTATAAGGGTAGTAGATTGCAACCTGGAAACATCTACCAGCAGGAACTAAACGGGATAGGATGAAACTAATTTCCTGGAATGTTAAGGGCATGCAATCCTCTAGCAAAAGATCTCGTATACTACGCCACCTAGGAAAATTCAAACCAGACATCTGCCTGCTCCAGGAAACCCACTTAACAACAGACCAATATAAATATATGAGGAAATTCTGGGTGGGAGAGGTTTTAGGCTCACCGGCAATAGACAAAAAAGCGGGAGTTATATATCTCATAAATAGAAAGTTAAATTATAAAATATTGAGCCATGAGCATGATAAGGAAGGGAGATGGTCCAGGTTGCAACTGCAATTGCCAGGGGAAATTATTATCCTATACAATGTGTATGGTCCGCATACAGAACACGCTAAATTCTTTCAGGTCCTACAAAACAAAATATTAGCTGAGCAAAATGGCCACGTAGTTGTAGGAGGAGACTTCAACACAGTACCGAACCTCTGGGAGGATAGAAGCCACCCAAAGAAAGCTCTTCAACACAGAGATAAACAAATTAAAATCTTAATGGAGTCCTGTGCGCTGCTGGATGCCTGGAGATATACGCACCCACTAGAGCACGACTTTACTTTCTACTCACCTACACATAAAACAATGTCCAGGATTGACCTCTTCCTAATTCAGGAAAATTTGGTGGCTAGGCTACATAAATCTTCAATAGAAGATATGCTCATTTCTGATCACTCCCCTATACAGCTTGAACTGGGGGACTCTTTCCCCAGAGGTTCGGACATATTATGGCGATTCCCAACAACACTATATGGAAATGAGGAATTTGAAAGTAAGGTGAAACTCTGGTGGCAGGAATATGCAGTGGAGAACGCCGCACATGTAGATAATCCAGCTCTCTTCTGGGAAGCAGGTAAAGCGGTGATGCGTGGAAGAATAATAGCATATGTTTCTGGTAAAAAGAAACAGGCACATAAAAACTACGCCCAAGAGGTGATGAAGGTCAGAAATGCATATAGTAAATTTAAACAATGCCCCTCAGAAGATAGTAGGGATAAATGGTTGGAGGCCAAATCAAAGGGAGACATATGGCTTAAGTTACAGATAGAGCTCCAGAGACCATACACGAATCTTACTTTTCATAAATTTGGGGAAAAAGCAGGAAAATTGTTGGCAAATATGGCAAAGGTGAAAGGGAAGACACAGCAAGCCCTGCAACTGAAAAATCAGAAGGGCGAGCTTCAATCTAACCCAAAGGTTATAAACACGATTTTCAAAATTTTTTATGAGAGACTATATTCTTCCACGCATCCTGATAAATCAGCCCTAGCAAAAGCATTAGCTACTCTGCCTGTTAAGAAACTTACTGAAGATCAAATAAATAATTTAAATGCTGAGATAGGAATACAGGAGGTAAGAGAAACAATTAAAAACCTATCAAATCAGAAATCCCCAGGGCCCGACGGATACCCTGCGGAGTTTTATAAAATATTAAAGCAAGATATAGCCGAAAACCTTACTACATTATTCAACCACATAATGAAAACTGAATGTTACCCAGAAACGGGAACAACGGCCTATGTCAAACTACTCCCCAAGGAGGGAAAAGATTTAAGTGAAGCAGCAGGATACAGGCCAATCTCCCTCATTAATCAAGATGCTAAAATCTTATCAAAAATACTAGCAGAAAGATTGGCCCAGATAATGCCAGACCTGGTCCACACAAACCAAGTGGGATTTGTGAGAGGTAGAGCTGGAGTCACAAATATGAGAAAACTATTGACAATAATAGAACATGTACGTGCATATCCCAAAACGTATAAATCATCTGCTGTCCTTGTGCTGGATGCTGAAAAAGCTTTTGATAGCGTGGAGTGGGGTTGGCTGATAGGGGTGATGCAGAAAATGGGCTTTGGTGGACCTTATTTGAAAGCAATAAATGCCATGTATACAAGCCCGAAAGCCAGAATAATGACACATGGATTCCTTTCAGAAGCATTGGTGATGCAGAGAGGCGTTAGACAAGGCTGCCCACTATCCCCTCTTCTATTTAACATAGCCTTGGAACCGCTGGCTACCCTACTGCGACAACATATAGCAGGGTTGAAGGTGGGTGAGGTAGAGGGAAACAGTAAATTCGGGCGCCTGAGGCTAGTGGACAAATCGGGCGCCGCCATTCACTCCTATAATAAATATCGTTTAATGGGCGCCCGATAGGAAAAAAGGGCGCCGGTGAAAAATAACGTTTTAAAAGCGGCGCCCGGAGACTTAATGTTTTATTACTGCTTCTCATGATTACACATTATTTAATGATTTATACATTTTTAAATATTATTTTTAAACGAAAAACAGTACAATATTTTTTTCAAACATTATTTTTAAACGAAAAACAGTACATTTTTTTTTTTTTTTTTACATTATTTTTAAACGAAAAAACCAACAGGGGGGTCTTAGGTTTAGGCACCAACAGGGGGGTCTTAGGTTTAGGCACCAACAGGGGGGTCTTAGGTTTAGGCACCAACAGGGGGTCTTAGGTTTAGGCACCAAAAGGGGGGTCGTAGGTTTAGGCACCAACAGGGGGGTCTTAGGTTTAGGCACCAACAGGGGGGTCTTAGGTTTAGGCACTAACAGGGGGGTCTTAGGTTTAGGCACCAACAGGGGGGTCTTAGGTTTAGGCACTAACAGGGGGGTCTAGGGGTTAGGGGTAGGTACAGGGAGGGTTACTTAGGCACCAACAGGGGGGGTCTTAGGTTTAGGCATCAACAGGGGGGTCTAGGGGTTAGGGGTAGGTACAGGGAGGGTTACTTACTAATTTTATTTTTTTAACGTTATTATACGTTTCAGTATTTAAACGAAAGATTAACGTTTTTACAATTGCCGATTTAATGCACATTATTTAATGATTTATAATTTTAAAAAACATTAATTTTAAACGAAATACAGTACAATACATTTTTAAACGTTATCCATGCTTATCGTTAAAAACCCGGCGCCCTTTTTTCCCAGCGCCCCTTTTTAACGTACGCGAGGTAGAGATCCAGCAATCTTTTTTTGCTGATGATATCCTCCTCTTTTTGGAGGATCCCCTAGTGCAAATACCTAAAGTATTTGACATACTGACGGAATTTTCAATTCTTTCAGGACTAAGGATAAATAAAGACAAAAGTGAGATAATGCCTCTCTCAAAACTTGCAGACACTAGACAGTGGCCTATATTAGGCTTAAAAATAGCTCACTCTTGTATAAAATATTTGGGAATAAAAATTCCCAGAGACCCAACACAGCTATACACACTAAATTACACCCCTTTGTTCCAGCAGTTAAAAAACCAACTAGATAGATGGGACAAATTACCGCTAGGATTAGCAGGTAGAGCAGCCCTAATAAAAATGACAACAATGGGAAGGTTATTATACCCCATGCAGACAATCCCACTCCTTATCCGGCACAAGGACATACAGACACTGGAAACTGCTTTTAGCAAGTTCCTGTGGAAAAGAAAAAAATCTCGTATTGCCCTAAAAAAACTCCAAATGAGTAAACAACTAGGAGGATTAAATCTCCCAAATATAAGAAGGTATAACCTGGCAGCTCTTCTTAGGCATGTTCAGGACTGGATAAAAGAAACAAATAAATGCTCAAATCTAGCTCTAGAAGCAGAAATAGCAAAACCTTGGTCGCTTCTTGGCCTTCTGCACTCTAAACCAGCAGAACTCCCAGTAAGGCTTAGGAAAAATGTCATTTTTAGAGACACAATAATGACATGGAGAGCAGTCAGGAAACTTTTAGGCCTGCACTGCTTGGTATCTAAATATATGCCCATATGGGGGAATCCCCATTTTCCAATAAGCATCACTCAGAAATTCTTCTCTGGGTGGGACCAGAGGGGAATTACAAAATTAGGAAATCTAGTACATTTGGATACTGGCACGTGGATGTCTTTCGCTGACTTGCGCAAAAAATATCTGATAAAGGCAGCGGAAATCTTCCCGTACCTCCAGATACAATCCTTTGTAAAATCGCACGTAACCAACATCTCAATAATAGCGCTCCCAAACATGTTTGACAAATTGATTAACCCAGGAGGCCCCTCAAAATCCCTATCAGAATTGGTAGCCTGTTTGGCAGAAATAGAAAAACCAAAGCTGACACAGGGTAGCTTCAAAGCATGGAATAAAGATTTCCAAACTGAAAACATAGGAGAATGCATACTCCAGGGACTAGGTATATATAGATCTTATATAGTGAATGAGCAACATAGAACATCTCATCTACTATTTCTGCATAGGGCTAAGTATGCATTCAATATCAAGTATGCGCACCCGCCATTACACTATAAGCCAGAATGCCCGAAATGTTTGGCACCAAATGCAAATTTAAAACATTGTATATGGGAATGTCAGGAGATAGATCACTTTTGGGAAAAAGTAATTGAATATGCGAATAAGATCTGTAAGAAAAAAGTCAAAAAGTCTCATTTATTATGTTTATTCCATCACCATGAAACACAAAGCGAGAATAAGCATGAAAATCCTTCTGAGCTCTTTCATATTATACTAGCGACAGCTAAACGGGTCATATTCCAAGTCTGGATCCAGCCAAGCTCACCAACACTGAAAATGCTTCGAAAGGAACTCTTGTCACTTTTCAGTTTGGAAAGACTGCAGGTTTCTCAAAGCCTAGAAAAAAGGTCAAAAAAGTTCTTCAAGGTGTGGAAAAACTATATCATAGATACTTTTACAGCTTCTGAGATAAACATGTTTATGAAGGACTTTGTCTTAACCACCTGGTATTGCATAGAGGACCTAAACGACTCTTTAGGGGCACTCAAATACCACCCCAAGGATTGATAAAGAGACACACGAGATCTATTAAGGAACTCCACAAAATAGCAGGTTTTGCATATGCTACTCTAAAATCTTTGTTGAGAGACAGGGAGGGGGGAGGGGGAGGGAAAAAGGGAGGGTTAGGGTTCTTTTTTATTTTTCTAGACCAAGGTTTCTGCTAAAACAAAATGATGTAACTTTGGTTACGGCTGTTAAATGTTAATGTTTCTTCTGCAGTCAAACTTTGGTATGTGCTGTGGATAAAAATGAAAAGCAAATAAAATATATTATAAAAAAAAAAAAAGAAAATATTCTCTTTTTTTTATTTTCAGGTATATAGTGTTTTTTCTAACATTGCATCATTCTCTAATATGTGCAGATTACACAACACTCAGCATTCAAAATGATTCTTTCAGAGCAGTCTGTGAACTAATGACCTCTCCTCTGCCAGAGGAAAAGTAAATAGTTAACTAACAGTTGAGATAATAAAAGTCAGAAAACAGCCCTCTCCAAGACTTTGAAAGTCGTAGAGATAATGGCTTTTTTGTATAGAGATAACAACTAGAGTTTCTTAACTCTTCCTGTACTGGAAACAATTAGACTGATGTATCTGATCTTAATGTTTTATTTCTTAGCTGTACTACACATACAAATCATAATATCATAGTTTTTTTTTTCTCGCTTCAGTGTCTCTTTAACGGTTCTGATACTGAGATCTGTTGCAAAGCTGGTACTTGTATTTCTCTAGCCAGACCTGGCAGGGGGCAATTCTGGAACCTGGATCCATCTGAAAATGGCACCTGCGAATAATGATGCACGGTGTTGCCGCTAATCCGTTTGTCGCTTATCGTTATTTAACGTTAAAGCCTTATTGTTATTTAGCGTTAACACACAGAACCCTCTCTGTACCTATCCCTAAACCCTAAACCCCCTTGGTGGTGCCTAACCCTAACCACCCCCCTGGTGGTGCCTAACCCTAAGACCCCCCTGGTGGTGCCTAACCCTAAGAGCCCCCTGGTGGTGCCTAACCCTAAACACCTCCCTGGTGGTGCCTAACCCTAAGACCCCTCTGGTGGTGCCTAACCCTAACCACCCCCCTGGTGGTGCGTCCCTAACCACCCCCTGGTGGTGCGTCCCTAATCACCCCCTGGTGGTGCGTCCCTAACCACCCCCTGGTGGTGCCTAACCCTAAGACCCCCCCTGGTGGTGCCTAACCCTAACCTTGACAGTATTACAGTAAATCCATTCCCCGTTTTGCTGTTAAGTAACTTCTGCAGTTTGGCTTATGTAGGGCGCTATTGATAAATAACGTTACTGTGCACAATAACGTCTGCTGTTTGGCATATGAACGTCCCTATTGATAAATAACGTTACTGTGTGCCGTTTTTCTTCTTTTTTCCCTGTGCGCCATTATTATGCAGTACTATTGAGAAATAGCGATAAGCGTATCTTTTTAATGCGGCTCCATTTTTATGTATAGGCGCTGTGCGCCATTATTCACTGATCCGCTGGAATCTACCCGGTACCTGCAGACACCAGCAGAACTACAGGTGCACTGCATGATTTGGTCTCTGTCTCCATATCTCCTATGCATGAAAATGATGTATTCAGTCCATGAGCAATGCATGAACTCTGTCCGTAAGCCATGTGTGAATTCTAAAACAAAGATAATTGAGAGCCCATGATAGTGTAGTATGTTTGGATATCAAGTACATAAAACACACAAAGATTGGGTACTCACAAAGGTGGTAACCACTGTAACAGCAGGTGGGGAATTTCAGAACAGTTTCTAGGCTAAATTGCACCCAAGGCGAGGGTGTAAAAATTGCACCCCCTTCCCCCCACCCCCATGAACACTTGAACCCTTACTCTTTAGGGACAGTCACACAGCCACAGGTCACAAGTAGATCTGCCTACTTACTAGTGACCAGCCGCTCATCCAGGAAGAAGCAGGGACCAGGAAAACACACAAGCAAAGAGAGCCCGGAAAGCCGACTCCCCCATGGGCGCCGCGTACTGACAGCCTGCAGTACCACTACAGGACATCAGGTGTCATCATGTGGTGGTGACGTGATGATGACTTGACTTCGGAAGCAAGCAGCCCAGGTGGAGTCAAGGAATATGATCGCTGGTAATCTTCTTCTTCCATTTGGCTGCACTGCATGTCACTGGCTCCCTACCGCCTAGCAGTTATGTCCTTCTGCCCGCGCCCCCCTTCTTCTACTTGCCGGTCTGCGCCCAGGGCCCTGCACACACTGCCCAAGACAGGGCCGGTTTAAGCAACAATGGGGCCCCAGGGCAAAATAAACCTGGGGGGCCCCCCCAACATATACCCCGGAACAAAAATCGGCATTAGGGGACCTTTTTTGCAGCTGGTATAGTCAGGGTGTGAAGTCCCAATCGGTCGGAGCTCCACATTCTGGCTATCCCAGCCTGCATGGGGGACAAGGGGTTAAAAAGTTTCAGGAGGGGGGACCCCACATATTTTTTTTTTTTTAAATTCCCACACTCTAAACATAAAAAATGTTTTTGGAAAATAGGAAAAAAATGCCAGGGATTTTCATGCAGCCATATTGCGGCTGTATAGCGATCCCTGGCCAAAGCGCTGCGGCTGCGTATGGACCCCTGGAAACCCCGTCAGGAAATTTATTGCGCTTTCGTTTGATGCATGTAAAATTACACTACCGTTAGGTTTGCTACTAAAAGTGACATTTACCGCATTTAAAAGTATACTTTTTTCCTTCGAAACTTTAAAATCGATGTTCTCAAAAACTATAAGGTCTTTTTGAAAAATTGTTTTTTCCTCTTATTCCTAATGATCTCCTTAAAGAGACTCCGTAACAAAAATTGCATCCTGTTTTTTATCATCCTACAAGTTCCAAAAGCTATTCTAATGTGTTCTGGCTTACTGCAGCACGTTTTACTATCACCATCTCTGTAATAAATCAACTTATCTCTCTCTTGTCAGACTTGTCAGCCTGTGTCTGGAAGGCTGCCAAGTTCTTCAGTGTTGTGGTTCTGTGATGCATCTTCCCCCTCCAGGCCCCTCTCTGCACACTGCCTGTGTGTTATTTAGATTAGGGCAGCTTCTCTCTGATCTATTATCTTTTACAAGCTGGATAAATCGTCCTTTGAGCTGGCTGGGCTTTCACATACTGATGAATTACATACAGGCAGAGCTGTCTGCACTCTGCAGTAAGAAACAACCTGACACTTCAGTGGAAGATAGCTGCAGGGGGAAAGAAACACACAAATGATCTCTTGAGATTCAAAAGGAAGGCTGTATACAGCCTGATTGTGTATGGATGCATTTTCTATGTGTGGACATACTGTACATCAACCTACTTCCTGTTTTGGTGGCCATTTTGTTTGTTTATAAACAAACTTTTTAAAACAGTTTTTAACCACTTTTAATGCGGCGGGAGCGGCGAAATTGTGACAGAGGGTAATAGGAGATGTCCCCTAACGCACTGGTATGTTTACTTTTGTGCGATTTTAACAATACAGATTCTCTTTAACATATCCTGCACATTTAGGGTTTCTAGCATTTAAGGTGGATTTGCTATTAACCATTAAAGTCGGCAGGTTTTTAAATGTGTATTTTTTTTCCTTTGAAACTTTAATATCGATTTTCTCAAAAACTATAAGGCCGGTTTGAAAATTTTTTTTCCTCTTGTAGCCACTGGGGGCCCCTACAAGCTCTGGGGCCCTGGGGCAGCTGCCTCCTTTGCCCCTATGGTAGCGCCGGCCCTGGCCCAAGAAACGGCCCTGGGGAGATTGACCCGACCCCACTCGGGTTTAAAGGAAACATCAGGCAATATATAAAAAATTAGATCTACTTACAGGGGGCTTTCTCCAGCCACAGAGGTAGTTAATTAGCTCTGCTGAGACACTAATGACCTCACCTGTGCATGTTTGGGGTTTTCTGCAAAACATGTACTGTTGGTGGGCCTTGAGAATAGGGTTGGGGAACTCTGCACTATAGGATCCAGAGGCTTCCCGCTCATTAGGTAAGTATGTGGTTTTTGACCCAAGGTTAACCTCGGCTTCATTCTGAATTTTGTGTTTGTTTCAAACATACAAACTGACAGCTAGAAAAAATGATATGAAATAAAGCCAATATTTGAGATGGAAACCTGTATTCCAATCTGTAATCTCGGTATGTGATCTCCACATAAACTACTTTCAGTCTATAAATGGAAGCGGAGATGTAGACAAGAGACAAGAATAGCGAGCATTGCTGACACCAACACGACAAGAGCGAGAGGCCAGGCGGCTCCAGGTCACCAGCGAGACGTTTCCTGGCACGGTACAACTCCTACTCATTGATCACAATGTGACTGCTCTCGGCTGCACTTCCCTTCCTTCATTTGTTCTAGATAGTGCCTACCTTTGTCTCCCTGAGATGGTATTGAAACACCATATATTGTTTAAATCAATGCGTTATTGAGTGAACAGCATGGGGGTTTAGCGTGCTTGGAAGTATGAATCATCGCGTTGGCTGTTGGATTGCATGAAGGAATTTAGCAAGTTATCATACGTGAAGAATCTGTGCTAATGAAAAGTATACATGAATATATATATACATCAGAGCAGGAACATCCGCCAGGCAACCCAGACAGGTGTCTTATGGCCCGTACTCACGGGCTGCAGAAGTGGCCTGTCGCCAGCACACGTGAGCGTGTGGGCGACAGCTCCTCGCCAGGTCCCTCCGCGTACACACGCGGAAGAGGGACCAGCGGCGAGACGGAAGCTGTCGCCGACGTTCCTCCTCCCCCCGCCCGAAGCTCCATATACCACAATGGAGGTTGCTGTCGCTAGTCCGCGTACTCACGCGGACTAGCGACAGTTGCGGGGGAGGTGCGGCGGCGACTGTCGCCATGCGATTGAAACTTTCAATCGCATGGCGACATGAGCGACGGGCGACAGTTCGGGGTGCGCGCGCGTGCGACGGCCCATACTCACGGGCGACCTGTCGCCGCAACACGCGCGCGCCGCGTGTTGAGGCGACATAAGTCCCTCGTGAGTATGGGCCATTAGACCTTGTCAGTGTCAAGAGGCCCACCAGCCACCTTCTCTGACCTCTCTCTACTTCAGTTTACCAAAAAGACCACAAAGAGGCCCAAAATCTACTACCTTGTCTAGGGCCCTATTACATCTTAATCCATCTCTGATATATATTCGGGACGAGTGCTGGCGTCTGAACTGTTCCAAATGCACCCAAACACCACTCTTCAGCACCATTCAGCATTGAACCAGTCTAGGGGAGGTCACTTGTTTGTCCTTCACGGCGGGTATCACATGATTCCATACTTTCTGCCAGTGGCGTACTTACCTTAAGGCTGCAGGTGCTTACAGCACTGGGTGTAGCCATGGCTAGGGGTGCTGCTGTGGTGCTCATCCACTGTGTTCTTCCACCTGGGACCTTTTCTCATAGTTTGGGCAACATTTGGGAAAATAGCAGCAGGCAGTGCATAGGACTGTACTACTTCCTGCACTAGTTGTAGCACTCCGCCCCCTTCCTGTCCCATGGGCAATGTGTCTCCTCGCTCTCTACACACAGCCTGCAGTAAGTGAATGTGCAGAGCAGCAGGGTGAGTAGAGAGAATGATTGCTGTGCTGCAGTTGGGGCATTAGCAGGGAGAGGTGGCAGGATGTGTTTAGTGCTTCAGAAGTTGCCTGTCATTAGTAGCCATGTGCACTGGCTGCTGTAATACCAGAGTGCCTTAGACTTTTGATTAATTATCCTGATCAGAGTAAATAATCTATAATAGAGAGCAGTCTGCTGTTGTAGAAGCCAGTGGCATCGACACCTTCTGCAGCACTGTATAGAGTACAGAGTTTCTTAACAGTTAGCTCCGTCCAAATCCTGAGGACTCCTTTTCCCCAAAATCCCCCCAAATTTACAGCTACACGCTCAGCGCCCCAACCCGTCAACCCTCCCATCAAAAAAATTGGTTGTTTTTGGGGAGTGTCTGTAAATAATCAGCACCGGGTGTCAAATTCCCTAGGTATGCCACTGCTTCCTGCTTTGGAAGAAGGAAGTATCAGAGTCATGTGAAACATGCAGTGAAGTAAGTGAACTCCCCCTGACCCTGTCCGCAGGTTCAGAGCTGCATGGTGCTGGAGTTCGGGTGAATTATTATTATTATTCTTTATTTTTATAGTGCCAATATTTTCGGTAGCGCTGTACACATGGGTGGCGCCAGTGGAGTGCTTTGGGGTGCTGAAGCACCCCCTAAAATTGTCCAAGCACCCCTGAGCAACGGCAGCCGCTCGCCACCCAGCTCTCTCTCCCTTCTGTAGTGCTACAAGAAAATGGCCGCTGATGTCCACAAATGCGGACATCGGCAGCCATTTTCTTGTAGCACTACAGAAGGAGAGGAGGCGGAGAGATGCCTGATGCAGGAGAGGAGACGGCGGGACCAGCCATAGAGGTAGTGGCCGCCAGCTCAGAAGGAAGCACGAGCGGTGGGAACAGGCTGGGGCAGCATACTGCCTACTGGCTGGGGAAGATCTACAACCTACACTGGGGCAGCATACTACCTACGCTGGGGCAGCTTACTACCTACACTGGGGCAGCATACTACCTACTGGCTGGGGCAGCATACTACCTACACTGGGGCAGCATACTACCTACGCTGGGGCAGCATACTACCTACTGGCTGGGGCAGAACACTACCTACTGGCTGGGACAGAATACTACCTACTGGCTGAGGCACATCTACTACCTACACTGGGGCAGCATATTACCTACGCTGGGGCAGCATACTAACTACACTGGGGCAGCTATACTACCTATGCTGGGGCAGCGCTATTACCTACTCTGGGGCAGCTGTACTACCTACACTGGGACTACCTACACTGGGGCAGCTGTACTACCTACACTGGGGCAGCTTGCAGAGAACCCGCCAGGCTGGGTAGGCATCTTCCGGACCTGGTTTGGGACTTCCCTCGAGAGTTGGGAAAGTGGTGGTTCAGTGAAGAGACTGACGTCACGTCGTGACTACCTTCCGGCCTATGTTGTTATGTGTTTGAAAAAATTAAGGCAGTGGGGATTGACTGTGGAGGATATCAAATCGGTCGAGAGGCGTGTCCTTACGAATCGGGTGGTAGACTCATACTTTCATGAGCCACTGTACCTGAGAGATTGCCCAAGCGTAAAATTGGAGGAGGGTTTGCGGCTTCTTAATTCATCTCGGATTCCAAACAAATTGTGGGATATTGCTTGGCTCTCTTTTCATGGCAAGCTCTACGTTAAGGGTAATGTTAAGTGCCTGAAGGTGGAAGCACGTGGATGTCCTCGTGAGGAGTGTGGTGGTGTTGAGGAATCCATGGACCACTTTCTACTTCATTGTCCTTTTAACGTTGAAGTGTATAAACAGGTGGGTGGGAGTCTGGGTATTCCCTTTCTGGAGCGTCTAAGTTACGCAGAGTGAGCGTATGGAGCATTCAGAAACTACCAGGGTTTTGATTTATGCACCTTATACTTAGTCAGTTTAGTTGTTAGGCAGCACACTTGGTTGGCACGGTGTCAGGTATCGCTCAAGCATAAAACCCTTCCTGTCCAGGTGGTGGTAGGCAACATTCTGGGTGAGGTGTCTAGGATCCGGGACTTGGAGAGGCGTAGAATGGGCAGAGGTGCTTGGGTTCTTGCATGGCAGAACATCAGGCCTCCTTAGCCTATCTGCGTCTCTTTTGGGTGAGCTTCCTGTCTCTTATCACCCTTTTCAGATTTTGATCCTTTTACATATCTTATTTTTTGATGATTGGCCGCAGACATAGTTAGAGGAGTTATCCCTACAGCTAACTTATGAGTGTCCTCGTTTGTCCTGTGCTGATTTTGATAATTTTGGTCTTTTGTAGTTACCCCTCCTGTATAGATGGCAGATTGATGAGTAGTTTTTGTTTTTGTTTGGTGGTAGTCACTTGTTGGGTGTAGGGTGATGGTTTTATGTTTTTTGTTGTCCTGTCTGGTTTTGAATGTTGTTTGAATGAATATTCTTCTGCTTAGCGAGATATATTTTTGAATTAGTAATGATTAGAGAGCAAGTCTCTTTTTCTGATGACAAGCTTATGAGATATGGTTTCTTATGTAAATAGTATTATTAAAAATACTTATGTATAGTTATATAACGTATATACTGATTATGTATGTTTTGTTTTTGTGATCTTTAGATCACGAATATCATTATTATTTTATTGTATTGTACATTTGTATATATTTTCCAATAAAGAAAAAAAATTTACACTGGGGCAGCTGTACAGCTGTACCCACCTAAGCTGCGATGTGACTACCTACACTGGGACAGCTGTACTACCTACACTGGGGCAGCTGTACTACCTACACTGGGGCAGCTATACTACCTACGCTGGGGCAGCTGTACTACCTTTACTGGGACAGCTGTACTACCTACGCTGGAGCAGCTATACTACCTACGCTGGGGCAGCTGTACTACCTACACTGGGACTACATACACTGGGGCAGCTGTACTACCTATGCTGGGGCAGCTATACTACCCACCCTGGGGCAGCTATACTACCCATACTGGGGCAGCTATATTAACTATTCTGGGGCAGCAATATTACCTATGCTGGGGCAGCTATACTACCTATGCCTCTTTTTGACCATTTCCCCCGGTTTTTGGCCACACCCCTGTTTTTTTTCACAGCTACCACTAGAAAAGATTCAGCACCTGCATAGCACCCCCTAAAAAACTTCCTGGAGCCGCCGCTGACTGTACATTGTAGAAAACAAATATTGGGGAACATAGATACATGAGAAGTTCAAGACACTGTACAGTTATGACATCCAGCAATACAAATACAAGTACATACATAGATAATGTGTGGTTTGAGATATTGCTAAAATTGGTACACGTTCATATGGCAAATTAAAGCAACATAAGAAGCAATAGGAGGTGGTCCCTGCCCTTGCAAGCTTACAATAGAAAACAATAGGGAAGGAGATACAGCCTATCAGGGGTTAGTGGATGAGGCAGCGAAACACCAATGCTACCTATAACAACTTATAGGCTTGTCTGAAAAGGTGAGTTTTTAGAGTACGTTAGAAGATTTCTAGGTTTGGAGCATGATTGACAGGCTGTGGAAGAGAGTTCCAAAGAAGAGGGGCCACTCGTGAGAAGTCCTGGATGTGAGAGTGAGAGGAGGTGACCAAGCTAGAGGACAAAAGGGTCTCCTGGGAGGAATAATGAGGACATGTATGGAGGTGACAACTTGTGAAGAGCTTTGTATGAAATTGTGAGGAGTTTAAACTGGATCCTTTAGGTGATTGGTAACCAATGGAGAGAAGGGCAGAGAGGGGCTGCCTCAGAGAAGCTGGAGGAGAGGAGGATGAGAAGGGCAGCAGGGTTTAGTAGGGACTGGAGAGGTGTCAGGGAAGGGTATAGGGCAGCCTTTCTCAACCTTTTTACCCTGGAGGAACCCTGTAAATAACTTTTGGATCTCAAGGAACCCCTGCAAACAATTTTTTGGTCTTGAGGAACCCCTACATTTATTTTTCAGGAGGCATGGTCTTTAAATAGGTTAGGCTGCTAATTTCACTATCTCCTATTACACTGCCACTCATTATACTGTCTCCTGACCCCCCAATTTAGTGCTTCTTGTTACAGTACCACCTATTATAGTGTGCTCTATTATACTTCCCCCACGATGGGGTACAATGCCAAGGAACCTCTACAGAGTCCTCAAGGAACCCTGGTTGAGAAAGCCTGGTATAGGGTATACAGTCCATAAGAGTGTGGAGGATATAAGTGACAATAAGGGGGGCTGGGATATACAGTCTATAGGGGAAGGGGTATAGAGGGCAGTATAAGGGGTATACAGTCTGTGGGGTATCATGTTCCTCTCAGTTGCTGGCAGGCTGTGACATATCGGGCAGCTATTTGCACGGTTGTTTCCTCTTCCCTCAGTAGGATGTAGTTTCCTCTTAGCTGTCCTTGGCAGGTTTTGGTGAAACATAACAATTATTATGTATAAAGCACTTGAGGGGGCCCAATGTAAAACTTGCTCTGGGGTCCAGAGCTCCTAAGCTACGCTACTGATAAAATGCATTATTTACCTGATGTTAATCTTCCTGTGTTTTCTCTTCTTTTCTTCTTGTTCTGCCCCATCGTCTCAGCAGTGCTGCCACCACTGAACTTTCCGATCTACATCCTCCAAAAGTTTCCTCCAATGTGACATGCTTTCAGCCTACCTCCCCTCCCATGTGACCACACACCTGAGCTGCCCCTTGCTATCATGCAGAGGGGCGGGGCGAAATTGTCTGACACTGTTTATTTTTTATACTGTGAGGTACCCTCTCTTGGTTTTCAGATCAGCCCTATCCCTCCTCTTTTCAGAGGATAAACTCAGGATATGTACACTGAGGGTTACTTCACAGCTGCTGTGCCAAGAGTAAGCACTACAGGGTCTGAAACCCATTGGTTCGTTGCTTCTTCTTACTGTGGATGATTGCTAAAAGTGCCCACTAATGAGCACAATCTTAATTGTACCACGTTACCAAATCTATATGATAGAAGAATAAACTGAGGAAATATACTGTGAATGGATACTGTTGTCCCTCATATTGCATAAAAATGGTAAGAATACAGCTACTGGAGGAGGGGCCCTGGGGTCAAGGGGCCCTGGTGTAGTTGCAATATCTGCCACCCCAATAGCTACACAGAGAGCGGTCACTGTGGGGGATCCACGCTAGCTTGTGTGACAAGATAAGACCAGGATCCAAATGGTGCGGTATAGTTGGACATAGGGTGCCCTGGTCTAAAACTGAACTTTTGAAGGCACTCATATTGACCTGAGGAAGCGGGCAGAGACCTGTGAAATGCGTTGTCTGTTTCAAATGTGCTTGAATAAATCTAACCTGATCTAAAACCCTTTTTTGTTTGCGTTGTGTCATCTGGGGAGGTAGGATACCTCATTTTTATAGTCTTTATTATATTCTATTATTTACATAGAATCTGACAATCATATTTTGGGCGCATCCACCCCTCATTATTCCAACAGCTACACCACTGGCTAATGACCTATGCATGGCTAGTTATATTAGATGTTATTTAATGGACATCCGAGGTGAAAAAAAATTATGAGATAAACAATTGTATCTATCCTCCTTCTCCTAAAAATGACTACTTTAGTTATCCCACAGTTTTATTTTATATTTAAATCTAATTTTTACATTTTTACTGCTTCATGGCCTCTTCTCAATGGCACATTGATTGAATGTATGCCAGAGCTAAAATCTATGAACTATTTCACCTTTTTATCTATTTTCTGCTCTCAGAAGCTATTTTCTGCCATGAAAGTGGTTTATGACTCTAATGCCTTATCAGTGAAGGTTATGCTATAGTCCGACTTGGTCCTGACCCAGACAGAAACTGTCACTTGCATACCTGATTTTTAACTCTTTCAGGCAGAGAAATTAAAAAAGGAACAGAGCCTAGTTATTTGAATGCTTGGTACTGTACATACACATGTCTATCTCATGTCACATATCACCTCAGGTGTCCTTTAGGAAATGGGCTTTCAGAATTTTGTAAGAATATATATATATATATATATATATATATATATATATATATATATATATATATATATATATATATATATATATATATATATATATATATTAGCTGGTCGCCCGGCATTGCCCGAGTATGTATTTGGCTAATGTTGGCTCTGTCCACTTTTTCTAATCCTAACACACAATTACTCAATTACTCAATGACCTAGTTTGTGAGCTTTGTGGTCTTTGGCATCAATGGTTTGCATTTAAATGAAATAAATCTAATTTGCTGTGGCTCCACCTCCTTTTCTGAATTTGAACCCCAGTCACCCAAGGGTCAACTGTACCAGGTTTGAGGCTTGTGCCATTAACAATGCAAGAATGGCAGCAATGAAATATTTCCTCTTGAAAATCAATAGGTGAGTTTTGATTGGCTCTTGTAGGCTCCACCCACTTTTCTGAATATTAATCCCAGTCACCCAGTGACCAACTGTGCAAATTTTGAGAACCCTACCATTAATAGTGTAAGAATGGCTGCAGTTTACATTTTCCCAGTGACATTTGTATTTGTCTCCGCCCACTGATGACCCGGTGTTGCCCGGTTATGAATTTGGCTGGTGTTCGCTATGGCCCCTTTTTCTAACCCTAACACACAATTACTTAATGACCAAGTTTGTAAGCTTTGCAGTCTTTGTCATCAATAATTTTCATTGAAATGAAACAAATCTGATTGGCTGATTGGCTGTTTGTGGCTCCACCCCCTGCTCTGAATTTGAACCCCAGTCATCCAAAGACCAACTGTACCAGGTTTGAGGCTTGCACTATTAACAGTGCAAGAATGACAGCAATGAAATATTTCCCTTGAAAATCAATAGGTGAATTTTGATTGGCTTATTTAGGCTCCACCCACTTTTCAGAATAGTAATCCCAGTCACCCAGTGACCAACTGTGCAAAGTTTGAGAACCCTACTATTAACAGTGTAAAAATGGCTACTGTTTACATTACCCAGTGAAATTTGTATTTGTCTTCGCCCACATTTTGGTTATGGGAATAAAAAGTATCCTATATGTTATTCCAGGTAGTGTACTGTGTGTTTGCCAAATTTCATTCAAATCCGTTCAGCCATTTTTGCGTGATCAAGTAACAAACATCCAAACATTCAAAGTTTCAAACATCCGAACTTTCCCATTTATAGTATTAGTAGGATATACAGTGGGTTGCAAAAGTATTCGGCCCCCTTAAAGTTTTCCACATTTGTCACATTACTGCCACAAACATGCATCAATTTTATTGGAATTCCAGGTGAAAGACCAATACAAAGTGGTGTACATGTGAGAAGTGGATCGAAAATCATACATCATTCCAAACATTTTTTACAAATAAATAACTGCAAAGTGGGGTGTGCGTAATTATTCGGCCCCCTGAGTCAATACTTTGTAAAACCACCTTTTGCTGCAATTACAGCTGCCAGTCTTTTAGGGTATGTCTCAACCAGCTTTGAACATCTAGAGACTAAAATCCTTGCCCATTCTTCTTTGCAAAACAGCTCCAGCTCAGTCAGATTAGATGGACAGCGTTTGTGAACAGCAGTTTTCAGATCTTGCCACAGATTCTCGATTGTATTTAGATCTGGACTTTGACTGGGCCATTCTAACACATAGATATGTTTTGTTTTAAACCATTCCATTGTTGCCCTGGCTTTATGTTTAGGGTCATTGTCCTGCTGGAAGGTGAACCTCCGCCCCACTGCAGTCTCAAGTTTTTTGCAGTCTCCAAGAGGTTTTCTTCCAAGATTGCCCTGTATTTGGCTCCATCCATCCTCCCATCAACTCTGATCAGCTTCCCTGTCCCTGCTGAAGAGAAGCACCCCCAGAGCATGATGCTGCCACCACTATATTTGACAGTGGGGATGGTGTGTTAAGAGTGATGTGCATTGTTAGTTTTCTGCCACACATAGTGTTTTGCATTTTTGCCAAAAAGTTCCATTTTGGTCTCATCTGACCAGAGCACCTTCTTCCATATGGTTGCTGTGCCCCCCACATGGCTTGTGGCCAGAGCCGGGACAAGGTCCTCCAGCACCCAAGGCTGAGACACCAAAGTGCGCCCCTCCATCCCTCCCACCCCAGCCGTCACACACTGATTGCTATTAGACTAAGAGGGCCACAGGGCCCACAACCTCTCCAACACCTTAATATCTAGTTATCTGGCTTGCAGTCACTGCTATGTATCCCCTTTTCTTATTTCTTTCTGCTTCATACACAATTAGGAATGACAACTGAATGAATTGTGCGCCCCCTCCTACACTGCGCCCTGAGGCTGGAGCCTCTCCAGCCTATGCCTCGGCCCGGCCCTGCTTGTGGCAAACTGCAAATTGGACTTCTTATGCTTTCTGTTAACAATGCCTTTCTTCTTGCCACTCTTCCATAAATGCCAACTTTGTACAGTGCTTGACTAATAGTTGTCCTATGGACAGAGTCTCCCACCTGAGCTGTAGATCTCTGCAGCTTGTCCAGAGTCACCATGGGCCTCTTGACTGCATTTCTGATCAGCACTCTCGTTGTTCGGCCTGTGAGTTTAGGTGGACGGCATTGTCTTGGTAGGTTTATAGTTGTGCCATACTCCTTCCATTTCTGAATGATCGCTTGAACTGTGCCCCGTGGGATGTTCAAGGCTTTGGAAATATTTTTGTAGCCTAAACCTGCTTTAAATTTCTCTATAACTTGATCCCTGACCTGTCTTGTGTGTTCTTTGGACTTCACTGTGTTGTTGCTTCTCTTAGACAACCTCTGAAGCCATCACAGAGCAGCTGTATTTGTACTGACATTAGATTACACACAGGTGCACTCTGTTTAGTCATTAGCACTCATCAGGCAATGTCTATAGGCAACTGACTGCACTCAGATCAAAGGGGGCCGAATAATTATGCACACACCACTTTGCAGTTATTTATTTGTAAAAAATGTTTGGAATCATGCATGATTTGCGTTCCACTTCTCATGTGTACACTACTTTGTATTGGTCTTTCATGTGGAATTCCAATAAAATTGATTCATGTATGTGGGAGTAATGTGACAAAATGTGGAAAACTTCAAGGGAGCCGGATACTTTTGCAACCCACTGTATATATATATATATATATATATATATATATATATATATATATATATATTTCAGCAGCAGAATGAAGACTGTGAGATAAGCGATAACCTTCAGCACCTTTCAGGCCAGTTTGTATCCTCTTCTAGCGGCCACATTGCCGACACTTTTTATGGCGCCAGCAGGCTCCTCCCCTTTCATCTGATGTCTGCCAGTATTACCTTTGCCTCTAGGTGGGACTTTTTCCTCTGACCGCTGGATAGTGATCAGTACATGCTGCAGATTAGACACCATCTACAGGATGAGCTTTGAGGATTTATGGGACTAGCTAGCTACGCAGGGCTTCCAGTATACTGTGTGACTTTTTGTGTCACCAGAGGAAGCTCCATGACACGGGGTCACTTATTACATTGTCTCTATTTCTGCTGAGTAACAATAACCAGAGATTACAAATAATCTAGCTTTGTTTTATGACATGTAAAGAAGACAGATAACTCATGTTAAGGAACTGAGAGAAGTTTGGATATGAAGCCAAAGACACGCTGATGATAAGGGGTAGTTATTTCTGTTCCTGCCAGGAAGCAATCAGAGTTCAGTGAGCCACATGAGTGCAGCAACAGCTTTCTTTATGCTTGTGAAGGATTATGGGATACTGTAATATGTAGAGTCGTGTCTGCCGTACTGGCTCAGCCTCCTTACACACCAGAGCAGGATCATCCACCAGGCAACCTAGGCAAGTGCTTGGGGCATTGTGGGTGTCAAAGGTTCCAACTGCCACCTTCTTTGATCTCTATCTATTTCAGCTTACCAAAAGGACCATAGGGGAGCCCCACATCTACTACCTTGCCTAGGGCCCCATTTACATTTTAATCTATCTCTGTTATACAATATGCTGAATCCATTGCAGTGTGATTATTCCTCATTTGCACCTCAGCCTTGCCAAAAGGTCACATCACACCTTGACGGTGCGGTGTGCCTATACTGTGAGGCATACAGAACCATTCAAGCAGTGGTGGACAAAGCCAACAGTGGGCCTCTGTACACAGAGGTGCAGCTAGGCCCAGGCGAACAAAGCGGCTGCTTGGGGTCCCACCCATAGCAAGGGGCTCCCATGCTGTCATGGCCGCCCTGTCTGTGACACGTATGGCCACCACTGCCACCTCCCCCTCATTCACAGACCTCAGATAAGCGGCAACGTGAGCAGAGGGGAGAGCAACTAATTGACCACGGAGTACACTGCAGATGCGGAAGTGAGGTCATCGCTCATTTCCTGCATTTGAAATGTGCCACATGGTTACGGTGTGCTGCTCTTGTTTCTGCAAGCCGCCAATGCTCTGCAGGTCTATGACTGTTAAAGCTCATTTCCAGATGTGCGCTTTCAGGCCCGCTTATGGAAACGGGGATCTCAGAAGTGCATAGACTGCACTCTCTTATGTTTCCATACATGCGCTGGGATTCACCACTGAATCACAGCACATGGTTGCCTCCATTTTGGGGTGATTGCGCCCACGATTCCATTCACTATATACTATATACCATTCACTATATACTGAATGGGATCGCATGCGCCGTCCCCGGGTGAGTCACGTGAAACGCAGAGCTGCGCTGACGCATGGCTCCTGCAAAGTAGAAACGAGCCCTTAGCTTTCATTTTGTACGACTTCCCAATGAAGCTAGACCTGAACAAGATTTAAAAAAAGATCAGCTTAGGGGAATCTAAGAGGAACTTGCCCTTTTTTCTGGTCTTTGTGAGCTGCGCTGTCATTCCACATGAGATGCTAAAGAGGACAAGCAAAGAGACAGAATCTTCCTTGAGGTCAAACACAGGACTTCAGATTAGCTGTTGTGCCATTGTCAGGATAAGGGTAAAATAGCGATATTCAGCTCCTTGCTATAAGTTATACTGCATTTTTTGCAGGGCAGAGTTTACTGGGTTTATTTAAACACTGTCTGAAAATAATAACATTGCATTTCACTCTATATAGTATAACTGCTGCCCTTATTCAGTGTTGCTTGTAAAATTTAGCATCGAAAATGCGATTTTCAATTTTGAGAAATTTTCATGAAAAAAAGCTTGTATTTTCACGTTTTCCTCAAAAATGCAAAAAAAATCAATATTTTTACAGCGAAAAATCGACATTGGCATTTTTGCTCATCACTGCCCTTATTCCATCATCTGTTTTCAACTGTTTTTGTTGTAGGCAAAGCAAAGAGTAAACAAAGTTGAAATAAGATAAAAATCAAGGTACTGGTATATTTAATATTTTTTCCCTCTATCCATATATTTCTTTTAGCTAAAGTACTGCAGAGTATTACATACAAACATACAAACTCCATGAATATAGTGCCCTGGCTGGGTATTTGAACCGGCAACCCAGTGCTACAAGGCAAGAGAGCTAACCACTGCACCACCATTTTGCTCAAGTATAACTTAAAAAAAAAAAAAGTATATCTTTTCATGGGACAACAGTCACATGTGACACTTTTACAATGTAAAGTAGTCAGTGTACAGCTTGTATAACAGTGTACATTTGCCATTCACAAAGACCGTCCACGCATTGCTTCCTGTTTGCATAGTAATACTACGCATAAGGAAGTCAGCCGTGAGGACATCTTGTGGCCAAATAGTAAAATTACATCTACATTTTTTTTCTTCATTAAAAGCCCTATTTTACCTAATTTTATGTTTTAAATTAAACCCCTGACCTCCCACACTCCCCAATAGTTACCCCCCAAAAAATTTTAAACATTTAAAAAAAAATTACAAGTAAAAATATATATATATATATATATAAATAGTTACTGTAGAGACTGAACTTTTTTAATATGTATGTCAAGAGGGTATATTACTATTACTTTATAAATGATGGGCTTGTAATTAGGGATGAACGCAAAACTGAAAAAAAATGCACCTTTATTTCCAAATAAAATATTGTACTAGGGAAATGTTTTTAAACGTTGCAATAACTGGGACAAGTGGGAAAATAAAATCTGTGGGTTTTAATTACGGTAGCATGTATTATTTTAAAACTATAATAGTCGAAAACTGAGAAATAATACATTTTTTCCATTTTGTTCTTATTTTTTCTGTTAAAACACTTTTAGAATAAAATAATTCTTAGCAAAAAGTACCCCCCAAAGAAAGCCTAATTGGTGGCGAAAAAAACAAGTTATAGATTGTTTCGTGATAAGTAGTAATAACGTTATAGACAAATGAATGGAAGGAGCGCTGACAGGTAAAAAATGCTCTGGTTTTTTTTAAGGGGAAAAACCCTTTGAAGTGAAGTGGTTAAAGGGAACTTTATCTGAAAACAAAAATGCCCAGTTACTTACCTGGGGCCTCTTCCAGCACCCTTCCTGGTCCCTTGTCATCATCCCACATGTGCTGCTCAGTCCCCGCGGTGCCCCCTGCTCAGTCCCCCCTATGCTGTGCGCCTCCTCCAATGCACTATCATAGCTGGTAGTGTTTGCTTCTGCACATGGGCAGAATGCTCCTGGTCATGGGAGAACTATAGAGGAGGCGTGGCCAGCGCCATGCATGCACAGTGGTCCGGATGACTCTCTTGGGCATGGAAGTCACTGGGATCAGAGGCGCTCAAACTTATTGCTTGACCCACTGAGTTGTGCTCCCATTTTTGCCTGAGGAAGCGGGGTCACGCCCGCGAAATGCGTTGCATTTGTGGAGTTGAATAAATTACTTGACAATTCTATTTTATTGAGACTCAAGTGAGTTTTCTTTTTTTGTAAGAGGGAGGTGAGTCCACCTTAACATCCCCCTCTCCTTTTAAGCGGTTTTTAAAACGTTTTACTCTACTCTGGCGCCTCTGTATACCGAGTTTTTGCTGATCTTCTAGTCCACCCTGGGTGGAGGGGTGCATCCCCATCTACTATCTACAGAGAGCGACTTCTTAACCTGAGTGGGGTCATGTCCTAATGCTCCCCACCTGCATTTAAAGTGGTTGCCTATTGGTAACCCGTGTTTGTGAGTATATATATATATATACATAAAATTGTATTGAACTCTACATTTTACCTGACAATACTGCACCATATTGGGCTCTCGATTCTCTTCTTGTTTTTAAGCATACTTCACTGCAATGCTATCAGTACACACGTTTAACTAGCAGGGAGCTCTACTGCTCTTGCTTCATAAGTGGGTAGGGAGTGAGAGCTCAGCCCACTCAATGTGTTATCTTGGAATGAAAATTCAGTGCATATAGTAGCTGTCATGTGGGCTGAGAGATGAGCATTCTGGGACATCTTGTAGCCAAATAGTGTGGTAGTGCCAAGTCTGCACACAGCATCAGTATGTTTATTTTTTCCTACAGAATCATGAATAGAAGATTAAAATGAAAAAAAAAGTTTTAATTACATTAGATTACAAACAGGTTTTCGTATCATTCATGTTATTACAATCATTTAAGAAAAGTAGAGCTTCAGGCTGGTTTCACACTGTAAACTGGTGCTAGCGTTTTTGTGCGGCACTCCCGCCGCACCGCATCACCAAAAACAGGCCTGCGTTAGTACACAGTGTTCCCTGTCTGGCCAGCAGCCAAACAGGAAGTGATGCGCGCTTGTGGTCACTTCCTGCTTGGGGTATGTGAAAGCTTATTGTAAAAATACGCTTCTGCGCATGTGCACCGCGACGCCAATTTTTTTAAAAACCCTGCATCACCAGAGACAAACATAACTTCTGAGCCGATTCAGATTGCCGTAGGTCGCCACAGATCCCGCACGGTAACGTAGTTCTAGTGTTAGGCCTCTTGCACACTGCAAGTGATTCCGATTCAGATTCCGCTTTTTAATCAGTTTTTACTTCCGATTCAGATTCAGATTTGCAGTTTGCTCCCTGCACACTGCAAATCGGAATCTGAATCGGATGTAAAAACTGAATAAAAAGCGGAATCTGAATCGGAATCACTTGCAGTGTGCTAGAGGCCTTACATTGGGCACTTCCAGTGCAGTGTACCGCAACGTGAGAAGTATGAACTTCCCCATAGGGTTTCATTAGGCTGCGGTAGCAGTGCGGCAATTTCCCGCACCGCAATGTGCTAGTGTAAAAGGGCCCTCAATCCACGTTCACAGTGGCACGTTGCAGTACAGTTTAACGGCTGCTTTGTAATATGGTTTGCCACACTGCAATGCACCACCTATGTGACACTCACAGTGCGGCGGGTCCTTAAGGTATAATGGGTTGCGCCATGGTAATGTACTGCATGCAGTGTGTTACCGCCATTGCGCAGCTTAAAGCACAGATTTTATAATCATGAACCTAAACCTGAACCGCTCAACCGCCCGACCCCTACTTCCTCAAAAAAAGGTAAGTCCATACCCCCCCCCCCCCCCCCCCCACCCCCCAAAGTCAGACACTTCCAAGGCTCTACCTTACCTGTAGCTTTAGATGGTAGGCCTCCTCCTGTCCTTTTCTGTTACCCTAAAAAGTTTGGGACCTCCATCTTAACAAGTGGCCCCTCCCTCTAACCATGCATGAACAGTAAAAGCAGCAACTCTTCGTACAGGTTGTAAAGAAGACATGCACGAACTGCTCCTTCTACCAGGCATGCCCGGTTAGTGATCTTGGACATGCTCAGTCAGTACAAATGCACTGATTGCTGTGGGAGCGTGCCTGAAGACTGGAGAGGCTAGAGATGGGAGGGCACTTCTAGATTTGGCTGCCCTGTAATCAAATAAGTCACCAACTAGAGGAAATGCGAGAGACACAAGAGGAAAGCAAGAAGCAGAAAAATTAGTTACAGTAAAAGGCACAGAACCACATAATTACATTCAAAAATGTACTCTGAGCTCATGTACACCTTAAAGGGGAACTGAAGTAAGAGGTATACGGTGGCTGCCATATTTTTTTCCTTTGAATCAATACCATTTGCCTGGCAGCCCTGCTGGTCTTTTTCTCTGCAGTAGTATCTGAATAACACCTGAAACAAGCATGCAGCTAGTCTTGTCAGATCTGACTTTAAAGTCTGAAACACCTGATCTGCTGCATGCTTGTTCAGGGGCTATGGCTAATAGTATTAGAGGCAGAGGATCAGCAGGCTGCCAGGCAACTGGTATTGCTTAAAAGGAAATAAACATGGCAGCCTCAAAATACCTCTCTCTTCAGTTCCCCTTTAATTAGGACATTGTTTTAAATGAACTACCAGTACTGGTTTGCAGTTTTGTTGGGCTTCTTGTATCCCCAGCTTTGTATTTCTTAAAGCAGACCTGAACTCAGAACTTCCTCTCTGCTCCAAAATAAGCAATAGCATAATAACCTTTAAAGAAAAACATTATTTTGTTACATCTAATACTGCAATAAATCTACAGTGTATCTATTTCCTGCTTTCATGGAAGCAGACATATTGTTAATAGCCTGTGCTTTCAAATGAGCTTATCTGCTGCGGCAGTCCGGGGACACCGGTGAGGGATCAAACTACAGTTGTGGTTAGTCACAGAGGAGGGGGGAATAAGACACGCTAAACTAAATGCATACAGGGTGCATTTCTCGCTGTTTTCCTTTTGTCCTGTGCAAGAGTTCAGCTCCACTTTAAAGGGAAGGTTCAGGGAGTCTGAAAAAAAAAATCCATATCCACTTACCTGGGGCTTCCTCCAGCCCGTGGCAGGCAGGAGGTGCCCTCGCCACCGCTCTGCAGGCTCCCGGTGGTCTCCGGTGGCCGACTTGACCTGGCCAGGCCGGCTGCCAGGTCGGGCTCTTCTGCGCTCCAACGACGGGCTCTTCTGCATTTCATGTGGGCGCGCTGACGTCATCGGACATCCTCCGAGCTGTGTTGCGCAGGCGCAGAACTACTGCGCCTGACAGCCGGAGGACGTCCGATGACGTCAGCGCGCCCCCGTGAGGCGCAGATTGGAGCGCAGAAGAGCCCGACCTGGCAGCTGGGCCCAGGGGCGTATCTTGGTAATAAAGCGCCTATGGCAAACACTGAAATTGCGCCCCCCCTTCTCTGTCAGTTCTGTATCAATAAATACATAATAATAATATGGTAGGACATTATACTATGACTATGGTAGGATTAGATTGGGACAATCAGTGACATGACTGAGTACTCTGTAAAGTGCTGCAGAAGACGTTACTGCTACATAAATACATTGGCAGATGGTGAAATAAAGTGATTGTGAACAGATAGAATGGGCAGAGATTGTTGCCAGAAAAAGCAAAACAGAACAGGCGGTCCGAGAGATGCTGGGAGAGACAGCAAGAGAGGAGGAGAGAACGTGAGAGAGCAGTGGGCAGAGAAGGAACACCAGATATAGTACTGTATTCCATTGCTATATACAATAGTGCAAATTTTATGATAATCATTCTCCAAGTATATTTTTCTGTAAATGTCCATTTTTAGATTACAATAGTGCTGTCTTTACAGCCCCCTCTGCCCTCTAACACCCCCTCTAACACCACATCCTTTACACTGAAGCAAAGCCTGAACCCACAGTGACTGCTGATCAAACATCTTTCCCTCCTGTGAGAGTCAGAGTGCAGCCAGAAGACAGCAATAACAGACAGGGGGGGGGGGGGGGGTCACACAGACAGCAATAACAGACAGGGGGAGTGTCACACAGACAGCAATAACAGACAGGAAAGGTCACACAGACAGCAATAACAGACAGGGGGGGTCACACAGACAGCAATAACAGACAGGAGGGGTCACACAGACAGCAATAACGGACAGGGGGATCACACAGACAGCAATAACAGACAGGAGGGGTCACACAGACAGCAATAACAGACAGGGGGGGGGGGCACACAGACAGCAATAACAGACAGGGGGGGCCACACAGACAGCAAAAACAGACAGGGGGGGTCACACAGACAGCAATAAAAGACAGGGAGGTCACACAGACAGCAATAACAGACAGGAGGGGTCACACAGACCGCAATAACGGACAGGAGGGGTCACACAGACCGCAATAACAGACAGGGGGATCACCCAGACGGCAATAACAGACAGGGGGATCACACAGACAGCATTAACAGACAGGAGGGGTCACACACACAGCAATAACAGACAGGGGGGTCACACAGACAGCAATAACAGACAGAGGGATCACACACACAGCAATAACAGACAGGGGGGGTCACACAGACAGCAATAACAGACAGGGGGATCACCCAGACAGCAATAACAGACAGGGGGATCACACAGACAGCAATAACAGACAGGAGGGGTCACACACACAGCAATAACAGACAGGGGGGTCACACAGACAGCAATAACAGACAGGGGGATCACACAGACAGCAATAACAGACAGGGGGGGTCACACAGACAGCAATAACAGACAGGGGGATCACACAGACAGCAATAACAGACAGGAAGGGTCACACAGACAGCAATAACAGACAGGAAGGGTCACACAGACAGCAATAACAGACAGGGGGATCACACAGACAGCAATAACAGACAGGAAGGGTCACACAGACAGCAATGACAGGAGGAGTCACACAGACAGCAATGACAGGAGGAGTCACACAGACAGCAATAACAGACAGGGGGGGGGGTCACACAGACAGCAATAACAGACAGGAAGGGTCACACAGACAGCAATAACAGACAGGGGGGGTCACACAGACAGCAATAACAGACAGGGATCACACAGACAGCAATAACAGACAGGAGGGGTCACAGACAGCAATAACAGACAGGGGGGGCCACACAGACAGCAATAACAGACAGGGGGGTTACACAGACAGCAATAACAGACAGGAGGGGTCACACAGACAGCAATAACAGACAGGGGGATCACCCAGACAGCAATAAAAGACAGGAGGGGTCACACAGACAGCAATAACAGACATGGGATCACACAGACAGCAATAACAGACAGGAGGGGTCACACAGACAGCAATAATGGACAGGGGGATCACACAGACAGCAATAACAGACAGGAGGGGTCACACACACAGCAATAACAGACAGGGGGGTCACACAGACAGCAATAACAGACATGGGGGTCACACAGACAGCAATGACAGGAGGAGTCACACAGACAGCAATGACAGATGGGGGAACACACACAGCAATAACAGACGGGGGGGGGGGTTCACACAGACAGCAATAACAGATAATGAGGCTCACATTGCAGGGCAGCCTGTCACACTACACAAGCCTCACAGGGAAGCTTGTGCTACATATACAGCTCCCTCCACCCTGTGCAGACCTAATCTACATACCTCGCATGCCACAATGACTGTACTCCCCATTCTGCAGGATCGATCTGCTTGGCAAGAGACTGAGGGAGAGGATCAGTCCCAGTCACCATGTCTTCGGTTCTTGTGCAGTTCCAGCCCCACCATCCTCAGCGTGCTTCCCACTCTCTTGCAGAGACGTCAGAGCTCAGTGCACTCTTGCCTGGAGCTCCCCCTAGTGGCGCCTCCTCTGATCTCTCCTGCACAGAACAGCAGCTTTGCCTGTGACTGTGGGCTCTATTCATAAAACCTTCCCGCAAGTTTTCCGCTCAAAACAGCGGATTTTCCCGTCCATTTAGCAAAGTGGGCATTCAAAAAAGCTGTTCCCGCATGAAAATCTACAATCCCCCAGCAGAGCGAGAAATTTCCGCCTTCTCCAGTGTTTTTCTAGATTTATCTAGAAAAAAGTAACAAAATGGCCATTCATAAAGATTAGAGGAAGCGGTATGTGGACGGGAAATACCGCTTCCTCTGATTTTGCGGATTACATACAAGTGAATGGGACAGACCTCCCAGAGAGAGCAGTGCACGGAGGGACTCTGCCGGCTGAAGTGTTTCCGCATGCCTTCCGACAGCTTACCGCCAGCTTTCAGCGGGAGATCTCCGCACTTGCATCGCAGCTTTCAAGATTTCTTTGAATGACCACCCAGAAGTGTAAAATATCGCTGCGGTATTTTCCCTCCAGGAGTTTTTTCGCCACATCTTTTTTATGAATAGAGCCCTGTGTCTCCGTAATAGGGACACACACCCGGCGGCTACAGCTGCACAGCATGGGTGCAGACATGGCGCCCATGCTGCAGGGGGCGCCCATAGCTCTAGCCATACCTGCATCCCTCTACATACGCCTCTGGCTGGGCCTGGCCAGGTCGGGTCAGCCACCGGAGACGACCGGGAGCCTTTGGAGCTGCGGCAAGGGCACCTCCTGCCTTCCACGGACTGGAGGAAGCCCCAGGTAAGTGGATATGGATTTTTATTTTTTTTCACACTCCCTGAACCTTCCCTTTAGGCTACTTACACACCAGAACGTTACAGGCGCACATTAGTGCAGCCTGTAACGCAGCCCACCGCACAGCACTACAAAGTCAATGAGGCTGTTCACACTGCCCACGTTGCGTTACACAGTAACGCTGCACGTTCGGGCAAAGTGCAGCATACTGTGCGTTCTGAGCAGCTTAAGCCGCGTTAGACTGTTTGCACATGCTCAGTGGGGGGCGAGAGGAGGCCGGGAGATGCCGCTACAGTAACCGCGCACATGGCTACTTAATATGCACTGCACTTGCGGCTGCTGATTGGCCGGCGGGACCACGTGATGCGGAGTGTCTCACTCAGCATCACGAGGTCCTGCCGGCCAATCAGCGCCACTCTGATAGACCTTATGCGGATAGAGCCGCCTGACGCGGCTTACTCTAACGTCCTCTCCTGCACCACCATACGTTGCGGTAGGTGCACGTTATGCGACCTTAACGTAGCACCTAACGTAACGTCTTAGTGTGTAAGTAGCCTTAAAGAAAACCTGTGAGGAGAAACATTTATAAATTAGATACCTACACTTACCTTAGTAGTATAAAGCCTCTGGATGCCTTCCTAGTTTCTCTGTAAGCCCACCACTGCTGTCCAGGACCTTCTTCATTCTCATGGCTATGCTCATGTGTACAAGCACAGCTGCGCAAGCTATGGTGCGTGCACGTCCAGTAGCATGCAGACGCTTGTGCTTGGAGGAGTGCACAAGTAGCTTTGTGGGACACTAAGGGGGGCTCTCCCATTTTGGGCTCACATATGCATGTACTCTAGAAATTGTGCACTATATACAGTATATATACATAATTTGGTAGGACATTAGATTATGGTAGGGAATAGACTGTGAGCACTTCTGAGGACAGTCCATAACAGGGATATGACCACATGCGGCGCGCGCAACGGGCCGCAGCAATAAATAAATGGGTGTCACCCCGCACTGGAACATGGGCGTGGTCCTGATGGGTCATGGGCAGACTTAAAAATACACAAAATAACAAAAAATACACAAAATAAGTAGCGATGTTATTCACAGAGATTGGGTCCGACCAGATAAATTTTACATAAAATAATCAATTACTTACATGCCTCATGATAATTCATCAAGTGGTCAAATTCCGCAAAACAAAAATATTAAGTAGTCAAACACCTCCCGATAAAATAATTAAGTAGCCTGGTGCCTTACAATGAACAAAATAAATAGCCAGGTGCATCAAAATAAAATAATTTAGTAGCCAAATGGGCCCTGTATACATAAATTAAGTAGCCATGTTCCCCAAAAAACAGAAGTGGCCATATGCCCATATATATCAGTATTAGGTAGCCAGTGTCATGCTGTGGGAATCCTGCTGGTGATGAATTTTGGACTTGGCATGAACTTCCGCTGTCCACCAGCAGGGGTCTCTATTATTGTTTGATGCTCTGTATTTTCTGGACTGACCTGCAGAGGGAGCTCTGTGAACACTTGGAGGAGTCACATGACCAAGACGTTGCTAGGTCATTCTGTGCTGTTAGGCCTGTGTTCTGGTCACATCTTGCTCCTAGCCCCTTGCCCAGGGGTGCAGCTAAGGTTTTTGTGGCCCCAAGCGGACTGTAGGAAGTGGCCCTACGCGGCAAAAATGGGCGTGGCTATCCCGCACAAGTGGGCGTGGCCATGACATGTGGGTGGAGCTGGAGGGCGGATTGTGGCGGGGCTGTTTGCGGGGAAAATGGATGTGGGGGTGATTGAGGCGCGCGCAGCGCGCCGCGCTGAAAGATGGATTTGGCCATGACATTGTATGGGCGGAGCTTAACCGTAGCACAGCAAATATAGCCAACTATGACCATTAAATAATGAATGCAGCAACAGTTACCCCAGACACCAGAAAATAAAAACGCAATTTGTGCAACATTTCAACAGAAAACAAACAGAATTTGGGCCACATTTCAGCAGAAATCAAACGCAATTTGGGCCACATTTCAGCAGAAATCAAACGCAATTTGGGCCACATTTCAGCAGAAATCAAACGCAATTTGGGCACATTTTCAGCAGAAATCAAACGCAATTAGGGCCACATTTCAGCAGAAATCAAACGCAATTAGGGCACATTTTCAGCAGAAATCAAATGCAATTAGGGCACAGTTCAGCAGAAATCAAACGCAATTAGGGCACAGTTCAGCAGAAATCAAACGCAATTTGGGCACATTTTCAGCAGAAATCAAACGCAATTTGGGCCACATTTCAGCAGAAATCAAATGCAATTTGGGCACATTTTCAGCAGAAATCAAACGCAATTTGGGCACATTTTCAGCAGAAATCAAACGCAATTATGGCACATTTTCAGCAGAAATCAAACGCAATTAGGGCCACATTTCAGCAGAAATCAAACGCAATTAGGGCACATTTTCAGCAGAAATCAAATGCAATTAGGGCACAGTTCAGCAGAAATCAAACGCAATTAGGGCACACTTCAGCAGAAATCAAATGCAATTAGGGCCACATTTTCAGCAGATATCAAACGCAATTAGGGCACATTTTCAGCAGAAATCAAACACAATTAGGGAACAGTTCAGCAGAAATCAAACACAATTAGGGCACAGTTCAGCAGAAATCAAACACAATTAGGGCACAGTTCAGCAGAAATCAAACACAATTAGGGCACAGTTCAGCAGAAATCAAACACAATTAGGGCAGAGTTCAGCAGAAATCAAACACAATTAGGACACAGTTCAGCAGAAATCAAACACTATTAGGGCACAGTTCAGCAGAAATCAAACACTATTAGGGCACAGTTCAGCAGAAATCAAACGCAATTAGGGCACATTTTCAGAGCTGCAAAAAGAAAAGAATTTACTCACCTGGCACTGGCAGAAGTCTTCTCTCCCCGTCTCCTCTCCTGGCCGGCTCCTCAGGCGCGCAGTTCCCACGGAGCTCCCTCCCTCCTCCAATCTCCCGCGCTGATTGAATCAGGGCTATGGGAAGATGGCCACCCGAAGCCCTGTACTGGAGACATAGTCTCCAGAGCAGGGCTTCGGCGGCGGCCATCTTCCTGTAGCCCTGCCCTACTCTGCTCTGCCAGCCCCGCGGTGCTGCGGGAAAACAGTGACGTCACACCGACGTCACTGAGCCGCCGAGGCCCCTACGATCTTGAGGCCCCAAGCGACCGCTTGGTTCGCTTTATGCCTCGCGGCACCCCTGCCCTTGCCTTGCCTCTTGAACTTATACTGATCTCCTGGTTTTGATCCATGCCTGTCTGACTACTCTCTTGTTACTCCCTGTGTTGATCTTGATCTCCTGGATATTGATATTGGCTTGTTTGACTACCCTACTGTGTACTGAGATTGCTGTTGTTATCTATATATCTGTGTATATATCTTTGCTGTTGTACGATTGTCAGCTTGTATTTTCCATGTCCAGTGTGTTGCTATTGTACATATGGTGATCCGTGTCTTGCATCTGTATATATGTATATATATACTGTAATGTTCTGTATATATATATATATATATATATATATATATATATATATATATATATATATATATAGCATTGCTACTGTACAATTGTCAGTTTGTACATATCCATGTCTTGTATGTTGCTATTGTAGATTTGGTGATCTGAGCAATCTTGTCCTGCATACTTGTTGTATATAGTGTCTGGGTTATCGGTACACTGTGGCAATAGGTGTCCCCAGTATAGGTAGCCAGGTCTATAGGTGCCTCCAGTTTAGTTAGCCAGGTCTATAGGTGTCCCTCCCCAGTAAAGGTAGCCAGGTCTATGGGTGTCCCAAGTTTAGGTAGGCATGTCTATAAGTGTCCCCAGTTTAGGTAGGCAGGTCTATAAGTGTCCCCAGTTTAGGTAGGCAGGTCTATAAGTGTCCCCAGTATAGGTAGGCAGGTATATAAGTGTCCCCAGTTTAGGTAGGCAGGTCTATAAGTGTCCCCAGTATAGGTAGGCAGGTCTTTAAGTGTTCCCAGTATAGGTAGCCAGGTCTATAGGTGTCCCCAGGTTAGGTAGGCAGGTCTATAAGTGTCCCCAGTATAGTTGCCAGCCAGGTCTATAGATGCCCCCATCTTGGAAGGGGGCAGTGGGCACAGAGCGGCAGGGAGAAAATTCCTGTGCTCCCGCCGGCCCTGTCTGACACTGCATGCGCGGACTGTACTTGCGCATGCACAGTATGGCCATGCTTGTACATGGACAGGAGCATGGCCACAAGAAGATATTCAACAAGCACCTGTTGAATATATTCAGACCATTGCTGAAACAATGGGCACCAGCCACCAGGAGGATCTGAGAAACCTCTAGACTATCAGGTCCACCCACTTCAGTAACCACACACAGAGTCCTAAGACCACCTGTGACTGCTGACAGATTTGAGGGAGACTTTGTGATGGCTGCTTGGTAAGGAAAAACAGCCAAGTAGAACGCCTTACAAAAAAAGGCTGAGGAGAACTTTGCAAGTTTTTAACAGATTACATTGGATGTTAAGTCTTGACAAAAAAAACCAACAACAAAAATATAGGACCTGTCAATCGATGTTCAGTCATTTGGTTGTTGAGACATTGATCAGGTAAGGCCATTGTGTGGGACATCTAGTAGTGAGCAGCCAGGGGGCCTTCCATGAAGCAATGTGGATCACGTGCTTCAGGGAGGCAACAATTAGAGGGCAGCTCCCCTCCCTTACTGACCCCCTCCTCACACTCCCCATCTTCCCCTCACTAGATGTGCAGTGCAGCTACACTCACCTGCTCTCAGCATTCCAATGATGGGATCTCCATCCACCCGTCCAGTGTTCTGTATCCAGGCAGGGCCGGATTTGTACTCTTTACCGCCCAAGGTCACTGTCACCCAGGGCCGGGCCGAGGCATAGGCTGGAGAGGCTCCAGCCTCAGGGTGCAGTGTAGGAGGGGGCACACAATTCATTCAGTTGTCATTCCTAATTGTGTATGAAGCAGAAAGAAATAAGAAAAGGGGATACATGGCAGTGACTGCAAGCCAGATAACTAGATATTAAGGTGTTGGGGAGGTTGTGGGCCCTGTGGCACCTCTTAGTCTAATAGCAACCAGTGTGTGACGGCTGAGGTGGGAGGGGATGGAGGGGCGCACTTTGGTGTCTCAGCCTTGGGTGCTGGAGGACCTTGTCCCAGCTCTGCTGTCACCAGCCTCCCCCCTTCAGTATAGGTAGCGAGATGATGACCCCCCTCCCCTCCAGTATAGGTTACCAGATGACTCCCTTAATCTCTCCTTTTCCCACTCCTTCCCTTTCAGTATAGGTAGGCAGCTCGCCTTTACACCGCAGCAGGCATCCGTGTCACTCATTTCTCCGCTCGTCTCCAGTGCAGAAGCTTCCACTTCCTTTACGTCTCCAATGCTGGTGCACAGAGAGCAAGGTGGCCACTGCACAGGCGGCTGGCAGCAGAGTACTGCAGTCAGGCGTTCGCCTGATATCCCTGCATTGCAGCATTTGCAAGCTTGCACCATTTTAGCCTGCTTCCTTGGTGCACTTGCTCCTGTGGTGCCCTAGGCCATGGCCTAGATGGCCTTGCCCTAAATCCGGTCCTGTATCCATGGCTACAGTGGTGCCTCATGTGACCTGTTACATGCTCCCGGGTCACATGAGGTGCTGCTGTAGTCAGAGAGGAGGCAGGACTTCACTTGTTGCTGGTGATCCCATCGCTAATCTGCTGAGAGCGGGTGAGTGATGCGGTACCTGTGCAGCCCATCCCTGACATCCTGGGGATCAGAGTCATGCCGTGGGCAAGCAGGGAGGAGATGCTGTCTTGGAGGAATCAAAAGGAGGTAAGCGTAGCGGCAGTGCCTGCAAAGCACAGCCCGATGATGTCTCTACTCTCCAGTCCAGCTTTGCACACACACGCCGGAGGTCGGTTGATATTGATTACTTATTACATCTTCTACACATATGCCAAGAATAGCTAAAAGTGTCTTGGGGTACAGGATACAATTTCTTGAGCTCGCCTGCTCAAGGAGTCATGAGACATTTGTAAAATTATTTGTATCTCCTTCTTACATAATCCTTTTTTTCTTGGCTACAGACATAATCTTAAATATCTTGCATTATTTTAAAAAGATTATGGAAGTGCAGGATTACCAAGCTTATTAAGTTATGTAAGAGTATTGTTACATAACCCACTGGAAGATGAGGGATAAAATGGCGCGCCGCGCTGGGCACTCAGCCAAATGATCCGCCTGCAGGTGAAACATCAGTGATTTAAGGAGGTAACAAGGGCAAGGCAGTCGTGGGAGAATTCCGCAGTAAACAGCACTAGCTAGGAGGGGATCATCCTGCTGTCCAGAACCGATAAGACGAACTCAGGTCATAAGAGCACTGCTGGTAGACTGATTCAATTTATACACTGCTGGAAGAAAACATGCTTTCATTGCCACTCTGTCTACCCATAGCAATGATTGCTTTCAGGCCGGTTTTACATCTGGCCAGGTGTTGCAGCGTAATGCTCTGCTCCCATTGCATCGCACTGCCAAAAACTACATTCATATCATCCTGCGGCAGAGTGCGCTGACAGGGTCATATATTCTAGACGTTTTGCTGCCTGAGGCAAACTTGTGAGGATGCCCCCCTTCCCCCTGATGAGTCTGTGACAAACAATCTGCTCACCCTCAGCCAGTTGGCCGCCCTCCATTCCTCCTCAGTAAGGACAGCAGTGCCACCTCCCTTCTGCTGTGCAAGTCTAATGAAACACTGCTGCTCTCCTGCTTCCCCCTCCTCACTGTCAGACTCCTCACACAGTACAGCAAGCTGTTTTTCCCCAGTGATGACCTCTTTACCTTGCTTGCTCTCCTCACACTCTTCCTCTTACTCTGACTACATGCTGTAAGTGTAAACACAGTACAAACATGCTGCCCCTGTAGCCTCTGTGCCTGATTCAAGTGTTTCACCTTGCTTCATGAGAGAACCGGCTCTGGTCATATGCAAAGCACTGCCAAACTGTGCGCCCTATCGATTGCATGCAATCACTACAGACACACAGGCTGGCGATCATGGTACGCGACATGCCCAACTAGTGATGACATATGGCACATATGGTATTGTTATAACTGTCAAGGGTGATAAAACCAGTGTGTGCATCATAATCTTTACACTCATAACAGGTGTAGCCACAAAAACATCTGATCTGAAGGGTGGACCCCTTTATCAGAGGGAGTGAAGTCGTAGTTGGAGCCCCCTTACAGCTCTGCCCCCCCTCCCCCCACAGTTGCAGGGGCTGCTTCCCTGTAGTTATGCCCCTGTAGTCTATGGAGATGCTGAGTAGCGACTAATGATGCTGCACCAAAAACACTTGCTTTGTGCCGCCCCTTCTGCAGCTCAGAATGTCTGTTTTTTTCATGGTTTACTGGCACTTTATTTTAAGGGTCATTTGCCATGGAGAAGTAAGGCAGGCTGCTGAGAAAGAGCTGATGTCATCCCCGGGCTCTGCATCAGTGCAGAATACAGTCTGTGGGATATGTGGGATAAGTGGAGGCAGAACATCAATCACCAAAAGCTCTCTACTCCCCTTTTCTTCAACAGACTTACCATGTACAAGAAAGCATATTTTTAATTTAGAGTTAACAGAGGGCAGCAGGAGTGCTGACTCAGACTTTTTTTTACAAGAATAAAGTTATCATTAATTCGGCCTTGCTTTAAAGTGGTTGCAAGTACACACTACGCGCTGATAGGCGAACGCTGACACAGGCATTGGAGGCCTGAATGGACCTGGCATAGGTCGCACCACACGGTGAGTTGCTGACTTAGGGTGTGGTGGTGGTCAGGGGCGTAGCAATAGCCATGGCAGCCATAGCATCTGCTATGGGGCCCTGGAGCAGAGGGCGCCCAGTGGGTACTTAACCACTTAAGGACTGCAGTGTTAAAAAGGACCAGACACTTTTTTTCCATTCAGACCACTGCAGATTTAATGGTTTATTGCTCGGTCATACAACCTGCTATCTAAATGAATTTTACCTCCTTTTCTTGTCACTAATACAGCTTTCTTTTGGTGCTATTTGATTGCTGCTGTGATTTTTAGTTTTTATTATATTCATCAAAAAAGACAGGAATTTTGTCAAAAAAATGATTTTTTTAACTTTCTGTGCTGACATTTTTCAAATAAAGTAACATTTATATACACATTTTTGTCTAAGGCTGGTTTCACAGTGGGACGTTACAGGCGTACGTTAGAGCAGCCTGTAACGCACCCCACCGCACAGCAATGAAAAATCAATGGGCTGTTCACAGTGCCCACGTTGCGTTACAGTGTAACGCTGCGCCATAATATAACGTACTGCATGCAGTACTTTGTAAGCGGCAGAGCCGCGTTAGACTGTTTGCACATGCTCAGTAACGTTAGGGAGGAGCGGAGAGCGGCCAGGCACATGGCTAATTAATATTCACTGCACTCAGTGACGTGCAGTGTTTACTTCCTGGAGCGGCCGCTCTGTGCGGCGATTGGCCGGCGGGACCACGTGATGCCGCATGCGTCCACGAGTGCGCATCACGGCATCACGGACGCCAGAGTGAGCTCCATAACGTCCCCTAAAACGCAACGTCCTGGTGTGAAACCAGCCTAAATGTATTGTGCTACATGTCTTTGATCAATAAATAGACACTTAGAGGGGGGGGGGGGGGTTAAAAGTTATAGCGTTTACAAACTATGGTGCCAAAAGGGAATTTCCCCAGTTTGAAGCATCTCTGACTTTTCTGAGCACCTGTCATGTTTCATGAGGTGCTAGAATTCCAGGATAGTATATACCCCCCAAGTGACCCTATTTTGGAAAGAAGACATCCCAAAGTATTCACTAAGATGCATGGTGAGTTCATAGAAGATTTTATTTTTTGTCACAAGTTAGTGGAAAATGACACTTCGTGACAAAAAAAAAAAAAAAAATTAAAAAAAGTTTCCATTTCTGCTTGTGACAAAAAAAAAATGAAATCTGCCACAGACTCACCATGCCCCTTTCTGAATACTTTGGGGTGTCTACTTTCCAAAATGCGGTCAATGGGGGGGGGGGTGTTTACTGTCCTGGCATTTTGGGGGGGGTGAGCACCCCTGTAAAGCCTAAAGGTACTCGTAGGACTTTGGGCCCCTTAGCGCACCTAGGCTGCAAAAAAGTGTCACATGTGGTATCGCCGTACTCAGGAGAAATAGTATAATGTGTTTTGGGGTGTATTTTTACACATACCCATGCTGGGTGGGAGAAATATCTCTGTAAATGAAAATGTTTTGATTTTTTTACACACAATTGTCTATTTACACAGATATTTCTCCCGCCCAGCATGGGTATGTGTAAAAATACACCCCAAAACACATTATACTACTTCTCCTCAGTACGGCGATACCACATGTGTGACACTTTTTTGCAGCCTAGGTGCGCTAAGGGGCCCAAAGTCCTATGAGTACCTTTAGGATTTTACAGGTCATTTTGAGGCATTTGATTTCCAGACTACTCCTCACGGTTTAGGGCCCCTAAAATGCCAGGGCAGTATAGGAACCCCACAAGTGACCCCATTTTAGAAAGACGACACCCCAAGGTATTCCGTTAGGAGTATGGTGAGTTCATAGAAGATTTTATTTTTTGTCACAAGTTAGCGGAAATTGATTTTTATTGTTTTTTTCACAAAGTGTCATTTTCCACTACCTTGTGACAAAAAATCTATACTGCCCTGGCATTTTAGGGGCCCAAAACCGTGAGGAGTAGTCTGGAAACCAAATGCCTCAAAATGACTGTTCAGGGGTATAAGCATCTGCAAATTTTGATGACAGGTGGTCTATGAGGGGCCGAATTCTGTGGAACCGGTCATAAGCAGGGTGGCCTCTTAGTTGACAGGTTGTATTGGCACTGAAGTGCAGGAAGCGCAGGATGTTCTCAAATCATGACCTGGACATGGCAGCAGAGAACATGGGCATGTGATGTATTGGGTGCGTAGACCAATAAGACCGCAATACGTTCTTTTTGACTAGACCCATGTTAAGGAGAAGGCCCAAAAAAATGTTAAGTTTGGAAACTTGGAGTGGTTTCCACCGAATAGAGTGGGCATGGTAGCTTCTCGGATTGGCGGTTGCGTATTGTTTGGCATAACGGTTGGTCTCAGCCACAATTCGTAGAGATCCACGGTGCAGAACAGATGAAAAAAGTCTAGGACTGATCCTAGATTATCTGTCTCCACCTGGACTCCAGACTGAGTGGTGAAAGGGGCAGTACGGGTGCGGCAGAACCAGGGGATTGCCAATTGGGATTTGCCAGCACGGTGCACCTCTGGGAGACTATTGGTAGTATGGGCCCGTTTTGCTGGTGGCTGCGACTCGAGTCTTAATGCACATGCCACCGAACCAGTTTCTACTACTATGCTGGTGCTCGCCACTTCACCAGGGTCTATGGTATTACTGGTGCTAGGTCCAGGAGATGCTACGCTGATGGTGCATGCCTCACCAAGAGAACTCGGATCAGCGCTAGCACCACTCTGCTGCCCTTGAGTCTGATTCTGCGCCACCTGCGGTCCAGTGATATGGGGTGTGGTACGCCTGGCTCTAGCCGGGACCTCAACTTCATCATTGCTATCGGTCAGAGAGCACTGCTGTTCACATCTACACACTTCTGCCTGGCTCTTCTACTGACCACATATGCTATTGCTCCGTTGTTATTGCCTAATGAAGCGGGATCAAACCTGGGAAACGTGTTGCATATTTGGAGTTCACAAATAAAATATATTTACTGTCTTTACTACAGCCGTTGTGTGTCTACTTGGAGGATGTAAGTCCACCACTACCTCCTCTATTTACCAAGAATTTGGTTTTTAAGCTCATTTAGCTTCCTTATATCCTTTTGGCGCCTCTGTTCTCCTGCATATCACCTAGACAACAGGCTTACATCACTGTGTAAACTCTTCAAAGGAATGATTCAATTACCTTCTGGTCATAGTGTATGTGTCTGTATCTTACTTGAAATAAGAAGCTTTCTGTAATTTGCATGTTGAGATAAGCTTGTTACTGTAGCTGAAAAAAACAAAACTTCCCATAATCCTGCTGGCACTGCACAGTCCCCACAGTTAGGCAATGGCACCCAGACCAGGTAAAAATCAAAAGAAATGGGAAAATACTGTATAATAGGGACCTAGTTTAGAAAAAAGGGGGTTATTTATGATTTATTTATAACTATTTTTTGGCATTTTTTTTATTTTTGGATGTTGCCTCCCCCTTTATATATTTAAACCTGACTATAGTTCTATAAAAAGTTATATGCTATAATTTGGCTACAAAATGTATATTTTTTAATGTTTACTGATATGATTGCCTAGAGACCAGCCTTAATTGTTGTCCTGTATTAAACCCTCAGCTGTGCAGGTTACACAATTCCTCAGATAGCAGAAACAGGGAGTGTGGAGAGCAGTGGGACGCAAGCGGCTTCTTTCCAAAAACCATTAAAAAAATCTGTGAGCCAAAACAAGAGCACATTGTTATCACGTGGCAGTGATCTCATGCCTGGGAGAACATTGTGTGACAGTATCAGCACTATAACAATTCATAGGCCGCCCGGGACAAAGGTCAGGTGCAGAACATAAACACACCGCATAGAAGGTAAAGTCCAGCCAGGATTCTGCAAAGTCGTTATCTTTATGGTCCTTTTTTTCTGATACAAGAAAAATAATATAATGATCATACACAGATTCAAGCATTTAAAGCAGGGGCCTCAAACTCGCGGCCCGCGGGCCATTTGCGGCCCTCGATACAATATTTTGTGGCCCTCGCCGGCAAAAGCTTCCTTATAGTTCGCTTCAGGGCTCCCAAGTAATCCGCCGCATCCCCGCCGCTAAACGAGGGCTGCAGAGCCCCCAAATCGACCGGGGGGCAATCCGCTGGCATTTCCTGGAAGGGGCAGAGCTTTCAGCTTCAGCTCTGCCCCTCCTGACGTCAATCGCCGCCCCTCTCTGTGAATGAAGAGTGAGAGGGGCGGGCAGAGGCGGCGATGCGCCGCGATTGTGAAATTCCTTATGCGGCCCAGCCTCATCTTCTTGACTTTGCTTCCTGCGGCCCCCAGGTAAATTGAGTTTGAGACCCCTGATTTAAAGTGAATCAGAGGTGAAAATACAGCAGAATCCCTGTTTTCTGTAAGTTAGGCAACCGAAAGTCTCAACTATTTGGCATGCCTGTAGGATAACAGGGACTATAGTTTGGGGGAGTTTTTTTTTTTGGTGGGGGGGGGGGGTTGGAGGAATTTGAAATACTTACTGAGCCTTACTGAGCGATGTCTAGCAGCCACCCCACACCTCCTCACGAACTCCTAGCAGCTTTCCGGCGCGGTGCAAGGAAGCCAGTGTCACCTGACCCGATGTGGGTCATGTGGCATGTCGACTTCCAGGCATGGAGGACGCCAGAAAGCCATGGAGCCCGCAAGGAGGTATGGGGAGACTGCCAGACATCTCTGGAGGCTCGGTAAGTATTTGCAGGGGAAGATCTATGCTTTTTAGGGCCTGTACACACTGCTGTGTTTGCGCTGCGTTTATAAAATCGCATGCCTTTCTTATATCGCACCTTATCAGAGTTAACACATCTTATCAGAGTAACATAGCGAGTGCTACGAACTTATGCCTGCTAATTGGCAATGATGATGAGAGCTCCACTCATTCTGACCTGAGCCCCTGCGGGTCCAATCACTTTAAGGCTGGTTTCACACCAGGATGTTACGTTTTAGGGGACATTATGGTCGCATAACGTGCCCCTAATGCAACGCCTGGTGCTCTCTGCTGTGGACGTCAGAGTGAGCCGCATTGTGCAGCTCACTCTGGCGTCCGTGATGCCGTGATGCGTACTCTTGGACGCATGCGGCATCATGTGGTCCCGCCCGGCCAATTGCTGCACAGAGCGGCCGCTCCAGGAAGTAAACACTGCACGTCACTGAGTGCAGTGAATATTAATTAGCCATGTGCCTGGCCGCTCTCCGCTCCTCCCCAACGTTACTGAGCATGTGCAAGCAGTCTAACGCGGCTCTGCCGCTTATAAAGTACTGCATGCAGTACGTTGTCTTGTAGCGCAGCGTTACTAAGTAACGCAACGTGGGCACTGTGAACAGCCCATTGATTTTTCATTGCTGTGCGGTGGGGTGCGTTACACGTGAAACCAGCCTTAAGGACATTATCGTAAGTGCTATCGCAGCCTATTGGCCCAATAGGCTGCCTGTCACTTGACAGGAAACTTGACAGGCAGCCTATTGGGTCAATCAAAGTGCGGGGATAATGTCCTTTAAAGTGATTGGACCCGTAGGGGCTCAGGTCAGGAAGAGTGGAGCTCTCGTCATTGCCAATTAGCAGGCATAAGTTCGTAGCGCTCGCTATGATACTCTAATACGGCATGTTAACTCTGATAAGGCATGCTATTTGTCTTAGTGAATAAAGCTCAAAGTCTTTTGGAAAATCGTGATGACCCATACACACTGGTGCGATGCGTTTTTAGAAAACGCAATTGCAGTGACTTTTTAAGCGCTGCGTTTGAAAAAACGCATTAAAAAAACAAATGCATGGAAAAGATCACAAGCACATAATGAGTGCACAAAAATCGCAAGTAGAAATTTGATTAAAAAACACAATCGCATCGCACTGCGTTTGCGATAGCACTTACGGTTTTCGGTATGTACAGGCCCTTAGCTGGTTGTTGAAGCAACCGGCAAGCACATGTATCTAGCATCAGGCGATCTCCGCCGGTGTAGGGTATTGGGGACTGTGCTGTAAACTGATGAGATAAACAATTATATTTATCCACCGACTCCTAAAAAATACTTTTTAAAGAAGTACTGTAAGGGGGGGGAGGGTTAGAGTTGAACTTACCTGAGACTTCTAATGGTCCCCTGCAGACATCATGTACCCTCGCAGCCACTCACCAATGCTCCGGTCCCTGCCTCCGTCAGTGAACCGGAGGCGGGGCCGGAGCATAGGTGAGTGGCTGCGTGGGCCCAGGATGTTTGCGGGAGAACATTAGAAGCCCCAAGTAAGTTCAACTCTTTTCCCCCCTACCCCCCTACAGTACTGTATTCCTTCAAGTATCTCATTGTTTTCCTTTATATTTAAACATTTACTTTTAAAGTACTGTAGGTTAAATGTTTTTCTGTTTCTAATTCAGAGGTGCCCACACTTTTTCAAGCTTGTGAGGTACTTTAAAAATTAGCAAGTCAAAATGATCTACCTATGCACAATTTTAGGAGCACAAATGTATATACAGAATGGAAAATGCAGCCCAGTTTAAGTTCCCCAGAGCTGCTCCATGCTCTGTACACACCATGCTGCTCCATGCTCTGTACACACGTTGCTGCTCCATGCTCTGTACACACACTGCTGCTCCATGCTCTGTACACACGCTCCTGCTCCATGCTCTGTACACACACTGCTGCTCCATGGTCTGTACACATGCTGCTGCTCCATCCTCTGTACACACGCTGCTGCTCTATGCTCTGTACACACGTTGCTGCTCCATGCTCTGTACACACGCTGCTGCTCCATGCTCTGTACACATGCTGCTGCTCCATGCTCTGTACACATGCTGCTGCTCCATGCTCTGTACACATGCTGCTGCTCCATGCTCTGTAAACACGCTGCTGCTCCATGCTCTGTATACATGCTGCTGCTCCATGCTCTGTACACACGCTGCCGCTCCATGCTCTGTACACATGCTGCTGCTCCATGCTCTGTACACACGCTGCCGCTCCATGCTCTGTACACATTCTGCTGCTCCATGCTCTGTACACAGGCTGCTGCTCCATGCTCTGTACACATGCTGCTGCTCCATGCTCTGTACACAGGCTGCTGCTCCATGCTCTGTACACATGCTGCTGCTCCATGCTCTGTACACATGCTGCTGCTCCATGCTCTGTACACACGCTGCTGCTCCATGCTCTGTACACACGCTGCTGCTCCATGCTCTGTACACACGCTGCTGCTCCATGCTCTGTACACACGTTGCTGCTCCATGCTCTGTACACACGCTGCTGCTCCATGCTCTGTAAACACGCTGCTGCTCCATGCTCTGTAAACACGCTGCTGCTCCATGCTCTGTAAACACGCTGCTGCTCCATGCTCTGTACACACGCTGCTGCTCCATGCTCTGTACACACGTTGCTGCTCCATGCTCTGTACACACGTTGCTGCTCCATGCTCTGTACACACGCTGCTGCTCCATGCTCTGTACACACGCTGCTGCTCCATGCTCTGTACACACGCTGCTGCTCCATGCTCTGTACACACGCTGCTGCTCCATGCTCTGTACACACGCTGCTGCTCCATGCTCTGTACACACGCTGCTGCTCTCTGCCCTGTACACACACTGCTGCTTCATGCTCTGTACACACGCTGCTGCTCCATGCTTTGTACACATGCTGCTGCTCCATGCTCTGTACACACGTTGCTGCTCCATGCTCTGTACACACGCTGCTGCTCCATGCTCTGTACACACGCTGCTGCTCCATGCTCTGTACACACGCTGCTGCTCCATGCTCTGTACACACGCTGCTGCTCCATGCTCTGTACACACGCTGCTGCTCCATGCTCTGTACACACGCTGCTGCTCCATGCTCTGTACACACGCTGCTGCTCCATGCTCTGTACACACGCTGCTGCTCCATGCTCTGTAAACACGCTGCTGCTCCATGCTCTGTACACACGCTGCTGCTCCATGCTCTGTACACACGCTGCTTCTGTACACATGCTGCTGCTCCATGCTCTGTACACCCGCTGCTGCTCCATGCTCTGTACACACGCTGCTGCTCCATGCTCTGTACACACGCTGCTGCTCCATGCTCTGTACACACGCTGCTGCTCCATGCTCTGTACACACGCTGCTGCTCCATGCTCTGTACACACATTGCTGCTCCATGCTCTGTACACACGTTGCTGCTCCATGCTCTGTACACACGCTGCTGCTCTATGCTCTGTACACACGCTGCTGTTCCATGCTCTGTACACACGCTGCTGCTCCATGCTCTGTACACACGCTGCTGCTCCATGCTCTGTACACACCCTGCTGCTCCATGCTCTATACACACACTGCTGCTCTATGCTCTGTACACACGTTGCTGCTCCATGCTCTGTACACACGCTGCTGCTCCATGCACCGTACACACGCTGCTGCTCCATGCTCTGTACACACGCTGCTACTACATCCAAAGTCAACTGTAGCAGGGAAAGAAAGGGGGCAGTGCTGTGAGCTGCGGAATACCTGCAGATATTCTGGTGTCTCAAGAATACAGACAGGGCCGGCCTTTAGACCTGAGCGGCTGCTCAGGGCGCCAGCTCTCAAGGGCGCATGCACCCTGTTGCCCAGCGTCCTTTCCCTCTGCAATTAGAGCAGGAATACAAGAACATGGTTGCCGATGTCCACAAATGTGAACAATCGGCGGCCATTTTCTTGTAGCCCTGCTCTAACTACAGATGGAGCAGAGGCGGGGGAGAGAAGAGTGACGTGGAAGTCAGGTGAGTCAATCTCTGCCCGGCCCGCTGCCGCAGAAGAGGGGGGGGGGGATTGACTGGGGCAACTATGCTGCTACACTGGGGGCATACTACCTACACTGGGGCATACTGCCTACACTGGGGGCATACTGCCTACACTGGGGGCATACTGCCTACACTGGGGGCATACTGCCTACACTGGGGGCATACTGTCTACACTGGGGGCATACAGCCTACACTGGGGGCATACAGCCTACACTAGGGGCAACAAAGTTACTACACTGGGGGCAACTATACTACCTACATTGGGGGCAGCTGCTCCTGTACACACGCTGCTGCTCCATGCTCTGTACACACGCTGCTGCTCCATGCTCTGTACACACGCTGCTGCTCCATGCTCTGTACACACGCTGCTGCTCCATGCTCTGCACACACGTTGCTGCTCCATGCTCTGTACACACACTGCTGCTCCATGCTCTATACACACGCTGCTGCTCCATGCTCTGTACACACGCTGCTGCTCCATGCTCTGTACACACGCTGTTGCTCCATGCTCTGTACACACGTTGCTGCTCTCTGCCCTGTACACACATTGCTGCTTCATGCTCTGTACACACGCTGCTGCTCCATGCTCTGTACACACGCTGCTGCTCCATGCTCTGTACACACGCTGCTGCTCCATGCTCTGTACACACGCTGCTGCTCCATGCTCTGTACACACGTTTCTGCTCTCTGCCCTGTACACACACTGCTGCTTCATGCTCTGTACACACGCTGCTGCTCCATGCTTTGTACACATGTTGCTGCTCCATGCTCTGTACACAAGCTGCTTCTCCATGCTCTGTACACACGTTGCTGCTCCATGCTCTGTACACACACTGCTGCTCCATGCTCTGTACACACGCTGCTGCTCCATGCTCTGTACACACACTGCTGCTCCATGCACTGTACACACGCTGCTGCTCCATGCTCTGTACACACGCTGCTGCTCCATGCTCTGTACACACGCTGCTGCTCCATGCTCTGTACACACGCTGCTGCTCCATGCTCTGTAAACACGCTGCTGCTCCATGCTCTGTACACAAGCTGCTTCTCCATGCTCTGTACACACGTTGCTGCTCCATACTCTGTACACACACTGCTGCTCCATGCTCTGTACACACGCTGCTGCTCTATGCTCTGTACACACGCTGCTGCTCCATGCTCTGTAAACACGCTGCTGCTCCATGCTCTGTACACACGTTGCTGCTCCATGCTCTGTACACACGCTGCTGTTCCATGCTCTGTACACACGCTGCTGTTCCATGCTCTGTACACATGCTGCTGCTCCATGCTCTGTACACATGCTGCTGCTCCATGCTCTGTACACACCCTGCTGCTCCATGCTCTATACACACACTGCTGCTCTATGCTCTGTACACACGTTGCTGCTCCATGCTCTGTACACACGCTGCTGCTCCATGCACCGTACACACGCTGCTGCTCCATGCTCTGTACACACGCTGCTACTACATCCAAAGTCAACTGTAGCAGGGAAAGAAAGGGGGCAGTGCTGTGAGCTGCGGAATACCTGCAGATATTCTGGTGTCTCAAGAATACAGACAGGGCCGGCCTTTAGACCTGAGCGGCTGCTCAGGGCGCCAGCTCTCAAGGGCGCATGCGCCCTGTTGCCCAGCGTCCTTTCCCTCTGCAATTAGAGCAGGAATACAAGAACATGGTTGCCGATGTCCACAAATGTGAACAATCGGCGGCCATTTTCTTGTAGCCCTGCTCTAACTACAGATGGAGCAGAGGCGGGGGAGAGAAGAGTGACGTGGAAGTCAGGTGAGTCAATCTCTGCCCGGCCCGCTGCCGCAGAAGAGGGGGGGGGGGGATTGACTGGGGCAACTATGCTGCTACACTGGGGGCATACTACCTACACTGGGGCATACTGCCTACACTGGGGGCATACTGCCTACACTGGGGGCATACTGTCTACACTGGGGGCATACTGCCTACACTGGGGGCATACAGCCTACACTGGGGGCATACAGCCTACACTAGGGGCAACAATGTTACTACACTGGGGGCAACTATACTACCTACATTGGGGGCAGCTGCTCCTGTACACACGCTGCTGCTCCATGCTCTGTACACACGCTGCTGCTCCATGCTCTGTACACACGCTGCTGCTCCATGCTCTGTACACACGCTGCTGCTCCATGCTCTGTACACACGCTGCTGCTCCATGCTCTGTACACACACTGCTGCTCCATGCTCTATACACACGCTGCTGCTCCATGCTCTGTACACACGCTGCTGCTCCATGCTCTGTACACACGCTGTTGCTCCATGCTCTGTACAGACGTTGCTGCTCTCTGCCCTGTACACACACTGCTGCTTCATGCTCTGTACACACGCTGCTGCTCCATGCTTTGTACACACACTGCTGCTCCATGCTCTGTACACATGCTGCTGCTCCATGCTCTGTACACACGCTGCTGCTCCATGCTCTGTACACACGTTGCTGCTCTCTGCCCTGTACACACACTGCTGCTTCATGCTCTGTACACACGCTGCTGCTCCATGCTTTGTACACATGTTGCTGCTCCATGCTCTGTACACACGCTGCTTCTCCATGCTCTGTACACACGTTGCTGCTCCATGCTCTGTACACACACTGCTGCTCCATGCTCTGTACACACGCTGCTGCTCCATGCTCTGTACACACGCTGCTGCTCCATGCTCTGTACACACGCTGCTGCTCCATGCTCTGTACACACACTGCTGCTCCATGCTCTGTACACACGCTGCTGCTCCATGCTCTGTACACACGCTGCTGCTCCATGCTCTGTACACACGCTGCTGCTCCATGCTCTGTACACACGCTGTTGCTCCATGCTCTGTACACACGCTGCTGCTCCATGCTCTGTACACACGCTGCTGCTCCATGCTCTGTACACACGCTGCTGCTCCATGCTCTGTACACACGCTGCTGCTCCATGCTCTGTACACACGCTGCTGCTCCATGCTCTGTACACACGCTGCTGCTCCATGCTCTGTACACACGCTGTTGCTCCATGCTCTGTACACACGCTGCTGCTCCATGCTCTGTACGAACGCTGCTGCTCCATGCTCTGTACACACGCTGCTGCTCCATGCTCTGTACACACGCTGCTGCTCCATGCTCTGTACACACGCTGCTGCTCCATGCTCTGTACACACGCTGCTGCTCCATGCTCTGTACACACATTGCTGATCCATGCTCTGTACACACGTTGCTGCTCCATGCTCTGTACACACGCTGCTGCTCCATGCTCTGTACAAACGCTGCTGCTCCATGCTTTGTACACATGTTGCTGCTCCATGCTCTGTACACACGCTGCTGCTCCATGCTCTGTACACACGCTGCTGCTCCATGCTCTGTACACACGCTGCTGCTCCATGCTCTGTACACACGCTGCTGCTCCATGCTCTGTACACACGCTGCTGCTCCATGCTCTGTACACACGCTGCTGCTCCATGCTCTGTACACACGCTGCTGCTCCATGCTCTGTACACACGCTGCTGCTCCATGCTCTGTACACACGCTGCTGCTCCATGCTCTGTACACAAGTTGCTGCTCTCTGCTCTGTACACACACTGCTGCTTCATGTTCTGTACACACGCTGCTGCTCCATGCTCTGTACACACGCTGCTGCTCCATGCTCTGTACACACGCTGCTGCTCCATGCTCTATACACACACTGCTGCTCTATGCTCTGTACACACGTTGCTGCTCCATGCTCTGTACACACGCTGCTGCTCCATGCACCGTACACACGCTGCTGCTCCATGCTCTGTACACACGCTGCTACTACATCCAAAGTCAACTGTAGCAGGGAAAGAAAGGGGGCAGTGCTGTGAGCTGCGGAATACCTGCAGATATTCTGGTGTCTCAAGAATACAGACAGGGCCGGCCTTTAGACCTGAGCGGCTGCTCAGGGCGCCAGCTCTCAAGGGCGCATGCGCCCTGTTGCCCAGCGTCCTTTCCCTCTGCAATTAGAGCAGGAATACAAGAACATGGTTGCCGATGTCCACAAATGTGAACAATCGGCGGCCATTTTCTTGTAGCCCTGCTCTAACTACAGATGGAGCAGAGGTGGGGGAGAGAAGAGTGACGTGGAAGTCAGGTGAGTCAATCTCTGCCCGGCCCGCTGCCGCAGAAGAGGGGGGGGATTGACTGGGGCAACTATGCTGCTACACTGGGGCATACTACCTACACTGGGGCATACTGCCTACACTGGGGGCATACTGCCTACACTGGGGGCATACAGCCTACACTGGGGGCATACAGCCTACACTGGGGGCATACAGCCTACACTAGGGGCAACAATGTTACTACACTGGGGGCAACTATACTACCTACATTGGGGGCAGCTATGCTACCTATATGGGGCAACTATACTACCTACACTGGGGGCAACTATGCTACCTATATGGGGACAACTATGCTACTACACTGAGGGCAACTATACTACCCTACACTGGGGGCAACTATACTACCTACACTGGGGACAACTATACTACCTACACTGGAGGCAACTATGCTACCTATACGGGAAAACTATACTTCCTACACTGGGGGCAACTATGCTACCTATATGGGGGCAACTATACTACTTACACCGGGGGCAACTATACTAGCTACCTATACTGGGGCAACTAAAGTGGGTTGCAAAAGTATTCGGCCCCTTTGAATTTTTCCACATTTTGTCACATTACTGCCACAAACATGAATCAATTTTATTGAAATTCCACATGAAAGACCAATACAAAGTGGTGTACATGTGAGAAGTGGAACGAAAATCATACATGATTCAAAACATTTTTTACAAATAAATAACTGCAAAGTGTTGTGTACATAATTATTCCGCCCCCTTTGATCTGAGTGCAGTCAGTTGCCTATAGACATTGCCTGATGAGTGCCAATGACTAAATAGAGTGCACCTGTGTGTAATCTAATGTCAGTACAAATACAGCTGGTCTGTGAGGGCCTCAGAGGTTGTCTAATGGCCCATACTCACGAGGGACTTTTGTCGCCTCAACACGCGGCGCGCGTGTGTTGCGGCGACAGGTCGCCCGTGAGTATGGGCCGTCGCACGCCCGCGCGCCCCCGAACTGTCGCCCGTCGCTATGTCGCCATGCGATTGAAACTTTCAATCGCATGGCGACAGTCGCCGCTGCCCCCCCGCCGCAACTGTCGCTAGTCCGCGTGAGTACGCGGACTAGCGACAGCAACCTCCATTGAGGTTCACAGACCTTCCGGCGGGGGGAGGAGGAACGTCAGCGACAGCTTCCGCCTTGCCGCTGGTCCCTCTTCCGCATGTGTACGCGGAGGGACCTGGCGAGAAGCTGTCGCCGGCCTGTCGCCCACACGCTCACGTGTGCTGGCGACAGGCGAGTTTTGCAGCCCGTGAGTACGGGCCTTAAGAGAATATTGGGAGCAACAACACCTTGAAGTCCAAAGAACACAAAAGACAGGTCAGGGATCAAGTTATTGAGAATTAATAAAAAAATAATAAAAAGATTTCCTAAGCCTTGAACATCCCACGGAGCACTGTTCAAGCAATCATTCAGAAATGGAAGTAGTATGGCACAACTGTAAACCTACTAAGACAAGGCCATCCACCTAAACACTCAGGCCGAACAAGGAGAGCGCTGATCAGAAATGCAGTCAAGAGGCCCATGGTGACTCTGGACGAGCTGCAGAGATCTACAGCTCAGGTGGGAGACTCTGTGCATAAGACAACTATTAGTCATGCACTGTACAAAGTTTGCCCTTATGGAAGAGTGGCAAGAACAAAGGCATTGTTAGCAGAAAGCATAAGAAGTCCCGTTTGCAGTTTGCCACAAGCCATGTGGGGGACACAGCAACCATGTGGAAGAAGGTGCTCTGGTCAGATGAGACCAAAATGGAACTTTTTGGCTAAAATCCAAAACACTATGTGTGGCGGAAAACTAACACTGCACATCACTCTGAACACACCATCCGCACTGTCAAATATGGTGGTGGCAGCATCGTGCTCTGGGGGTGCTTCTCTTCAGCAGGGACAGGGAAGCTGGTCAGAGTTGATGGGAAGATGGATGGAGCCAAATACAGAGCAAACTTGGAAGAAAACCTCTTGGAGTCTGCAAAAGACTTGAGACTGGGGCGGAGGTTCACCTTCCAGCAGGACAATGACCCTAAACATAAAGCCAGGGCAACAATGGAATGGTTTAAAACAAAACATATCTATGTGTTAGAATGGCCCAGTCAAAGTCCAGATCTAAATCCATTGGAGAATCTTTGGCAAGATCTGAAAACTGCTTATCACAAATGCTGTCCATCTAATGTGACTGAGCTGGAGCTGTTTTGCAAAGAAGAATGGGCAAGGATTTCAGTCTCTAGATGTGCAAAGCTGGTAGAGACTAGTGTTGGGCGAACAGTGTTCGCCACTGTTCGGGTTCTGCAGAACATCACCCTGTTCGGGTGATGTTCGAGTTCGGCCGAACACCTGACGGTGCTCGGCCAAACCGTTCGGCCAAATGGCCGAACTAAGAGCGCATGGCCGAACGTTCCCCGAACGTTCGGCTAGCGCTGTGATTGGCCGAACGGGTCACGTGGTTCGGGCCCGAACGCGCTCTGATTGGCCGAACGGTCACGTGGTTCGGGTAAATAAATACCCGAACCACGTCATATCTCCGCCATTTGTCTGTGGGTTTAGCTTTGGGTAGGCAGGCAGGGTAGTTCGCTCTCCAGCCACGCTAGCCAGGGTCCCCCCCAGTCATTGTGTGTCGCTGCTGGGAACAGTAGTACACCGCTCGCTCAGCCACACTATATATAGCATTGTTTACTGCCACTGTGTACCTCGCTCAGCCACGCTATATATATAGCATTGTGTTTTCTGACACTCTGTGTACACGGCTTAGCCTGACTAATATAGCATTGTGTGTACTGCCACTGTGCACCTCGCTCAGCCACGCTATATATAGCATTGTGTGTACTGCCACTGTGCACCTCGCTCAGCCACGCTATATATAGCATTGTGTGTACTGCCACTGTGCACCTCGCTCAGCCACGCTATATATATAGCATTGTGTTTTCTGACACTCTGTGTACACGGCTTAGCCTGACTAATATAGCATTGTGTGTACTGCCACTGTGCACCTCGCTCAGCCACGCTATATATAGCATTGTGTGTACTGCCACTGTGCACCTCGCTCAGCCACGCTATATATAGCATTGTGTGTACTGCCACTGTGCACCTCGCTCAGCCACGCTATATATAGCATTGTGTGTACTGCCACTGTGCACCTCGCTCAGCCACGCTATATATATAGCATTGTGTTTTCTGACACTCTGTGTACACGGCTTAGCCTGACTAATATAGCATTGTGTGTACTGCCACTGTGCACCTCGCTCAGCCACGCTATATATAGCATTGTGTGTACTGCCACTGTGCACCTCGCTCAGCCACGCTATATATAGCATTGTGTGTACTGCCACTGTGCACCTCGCTCAGCCACGCTATATATATAGCATTGTGTTTTCTGACACTCTGTGTACACGGCTTAGCCTGACTAATATAGCATTGTGTGTACTGCCACTGTGCACCTCGCTCAGCCACGCTATATATAGCATTGTGTGTACTGCCACTGTGCACCTCGCTCAGCCACGCTGTATATAGCATTGTGTGTACTGCCACTGTGCACCTCGCTCAGCCACGCTATATATAGCATTGTGTTTTCTGACACTCTGTGTACACGGCTTAGCCTGACTAATATAGCATTGTGTGTACTGCCACTGTGCACCTCGCTCAGCCACGCTATATATAGCATTGTGTTTACTGCCACTCTGTGTACACCGCTCAGCCAGACTATATACCGTTGTTTACTGACACTCTGTGTACACCGCTCAGCCAGACTATATACCATTGTTTACTGACACTCTGTGTACACGGCTCAGCCTGACTATAAAGCATTGTGTGTACTGCCACTGTGCACCTCGCTCAGCCACGCTATATATAGCATTGTGTTTTCTGACACTCTGTGTACACGGCTTAGCCTGACTATATAGCATTGTGTGTACTGCCACTGTGCACCTCGCTCAGCCACGCTATATATAGCATTGTGTTTACTGCCACTCTGTGTACACCGCTCAGCCAGACTATATACCGTTGTTTACTGCCACTCTGTGTACACCGCTCAGCCAGACTATATACCATTGTTTACTGACACTCTGTGTACACGGCTCAGCCTGACTATAAAGCATTGTGTGTACTGCCACTGTGCACCTCGCTCAGCCACGCTATATATAGCATTGTGTTTTCTGACACTCTGTGTACACGGCTTAGCCTGACTATATAGCATTGTGTGTACTGCCACTGTGCACCTCGCTCAGCCACGCTATATATAGCATTGTGCTTTCTGACACTCTGTGTACACGGCTTAGCCTGACTAATATAGCATTGTGTGTACTGCCACTGTGCACCTCGCTCAGCCACGCTATATATAGCATTGTGTTTTCTGACACTCTGTGTACACGGCTTAGCCAGACTATATAGCATTGTGTGTACTGCCACTCTGTGTACACCGCTCAGCCAGACTATATAGCATTGTGTTTACTTCCACTCTGTGTCTGCTGGGCCTGGGAACAGTAGTACACCGCTCACCCGCCACTGTATAGCATTGTGCTCTGTGTCGCTGCTGGGAATAGTGGTACTGTATAGCATTTCTGTACTGCCACTGTACTGCTGCCAGTCAGCGTGTACTGTAAGGATAAGTGAAATGAGGAAGAAATCCGGTGAAAGAGGAAGGGGCAAGGGAAGAGGTGTTTCCCCTGACGGTTCACGTACAGGCCACAGGGGAGCACCCAAGAAAACCCACTCAATACCGCCCATGTTGTCCAGGACAACAACCCTCACAAATCCAAAAGAACAGGACCAGATAATTACTTGGATGACCTCTCAAGCGTCCAGCAGTGGGTTAAGCAGCACCAGCACATCACGTACGAGGTCCGAGTCCTCAGCCAGTTACAAGGAGCCAGTGGGCACAAAGCTGACACAACCGGCAGCGACACCACGCACACAACTGCCAGATAACCAGTCCTATGAATTACCTCAGGACACAATGGGGTATTCGCAGGAGCTATTCCCAGCCCAACAAACTTCCACCTATGAAAGGTCAATGGAGGAACAGCCAGAAATGTTGTGCCCGGATTCACAACCATTAACTGTGGGAAATGCACCGCGCACTGAAATACAAGGCGAGTCCGAGGAGGACTCGGAAACCCAAATCCCAGAGCAAGTTGGGCAGGAGGGGTTGCAATTGCAGGAGGTCGGCCGACAAGATCTGGAAGACGACGTTGGAGTGAGCTGCGCAGAGGTTGTTCTGGGGAGCTCTACTCCACGGCGGCGGCCCCCCACAATGACATATGACGAGTTTGAGGAGATGGAAGAGGAGGGTATGGACAATGTGGACAGAGACCCAGATTTTATTTGTGAACGAGAACATCGCCGTCGTAGCAGCAGCACAGATGAGTCTGTTGAAGAACCCACTGCTGCACGAGTTCGCCTTGTGCCACAAGGTAGGCGGCGCGCAGTTTCAGGCACCACAAGCGTGGAAGTTAGAGTGAGAGGCAAAAGAGGAGGAAACAGAAATCGCCAGCAAGGAGGCAGGTGCTCCAAAGTCTGGGCTTTCTTTGAAGACTGCACTGAGGATGTTACCATGGCGATTTGCAAGGTGTGCAAGACTCGCCTGAGCAGGGGGAAAAGTATTAACAACCTCTCCACCACCAGCATGAGCCGCCACATGCTATCCAAACATCCCACTCTGTGGGCAAACGCGGCAGGACAGGGTACCAGCAACACTGCCTCCCTTGGGTTCACCAGACTCACCACCAGACCCGCCTCAGCAGCAGCAGTAGCCCAGCCATTGCGTGGTTCACAACATTCACAAACATCAGACGACGCTGACACTGTCACTTTCCGGAGTAGTGCTCTTGAGGTCTCCCAGTGTTCATCAAACACAACAACCAACAGCCCTTCCGTGTGCAGCGCTACGGTTCAGTTGTCTGTGTCGGAGATGTTTGAGCGCAAGAGGAAATTGCCAGCAAATGACCCCCGGGCCGTGGCAGTAACAGCCAGCATAGCCAAGCTTCTGGCCTGCGAAATGCTGCCATATCGAGTGGTGGAGACAAACAGCTTCAAGGGCATGATGTCAGTGGCCATCCCACGTTACGTGGTTCCCAGCCGCTACCACTTTGCGCGCTCTGCAGTGCCTGAGTTGCATGAGCACGTGGTCAGCAAAATAACCCGAAGCTTGAAGAATGCCGTTGCCTGCAAGGTTCACCTCACCACTGACACCTGGACGAGTGCGTTCGGCCAGGGTCGATACATCTCCCTTACCGCGCACTGGGTGAACCTTGTGGAGCCTGGCAGCGATTCCTCACCTGCTACGGCGCGGGTGTTGCCCACGCCGCAAACAGCTGCACCGCCGTCCCTCCCACTGGATAACAACAGCAGCACCTACCTCTCTGACTCCTTCTCCTCCAACGCATCTCAAAGCTGTACCTCATCCGGAAACGCTAACCCAGCAGCAGTAGGATCGTGGAAGCAGTGCAGCACAGCTGTTGGCATGCGTCAGCAAGCGTTGCTGAAGCTGATCTGCCTTGGGGATAAGCAGCACACAGGGGAGGAAATTTGGAGGGGAATAAAGGAACAGACGGATTTGTGGCTGGCACCGCTGGACCTGAAACCGGGCATGGTTGTGTGTGATAATGGGAGTAATCTCATTCGCGCTTTAAGGTTGGCTAAGCTGACACACATCCCTTGCCTGGCGCACGTGATGAACCTAGTAGTTCAGCGGTTCCTGAGGACATACCCAGGCGTGGCCGATCTTCTGTTGAAGGTGCGTCGAGTGGCCAAACATTGTAGAAATTCCAGTACTGCTTCGGGGGCACTCGCCAAGATGCAGGAGCGCTTCAATCTCCCCCACCATCGCTTGCTGTGTGATGTCCCTACGCGCTGGAATTCTACGCTGCACATGCTAGCCCGCTTTTGCGAGCAGAAGAGTGCAGTGGTCCAGTACATGACGGCGCAGTACCGAGGCGCATCCGGCCAGCTGCCAAGCTTCTGTGGATCCGATTGGGCCAACATGTTGGACCTCTGCCAAGTCCTCCAAAATTTTGAGCAATCCACGTTGCTTGTGAGCAGTGACAACTCTTCAGTCAGCATTACCATACCACTGCTGTGTTTACTGAAGAGGTCGATGTTAAAAATCAAGGAAACAGCTGTCATGATGCAACTGGGGGAATCTGAAGGAGAAAACGATCAGCGTGATGGTACCAACATCAGGCCATCCGCCTCAGGGAACGCTGGCCCCAGCAGCTATGACGAAGAAGAGGAGGAGGAACAGCTGGAGTTGGAGCAGGAATTTCATGCCACCACTGACGAGGGCCAGAGCGGTGCACGTTGGACTTCCACAATTCAACGCGAATGGTCAGCAGAAGCAGACCAGGAGGAAGGTGACGACTATGATGCATCACAACAACTATCACAACGCTCACAAGAGGATGATGAGGATTCTGGTAGGACTCTGGCACACATGGCTCAATTCATGCTAGACTGCATTGAACGTGACCCACGCATTGTGCGCATTCTGGACAACACCAATTACTGGGTTTATACCCTTCTGGATCCACGGTACAAACACAATGTTCCAAAACTGCTTGAAGAAAGAGTCAGACAGGTCAAAATGGAAGAATACCAGCAGGCCCTTGTGGAGACTTTAGAGAGGAGATTGACATCCTCCCCCTCCTCTAGCCAGTTGTACGCAGACAGACTGACTTCCGCAAACCCAGGACGACCAGGAGGGCAGCAAACAACGCAAGCCGCAGCTAGTACCCAAAAGGGAACGGTATCGGCAGTGTCCTTGGAGTGGGAAAATTTTCTGACACCCATGCAGCAGCAGCCCACTGAACAGCAAGCGTGCAGATCCACCTCCAACACCGATCGCCTGGAGAAGATGGTCAAGGACTACATGTCAGATGACGTAGCTGTGTCGAACAATCCATCTGCACCCTTCAACTATTGGGTATCGAAGCTAGACACCTGGCACGAACTGGCAATGTACGCAATAGAGGTGCTGGCTTGCCCGGCAGCCAGCGTTATGTCGGAATGCTGTTTCAGTGCTGCCGGAGGCATCGTCACAGATCGGCGTATCCGCCTCTCTACAGAAAATGCAGACCGTCTGACTCAAATTAAAATGAATCAATCCTGGATTGGAAATGACTACGCAACACTCCAGGACCCCAACCAAGTAACATGACCAATGAACATCTGGGATGGTGTAGCGTTTCCGGTCCCTGTTTATTGAACCTCTCATCTGTATTACATTTATGACTGCATGGCGGCAAAAAGCATTGCTGCTATATCCGCACGCTTTTTGTCCTCATGCAAGGCCTGGGTTGTTGTGTCTCAAAAACCGTGGCCTTCTCCTCCTGCGCCTGCTCCTGTTCCATCACGTCTGCTGCTGCTGGGTTAGCGTTGCCGCGTGGTCCCTGTTTATTGAACCACTTATCTTTATTACATTTATGACTGCATGGCGGTACAAAGCATGCTATCCGCACGCTTCTTGCCCTCATGCAAGGCCTGGGTTGTTGTGTCTCACAAAGCGTGGCCTTCTCCTCCTGCGCCTCCTCCTGTTCCATCACGTCTGCTGCTGCTGGGTTAGCGTTGCCGCGTGGTCCCTGTTTATTGAACCACTTATCTTTATTACATTTATGACTGCATGGCGGTACAAAGCATGCTATCCGCACGCTTCTTGCCCTCATGCAAGGCCTGGGTTGTTGTGTCTCACAAAGCGTGGCCTTCTCCTCCTGCGCCTCCTCCTGTTCCATCACGTCTGCTGCTGCTGGGTTAGCGTTGCCGCGTGGTCCCTGTTTATTGAACCTCTTATCTTTATTACATTTATGACTGCATGGCGGTACAAAGCATGCTATCCGCACGCTTCTTGCCCTCATGCAAGGCCTGGGTTGTTGTGTCTCACAAAGCGTGGCCTTCTCCTCCTGCGCCTCCTCCTGTTCCATCACGTCTGCTGCTGCTGGGTTAGCGTTGCCGCGTGGTCCCTGTTTATTGAACCACTTATCTTTATTACATTTATGACTGCATGGCGGTACAAAGCATGCTATCCGCACGCTTCTTGCCCTCATGCAAGGCCTGGGTTGTTGTGTCTCACAAAGCGTGGCCTTCTCCTCCTGCGCCTCCTCCTGTTCCATCACGTCTGCTGCTGCTGGGTTAGCGTTGCCGCGTGGTCCCTGTTTATTGAACCACTTATCTTTATTACATTTATGACTGCATGGCGGTAAAAAGCATGCTATCCGCACGCTTTTTGTCCTCATGCAAGGCCTGGGTTGTTGTGTCTCACAAAGCGTGGCCTTCTCCTCCTGCGCCTCCTCCTGTTCCATCACGTGTGCTGCTGCTGCTGCTGCTGGGTTAGCGTTGCCGGTCCTTGTTTATGGAACCTCTTATCTTTATTACATTTATGACTGCATGGCGGTACAAAGCATGCTATCCGCACGCTTCTTGCCCTCATGCAAGGCCGGGGTTGTTGTGTCTCACAAAGCGTGGCCTTCTCCTCCTGCGCCTCCTCCTGTTCCATCACGTGTGCTGCTGCTGGGTTAGCGTTACCGGTCCCTTTTCCTGGAACCTCTTATATGTATTACATTTATGACTGCATGCCGACAAAAAACATGTTACCCGTGCAAAGAAAACAGACATTTCCCGCATTTAAAAGACAGTTTTCCCTTTGAAACTTTAAAATCGATTTTCTCAAAAACTATAAGCTCTTTTTGCTAATTTTTTTTTCCTCTTGTACCCACTCCCAAGGTGCACATACCCTGTAAATTTGGGGTATGTAGCATGTAAGGAGGCTTTACAAACCACAAAAGTTCGGGTCCCCATTGACTTCCATTATGTTCGGAGTTCGGGTCGAACACCCGAACATCGCGGCCATGTTCGGCCTGTTCGGCCCGAACCCGAACATCTAGATGTTCGCCCAACACTAGTAGAGACATACCCTAAAAGACTAGCAGCTGTAATTGCAGCAAAAGGTGGTTCTACAAAGTATTGACTCAGGGGGCCGAATAATTGCGCAAACCGCACTTTGCAGTTATTTATTCGTAAAAAATGTTTGGAATGATGTATGATTTTCGATCCACTTCTCACATGTACACCACTTTGTATTTGTCTTTCACGCGGAATTCCAATAAAATTGATGCAAGTTTATGGCAGTAATGTGACAAAATGTGGAAAACTTCAAGGGGGCCAAATACTTTTGCAACCCACTGCATACTACCTATACAGAAGGCTTCTATACTAGCTACCTTTACTGTGGCAACTATACTACCTATGCTTGGCTACCTTCACTGAGGGCACCTACACATGAGATCCTATACTGAGGGCACCTATACCTGGCTACCTACCTACCTATACTGAGTCTGAGGGCATTTTTTGGTGGAGGGACGCACCACAGCTATAACGAGCGCTGCAAATTGTTGGTGCTATATATGGGCCTGTGTGCGTGCGTGCGTGCGTGCGTGTGTGTACGCGCGCAAAGAGGACATGGGGGGGGGGCACCAAAATCCGATTTCACTCAGGGTGCAGTGAGACCTAAGGCCGGCCCTAAATACAGACACGGCAACAGTCCTGGTCTGAGGGGGGATTCTGGGCAGCTGTAATCCCCCCTGCGTTTGCTTATGAATGTATATACAGAATGGAGAATGTAGCACAGTCGGGATCTACGATGAAGTACTTTGAGATCTACTGGTGGATCGCAATCTACTCAATGGGCACCCCTGCTATAATTAGTGACAGCCTATTAAAGTGGTATAAAACCCTTCATTTCTTTTTTAGCTCTAAAAGATTATTTACAGCATATAATATACTACCACATTTTTTTTAAGCAGATCAGCATTCAAAGGGTTAAAACATAGGACTTAGAGCCCGTTTCCACTGCTGAGGAAGTCGGGCCGAATCCGCAGAGTTTCTCTGCAAATGGCATGTGGAAAATCTGCCATAGGAGATAATGCTGCCGCCATCCAAATCGCTTGCCTTAGCGAATCGGCCAACAATGCAGCATTTTTTACGTGCGTGCGGCAGCAAATCGCATAGCCGTACCCGCAGACCAGGAAGTGGGAGATGGGGGGAGGGGGGGGGAGTCCAAAGTTTCACAGGGGGACCCAGTGATTTCTAGTTATTCCCCGTGAGAGGAAGTTGTGAGTTCAGGCCGGCTTTAAAGAGACACTGAAGCGAAAAAAAAATTATGATATTATGATTTGTATGTGTAGTACAGCTAAGAAATAAAACATTAAGATCAGATACATCAGTCTAATTGTTTCCAGTACAGGAAGAGTTGAGAAACTCCAGTTGTTATCTCTATGCAAACAAGCCATTAAGCTCTCCGACTAAGTTAGTCGTGGAGAGGGCTGTTATCTGACTTTTATTATCTCAACTGTAAGTGAACTGTTTACTTTTTCTCTGCTAGAGGAGAGGTCATTACTTCACAGACTGCTCTGAAAGACTCATTTTGAATGCTGAGTGTTGTGTAATCTGTACATATTATAGAATGAAGCAATGTTAGAAAAAACACTATATACCTGAAAATAAAAGTATGAGAATACTTTTTTTCGCTTCAGTGTCTCTTTAACCATTTCAGCCCGCGGGGATTTTTCGCCTTATGCATCAGAGCAATTTTCACCTCCCATTCATTCGCTAATAACTTTATCACTACTTATCACAATTTATTGATCTATATCTTGTTTTTTCCGCCACTAATTAGGTTTTCTGTGGGTGGTACATTTTGCTAAGAGCCACTTTACCGTAAATGCATTTTAACAAGATTAATAAGAAAAAAAATGGAAAAAAATCATTATTTCTCAGTTTTCGCCCATTATAGCTTTAAAATAATCCACGCTACCATAATTAAAACCTATGTATTTTATTTGCCCGTATGTCTCGATTATTATACCATTTAAATTTTGTCCCTATCACAATGTATAGCGCCAATATTTTATTTGTAAATAAAGGTGCATCGTTTCCGTTTTGCGTCCATCACTATTTACAAGCTTATAATTTTTAAAAATGTTTGTAGTATACCCCCTTCAAATGCATATTTTAAAAGTTCAGACCCTTAGGTAACTATTTATGTCTTTTTTTTTTTTTTTCTAATTGTAATTTTTTTTTTTTACTATTAAAACTTTTATTTGGGTAATATTTTGGTGTGGGACATAAACTGTTAATTTTTAATGTTGTTAGCTGTGTAAATAGTAATGTAAAAAATGTGTAGCTGTAGTTTTACTATTTGGCCACAAGATGGCCACCTTCATTTTTTGTTTCCCACCTTGTACTTCTCTCTAAGCGGAAGTACAAGGGGGATGCGGAAATCTCTCCGGGCAGAAGAGCCGGAGCCTCACAGGTGAGCGCTTTGGTTTTTCTGCGGGGGAAAGGGATCGGTGATCGGGAACCATGTTCCCTTTCACTGATCCCAGGGCTACCGGGCGGCACAGCGGGGATGCGGGGGCGCGCCCGTGATCGCGGGCGGGAGCGCGCCCAAGCGCGGGAGCGCTGCAGAGCTGCCGCCCGGACGTGAGCTTCACGTCCGGGCGGCGGAAATGGTTAAAGGGGTTCTGTTTAGCTTTGTACAAACAAAAACTGCCACTTACCTGGGGCTTCTATCGGCTCCCTGCAGCTGGAATGTCACGTGCTGTCCGCTTCCGATGCGCTGTTCCCCGCCGCCGGCACCGGTGTAATTATTTATGTAACTAGACGATTAGAAGTGCAGCTGTGCGGCCGTGGGCGCACAAGTGCTCGCTCCCGCGCGCGTCAGCGGGAGCTTACTGCGCTGGCGCAGTACGAAGTTTTCTTGTACCGCAGTAAGCTCCCACTGACGCGCGCGGGAGCGAGACCAGGCCACCGACACCGGTGTAATTATTAGTCTAACTAGACAAATAGAAGTGCGGCTGCGCGGCTGTGGCCACGCGTGTGCTCGCTCCCGCGCGTGTCAGCGGGAGCTTACAGCGGTACAGCAAAACTTGGTACTGCGCCTGAGCAGTAAGCTTCTGCTGGTGCGCTGCCGCACTTATATTTGTCTAGTTAGACGAATAATTACACTGGTGCCAGCGGCTGGGAACAGCGCATCGGAAGAGGACAGCGCGGGACATTCCAGCTGCTGGGGGCCGATAGAAGCCCCAGGTAAGTGGCAGTTTTGGTTTCTAAAAAGCTAAACAGAACCCCTTTAAGTTATTCCTTTCCAGTAATACATTTTTTCACACTGATAGCGAAACGTAATAAAAAACACAAACTGAAAAGCATTATCTAACTGCTGCAAGATTTCATATAGCAGAATATAGCAGAATAACCTCCTTAAACAAAAGGAGCAGGGCAGAATGCAGAAGGGGCATGTCCGATGGCATAATATGCCAGTGCTGGGTGGTGGGATGGGCAGCAGTGACTGGGGTCAGGCAAGGACACACACAGACAGCTGGGAGATCTGCAGACTGGCAGAGGAGAGGGAGGCAGAGCTGAATTCAATCAATGTTTTATGACCGTACCAAGCCTTGTAATCTGGGAGAAGTCATAAAGTAATAAGTCTTGGACCATTAAGTTTATCGTGCAAGTTTCCAACCTTTGTCGTTGTGATACACGCAGGTTCTGAGATACAGATACAATAACTTGGCATGTGTTAATATACTGTAATTGCTTTTGTTACACCTAAAACTGGTGCTCAGCATATTGGGGGACACACATAAATCTGCACATTTACGGTCCAGTCCTGTCCTTTCAGCTTTGCATGAGTTTTGCATCCGTTTTCTATTAGTTTTACCTGACTGGACCGGAAATGTGCACCTTTTGTGTGAACACAGACACAGTTCTCTGCCGCCGGCCCTGGTCTAGCACGGCATGCCATCCAACTGCGGCTGCGCAGCCGTGGGCGCGCACCTGCTCGCTCCCGCGCACATCAGCAGAAGCTTACTGCACAGTAAGCTACCGATAACGCGAGCGGGAGCGCGCATTATTCGTCTTGTTAGATGAATAATTGCCCGGTGCCGGCGGCGGGGAACGGCGGATCAGAGGAGGACGGCGTGGGACATTACTGCTACAGGGGGCTGATAGAAGCCCCAGGTAAGTGTCTGTTTTTATTTTCAACACACCTACCTTCCAACACAGAACCCCTTTAAGTTTCCATAATTTCACCTACTGGCCTAGTTTTCGAGCTGTGTCACCTGACCAGCCCCCCCCCCCCTTTTTTCCCCTCTTTCACCTTTTTTTCTCCCTTTTCCTTCTCTTCTTTTACCTTTCCCATTCTGATCTTCTTCCACATCCGGAAGATAAGTGTTCATAGAGTGAGAAGTAGTCCCTTACTATAACTGAGTACATGGTACCAAATATAGTGGGTAGTTGCTATCCGTTATGTTTCATGTCATGATTGATACCTAGTAGTGCATTTTTTCATATGCAGTAGGTAGTAATGTCAAGAAAGGTAGAAATCGGCACCAGATGCCAGACTAGCAGATTGGAAGCAATAGGTGCGAAAAGCTGTGCCACCAGATGAAAGGCTTAACATCCAACATACATCAAAGAGAAGAGATTTCGGGCAGTAGGTAGTAGAGCGCAGTAATATGGGTAATGTTGTCTGGTCACTTATTTTACCTTCTGCCCTGCGATATTAACCAACGTATTTTGTCTGGACATGATCCTATATGTTTCCAGCAGGTACTGGGTACAAACAGCAATATATGTTTTCATGATGTCTGCATGATTTCCTGCACTTTACTTGCTGACCTCTGTGAGGAGGATTTACTGATGTAAGGCCTCGTTCACATCTAGTACGCTTGTAAGCGCTGCTGCGCAGTGCTGACACTGTGCGTACCGCCGGAACGGCAGAAGGGCATAGACTGCCCTTCTACCGTTCACATCTACTGCGCTCAGCAGCAGTACGATGCGCTGGGAAGCGCTTTCGTACTGCTGCCTGCATTTTGCCCGGAAGCACAGAGCTAATCCCATCACTGTCATGGATGGGATCAGCAGCGCAGCGGGCAGCAGCGCAGAGAGCGTGCGATCGGATGCGCTGCGTTCAGATCGCACTGCCATTTGCGCTGCTCAGATGTGAACGAGCCCTTACTATTTTGAATTCTTCAATAAACTTTTATTGTTAAAAAAGGTAACAGATAATATTTATTTAATGAGAAGTGTGAGGTACACAAACAAATCTTAACAAACCACTAAATCCATGTCTAACTACCACAGACAAGTCTATTTATCTAATCATAACCTTACCAGAAATACCTCAAACTTTAGCTGCAAACAAACTTGTCCACCCCATCCAGGGCGACAAAACAACATAAAAACTATTTTCTCAAACGGGTCTTATCAAACTAGGCCCAATGGTCCATATCCTTTTCATTTTTGTCCTGGGTTTTCTCCACTATTCAGCACTTTCAACAACAGTTGAAAAGGTACTAAAAAGTAAAAAAAAAAGTAGGGGGGGGGGGGTTAATATCAAACTCACTGGGGGGGGGGGGGGGGGGGGGAGTTGGTGCATCTTATATTCCAAAGGTCCGAAGATACAGAATAAAGTGATGCAGAGTGCGCAGGGAAGGTCTTACCTGATCCTGCTGCCGCGATCCTCTTCTCCTTCGTCTGTAGTGTAGTTGGTGGGTGCAGCAGGGGTTAGTGAAGTGTAGTGTGGTGTAGCAGGGGGTAGTGTAGCTGTGCAGTGTAGCTTACATAAAGACTGTTTAGGGGGCAAAGGTCTGTAAGTTGCCACTGCACCATAGATGCACCTATGTTTATTTTATTCTCTGATTTTTTCCCCCTCTAAATCTAGGTGCATCTTATATGCTAAAAAATAAAGATGTCCTTGTGAGCAATGTGCAAATGAACAAAGGCACCAAAAGTATAAAATTAGCTAAAAAGGTTAAAGAGAGGAGGTAGTGGTGGACTTACCTCCTCCAAGAAGACACAAAGATTAAAATAATTTATTTACATACTCCACGATTCAGTGCAACGGTTTCGCAGGCGTGACCTGCTTCATCAGGCAATATAGATGGAGCATATAGCAAATGCAGGTCTAGTTCAAACCAAGTGCGCCTGTGTGAACAATCAATAATAGTGCACTTGTGTTCATCGGTTTATTTATCTTGTAAGTCGTAACTACAAACAACCTTCCCTTCAAAATCAGCATGTTAATCTGAAGTATATGATATATACGATGGAATTCAATACTCCTTAGTCCTTTGATAAGTCCCCATTGGAGTTAAATTGTCGGACTCTAGTCACTTTATTAGGAACTGAGTCCCAGAATTTCTCACACACCACGTACATCACACAGTCAGGGGCGTAGCAATAGGGGTTGCAAAGGTTGCGACCACATCGGGGCCCTTGGGCCAGAGGGGCCCCGAAGGGCCCTCCCTCAACTGCAGTATTAGCTCTCTATTGGTCCTATGCTCATAATAATCACATCTGTAGATACTTTGAATAGTGGTAATCATTAACAAACTGTTTCCCATCCCCTTCTTGCACCTGACACTGTAGTTGCCATTGGCAGATTTTGTTGCGCCGTATCAATTGTTATGTATAGAGTCCTTGGGGGGGCCCCATTGTAAAACTTGTACCGGGGTCCAGAGCTCCTTAGCTACGTGTAATGATCTCCTCAGCTGTCTGCACAGGCAGACAGCTGTTTGATCATTCTTTAGGTCTGAGTGCTGCAGGTCTCTGGAAAAGAGACCTGTCTTCACTCTGCAAGTTTCAGAGTTGCTCTGCTGGTGAGGAATTTGCATCTACTTGTCATGCAAATTGCTTAGTTGCTTCATTGATGGCTTGCAGTATAAATGCCATTTGCTCCCAGAATTCCCTGCTGGTCATGATGGTTTGTTCCTGCTAACTCACCTGGAGTCTCAGCCTTTGCTATTGTTTGCTAAGATTATCTTAGAGTAATTCCTTGGGACTGCACTAGGCATTCCTTCTAGCGTAATCAGGTTGTATTATCTGTTTTGCCTTGTACTGTCTATCTGTTGCGATTGTCTTGTCGCCAGCCACGGTCGACAGGAAATTGTTCTGTCTGTTAGGATTGCATTCGCCCTAGCAGTAGTGGCGGTGGTTCCTTCTGTACCCTGTCTTAGGGGTGCAAGCCAGAGCAGCGGTTGCTACTGGTTGCTCCATCTGTCTGTCTGTCTGGATTGCATCCGCTCTAGCGGTAGTGGCGGTGGTTCCTTCTGTACTCTGTCTGGGAGTGTAGGCCAGAGCTGCGGTTGCTACTGGCTACTCCTTCTGTCTGTCTTGTCTGGTACGAACGCTTGCTGTAGGCTCGGTGAGGTAACCGTTTAGCAAGCGTTCGCGTTCTCTATTCGTTTTTGTGTTACATTGGTTAGTTAGCGTTGGCGTGCTTTGTCTCTGTTGCGCTTTTCGTGCGGAGACCACGCCCTTAGCGTGCTTTGTCGCTGTTGCGCTTTTTGCGCGGTGACAGCGCTTAGTGAGTGCGTTTGTTATTTTCCTTGGTGTTCTGATCATTGTTATTTGCTGTGTCTTTCTTGCTACACTTGTGCTCTGTCTTACTCGGTCTTGTGTCACCATTGGCAATTGCCACTCTTGCGATTGCGTTCCCACTTCATTTCCACTGTCGTGTGTTGACCGTCGCCGGGTGGCGACTAGATTGGTGGACACACATACATTCTGTCTCTGTGCTCACTTTCTCTCTACAGGTGCATTGCACCAAAGCTGGGTTCTGTCATTTCATACGCTTGTGGAGGACTTCCGCAGTGTCAGTGCACATCTTGTGCGCTGACCACAGAGATAATTCCACAATCGTTACACTACGCCATTGGACCAAAACAACAATGAGCAGCAGCAGCACAGTCAGTAGAAGGTAATATAGCCTGCCATGGGCTTTAGTTGACAGTTTAGACAGTTCAGGGGTACTTTGAAGAGAACCTGAACTGAAAATAGAAAGTAAAAATAAACATACACAGGTCATACTTACCTCCCAGTAAGTCTACTCCTCAATCTCTTTCTCCTCTCCTGCGTCCCATTTGTCCGCTGGGATCAACAGAAGTCTCCATACTCCATTTTAAAAATGGCCATTACCACATAAATGCTTCCTGGTCAGCACACTGTTAAACTGTAATATCACCCACCTGAGCCATAGGAAAACATGGACATTACCTTGCACATTCATTTGCAACTGACAGCTGTTGATATATAACTGTCAGAAACTGTTAATTTCAGTTCTGACAAAATATTGTCAGAACTGGAAGGGATCACTGTAAGAAGAAAATGGTGAGCTTCTGAGAGGAACCGACGGTGTGGTTAGTATGTAATATTCATTTGCAGATACATCATGTGTTTATTTTAAATAATTGTACTCACTACATGTTCCCTTTAAGCTGCATACCTATGAAATCGTTGCCGGGAGACTTGTGTGCAGGATAAAGCCGATATACGGCTTACCCTGCTCCTGCACAAGTCCCAGTGGTGTTAATTACTATTCCCCCTCTAAGTCCACGAAGATGGTGGGAAATTATATAATTTGGCTTCCAGCTATTGCTGGAGACCAAATTATTGTGTTTTAAAAGTAACCTCAGCTCCATCTTCTGACGGCGTCGAAGTTACTCACTGTCTGTGCACCGCTATGAGGGGCATAACTAGAAATCACTGGGCCCCCCTGCAAAAATGTGGATGGCCCTTCCCTCCCTGGGGCCCGCTCCAGGCCGGTTTGGGGGGCAGCAGGGGTTGCAGCATAAAGTGAGAGCATTGGCCCCCACATTGGCGGGAAGGTGAACCACTCCCCCCCCCCCCCCTCCCTCACCTTGGGCTATACCCTCAGCGCGCTCCCCTCCTGCATTAAATAGGTGGCAGCAGTGGCAGCAGGGACACAGGCATACCTCTGTGTTCCACCGCTGAGGTCCAATCTCTAAGTGCTACACGCTACTTCTTGTTTATCAGGAAGTAGCATGTGACACTTAGAGATCGTACCTTAGTGGTGGAACACAGAGGTATGCCTGTGTTCCTGCCACCGCTGCAGCTGACCCCCCCCCCTCCCCCGCCTGTGCTGGGGCTGCAGCCCTTATTGTTACGCCACTGGCCGCTATAGCGGTAATTCCTATTACAGTCTATGGTGGTGCCAGCTGTGCCCAAATCTCTTGCGCTGTTATTACAGCGTTCACTTTAAGCTCAGGAGCATTTTGGCAAATTCACCTCAAAACCAGTTTGCAAGCGGCTATCTTGGATTGCAGTGAGTCACTTTCACCTCTGCAAACACTGTGAAGGGCACTTGCTGAAGGACGGGGTCAGGTGACTTTATCTTCCTGCTGGAATGTGGCTTTTACTTCAGTTATGAGAAAAATGTCCTCAATATAATAGAAGGAATGGAGAGGAAAGACTAAGAACACAAATGTGCTGCAATAGGTGTGCTTGTCTTCAAACACCCCACGTTGTGGATTACAGAGGTGGGGTCCAGGTCTGCTGTATACACTCTAGATTTTCGGCAAATGCGCAAAAGTAGCTGAAATGCCCGCCTTGGCCGAGGACCATCAAGCATGTGTACGTAGCTTTAGGCCGGTTTCACACTGTATATCTGTGGTTGCGTTGCAAGGCTGTATCGCACTGCCGAAAAAAGCCTTCGGGCAGCTGCAGGCCAAGCAGGAAGTGATGCTCACCTCCTGTGGCCAAATCGATGGTAGTGTATTGCATTCTTGATGCCTACTTGCGGCAGTCATTTGAAAACACACGGGTTGCCATTGACTTACATGACTTCTGGTCCGCTTCACGTCGCCGCAGAGGTCGCACAGTAACGTAGGTTTGCGCTCACGTTAGATTTGCTATTTCTGCCACGCTGTACCATGTTGCGTGTAGTGTGATATACCCCATAGACTTTCATTGCCCTAGTGTTAGGCTGCGGTAAAATGCCGCACCGCATTGCGGCAGTCGGAAAAAGTCCCCTTAGTCTATGATGGACACACACTAACCACGATGCTAAAATATATAAGTGAAGGTTTTTATTGATATAAATAGGCCAGTCTCTAAAATGGAAATAAACATAAGTTCCCCAAATCAGTGATTTTCTCTAAATGACTAAATACAATGGAACTAAATACACTGTAATCAAATCACTCATTTATTGTCTGGAGTTTATAGATAAACCAGAAAGCATTACAATGGTAATCAATTGACTGGGGAATAGAAGCAATCACGTGTAATGCAGCTGATGACTGTGTGCAGTGGCGTAGCTAGAGATTATGGGGCCCCATAGCAAAACTGCCATGGGGCCCTCCAGGGCCGGATTTACCATAATGCACTGTAGGCACGTGCCTACAGGCGCCTGATGATGGAAAGGCGGCTCACTCCCCTTCCCTTGTGCCTCCCACCTTCCCTATGCAGAATCCTGATGAATCTGATGGTGTAAATGAGAGGTTACCTCTGGTTAACTAATGCTAATAGTGGCCATACATGGTACAATTTTTTCATCCAATCTCACCATTTCTATGTAATAGAAGGTAACTGCTTAAATGATCCTTTCAATATATTCACTTAATTTACCCTTATACTACATAGAAATGGTAAGATTGGATGAAAAAATTGTACCATGTATGGCCACCATAAGAGACACCTGTAGCTACCTAAGAAAGGGAGAAGTGACAGCTGGGCCAGCCAGTACACTTGCGGTGCAGTTTGGTTGGAGGTTTGTAGGTTCATGGAGGTCGGAGTCTAGGGTGCCAGGGCATCTGTGCCTATAGGCTCCTGTGATGTAAATCCGGGCCTGGGGCCCTCAGAAGTATCAGAAGTAGGCACTCTTGAGCAATGCCACCTGCCCCTGCTTTATGGATAAGTTAATTGAGCATGCATTGTACACTGCCTCTAGTCAATGGGCACTGAGACAAAGCCAGAGGGTGGAGAAACACAAGAAAGTTAATGGTGAATACATCAAGTACCACCTGGGCTCCCAGTACTACAGGGTCCCATAGCAGATGTTATGGCTATTGTTATGCCCCTGCCTCCCTACTTCCTGAGATAAGAAAGAGGGACACCTTAAGACACGCTTCTGCCACACCTCCAGACACACCCCTCTTACACCCCTACTTATGCATACCACTAAGGATCGATAAACAAAAGATTTTATAATTAATATCAGACTGGTCCTTTCTATCATCATTCGGTTTCCTTAAAGGGTACGTTAGTACTAATTAGAATAGGAAATGGACGCACTGTTTGTGTTTGTGTGGGGAGTTGCACATAAGCTTTCCGCACCTCCTGTGGCCCGGTGTCTCCATCTGTTTCTTCAGAACTGGTCCCATTCTAAAGCCGTGGTCGGTGGGGTCAGCACAGATGCAGTAAGTCGAAGTAAGGCGCAGTAAGAATCTAAAAACACATACACTGGTGCACATAACAGAAGGGGCCCTGGGCTCTGCAACCACCCAGGACCCCCAAACCCGCATGCGACACCAAGAAGGGAAGCACAGGTGAGCCCGGTACTCCCACCACCAGAGGATTCACCCACGCTGCCTCTAATTGCTGAATGCAAGACACAAGAGAAACAAATACTCACTCCCAGCCAGCGATCTGCCATTTCATATGGTCCACAAACAGCCCATCAGCCAATCAAGTGTAATGGTATACACCCGTGTCTGTAATACCGAATCTAGCAGGAGTTGCACAGGTTCAGCAAAAAACAAGTGAGAGTTTCGGTCACACATAATCAAAGACTATGTGACCAGCAAGGTGCACCATGGGAAGCCAGACTGCCCAAGGTCAACATCAGTACAGTAGCAACAAACAGAAACAGGCAAACTCTAGGTCAGGTCACTGGAGCTCTCGCTCACAAACTAGCTGCAATACTACAGCACTGGATAGAGTTACTCTTCAGGCTTCAATAGGCCGTTTGGTGCGAATTGTGTACACATCGTGCATAAACTCAGCACCATACAAAAGACACCAGATCATGTATTTATAGACGACCCCTCATTCATGCCTGCGCACAACGCAGTCACAGGCACCTTACGGCACCAGTGCTTATGGCGTAATGTGCATGTGCACAACTGTCAGAAAGCAACTTCCGAGTACAGGGAATAGTTAGAGAAGATCTTTAGATCAAGATTGTAGCTGTGGAATACTAAAAGACTGTGTCATTCAGCTACTTCAATCAGAACATTAAACTAACTTTTTTAGCTTTCAAACACAAAGTAACGTGTGCAATTCTAGGCAAGTTCTATTTAGGAGTAGGACAATAGATGCAGTGGTTGATCTCCTCAGTTTATTTGCAGTTTAGGTGCATTAATGAATGGGGATCATTAGTCTTGATGCCTGCTCTCTCTCCATTTGGGGAGTCAGTAGTAATTATTGATTAGCCAGTCAACCAGTGGCGTAGCAATAGGGGGTGCAGAGGTTGCAACCGCATCGGGGCCTTTGAGCCAGAGAGGCCCCGAGTGGCCCACCCTCAACCACAGTATAAGCTCTTTATTGGTCCTGAGCTAATAATACTCACTTCTATAGATGAATAGTAGTAATTATTAACAAGCTGTTCCCCATCCCCTTTTTGCACCTCTGACACTGTAGTTGCCATTGGCAGGGTTTGGTGCGCCGTATCAATTGTTATGTATAGAGTGCTTGGGGGGGCCCAATGTAAAACTTGCACGGGGCCCATAGCTCCTTAGCTACGCCACTGCAGTCAACGATGATAGGTTCCCTTTAAATCGGTAACCTCATTTCTATAGCAACAAGCCAGAACTAAGCATCAACACAGAGAACCAACTGTGGAAAACTGGCACACTGGGGCTGAGGACACCACTAATTATAGGTCAGACTGTTCAGTACTTACATGGAAAACATTTACCTGTGCTGGCATGGGTTATGCTGACATTTAACTGCCAACCTGCACAGACTTATCTCCCTGGCATGTCACTGAGAGAACACAGGCGAAGTACAGAGGTCACAACTGCCTGACGCTTCTTGCCAAAAGTAAATGTGGAGAAGCAAAACCAAGACTTTTAACTAGAGATAAGCGAACTTTCCATGTTAACGAGGAGCTGTAACTAAGGGTTGAACTTCATCCCAATCATGTAGCTGATACCCCTTTTCCCATGAAAAATCTTTACCTTTTCTCTAATAGATCATCAGGCACATCTGTATGGCTGATATAGTGGTGAAACCCCTCCCACAATGTGATGTCAGGACCTAGGTCCTAACAGTTTCCTGTCTGTGAACATTGTTGCCGTGTGGGAAATAACAGCTGTTTCCAAATTCCAAGCAACTAGATCCCTCTGTGCATTTGTATATCTGTTTTTTTTTATGTCTGCCAGTAGTAAAGATGATTATGCGCAGGGTGGTTGTGTATCAAACAAAATTAACAAATTATGTGGCGAATATAAATTAGTTCAACCATTGTCATGGCACTCGTCTGCAAGGGGGCCGGGCTACATGTCAGAAGTAGGTACACAGGGGGCTCTGAAGGAAGGACCCGTCAGGTCATTATACATTTTTTTGCTAAGTCAATATGTACAATGCTTGATTTAGACTTTATAATCTCTTTAAAGAGGAACGATTGTGAAAATCTTAAAATTTAAAACACATACAAATAAGAAGTACATTTCTCCTGGAGTAAAATGAGCCATAAATTATTTTTCTCCTATGTTGCCGTCACTTTACAGTAAGTAGTAGAAGTCTAACATTACTGACAGGTTTTGGACTAGCCCATCTTCTCATATGGGGGTTCTCAGGGCTTTCTTTATTTTTAAAACCACTTAGTGAATGGCAGTTGCTCTGTCAAAATAGTGTACAGCGAGTAGGAAGGCTGGCCAGCATCATTGTATTACCGGTAATCATTTTCAGAAAATTTTTTCATAAAGAATAAAGGCCATGCTGAGAATCTCCTAAAGAGAGATGGACTAGCCCAAAACCTGTCGGTAATGTCAGATTTCTCCTACCTACTGTAAGTGACAGCAATATAGGAGAGAAGTAATGTATGGCTCATTTTACTCTGGGAGAAATGTACTTCTTATTTGTATGTGTTTTAAATTTTAAGATTATTCCTCTTTAAGTACATCTGTGTAATATGTGTAAACATAAAATGTAAAATCTTTATTGGAACTTCAAACTTAAAAATGTTAGTAACAAAAAACAAAATAAAATCACACACATAACAAAGTTACAACAGGATTTCCATTTAAAGCCCCCATAAGGAAGGAATGCATCAGGATGTTCTTATTTTGCTTTGGTGACACATTTGGCTACTTCTTTGGGGTCACTGCCTTGCTGTAGCTACACTGTATTCACTACATGCTTCATATGTACATCATTTGATGGTCATTGTATTGATACTGAACTGTGTGATTATGTAAACAGCCTCCGAGTTTTTCTGGTGATTCACATTATTTACATTCAAAATATTTAATAAATATATTTTATGCTTCTGCACATCCAACAATTACTGTATTTTTTGGACTATAAGACTCATCTTTTTTCCAAAAGTGGGGAGAAAAGTCAGTCGTCTTATAGTCCAAGTGCAGGGAGTTCCTGACTTGTGAACATCTGCCGATACGAGCCTCCAACCCGCTGCAATGTCGGGGACTCCCTGTACTGTGCCCATGCAGGGGAGGACACAGGAGGACAACTGGAGGACACAGGGAGACACAAAGGGGCACATGGGGGACACAAGAGGACACAAGGGGGACAGAGGAGGATACGCGGAGACACAAGAGGTACAAGGGGGCCTGAGGTACAAAGGACGCATAATCCTTCACCATGATGTGTGTATATATATATATATATATATATATATATATATATATATAATTTTTTTTTTCCCTGGTTTTTGTCCTTTAAACATAGGTGCGTCTTATGGTCAGGGGTGTATTACAGTCTGAAAAATACGGTATATCTGTTACATCAGAGGTGTCCAACTGGCGGTCCGTGGGCCGAATGCACACTCGCTTGCCTGGTCTATTTTTTGTGTCAGTTCCCCTCCTCTGGCAGGCCCTCCTCTTCATTGTGCGTGGCTCTGCCCCCCAAAGCCAAGACATTGATGCTCTGCCCCCTCCACCCAAAAAATCCGGTGCTAGACACACACCCTGCCCATGAAGTTGAACAACACTATCATAATATGCAATATTCTGCCTATTTTACCTGCTCCATTGTGTACACTGACATGTGCCCTGACTATTTGTCCTAGATGGAGTTTGGGGCTGGTTGTGCTACCCTGCTAGTGATGGTCAGAGATGATAGTAATCAGCTAATTACGAGTATGCAAAATTTCACCTACATTTTTGCAATTACGTCTATACTTAATTACAAATTGTCAATTCAATTGGTTTTGCATAATCATTCGTAATTACGCCTTTATTTACGTGTTATTTTGTGCCATGAATAGCAAAGCTACCAAAATTGCTGCACATGTTAAGGAATAGTGGGGAATAGTGGGTACCGCTAAAAAAAAGACCTTGTAGTTTTTGAGAAAATCAATTTTAAAAATGCAAACAAAATTATTTTTTTTAACTCAGAAAAATTAGTTTAAAAAACATTTTTCTTTGTATATTTAAAATCGATTTTCACAAAAACTACGTCTTTTTGATTTTTTTTTCTACTTTTACTCACTATTGTCCTTAGCATATTGTTTTTTTGGTAGCAATAGCTTATGTGGGGGCTTTGCTATTCACCGCCAAAGTCGCACGAAATTACATGTAAAATACGCATAAATTCATGCGCAGTTATAAATGCTTACAATTACATACAAAAAAATGTATGTTTTTCCTTGAAATTTCACATTACGATTACGATGCGTAAACAAAAATTACGATTCGTAATTATGCATAGGCGTAATTTCTGCTCAATGCCAATTCCACACTTTGCACCCAAAATTTGGGTACCAAAAATTCCGCTTTTCCATCCAGAGTGACAGGCTATTTTTTGGACTCCACCTATAGCCTGTTTTCAGCGTTTTCACATCTAGATTCTGTATTCCATAAACAGGCAGGATATACCTTTACACTGTCTTCAGTATACATTGTACCCTCCTGCTTTAAGCTGCTATCTTTAGCCAGTGGCTGTGAACTTTTTGACTTAACAGGTTCTGCACTTTGTACCTGTAAGTAGAGATTAAGTCGGAGCGAGAAATCCCAAATGACGCATGTTTTTATTTGACTGTTTGAATGTTTGCATTGGACTGTGAAGCCTCAGAAGTGCCACGTTGATGCATAACTTCCTGTATTGCCCATAGAAACAAATACCGTGCTGCTCTCCTGCAGCTGAAAAGGCTGATAGTATGTCAGGAGAGTGTTAATGTATGTTCAAAATAGTTAATCCACTTTAGTACACAAATCTATATGACCTATCGTCACTGTATAAAACATGTTGAAACTCAATGCTATTAATATCTTCAACTTCAGCCTGTGGCTGACATAATCTTCTTAGGTAACTGTCTGTAAGATGGGGAATAAGTACATAGCTTTGTGCTAAAGTGTTGGAATGTGTATTTAGCAACAACAGTCTATTATGTGCATATCTATGCATTACCAGCTATAACCACACGGCGTCAGTGTTAAAGTCTATTATTTATATCCTGTGTCTGTAAATCTGAGTATAAAAACTTGATTTTATTATTAGTGTATTAGCCAAGAGCCATTAGCCATGAGGTCTGCTGATTAATATCTGTTTCTCCTGCATTCTACATTGCTGCGCTCTAAGAAGGTTGATTATAATAACCTTCTAACATAAATACACAATTCTACATTCTATGTTTATCTCTATGGTTCATGCATCTGCACAAAGAAGAAAGTGAAATGCAGTGTTCTCCCCAGAATTTTTTTCCAGCCGGGTGGCATGAAATAGTAGCCGGGTGGCATGAAAAAGTAGCCGGGTGGGTCGAGATGAAAATGCAGGGCAACTCTGCTTACAGCATAGGAGGAGGTCAGGAAGTGAGCCGATGACAGCCGGGTGGTCACCAAATCTAGCCGGGTGGAGCACCCGGCTAAAAGAGCCTGGGGAGAACACTGAAATGTATTGCATCCATCTTCACCAATACAGCTTCACTGGATTTACTGCAACAGAACAGTCTACAGAAGAGAGGGATCCTACACATCTGCTGATGATGCTCAGAACCGGATAAGATCCTCTGGCACCATGCCAAAATGCAAACCTTCATTCAATCTGATATTGAGAGGTGCTCCCTGTCGCCCCACCCCCCTTCCTAGCAGACCCTACTGACAGCTTGCTCACTTAATCAGGGCTCTTTCACATTAGACACGCGTGCAGGAGCCTTTCTCCTGCACGCATTGTCTGCCTGCGGCGTGTCGTCGGGTATCTGCGGTGCGATGCAATCAGCGGTGGTAGCTGGTAATTAAACCGGACGGAAAACACCGGCTTGCGGGTGCGTTGGACGAAAAACTGCGCCCGGGTGCGTCGGAACCGCAACGCATCGAAACGCAGCGTCGGGTGTGAAAGGTAAAATGAAAGTCTATGGACTTTCACCTTACCTTGGTTAACGCAAACGTTAGCCGTTTGTGTTAACGCACAAAATCTGCCCTAATGTGAATGAGCCCTCAGGGTGACTGAACGAGGTGCCCTGCATTCATCACTCCCCCCACACGATTACATGTTGACGCATTCATCAGTAGGAGCTTAACTACAAACCATGCCCCTCCCAAGCAAAATTTCATGGTGCCCCACCCCCTCATACCCTCCATGGTAACCCCTGGCTGTAGATGGACTACAGGGAGCCCTGAGGAAGCCCCCGGTAAGGAAAAATCCTTTTGACCCATTAGTCTGAGGCCCTTTTTGCACTTGCATTGCAAACCTGCATTGTGTTACCCTTTTTTATCCCCGGGTGCCACAAAAGCAATGCAAGTGTATTGGGCGTTTCACAATTAATGCATTGCAATGCGTTGGAAGCTTCCAATCCGACACAAGGGCTGCAGCACATTACTGCAGGCATCGCTCTTAACGCACAGAGCCTGCTGTAATAAAAGTCTATGGGCGACGCAGTTAGTGTAAATGATGGGGCACAGTGCATCGCATGGTGCGGACCAATGAGAATCCCAGTGATGTACTTCCTGCCCAGCAAGGAGTGCGTCACTTAGTGGGGGGAGGGGCTATGCATATGATCCTGTCAGCGCACTCTGCCGGAGGGTCATATGATTGACGTATTTTTGCACTGTGATGCAATGCCGCAAGAGCATCATATCGCAACACATAAAAAAACAAATGTAAAACTGGTCTCAGGTTTACTTTAGGTGGAAATACACTGATAGTAGGCTTAAAGTGAACCTGAAGTGAAAATAAACTGGTGGGATAATTATAGCTTGAAATTGTCTTAAACTTTCCTGACATCCCGCTAAACTGTCTCCCTGTCTGATGCGGCAGAACATTTTATTTATTCAGAAAATATGACTTATTGAACATCTTATCAGTTCACTGCTGTCAGGGCTGTTTTCGCAGTGACGCAAAAGTGCTTTTTAACATTTAAATACTTTTATTGCAATGTCCTAGAAATGAACAATAATAGAACAATAGTATATTTTTCACATGTGGCCAAACACACAACATCTAGATACATTTCAGACATTTAATGCAAGCTAATCTTGTTTCCATTCTGGCTACAGCCATTAGTCAAAACAACCAGTTAAACATTTCTATTCAAAACTTTTCCATTTTGTAAATCCATTATTTTAAAGTGCATAAGTACTCCATTAGTTCCATTCCTGAATTATGCTTTTGGTGGTTCTATTATGGGTACTTAATTATCTTAAGTAGGTAAGTTTATAGATCCATTGCTTATTTAACAAATAAGCGTACATGATATACACATCTCTTATGAAATGAGAGCCTAGAGTTACAGGTCTGAGAGAGGGAATTAGAGAAGTAACACAAGGGGCCGTATTGCCAACATTCAATGGACAATAGAGAAAGCAAGGTAATTACAGAAGAATGTCTACTTTTGCTTTATTAACTATTCAAAAGCTTTTGACTGTTTAGCTCATGATAGACTGTGGCAGACGAAGCAGGCAATTTGAGCGCCTGCTGGCGATAGAAGTTTGAGCGCTTCCATAGGCGCTTATAGAAATATCGGCATTGAGCCATACTTTAGGGGAGGGGACAGTTAAGGTTAGGTGCCTGGCAGGTAATTTGTGCAAGGGAAGGGTGTATTAGGGTTAGGTGTCAGGCAGGTAGTTTCTGCACTGGGGGGGGGGGTAGGTTTAGGCGGCAGGTAGGTAGTGCGTGTGTGGGGGGTTAGGGTTGGGCATCAGGCAGGTAGTTAGTGTGTGGGGGGGGTTAGGGTTGGGCATCAGGCAGGTAGTGTGTATGTGTGGGGGGGCTAGGCATCAGGCAGGTAGTTAGTGTGTGGGGGGTTAGGGTTGGGCATCAGGCAGGTAGTGTGTATGTGTGTGGGGGGTTAGGGTTGGGCATCAGGCAGATAGTGTGTGGGGGGTTAGGGTTGGGCATCAGGCAGGTAGTGTGTGTGTGGGTTAGGATTAGGCATCAGGCAGGTAGTGTGTATGTGTGGGGGGGTTAGGGTTGGGCATCAGGCAGATAGTGTGTGGGGGGTTAGGGTTGGGTATCAGACAGGTAGTGTGTGTGGGGGTTAGGATTAGGCATCAGGCAGGTAGTGTGTATGTGTGTGTGTGTGTGTGTGGGGGGGGGGGGTTAGGGTTGGGCATCAGGCAGATAGTGTGTGGGGGGTCAGGGTTGGGCATCAGACAGGTAGTGTGTGTGCGCGGGTTAGGATTAGGCATCAGGCAGGTAGTGTGTATGTGTGGGGGGGTTATGGTTGGGCATCAGGCAGATAGTGTGTGGGTGGTTAGGGTTGGGCATCAGACAGGTAGTGTGTGTGTGGGTTAGGATTAGGCATCAGGCAGGTAGTGTGTATGTGTGTGTGTGTGTGTGGGGGGGGGGGGGGGGTTAGGGTTGGGCATCAGGCAGATAGTGTGTGGGGGGTTAGGGTTGGGCATCAGGCAGGTAGTGTGTGTGTTGGTTAGGATTAGGCAGGTAGTGTGTATGTGTGGGTTAGGATTATTATTATTATTATTATTTATTGTATTTATAAAGCGCCAACATATTACGCAGCGCTGCACAATAGATAAATGGGTTAACATACAGGTAGAACATACGGAAACTCACAACAAAACAAGATCATGCAAATGATTTGATAACAATACAGTGTCATAGGTCAAAATAGAGACTGTTCGAGTCTACAAGAGGGGTGGTTGTGAGTAAGATTGCATAATCAAGCTGGATACGTTAGGGAGGAGGGCCCTGCCGGAGGCTTACAATCTAAAGGGTGGGGTGGAGACAACAGGTGCGTCTTTTGAGAGGGGGTCTAACAGAACATATTATGGTGCTGGTGTAGGGGGGTATGCAAGCGTGAAGAGGATTAGGCATCAGGCAGGTAGTGTGTATGTGTGGGGGGGGTTAGTGTTGGGCATCAGGCAGATAGTGTGTTGGGGGTAGGGTTAGGCATCAGGCAGGTAGTATGTGTGTGAGTTAGGATTAGGCATCAGGCAGGTAGTTTGTGTGTGTGTGATTAGGGTTAGGCATGAGACAGTGAATGACTAATCGCTGGCTTACCTGTGGATTGATGGTACCAGCACTGCTGTTCTATCTGCGAGACGCCAATATTTAAAGATGCAGTGGACCAAGTCTATAAATAATACATTTGGTGAGTGGGGGGCCGGTGAAAAAGCCTCAGGGGGCTGCATTCGGCCCATGGGCCCTATTTTGATGACCACTGATCTAGAGGGTAGTGGGATGGAAACAATAGGGAAAGAGACACAGGAGTTAGCAGATGAAGTATTAAGCCTCCTCTGTGACCTACAGTAAATTATAGGTTAGTTTGAAAAGGTGTGCTTTGAGGGTACATTTGAAGGCTTGGAGCATGATGGACAGGCTGTGGGAGAGAGTTCCAAAGGAGAGGGGACACTCGTGAGAAGTCCTGGATGTGAGAATGAGAGGTGACCAAGCTAGAGGACAAAAGGTTCTCCTGGGAGTTGTGAAGGTTCTGGACAAGATGGTATCTCGAGATTAAGTGAGTCTGAAGCATCATTAAAAAACAAAAAAATAGATACTTACCTAAGGAGAAGTAAGGCTCTGGGTCCTATAGAGCCTTCCCGTTCCTCCTACAGTCTCTGTGTTCTGGTGCTGGCTCCCCCATTAGCACTACTTAGGTAAGTATCTGTTTTTTTAACGTTTTTCATTACAGTCATAGCAATCTGTAACCTCTAACCTGTATTAGAGGCAGTGGATCAGCAGGACAGCCAGACAATTTGAAATGTTTAACCATTTCTGCCGCCCGGATGTGAAGCTCATGCCCGGGCTGTGCCGCGCTTCGGTGCGTTCCCGCGCGTGATCGCGGGTGCACCTCCGTGCCCCCGTGGTGTCCCCCGGTAGCCCTGGGATCAGTGAATGGGAACATGGTTCCCGAACATCGATCTGTGTCCCCAGCAGAAAAACCGAAGCGCTCTTACAAGAGGCTTCAGTCTTTCTGCACGTAAAAATTTCCACACAAGGAGGGGAAAAAAAACTCAAATAGTAAAACTACATCTACATATTTTTTACATTACAATTTACACATATAACAACATTAAAAAATTAACTGTTTATTTCCTAAATTCCCACACCAAAATATTACCCAAATAAAATTTTTAATGGAAAAAAAAAATTACAATTAAAAAAAAAAAAAGACATAAATAGTTACCTAAGAGTCTGAACTTTTTAAATATGCATTTGAAGGGGGTATACTACGAACATTTTTTAAATTATAAACTTGTAAATAGTGATGGACGCAAAACGGAAAAAATGCACCTTTATTTCCAAATTAAATATTGGCGCCGTACATTGTGATAGGGACAAAATTTATATGGTGTCATAACCGAGACAAACGGACAAATAAAATACATAGGTTTAAATTATGGTAGCATGGATTATTTTAAAGCTATAATGGCCGAAAACTGAGAAATAATGCATTTTTTCCAGTTTTTTCTTATTAATCCTGTTAAAATGCATTTCTAAAAAAATAATTCTTAGCAAAATGTACCACCCTAATTAGTGGTGGAAAAAACAAGATATAGATCAATAAATTGTGATAAGTAGTGATAAAGTTATTAGTGAATGAATGGGAGGTGAAAATTGCTCTGATGCATAAGGTGAAAAATCCCCGCGGGCTGAAATGGTTAAAAGGAAATAAATATGTCAGCCTCCATATTTCTCTCACTTCAGGTGTGCTTTGAGCAAAAATTCACATTCCACTCTCCTGAAGTGGCCCTTCTTTACAAAGCCTCACATTACAGGTATTTACAAGGGAATTTGAAAAATGACAAACATTCACAGAACACAAAGCTCAGAAGGATTCAAATTATGAAAATAATATCTTACTGTCGGTTAGTCACGTTCCCATTTGTTCACAAGATCAACGAGCAACGAAGATTCTGCCTGTCGCTTCATACTCAAAAAGGATGATTTATCTATATGTCAGAAGTGTCAGTAGACTAAGACTTCACTAGGGGATTGTATAACCATTGAAAGGGTTTTTTTAACAGTCAATTAAGTGACACCTGTTATTTGGATAAATCGGGAAATACGTAGACCAGAAGTGGCCAAATGTTAGCCTTTGGAAAGATCCAGAAACAGGCCTGGATTTACATCACAGAAGCCTATAGGCACAGATGTCCTGGCACCCTAGACTTTGCCCTCCATAAACCTACAACCCCGAACAAGCCGCACAAGTGTGCTGGCTGCCCCAAGTGTCACTTCTCTCTTACTTCCCTTACCTATCATAGGTAGCTACAGGTGCCCCTTAGTATTAGGTAGCCAGAAGTACCCTCAGTAATAAGTAGCTAGTGGTGCCCCCAACTAAATGGAGATCTTGTCAGTGGAATGCTGGGTGCTCTGCATATTGAAGTAGGGAGAGGAGTGAGCTGTCTTTCCATCATCAGGCGCCTGTAGGCACGTGCCTACCGTGCCTTATGGTAAATCCAGCCCTGTCCAGAAACATAATTTTTGAAAAGAAAAAATGCTTTAGGCATTACCTATAATAAATAATTGTAGACTTCTTGTAAGCTTTAAAGTGAATGGGAACCTGTACAGAAAAAAGTCAGCCAGATACTTACCTAATGAGAGGGAAAGTTCTGGGTACTATAGGGCCTTCCCACTCCTCTCACAGTCCCCATGTTTCAGCGCTGGCTCCCCCGGTAGCAGTATTCTACCAAATTGGTCAAATACTGCTCTCTGCCACCGACAGACTTCAGAAGACCTCAGGCTCCTGAAGACAGGTGGATCTGTAATGCGACTGCTCTAGAGCGCTCTCTTTCGTGCTCACGCAGGCGCAGTATGGAGCCGCCTGTCTTTGAGAGCACTCAGGCTCCCGAAGACCTCGGAAGTCCCCCGCAGCAGGGGATTCAAATGAGGGAGCCACCACTTAAACGAGGGGACCGTGAGGTGAACGGGAAGGCTCTACTGGACCCAGAGCCTTCGCTCTCCTTAGGTAAGTACAGTATCTGGCTGGTTGGTTTTTCTTTCCAGTTCCCACTAGCTTTAAAGAATCAACTCTAGAATAGAATAGAAACAACTTTATTCGCCAAGTATGCAGTTTGATATATTCGGAATTAGACATGACATTGTCAACATGGAAAATGTCCTCACAGGCATCAGATTCAGGGTGCAAAACAAAACTTGGAAGTGGGGCAGAGTTCCACAAATATACAATCAGCTCTGCTCCAGAGTGTTAGGAGTACAGGGTGGGCATCAGGAGAAGTGATGCTACCTGTAGGACTTGAGTGCTGCATCTTGGCAGGGGGATCTAGAGTTCAGTAAGAGGACAGCCTGGGGGAAGAACGCGCTTCTGCGAATGGTGGTCCTAGAAGGGATGGCTCTGAAACGTCGACTTGATGGGAGCAGTTTGAAGTAGAAAAAGAAGAAAGCAGAAATAATGACCCTTAGAACTCTCCTGCAGTGAAACCTCATCCAAGCCGTCTCTCACTGTTTCAGAAGTGCTTCAGAAAACAGGAGTGTATTCAACCCTGTGGGTCAAATAGATCAAAGAAGCTCTTTTGCATAGATATCAACTGAAGGAAGGTTTTTTTTAAACTCTTCCTGTACTGTAAAACAATATGAGACTCTTTTCCTTGATACTTATGTTCAATTTCTTAGCTGTACTACACATACAATTCATGATCTCAAAAGTTTATTTTCACTTCAGGTTTGCTTTAAGTTTCTTCTTGAAGCATGAGAGCAGAGCATGGAGCCCGTAGCCAAGGTAAGCCTGGTTTCCATGGCCGACGTTAAGAGGGTCAGCAGGACACCTGCATTGATTCCCCTGCACTACAGAGTAGCAATTGGAGAGGAGGAGAGAAGTAACTGACCTCTTCAGGCTCCACCAGTGATTCACCTTCTCCTAGGCATCCCCATCTCCATGGCTTCCGCCCTGTCTCTCATCATGTGACCTGCCTGCCATGTGCAGGGAGTTATTTGAAGCGAGAGGGTGCTGAGACTGTGGAGGAATGTAGATCGATGGTGGAGCCTGGAGAGGTATTCTGCTCCACCTGGGTAACTATAGCCACCTACCTATACTGGAGGAAGTTATCAATAATGGGGGGAGGGGGGGGGCTATTCTGGCAACCTGTACTCAAAGCTAGTACTGGGATCCCTTTTGGCTACCTATGCTGGGGGGGCACTTCTGGCTTCTTCGTAGCTCCCAACTGTCCCTGTTTTGGAGGGACAGTCCCTCTTTGGGAGCCCTGTCCCTCTGTCCCTCTTTCCACCTCATTTGTCCCTCTTTCAGGACGTTGTCCCTCTTTCTATGTAAATATATATATTTCTCTACTAAAAATGTGTTTGATTGACTCTAAACTTTATTCCCATCCTTTAAATTGATATATTACTAATTTTAAAATGTTAATATGAAGGAAAATGATTCAGGATAGAAAGGACCAGTGTGGTTTGAATTGTAAAACAACATATTTTTCTTATGAAATCTTTACAGTATGCGTGACTAGGGTTGTGACGGAGGCGTTATCAGCGGTGTGGCAGGGGTGTCCCTCTTTCTCATCTCAAAAAGTTGGTAGGTATGCAGATCTTCACATAGGATCTGAAAGAAGGATAGCTAAGGAGCTAAGAGGGACTGTCCCTCCAGAAGGGAAGTGCTGGGCTAGAATGCCGATGTTCTGGATAAATGTTAACCTTCACAGACACATCCTGAACCAATACTGAAACATGACGCCATGTAAGTTACCCAGTCTCTGCTGCTGCACAGAGAAGCGTGGGAAGGCACTGTATGTCTTGGCATGAGTACTATGTATGACCTCTGTCATGTAGGCTTGCACAGGACACACACATACAAACAGCTTCATTGTCTGACAAGATGTGAACAAAACACCCTCACAAATATGAAGAGAGGATTCCAATTTTATAAGTTCAACTGGTGCAGCACCACCCCAGCTAGCCGTGTACGAGGGTGCAGCAGAAACTATCTATTCTAAGCTCAGAGAGTGTCTCGCTCATTGTAAGGCCCGGTTCACACTTGCGGTGGCCCTCCGGAATCGCCGTGCCGGAGCCGCACCGCTTGCAGAACGGACGGAACGGACACACGGCATAGCAATGAAAGCCTATGCGTCCGTTCACATGCGTCCGTTCTGCCGAACCGGAGCCGGACCGGATCCGGGCCGGATCCGGGCCGGATCCGGACTCCGGCCTCCGTTCCAACATGCGCTATTTTTTCATCCGGCTCCTCCGGCAGCCGTATCCGGGGCGGAGCCGGACTGCACCATCCGGCCAATACAAACCAATGGGAACCGGAGAGCGCACAACACACTGGCTGAGAAATCCGGATGTTCTACCCCACTTCCTATGGGGATTGTTGCGGCGATATTGGATGGGGACACATGGGCAAGCATTTTGGAGTGGAGCAGCACAGCTGGATCCGGATCCGGAGATGTTGGCAGCATGTCGCAGGTGGAGGTGAGTGCTAAACAGCAGAGGGCCTGATTCCACAGGTCCCCATTCTGCTGACCTCCCAGACCCCAACATTTTTTTTGTTTTTAACGTTACTTTTGCCAAACGGATCCGGATCGCATCCTGATGGACACCTGATGCAACCTGACCGGATCCGGATCGGATCCGGATCAGAACCGTACGGTTCCGATCCGGATCCGGTCCGGATCCGGTCAGGTCATCCGGTCCGTTTGGCAAACAACCGCAAGTGTGAACGGGGCCTAAGAGGTGCAAAGAGGAACCCCGAAATGAACTTCATCCAAATCAGTAGCTGATACCCCTTTTCCCATGAGAGATCACCTTTTCTCAATTAGATCATCAGGGGGGTCTGATATTGTGGTGAAACCCTTCCACACTGTGATGTCATGAACATGGTCCAGACAGTTTGTTGTCTGTAGATCTCGTTGCATTGGGGGAAATAACAGCTTTCTCCAACTGCCAAGCAAGCAGTATCTCCCTCTGTGCATCAAACTCTCAGGCAGGGGTAACAGCAGGGGTCACACTTATCGGCTTTCGTACGCGTTTTCTGCACAGAAAAACTGACTTCAACTGAGAACTCATGTTAATCAATAAGCAAGGTCACACTTTAATGCAGATTTCGCACGCAGAAAAAAAACTGACATCTTGCGCAATTTGTCAGTTTTCTCTATTAATTACATTAGCTGCTGTAAGGCAGGGGTCACACTTGTCTTTCAGTTTTCTGCAAAGTGTAGAAAACTGAAAGACAAGTGTGACCACACTTGTCTTTAAGTTTTCTAAAAAAAAAAAAAAAAAAAAGGTAGATTTGTATGTAGAAAAGCAACTGTTTTTTTTTTCACAGCAGCTAGGAAATAAATATGGCAGCCTCTATATCACTCTCACCTCGGGTTCCCTTTAACTTATCTTTCTTTTTTCAGTCCAAAGTAAACATGGCAGCATCCTCCAAAGAAGTTCAATGTGGAAGATCATAGGACCATAATCAGGTCCCTGCTTCTCCAAGGGAAAGGTGCAAAGCAAATTCATGATGAAATGTTACAAAAACTATGGGTGACACGGTGGCCCTTATATGTAGTGGTTAAACATCGGGTTATCAATTTTAAAACCAGGCATTTCAGTGTTGAAAGTGAGAAAACATTTGGAAAAGATGTGTCTATGCCTACAATTGTGAAAGCCATCCATGATATGATCATGGATGATATGATCATTCTGCCTATTAACTCCAAACTCAGTTAGGGCCTATATTAGTAGATTTCAAAGGTCAGCAGACCGTTTGGTCAGCAGGGCATATGCTTAAAGGGCATATCTTTAAGGGTGTATAAGACACCCCGAATTAGCCCATCCATGATATGATCATGGATGATATGATCATTCTGCCTATTAACTCCAAACTCATTTAGGGCCTATATTAGTAGATTTCAAAGGTCAGCAGACCGTTTGGTCAGCAGGGCATATGCTTAAAGGGCATATCTTTAAAGAGGAGCTGTTAGGTATAAGGTCTCAGAGAAAATAAACACATATATCAGTAGCTAAAGATTGGCTGTACTTACATTACATATGCATTTCACTGTCCACGTTTGGATTTCACAGAATTTTTATATAGTATATGCAGAGATTGATGCTCCTGACAGCTCATGGCAGGCTCCATGTTTTTCTGTCAAATGTGTCGTCATGTCCTGCCTGCTTCCTGATCACAGATAAGCTCATACTTGAACAACACAGTGTGCAGTGAATATTAATGAGCCATGTGGCTAGGAACAATAGCTGACTCCTGCAGTGTACTCTGCCCGCGGAGATTTATCAGTGCTACGCGCTGGACTGATTAGAAGCTCCTGTAACGTCTCATTAGCAGCCGAGGGGAGGGCCCCAGAATGCTTTGCAGTTTAGTATGCGGCTTGCGTCCTTATGGGTCTATAACAGCTTTTAAGATAAGCACACATCAAAGGTAACTGAGATTTTTATCTTCACTAATGGCTTTTGGGCTTCCTTCTAAACTGTTTAACACAGGAGAATAGAGGTTTAAATTAGCTTCTGCAGCCTGACAGTTACTCTTTAAGGGTGTATAAGACACCCCGAATTAGCCCAGAATTATTTAATATATACTGTACTTGAAGATCTACTTATCCATCTGTACTGACATCGCGATATTCTTTCTTACAGGTATGCATTTGACTCTATGCAATATTTCCTGACTGATTGATCTGCTCCTTGAATCCTGCATTGTTAATTTCTCTATCTTAAATGGTATGCATTTGACTCTATGCAATATTTCCTGACTGATTGATCTGCTCCTTGAATCCTGCATTGCTAATTTCTCTATCTTAAATGGTATGCATTTGACTCTATGCAATATTTCCTGACTGATTGATCTGCTCCTTGAATCCTGCATTGCTAATTTCTCTATCTTAAATGGTATGCATAATTAACTTAGGCCACTTCCTGCTACTTCTTACCTATTCAATAGAGCCTTTGCATATGTTTGACTAGCCCTACCCCTGTGAGACAAATTGGCCAGCCAACTCACACCTGATATCATTCTGCCTATTAACTCCAAACTCAGTTAGGGCCTATATTAGTAGATTTCAAAGGTCAGCAGACCGTTTGGTCAGCAGGGCATAATCTTAAAGGGCATATCTTTAAGAGTGTATAAGACACCCCGAATTAGCCCCGAATTAAACCAGAAGAGACCAGATGAGAACAAACACAAAACTCTCCATGGCTGCTCATCTGCTGATCTAACACTGGTATGATCTTTTCTCTTTGGTTTCCCTGACTTCCACCATCAGCTCATGTTTATCAATCCCTGAACTACCCGGATTTCAACCATCAACATACACCTGATAATATCACACAAACTACCCTGCACTCTTTAACTCTGACACTTATTTTCCCTAATTATACACACACCAACTTGCAAAATGTTTATTATCATTTTTACAGCCATTATTCTGTCAGCCCCACTACTTAAAATACCTACATCACTCACCCCTCCCGCCGCCAGCAATAACATCTACATTGCTCCCTCTCTCCTACCATCCTCTCTCCTCTCTACTCATGAACTCTTCTTATTTCTCAAATCACACATACCTTCCTCCACATCTCTCAAACAGCCCTCTGTCACATACAAATCACATCCTCACCTCTCTTATCTCTGCCTACTACTCCTACTTGCTGCTGGGGACATATCACCCAATCCAGGACCCTCTCCCAGACCGCACTGCACTCTGGTAAATACCACATCCCGCACTGACCATCCTCACTCCTCCGCACATATTAACCGATGTAACCTGATCACCATTCCTTGCCTTCCCAGCTCTCCCCCTCCCATATCTGGGGCTCTCTGGAATGCACGCTCTGTAGTCAACAAACTAGCCCACGTCCATGATCTGTTCATCACTAATGCTTTCACCTTCCTGGGGCTCACTGAGACATGGCTAACCCCATCTGATACTGTGTCTCCAGCTGCCCTTTCATACGGTGGCCTCAAGTTTAGCCACACACCTAGATCGGGTGACAAACATGGGGGTGGGGTGGGAATTCTTCTTTCCGAACACTGCTCCTTTACACCGCTTGCACCTGCACCTTCTCATGCTTTCTCTTCCTTTGAGGCTCATGCTGTCCGCATCTACTCCCCTCACCATTTCCAGGTTGCTGTCATCTACCGTCCTCCTGGACCAGCCTCCACCTTCATTGACCACTTTTCAACATGGCTTCTCCACTTTCTATCCACTGACATTCCTTCCATCATCATTGGGGACTTTAACATCCCCATAGACACTAACTGTTCCACTACCACAAAATTCCTCTCACTCACCTCATCCTATGACCTCTCCCAATGGTCCTCAACCTCCACCCACAAAGATGGCCACACTTTGGACCTAGTTTTTACCCGGCTCTGTCCCGTTTCCACATTTAATAACTCTTTATTCCCCCTTTCAGATCACAATCTCATAACGTTTACAATCAGCCCCTCCCTGCCTCCTCCAGCTACTGTAGTGCAGTCATCACGCTTATGCAGGAATTATCGCAACCTCGACCTCTGCTCCCTAGCTGATTCTCTAAAACCCCTGGTCTCCCTGTCATCCTACACTGACCCCGAGTCAGCATCCATCTACTACTCCACCACAGTCTCTGCTGCCATGAACACAGCCGCCCCTCTCACCAACTTCAGCCCCAGCCGCATCAACAGACAGCCCTGGCTGACTGAACCCATCAAACAACTGAAAAGACAGTCCAGGGCAGCAGAACGGCAGTGGAGGAAAAGCTCCAATGCAGATGACTTCGCCCATTATAAAAACACGCTGCTCCAGCTCAGGGACGCTCTCTCACTTGCAAAGCAGTCATACTTCTCTACACTTATTTCTTCACAATCCCATAACCCTAAACAACTTTTTAACACCTTCAACTCTCTTCTCCACCCCCCGCCTCCCCCTACAACCACAAGCTTGTCTGCAGAAGACTTTGCAGCATATTTTGTGAGCAAAATTGAAACGCTACAGAACAGCTTTCAAAAGCAACCCTCTTCACCGGTCCAATCACCTCTTCCTTTTTCCTCTCCTCCTGGCAGCTCCCCTACTATTAACTATCCCTCTCCACATAACCACTCACCCACTCAAACCCCCTCCCTGCTAACAATCTTCTCTGCCTTAACTGAACAGCGTCTTTCTTCACTAATCTCTAAAGCTCATCTTACTACATGCGCCTCAGACCCTATTCCCTCTCATCTTATCCCCCAGCTCTCCTCCCCCCTCATTCCTGCTTTAACAACACTGTTTAACCTTTCCATCTCAACTGGCATTTTCCCTTCTTCATTTAAACAAGCTATCATAACACCACTAATCAAAAAACCCTCTTTAGACTCTACTGCCCTTTCTAATTACCGCCCAGTCTCTCTCCTTCCCTTTGCCTCCAAACTGCTGGAACGCCACATTTACTCAGAGTTGTCTAACTTTCTCTCTGCTAATTCCCTGTTGGACCCCTTCCAGTCTGGCTTCCGCCCTCAACACTCTACGGAAACCGTTCTCACTAAGGTTGCCAATGACCTCCTAGTTGCTAAAGCCAAAGGCAGATTTTCGGTACTAATACTCCTAGATCTGTCCTCTGCCTTCGACACTGTTGATCATACCCTGCTTCTCCAGACCCTCTCAACACTGGGAATCAAGGGCCTAGCACACTCCTGGCTCAACTCTTACCTGTCTGGACGTTCTTTCATGGTCTCCTATGCCAATACCAACTCCTCTCCACGCCCACTGTCTGTGGGAGTACCACAAGGGTCCGTCCTTGGACCCCTCCTCTTTTCCATTTACACCCATGGCCTGGGATAGATAATAAGCTCTTTTGGGTTTCAATACCACCTCTATGCTGATGACACCGAAATTTATTGTTCTGCCCCAGACCTCTCCACACTACTATCAAAAGTCCCCAAATGTCTATCCGCTGTATCTACATTTATGTCATCCCGCTTCCTTAAACTCAATATGAGCAAAACGGAGATTGTGACATTTCCACCTTCACTCTCTGTTCCACCTCCCATTGTCACAATCAATGTAGAGAACACCCCAATAGCATCAACCCCCAAAGCTCGTTGCCTAGGGGTAACTCTGGACTCTGAGCTCTCCTTTAAACCACATATTAACACTTTAACTACCTCCTGCTACTTCCATCTCAAAAACATTTCCAGAATCCGTCCCTTCCTTTCACAAGAAGCAACTAAAATGCTTGTGCATGCCCTAATCATCTCCCGTCTTGACTACTGCAACACCCTACTCTGTGGTCTACCAAAAAGCAAACTGGCACCTCTCCAATCCCTACTAAACTCTGCGGCCCGTCTCATCCACCTCTCTTCTAGATCCTCTGAGGCAGCCCCTCTCTGCCAATCCCTCCACTGGTTACCAGTTGCCCAAATGATCCAGTTTAAACTTCTCACACTTGCATACAAAGCTCTACACAAGCTGTCGCCTCCATACATTTCCTCTTTAATCTCCAGATACCTCCCCGCTCTGACCCTCCGTTCCTCACAGGAGACCCTTTTGTCCTCCAGCCTAGTCACCTCCTCTCACTCTCGCATCCAAGACTTCTCACGGGCGGTCCCTCTCCTTTGGAACTCTCTCCCTCAGCCGGTTCGTCATGCCACGAGTCTGGAAACCTTCAAACGTACTCTGAAAACACACCTGTTCAGAAAAGCCTATAATTTGCTATAGGCAGCACTGAAGGCACACTGGCTCACCCACTAATCCTTGTGTTTCCTTCCCCCTTTGTTTCCTCCCCACTACCCTCTAGATTGTAAGCTCGCAAGGGCAGGGACCTCCTCCTAGTGTTTCTCATACTGCTGTAATTTTAACATATGCATATGTACCAACTACATATCAACTATGTATGTATCTGTATTTATTCTATTCAATGTCATGACTGTACAGTGTCTTGTATTTCTTATGTATATTTGTTCCCCATTATTTGTTTGTACTATGTACAGCGCTACGGAAGATGTTGGCGCTATATAAATAAAAAATAATAATAATAATAATAATAATGGAGGACTGCCGATTATCAGCCAAAGGTATTGCTACTATCTGGGAATATCACGTGAGATTGTTGCAACCATTGCCCACAATGACATGAAATGAGAAAGGTTGGTGCAAAGTGGATCCCGAAAAGTTTGACAGCTGAACAAAAGAGGAACCGTGTGGGGACATCGTGGCTGTTGTGGAACATTTAGCAAGTAATGAGTCAGATTTCCTGAACAACAAAGAAAAGAGCTGGAACATGCAAAGTAAATCGCTATTGGTTCCATGTAAAAAAATATGGTTTATGAGCCACGTAGGACCCCCTTATCAAGGCGATGTTTGCTCGGAGGCAAAGATTTGTTTGCTGCTGTACAAAAGTTCCTGCAGAGGAAGTGGGAATCTGGCTCTTCTAGACACTCGCAGAGAGTGATGTGTATTCATCTGTCTATCAGCAGCAGACTATGGGTTTGATCTTTTAGTGTGTGCGAGACAATACTACAAATGGGAGATTTCCTGGACAAACTAGTAACCGGTGATGAGACACGGATCTTCTGTTATGATTCTGAGACAAAGAAACACACATACACACGTCCAACTTAATGCACAACCAACCTCACAACATGACCAACCGCACTACAAGTTGTTTACATTACAAGTACGTACACACACGCCAACCAACTAAACAATCAACTCACTTAAATACTATGGGCTTGATTCACTAAGTCAAATAGCATGCCTTATCAGAGTTAACACATCTTATCAGAGTCAACGTGTCTTATCAGAGTTAACATGCCTTATCAAAGTTAACATCTTATCAAAGTAGCATAGCGAGCTCTACGAACGTATGCCTGCTAATTGGCAATGACGAGAGCTCCACTTGTCCTGCCCTGAGCCCCTGCGGGTCCAATCACTTTAAAGGACATTATCCCTGCACTTTGATTGGCCCAATAGGCTGCTTGTCACTTGACAGGAAACTTGACAGGCAGTGGGCTCATTTTTGGGGGGATGTGTTATTTTCAGGGAAACATGGAAGTAAAGTCGATGTTTTGGCTAACTAAATAGACTGCAAGAAGTTTTGAATCAGGATGATACCATTTATTGGCTAAATTAAAATAATTAGAGTAAGTAAACTTCTTGCTTTTACTTATGGCTAACATGGTACAATACTCTTCTGCTATATAGACTGCAATTATAAGTTTTCAAGACAACCTATTTCTTTTTCTTAAGGTGGCCACACACCATACAATTTTTTAAATATCTGTTCAATTCAAGAATTGCAATACATTTTTCTGACTGATTGTAATATTTAAAAAATATGGCCAATGTACCACACACCTATGTTCATTTTTTCCCCAATTAGGATAAAAATGATTGGAAACTCTGAGAAAATTGCTAGGGTGCGTATATTAATAAATTGACAATCTAACACACACCATACAATCTTTAGAAAAATTGGAGAAAAATGTACAGCATTCCGAATAGATTAAAATAAAAAAAAAAACAGGAAATTCCATCGGATTTTTCAGTCGAATGAAAAAAAAATATTTCGATTTTTTTGGGCGATCCGTTTATATTTATCAAATTGCTGTAAAATCAGATCATTTTATTGGATCGTGTGTGGCCACCTTTAGGCATTATGTTCAACTTCTACCTGACGAAGGGAGCTGCCACACTCACAAAAGATTGTGGTTGTATTATACTCAGTTTCCTTATAAAAGGTATAATTTTCACAGTTATTTATTTATTTATTGTATTTATAAAGCGCCAACATATTACGCAGAGCTGAACATTAATTTAGGTTACAGACAATATTTAGGGGTGGCATACAGCAATTTGACAATACAGGAATACAAGAAAACCAGATCACACAGCACAGTATGAGTACCAGGTAATGCTTAGTCAGTCACTGGATGGAGCATGGAGATTAGGCAAGTTAGGTTCACTCAGATGCATAGCATGGGTTCACAGTAATGGAGGTGCAAGATCAGGTACAGGTGCAGAGACGAGCAACAAAATTGATACGTGGGATGGAAGGTCTCGCTTACCAAGAAAGGTTAGATAAACTGGGTTTATTTAGTCTAGAGAAAAGACGCCTTAGAGGAGATCTAATTAACATGTATAAATACATCAGAGGGCAATATAATAGCTTGGTGGATGAGCTTTTTGTCCCTAGGCCTTCTCAAAGGACTAGAGAACATGATCTGCGCATGGAGGAAAAACGTTTTAGCCATTTATTTAGTAAAGGGTTCTTTACAGTAAGAGTGATTAAGATGTGGAATGCATTGCCACAGGAAGTAGTTATGGCAAACTCTATACCTGCATTTAAAGGGGGCTTAGATGCTTTCCTTGCGTTGAAAGACATCCATGGCTACAATTACTAGGTTATGCCTAATTATGTTGATCCAGGGATTTTATCTGATTGCCATCTGGAGTCGGGAAGGAATTTTTCCCTTTTGGGGCTAATTGGACCATGCCTTGTGGGGTTTTGTCGCCTTCCTCTGGATCAACAGGGATATGTGAGGGAGCAGGCTGGAGTTGTACTTTGTACTGGTTGAACTCGATGGATGTATGTCTTTTTTCAACCAAAATAACTATGTAACTATGTAGGTAGGACACAGTTCATAGTTTCTACCAGTGGCGGGCATGGTACAGCAGTACTTGAATTAATAGCGGGTGGGCATGCAAGGACTGGTCTCCAAAGAGTTTAGAAGCTTTTAATAGGCTTCATGTAATTACATTAGTAAACTATCCATCAACCAGTAAAAGCACAGCTCAGAATGTGAAGAGGCATATGAGTGCTATGCACAGGGAGACTGGTACAATATGAATATTTCCTAAGTAAGGTTAGTGTTTACACAGAGTTATTTTAAAGTTCTCTAGTTACAGTTTACAGCTCCTGTGAGCTAAGCTAATCCTAAAATAGCTATGATTAAGAGATATCTCTAATTTACTATTTATTTATTAGTATCTAAGCAACAAGACATCAAATATTTGGAGAGGAAATGAGTTCAACTAAGTTTTCTCAATAAAAAGTAAAAAGGGATTTTTGGAGGAACATTCAGGTCTCTTTCAGTACTGTAAATATTAAAGCTGATTTTTTTTTTTACTTTTCATTCTTCTGCGTCCATCTGCCAAAATAATCAATACTTAGTGTAAAGTGTATGTTAAAAAAAGAAAACTCCAACACTACAAAGTTTGGAAGTGTAATAAACTGTGTAAACATGGTAGAAAAGTTCCTGCTGTATCAAGGGATGAAGCAGATCACTTTCTCTCCTTTATTTGTTGACCAATCACTTCATTTTGAGTCAATCTGATAATTTGTCCAGCAGCAGGCATTTATATCAGTTTGTTTCAGTGGGGTGTAAATATGCATTGAATTTACATCAAATTAGTCTTAGGGTCCATTCTCACTAGAGAGCGGGCGATTAGCACTAGCGTGATTATAACCCTATGGCAGTGATCTCACTGCCGCGATTGCCGCCAATCCTTGGCATTTCGCAATCAACGGCAATCGCAAAACGTGTTACCAGCAGCATTTTGCCGCGATTCTTGAGTGATCGTGGTACAGTACTTAAACAAGCACTGATCGCGATTGTCGGGAATTGCGAGAGTGTCCAGTGATTTTACCGCGCTAATCGCGGTAAAATCACCCGCGTAAAACATTTGTGCTACTTTCAAGTGTGAATGGGCCCTTATAGTGTTTCATTAATTTAATTTACTGTGTTTAGGAATCTAGTGGCCAAATAGTAAATTACACCCTAATACATTTATCCAATAAACATACATAAATCCCATTAAAATTAACCCCTTGACTACCCCACTCTCTTTTTTTTTTTAATATGTATGTCATTACTGTTATTTTTGCACACATGGGCTTGTAGTTTGCGACAGAGCACCTTTATTTCCAGATAAAATAATGTCACCATACATTGTACTAGGGACAGAATTAAACTGTTATAACTGTGACAAATAGGAAAATAAGATGTGTGGCTTTTATCTACAGTGGCACATTTTATTTTAAAACTATAATTGCCGAAAACGGAGAAATAATCAATTTTTCAATTTTTTTCTTGTTATCCCCGTTGAAATGCATTTAGAATAAAATAATTCTTAGCAAAATGTACTACTCAAAGAAAGCCTAATGGGTGGAAAAAAAAAAAGGATATAGATCATTTTGTTGTGATAAGTAGTGATAAAGATATTGGCGAATGAAAGGGAGGAGCGCTGAAATGTGGAAATTGCTCTGGTCCATATGGGAAAAAAACCCTCAGTGGTGAAGTGGTTAATGAATTAAAGGGACCCTGAACAGTGCTAAAAAAAAGGAAATCTGGGCTCACATAGGGCTTCCTCCAGGCCCCCGTAACCCGCAACGGTAGAGGCTTGCGCGGGTCTAATTTTCCAGACCCGACCCACACCCGCAACCCCACAACAGACCCGCAACCCGCTTTCTGGTGAATCTGGTACCTGCCCCCGACCCACAACCCGATTAAATCAAAATGTATACCCAACCCTCATTTCGGGTAACTCGCGGGTACCCGACCTGACACCCGACTCAATGCAGGCCTCTACCATGAGGTCCCTCGGCATCCTCTGGGTCCCCTCTGTAATCCTGCTGGTGGCTCCGTTAACCTGGCAACTTTGGCTGAAGTCACGCATGCGCTGTCTGCGTATCCTGTCTGCGTATCCTGCGGGATCAGGTGCCCCTTGCCGTAAGCACAATGTGCATGCGCGGTGCAGTCTTTCAAGAACAGCACATGTGCAGGATGCTTACGGTGACCAACGCAATGATGTGCTGGGCACCTGGGCGGGCCATGCAGGCGCAACTTCGGACAAAGTCGCTGGGTTAACGGAGCTTCCAGCGGGAACACAGAGGGGACCCAGTGGACACCAAGGGGCTATGCGGGCTACGGGGGCTGGAGGAAGCCCCAGGTGAGTCCAGATTTCATTTTTTAGTGCTGCTCAGGGTCCTTTTAAGGCAAAATTTCAATTTTGAAAGTAATCCCACTTTAAATTAAACCTGGAAAGGATGAATAGAAAAGTTTCCCTTTAGGATCCTTAAGGTACCCTTTAAGATGGTCAAGATAGCACAGAGTCATTCCAAAGCTAAACTAGAAATATCAAAATAATAAATTGTAATGGTATTGTGCCTAATTGTATTGTTTGTAAGCAGCAAGTTTAAAATATTGGGGGTTTCCCTCCCCCAATAGAGAGTGAGTACCAATCAAGAGAAGGATATTCAAACTGCGCTAGTTGTTGTCCTATTACTGAATAATATTGTGACCACAAGAAGGCCAATAAGATCCAAAGTGAATAGTAATTGTATTTAATGCTCCAATTTTTAATTTTTATATTTTTACTCCTATTTTTAATATATTTTTTATATATACATATACAGTATACACTTTTTTTTGTAGACACCTATTTTTTCACTGCAGTGAGTGTGACTGTACAGTGTGGATGTGAGTGTGACTTAGAATCCTCTTAGGATCCTAATTTGTATCCATATCAATTGTATTTACAGTACTTTTCAACTGCAGTAAGGTAGACAATTTTTAACTTGTGCAGCCCGGTGTAGAATATATCTGTTGATTGACCAATGAGAACAAGTTTTGTATGCATATTAATTGTATGCATATAATTTGCATTTACAGCAATCATCAACTGCAGTAAGATAGATGATTTTAACTTGTGCAGCCTTATGTAGGATATATATGTTTATTGATCATTGAATGAAGGTTTTGTATGCATATCAATTGTATGCAAATTATTTGCATTTACAGCAATTATTAACTACAGTAAGATCCCTCCACTGGCTTCCTATCCAGTCCAGAATCAGATTCAAGGTACTGTGTCTGACCTACAAATCCATCCACAAAACCTGTCCAACCTACATTTCCGATCTTACTCAGAGGTACACACCTAGCTGCTCACTACGCTCTCCAATGAACTTCGCTTAACCGTCCCCCGCATCACCCAGTCCCATGCACGCCTCCAGGACTTCTCAAGAGCCGCTTCAACACTATGGAACTCCCTACCTCCACCCATTAGGGCAGCCCCCTCCTTCAACATCTTCAAGAAAGCTGTTAAAAACCTTTTCACTCTGGCCTACTACCCCTCACAAGTGCTCTAAACCCACAGCTGAACTCTGGTCCCCTACCTTTCGTGTCCTTACCTCGCCCTCTAGATTGTAAGCCTTTGGGCAGGGTCCTCCTCCTTTTGTGTCCTACCTAATCATGCACCTCCATTACTGTGAACCCATGCTATGCATCTGAGTGAACCTAACTTGCCTAATCTCCATGCTCCCCTCCAGTGACTAACTAAGCATTACCTTGTACTTATACTGTGCTGCATGATCTGGTCTTTCTTGTATTCAGGTATTGTCATTTTGCTGTATGTCACCCCTAAATATTGTCTGTACCCCTATTTATTGTCCAGCGCTGCGTAATATGTTGGCGCTTTATAAGTACAATAAATAAATAAATAAACTTATGCAGCCTTGTGTAGAACATATATGTTGATTGATCGTTGAATAAAAGTCATTAGTATTCACTATAGATCTTATTGGCCTTCTTGTGGTCACAATATTATTCAGTAATAACAACTAGCGCAGTTTGAATATCCTTCTCTAAACTAGAAATATATTTCCAATGTATATTCTGTGATGGAAATCCTGATAATTATTATTAACATTTTTATTTCTCTGTTCTTTTCTCTCAGGCCTGGAATAACAGAGGTCATTTGTGCAGATTTTATATTGTGTGTTGTGCTGGCTGGATACAATGGAGAAATTGTTACAGAACACATTATTCCCACAGTAATGACAGCTGAGTAACAGCACAAATTGTACCCTGACAATGACCCCCGCAGTAATAACTAATCACATAAAGGGACACCATCCCCAGCAGGCTCTTCTATGGTCTTCTCCTGACTCTGTGAGAGGTGTGAAAGTGAACCTGTCATGTAAAGTCCATTTCCAGACACAACTGTTTTCCATGGTCGTTAGAGCCAGAGCTTGCTTTATTTTGGTCTATGAAGTCCTTAATTTAACTTTGGCACGTAAAAATCCCTTTTAAAGTGTCTGATCAGGAGACACTTTCTGCACCACAGACTTCCAGAGCCAAAGACTACAGTTTTCTCATGAGGTTGTCCCACCGGGGCCGGCGCTCCCATAAGCGCAAACTAGGCAATTGGCCAGAGCCTCTGGTGCAATGCCAGTCCCCAAAACTCCCCCACTCACCCTCCATACTTTCCTGTGGTCTCCGGGGGTCCCTGCAGAGTTTTTAGCCATGGAGAAAACTCACCAGTCCGGCTTCCGCACTCCTTCATCAGTCCATGTGCTCCTGTCTTCATCTCTCTTCCGCCTCTCTTGTTGGAATGTTATTACATAATAACTTAGTGTCAGGTCTCAGAGAAGAAGTGCCCCTGCGAGGATGGAGACAGATGGAGGAGCCCAACAGCTGGACAAGTTAGTTCCCTCCATGGTCAAAAACTCTGTAGGGACTATGGGGACCACAATAAAGTTGGAGGGAGACCTGGGGAGTGCAGCAGCTGGATCAAGGGCCTGGGGGGGATTTGTCAGAAACAAAGGGGCCCCAAATGCTGCTTATGAAGGATGTTGGGGTGAGTAAGGGGGGCACCATGTTCATGTTGCCCTGGGGACCCCGTTGTAGCTAGAACCGGCCCTGTGTCCCACGGCAGCCTCCGCATTATGATGGTGCAGCATGAACAAGCAGTAGGAGCCCTGCACTACTTCAAGTCATGTGATCATATAGAAAGTATAACGGAGTCTTTAATTGACCCAAAAGTTAACATGTGGGCGCTCTGCTTACCAAGCCCTAACATGGTCTGTTTAGGTTAGTGCTTGGAGTGGTTGAACTTAAAAATTCTCTTTTGCACCCTATCTTCTAAAACATCTGCAATTAGTCTGGTAATGCATGGGTAAGGTCAAAAAGTGGATGTAAAAATATACAAAACCTGCCCCCTCAGCAGATGTGCAGCCTTCATGTTCTGGCCTTTTTCATGTCCAGACACTTACTGTATGTATGCATATGAAGAAGATAGCACACCCAAAAATTATCTTTATTGTTATCTTGCAGCAAATAAGCCAATGTTTTTGTTCATGCAGGGCCCCTTTATCAAGGCACACGTTGCTCTAGGCAACAATCTGTCTGCCGCTTCAGGGTAAACCTAAAAGCTTAAGTGGGGAGTCCCTGCTCCTCTTCTCACTCACAGATGTGATGTGCATTCAGCAGGTGGCTACAGCTGAGCTTCTGTGAGTGCCAGGGGCGCCGCCAGTATGCAAGCGAGCAAAGCGGCCACTTGGGGCCTCACTTTATGGGGGCCTCACTGGCTAGCTCGCTCGTCTCCCCTCCGGCAGTCCAGCTCAGCTTGCGGTTCAGCGATGACACACAAGCAGCCGGGTACTGAGGCGGCATGTCGCTAGGGGGCTACTTCCTCTCCTGGCATCTGGTTACAGCGCCTCCTCCTCCTGTGATGATGTAACCACTTGTCATCACAGGAGACGCCGGGAAAAGAAGTAGGGAGATGAAGCAGGAGGCTGCGTGGCTGTGCGGCGTGGGGATCGGAGGAAGGTGAGTCCGACCTACACAATGGAGTCTGGGGCCATCTATCTATCGAACCTACACTGGGGCCACCTACCTAACCTATCTTACCTACAGTGGGGCCACCTATCTATCTAACCTACAGTGGGGCCACCTATCTATCTAGCATACACTGGAGGCAGTAGCGTCCCTACCATAGGGCGGCAGGGGGCGCCCCGCACCGGGTGTCGGGCGCCCCAGGGGGTGTCATCAAGGCCTCCCACAGAGGCCTGTGCAGGACAGGAGGGGGAAGCAGCACGGAAAGGAGGGGTGGCGGGGAAGGCGGCGGGGAGGGGGGCCGGACCCCCCACCTCCCTCACCTGGGTCCCCTCCTTCTGGCGCTTCCCCCTCCTAATTAGCAGCAGCGGGCAGCAGCGGGCAAGAGGACTTACTCACCTCCTTCCTGCGTTCCAGGCGATGGCAAATAGCGTCATCGTCACGTGACGCTGGTCTCCGCCTTCTCCACCGCTCACTGTGCTTCCTGATTGGCGGAAGCACAGTGAGCAACAGAGAAGTCGGAGACCAGCGTCGCGTGAGGATGACGTTATGCGCCGCCGGTATCGCCAGGAGCAGGTGAGTGAGTCTTCTTCGCCGCTGCTGCCCGCTGCTGCTAATTAGGAGGGGGAAGCGCCAGAAGGAGGGGGACCCAGGTGAGGGAGGTGGGGGGTCCTGCCCCCCTCCCCGCCACCCCTCCTTCCAGGCTTTCCTCACACTGGGGGCAACTAAACTAGCTATACTGGGGGCAATTATACTAGCTATTCTGGGGGCAATTATACTAGCTATTCTGGGGGCAACTGTACTGGCTATACTGGGGGCAACTAAACTAGCTATACTGGGGGCAACTAAACTAGCTATACCGGGGGCAGCTATACTTGGGGCAGCTATACTAGCTATACTGGGGGCAACTAAACTAGCTATACTGGGGGCAGCTATACTGGGGGTAATTAAACTAGCTATACTGGGGGCAGCTATACTAGCTATACTGGGGGCAGTTATACTAGCTATACTGGGGGCAACTATACTGGGGGCAGCTATACTAGCTATACTGGGGGCAGCTATACTAGGGGCAGCTATACTGGGGGGCAGCTATACTAGCTATACTGGGGGCAGCTATACTGGGGGCAGCTATACTAGCTATACTGGGGGCAACTATACTAGCTATACTGGGGGCAGCTATACTAGCTATACTGGGGGCAGCTATACTAGCTATACTGGGGGCAACTATACTAGCTATACTGGGGGCAGCTATACTAGCTATACTGGGGGCAGCTATACTAGCTATACTAGGGGCAGCTATACTAGCTATACTGGGGGCAGCTATACTAGCTATACTGGGGGGCAGCTATACTGGGGGCAGCTATACTAGCTATACTGGGGGCAGCTATACTAGCTATACTGGGGGGCAGCTATACAGGGGGCAAATATACTAGCTATACAGGGGGCAAATATACTAGCTATACAGGGGGCAACTATACTAGCTATACTGGGGGCAACTATTGACGATTGAAGTGTTTTGTGGACAGGTCTGCCACACGATTGCATGTATTTTCTGGGCAAATCTGCCGACATGATTGCATGTATTTTCTGGGCAAATCTGCCGACATGATTGCATGTATTTTCTGGGCAAATCTGCCGACATGATTGCATGTATTTTCTGGGCAAATCTGCCGACATGATTGCATGTATTTTCTGGGCAAATCTGCCGACATGATTGAACGTATTCTCTGGGCAAATCTGCAGACATGATTGCATGTATTTTCTGGGCAAATCTGCCGACATGATTGAACGTATTCTCTGGGCAAATCTGCAGACATGATTGCATGTATTTTCTGGGCAAATCTGCAGACATGATTGAACGTATTCTCTGGGCAAATCTGCAGACATGATTGAACGTATTCTCTGGGCAAATCTGCAGACATGATTGCATGTATTTTCTGGGCAAATCTGTAGACATGATTGAACGTATTCTCTGGGCAAATCTGCAGACATGATTGCATGTATTTTCTGGGCAAATCTGCAGACATGATTGCATGTATTTTCTGGGCAAATCTGCCGACATGATTGAACGTATTCTCTGGGCAAATCTGCACACATTACGTGTATTTTCTTGAGAAAACCTGCACAATTATGTGAATTTTCTGGGGAAAGGGTCACCAAAACTTGGGCCCACTGTCTTTGCATTGCACTTTTAAAGGGAACCCGAGGTGAGAATAATATTGAGGCTGCCATATTTATCTCCTTTTAAGCAATACCAGTTGCCTGGCTGCCGTGCTGGTCCTCTGCCTCTAATTCTTTCAACCACAGACCCTGAACAAGCATGCTTGTTTCTGGTGTGATTCAGTTCACTACTGCAGCCAAATAGATTAGCAGGGCAACTAGTATTGTTTAAAAGGAAATAAATATGGCAGCCTCCATATCACTCTCACCCGGGTTCACGTCAAATTACAGTTAGCTCCGCCCTCATCCGGTCATGGCCACGCCCATTTTTTTTGCCGCGGCGCACTTCGCGCGCCGCATGTTGTAGCACCACCCATTTTTTGCCCCTTTACTTTTTTTTTGGGGGGGGGGGGGGGGGGTGTCTTATAATACCCAGCACCGGGTGTCAAATGCCCTAGGTACGCCACTGACTGGAGGCACCTGTTTATCTAACCTATACAGGGGGAACCTACCTATCTAGTCTATACTGGGGCCACCTATCTATCTAACCTATACTGGAGGCACCTACCTATCTAACCTATACTGGAGGCACCTACTTATCTAACCTATACTGGTGGCAACTATATGGGCTACCCTGTAGTGGAGGCAACTATGCCTGGCTACCTATACTGGGGGGAAACTTATACCTGGGGGCGAATTATACACCCTCGCCCTGGGTGCAATTTAGTCTAGAAACTGCCCTGCCCTCACCCCGCAGTGTGCCGGCTTCCAGTACCTGCTGCCTCTGCACTCAGATCTCAGAACGGCGGCGACCAGACAGGCGCATGCTACCCGCAAACATAGAGCACGCAAGCCCAGCATGCCCGCCAGAATACAACACACAGGCCAGCCAAAGACAAGACCGAAGCCAGGTGAGGGGCTTATTTATGTGAAATACTGACTATTTAATATATTTAAGTTACACTACTGCTATGTTCATGTACATTTGACCCCACCTATGACCACGCCCACTTTCCAGTGACATGACCAGGCCCATTTTTTGCCGCGCTGTGCGCACCGCACATTCATTCCCTCTTGGTGTCCGGGGCTGACCCAGATCTCCCAGGACCTCTACCTAGCTACTTATACTGCAGCACCTATAGCTCACTACCTAAATTGATGGTACCACCTGTACGCTATCTCATTTATTAACTGGGGAATACCTGTATTCTGCTAGTATTTGGCTCCACCCACATCACACCATGACCACGCCCATTTTTCAGTCGGAGCCACAACCATCTTTTTGCCACAGTTAACTTAGGGCATGGGGAGGGGGGGTGGGTTGGCTCAAGTCATTGGCAGCTTGGGGCCACCAAGACTTTAGCTGCACCCCTGGTGAGTGCGAAGAGGAGCAGAGACTCCCCACTTGACCTTTTAGGTTTACCCTGAAGCTGCAGAGAGATTGCTGCCTAGAGCAAAGTGTACCTTGATAAACGGGCCCCGTGTGGCTCCAAAACGTTGGCTTATTTGCAAGATAACAAAAAAGATAATTCTTGGATGTTCTAGCTTCTTCATATACAAATGTTCAATAAGGGGAGGCATCCCCTTTTTTCAGCTTCAGCACTCCCTGTATGAAGTTAAGTGGAATCCTTTAGGGTGTGCCAGACGAAAACTTTGTATATTAAACTTCCATATGAGACCCCTGACACATGCAATCGTCATGTGCCTCATGCACAGTGCCAGATTTGCACATGTTACCACCCAGGACCCACTGTCAAAATCTTCAAAAAAGTCAGAGCACCTGATCTGCATGCTTGTTGAGGGGCTGTGGCTGACAGTATTAGAGACACAGGATCAGCAGGAGAGTCAGGCAACTGGTATTATTTTAAAATGAAAAAACCACATCCTTCTCAGTGTAGGTTCACATTCATTTTCAACCTTTCAAGTGCCCTCACTTGAAGTGCAGCCGCTCATGTTCCCCCGCTAAATGTGCATTACACTCACCTCTACTGAATATACAATGCCTCATATAAGCCAATAAACTATCATGTATTCCCCCATTAAATCTTCAGTCTATTGTACTGTATATAGGCTCCCATTCATCTGGCCCATTCAGCAGGCAGCACCAGCCTCCCCTTGTGGAGTTCAGCAAGTTCAGGCGTATCTCCTCGCTCTGACGAGTCCCTCACAGCTGCTGGGTTCATGCATTAGCTCCGGTTACAGTCTGTGTTGAGAAGTGAGCTGAGGCGAGATCTCATCACCAGCAGGTAGAGATGGTCATTTGAATCCACAGAAGTTCTCCTGATGAGGATTCACGAAAAAGCATGCAATTGATTTAATCAGGTGATTTGGGATTAGGCTTCTTTCACACGGAAGCAGTGCCGTAACAATTCATGGGGGCCCCCAGCAAAACTTTGGGCCCATAGCTGCTTAGCTACAGCACTGCATGATGAGTACACAGGCAGCCACCTCATTGAAAGAGATAGCTCCCGCACTGGGACGCAACATTTCTTTGTTTACTGAGTATCTGCACCGCGTCACACATGAGGTCACAGTATTAATTTGCTTGGTGTTTGGCGGATAAGAGGCAGAGCTGACCTGCAAGCACAATTACTCAATGACACCAGCACCCGTGTGTGAGGAAATATGAAAAATATCAGAGTGCCTCGACAAGAGCCGGCCTTTAGTACCACTTGGACAGTTATAGAAAGCAAAAGTCCAAAACTCCGACTGGCACCTATTAATTAAAGGAATCATCAGGCTGCAACGGCTTCCCCTCAATCTACTTACCAGTGGCTTCCTCCAGCTCGGCAACGTTCCATGGCGCAGCTCCACTGGCAGCCCGCGGCCCAATATCCCCGCCAATACTGAGGCCAACCTCAGGGTCGGCCCCGTACTGCACCTGCGCGAGCAGTGCTGTCAATCACGGTCACGTTGTTCGCGCTGTATTGCGCAGGTGCAGTAGTTCTGCGCCTGCGCAGTACAGCTCAATACCGGGCCGCGGGCTGCCAGCGGAGCCGCGTCGTGGGACATGTTGCCGGGCAGAAGCTGGAGGAAGCCAATGGTAAGTAGATCGGTGGGAAGCCGTTGCAGCCTGATGATTCCTTTAAGATAGCTCTCTATTTTGAAAAAGGTAAAATCATAGCTCCAACTGTACCATTTTCAGAGGGACAGTCCCTCTTTGGGAACTCTGTCCCTCTGGACCTCTTTCTTCCTCATTTGTCCCTCTTTCAGGACTCATGTACAGATCTATATAAATATATGTATTTTTTCATTGACAAATGTGTTTAATTGGCTCTAAACTTTATTCCCATCCTTTAAATTAATGTATTTCTTATTTTCAAATGTTAATATAAAGGAAAATGAACCAGGATAGAAAGGACTATCTGCGTGTGATGATGTGAATGAGCCCTAAGGGCAGTGGCGTAGCAATAGGGGTTGCAGAGGTCACGACCGCATCGGGGCCCCTGGGTCAGAGGGGCCCTGAGAGGCTCTCCCGCAAGCACAATATCAGCTCTCTATTGGTCCTGTGCTGTTAATAATCACTTCTATAGATGCGTTGAATCGTAGTAATCATTAACAAATTGTTCCCCATCCCCTTCTTGCACCTCTGACACTGTAGTTGCCATTGGCAGGTTTTGGTGCGCCATATCAATTGTTATATATAGAGTGCTTGGGGGGCCCACGTAAAACTTGCACCAGGGCCCACAGTTCCTTAGCTACACCACTGCCTAAGGGGAACCAACCAGAGTTTGGGACTTCAGCCCCACAAGTGCACACTTCCTGTGAGACAGAGGCCTCAAACAGGAATTACAGTAGAGTAAGTCATGATCACTTGATTGTTGCCAGCCAGAGACTCTGGGCTTGTACACACAGGCAAATAATAATTCCTGGAAAATAACAATAAAGAATGGGGTTTGCAAAAATACAATACATTACTTTATTACCTTAAATGTAAATATATACAAACATACCGCTGAAACGTGCAATCAGATGCAAATGAGTAACCTCCAAATGTCAAGTCTGTCACACCACACTGCACATGCTCAATAGCTGCAGCAATATACGGCGCAGACGTATAGAATCAGAATCAATTTATTTTCGCCTAGTAAGTTTGCACCTACAAGGAATTTGTCTTGGCAGTTGCTTAACAAACACAAACAAAAACAATACAAGGACAAACAGTGTGTATATTACAAGTCAAGGACATTATGCAAGTATAGTGGCAGTAAGCAATGTGAGAATTGTTCATTTACAGTTCTGTGCTGATTACTTTCAAGTCCTAGTAGCTCTAACGTGGTTCTGCATTTAGTATGGCTACCGCTTGAGGAAAAAAGCAGTTCCTGTGTCTAGAGGTTTTGGTAGCGATTGACCGGAATCTTACTCCTGAAGGCATGCGCTGGAAGATGGAGTGAGCTGGGTGAGAGGGGTCAGAGGCAATTTTGGTTGCTCTCTTTCTGCACCTGCTAGCGTAAAGATCCTGCAGGGAGGGTAAGCTACAGCCAATTATCCTTTCCACTGTTCGGATGATGCGCTGCAGCCTCCCCTTTTCTAATGCTGAGCAGGAGCTGAACCATACAGTCATAGATGATGTTATGGTGGATTCGATGATTGCAGTGTAGAACTGCACCATTAGATTTTGAGGTAGGCCAAACTAGCAAAATTTCCGTTCGGTTCAATGCATAGAAGATGTTCATAGACGACCCTGGTAATTAGGATCACTTTCAGGTTGCAATCTCTTGAAGGGAAGACACACAATATTTATATTGCACTTTTCTCCCGGTGGACCCAAAGTACCAGAGCTGCAGCCACTAGGGCTAGTGTTTTTGGACAATGATAAGTAGCAGTAATGGGCATAAGGTCTAAACTAATGTTGCAGAATTTGTGATTTGTCAGATTTGTTAGTTGTGGAGTTAGCACTGATTTGCTGCCATACCTCCTCTTTTGGTGTGCAGCATGTGGAGTAAGACTCCTGCCAAACCTCATCAAGTTTTCCTGTGCATTTTTTTCATTGCTTATATTGATAGTGTTTTTTATTGCTGTTTGTGTCACGGCTAAGTGAAGGAATGATGTTTGCTTGTAGTAGCTGGCTTTGTGATGTAATACATTCATTTGTTTATGTCATATTATCATTATCTTAGTATTTACATATAGCGCCAACATCTTCCGCAGCTGTGTACATTTTATATTGTCTTGTCACCTAACTGTCCCTCATAGGGGCTCACAATCTAGTCCCTAACATAGTTATATGTCTATGTATGTATTGTGTAGTGCATGTATCATAGTCTAGGGCCAATTTTAGGGGGAAGCCAATTAACTTATCTGTATGTTTTTGGGATATGTGAGGAAACCGGAGTACCCGGAGGAAACCCACACAAACACGGGGAGAACATACAAACTCTGTGCAGATAGTGCCCTGGCTGGGATTCAAAGCAGTGGCCCAGTGCTGCAAGGCAAGAGTGCTGACCATTACACACCACCATGCTGCCCAATATGAAGTGTCTTTTTCAACTTCAGTCAAACTTGTTTTTGTCTGGCTAATCTCCTGGTGCTTGCCCATGTTTCTCATATTTGCATGCATAGATTTTCACATGCATTCTTGTGGACCTGTATTTCCTGCATCTATATGCTCAACTGTTTTCCTCATACAGTAGAATCCCTTTATAGTAAACTCCAAGGGACCGGGAATTGTAGTTTACTATATCAGAATTGGTCATACATTGTATATTTATACGGACGCATTTGCTGGGACCTGAGGACTTAGTTTACTATATTCAGAGGTTTACTATATCAGAGTTTACTATAAGAAGATTCTACTGTACTTGCATTCTTTGCGTGCACAATACTTTGTATGCATGAGGGTAGGAGCACACAAGGCAGGATGGCATATGCCATTAATCAGAGGATCCAGTTCAAACTCTTAACTCTAACCTACAAAGCTCTCCACAATCTCTCTCCCTGGTACATATCCTCACTAATTTCCAGATACCAACCCAACTGCAATCTCAGATCGGCACATGATCTTCTGTTGTCCTCCTCTAGAATCACCTCCTCACATTCATGTTTACAAGACTTCGCACGCACTTCACCCCTCCTCTGGAATGCCCCTCCCCCAACACATCCGTCACTCGCCAACCTTTGTTACCTTGAAATGCTCTCTAAAAACATATTTGTTCCGACAAGCATATGCGCTACCCTAGGCCACTTCCCTTTGTCCTAAGACCAAATTGTACTTCTACTAGGTATCCTAAAATACATTGCCTCTATATATATTTTTTATAGTTCCCCTCCTCTTGTTTCCCCTATTCCCTTTAGATTGGAAGCTCTCAAGGCAGGGCTCTCTCCCCTTTTGTGTTTTGTGTTACTTTTATCACTGTCATTACCAATTCTGTATTTTGTATATTTTTTGTATTTTGTCACTAATTATGTATCTTGTATATTGGTGTACACTATTGTCTGTATTATTATGTACCCCATGTTCGTTTCATACTTTTCCGATTTTCGGTTCGCACTTTCGCAAACCGCAATAGACTTCAATGGGGAGGCGAACTTTGAAAACTATAAAAATGTATGCTGGCCATAAAAGTGATGGAAAAGATGTTTCAAGGGGTCTAACACCTGGACGAGGGGCATGGCGGAGTGGGATACATGCCAAAAGTCCCCGGGAAATATCCGGATTTGACACACAGCAGCGTTTTAATGGCAGAAATCACATTGAATGCTAAATTGGAGGCCTAAAGTGCTTTAAAACATCTTGCATGTGTATACATCAATCAGGGAGTGTAATTAGAGTACTGCTTCACACTGACAGACCAAACTCACTGTGTAACGCACCGCAAACAGCTGTTTGTGTAGTGATGGCCATGCTGGACTGGTGCGCCAGAGTGCAGGCCATGGCGGTTTTCAAGCCCATATGGTCGCCGGGCTGAGGTAGCTCAATGACAGAACAAAAGTGACTGTCCAGCTGACCGAATTTGGTCTGTCCACAATGAAGCAAAAACCTTATTATCTTGGGTGTGCCCCTACCCCCCCCCCCGAGACACTCATATAGCCATCGGTCATTGCTTCATTGTGATACGCAAGCCCCTTCACCGCGGCAAGGTAATGATCACGAAGGGGAATTGACACATGTACATGCCTTTTGTTTTGTTGTTGCAGCTGCAGTGCAGCCAGAAAAATTAGGCAGGCATGTACACGCACCAGAAAAATTATTATAGCGGCCTTAAAGGGAACCAGAGAGGAACGGGCTGAAAAAAAAAGAACAAGCTTTTATACATACCTGGGGCTTCTTCCAGCCCCATAAGCCTGGATCGCTCCCACGCCGCCATCCTCCGCTTCCTGGAACCGCCGTTACCGGGCCCGTCACTTCCGGCGGACGCGGACAATTGTCCGCATCACAGCAGGCAGCCTCATGCGTACTTGTATAGAAGGAGCTCCGTGTGATGCGGCGAATCGGCCGCGTCCGCCGGCCGACTGGCCGACTAGCGGCAATGACGGGACCCGGTGGCGGCGGATCCAGGCAGCAGAGGACGGCGGCGTGGGAGCGATCCGTGCGTATGGGGCTGGAGGAAGCCCCAGGTATGTATTAAAGCTTCCCCCCAACCTCTCTGGTTCCCTTTAAAAATTCAGGAATCCGCCTGGAGTCCTAGACCCTGTTGGTGGCGGAGAAGGCAGTCAAGCGGCCTGCAGGCAGAGATGCTGTGTGGGGACCGACATAGGCCTGAATTCACTAAGCTTAACTCCCGTGTTTAATAACTCTTCTGAGCTGATTTACAGTTATCACCATTATTAATGTCTTGGGGCAGGCAGGCAGTCACACAGCGTGCAGACAGAGATGCTGTGTGTGGGGACTGACTTAGTCTTCCCCACACACATGGGGAATGCCTCATTCATTTTGATAAAGGTGAGGTACTAAACACTTTTGTGACTTAGGCGACTTCTCTTCTCAGTGACAATGCCTCCAGCTGCGCTGAAGGTCCTTTCTGACAGGATGCTTGAGGCAGGGCAAGACAGAAGTTGGATGGCAAATTGTGACAGCTCTGGCCACAGGTCAAGCCTGCGCACCCAGTAGTCCAAGGGTTCATCGCTGCTCACATTGTTTCTACATCCACACTTAAGGCCAGGTAGTCGGCTACCTGCTGGTGGAGGGTGGATCCAGAAGGGCTAAGGCGAGACGTTGGACTAAAGAATGTCCGCATGTCCGACATCACAATGAGATCGCTAGAGCGTCCTGTCCTTGCCTGCATGGACATGGGAGAAGGATTACTGGCAGTGGTACCTTTTTTCCGTTGTGCTGTGACATCACCTTTAAGCGCACTGTAAAGCATAGTTGCCAGCTTGTTCTGCATGTGCAGCATCCTTTCTGCCTTCAGGTGAGTTGGTAACATCTCCGCCACTTTGTGCCTATACCGAGGGTCTAGTAGGTCTAGTAGCGTGGCCACCCAGTACAGCCCATTCCCCTTGAGTTTTTTAATACGGGGTCCCTCAACGGGCTGGACAGCATGAAAGATGCCATCTGCACAAATTTGGATCCAGACGTACTATCCACCTCCTCTTGCTCTTCCTCAGTGACGTCAGGTAAGTTCTCCTCCTCCCCCCAGCCACGAACAATACCACGGGAACGTTGAGCAGTACAAGCCCCCTGCGACGCTTGCTGCGGTTGTTCTTCTGCCGCCTCCTCCTCCAAAAAAAAAACACCTTCCTCATCATCATCTGACTCCTCTTCCCCACACGACTCTTCCTCCTCCTCCTCCTCCCCCCTCTGTGCCGCAGGTGTTGAGGAAACATCTGGTTCTGATGAGAATTGATTCCACAACTCTTCCTCCTTTAACTGTTCCTGTTCACACTCCTCCACAGCTTGATCCACCACTCTACGCACAGCACGCTCCAGGAAGAAAGCATACGAGATCAAGTCGCTGATGACGCCTTCACTGCGACTCACCATGTTTGTCACCTCCTCAAACGGCCGCATGAGCCTGCAGGCATTTCGCATGAGTGTCCAGTTCTTTCGGCCAGAACATCCCCATCTCCCCAGAGTGTGTCCTTCTACTGTAGTTGTAGAAATACTGGGTGATGCCTTTCTCCTGTTGTAGCAGGCGGTCGAACATCAGGAGGATCGAATTCCAGCGAGTCGGGCTATTGCAAATCAAGCGTCTCACCGGCAAGTTGTTTCTCCGCTGAATTTCGGCAAAGCTTGCCATGGCCGTGTAAGACCGCCTGAAATGCCCACACAACATCCTGGCCTGCTTCAGGATGTCCTGTAAGTCTGGGTACTTAGACACAAATCTCTGAATTATGAGATTGAGCACATGTGCCATGCGTGCAAATGAGATTGCTGCCGTTGCCGATCTCCACCAGAGGTCCTTCTCTGTCAGCGATGACGCTACTTCCTGTTTATCAAGAAGTAGCGTCATCGCTGACAGAGAAGGACCTCCGGCGTGGAACGCAGAAGTAAGTCCACGTTCCTTTTACCATGCCGCCACCACCGCTGCTACTATTAATGAGTGTCGGAGGGGAAGCACTGACGGGGGAGCCCAAGGTGAGGGAGGGGGGAGTGGACCCCCCTTACTGCCGCTATGTGTGGGCATGCTCCCCCGTTTTGAGCTGTGTCCCCACCTGGCTGCGTACCCCCTGCTGTGGTCTCACGCACTCCCTGGGGTACGCGTACCGCGTGTTGAGAATCACTGATTTAGAGGACCTGAAACTCCCCTCTCTTCTGCCACACCCAGTGGCGGATCTAGAGGGGTGCAGGCATGGCTAGTGCCATGGGCGACAGTACACCATGGGCGCCATGCCTGCCCCAATGCTGCCAGCCACCTTTGCATCTTGTGTGTATTTTCCTCTATGCCTCAGTCCCCCGCGCCCCCCCTTCCTTTCCATGGGGCCATGCTGTTCTCCACCTCCGCATCTTGTACCTCCCTTCCTCCCATGCCCAATGCTTACGGTCTCCCGCGCCCGCCGCTCTCTGCCTGCCCCTGATGTCAAACTTTAGATTAGCGGCAAGAGGAGAGACGAGTACGCAAATAATCCACCCGTCGCGTCACATGCGGAAGTGACGTCATTAGTCACTTCCTGCGTTTGAAGCGCACCGGCGGGAAGTGTGTGCCCTGTCTGTCTCTCCTCTTGCCGCTAATCTAAAGTCTGACAGTAGGGACAGAGAGCCGGCGTGCGGGAGCGCGGGAGACCGGAAGCATCGAGTACCAACCAGGAGGCACAAGGCGCGGAGATGCGGACATCACGCCAGGAACAGAGAGCCGGGGGATGCGCGGCGGTGGTGAGCACTTCATCCCCCTTCCTTTTGCAAGTCTCAGTGATCCCTGGCAGCCCCAACTTTTTCTCATTCTGCCTGCCGGAAGCCATCAATAATGTAAGTAGATGGGTGCAGGCATAGCTTGTGTGGGGAGAGGGGTGGGCTGGCTGTGCAAGAAGAACAATCTAACCCTTGCCACATTCTGCTATAGGTCCCCACAAGGCCTCTATTGCATTCTGCTTTATGTCACTACAGGGCCTCTTTACTGCACTCTGCTTTATGTCACTACGGGGCCTCTTTACTGCACTCTGCTTTATGTCACTACAGGGCCTCTTTACTGCATTCTGCTATATGTCACCACAGGGCCCCTTTACTGCATTCTACTATATGTCACTTCAGTGCCTCTTTACTGCATTCTACTATATGTCACTTCAGTGCCTCTTTACTGCATTCTGCTTTATGTCACTACAGGGCCTCTTTACGGAATTCTGCTTTATGTCACTACTACAGGGCCTCTTTACTGCATCCTGCTATATGTCACTACATGGCCTCTTCACTGCATTCTGCTATATGTCACTACAGGACCTCATTACTGCATTCTGCTATATGTCACTACAGGACCTCATTACTGCATTCTGCTATATGTCACTACTGGGCCTCTTCACTGCATTCTGCTATATGTCACTACTGGGCCTCTTCACTGCATTCTGCTGTATGTCACTACTGGGCCTCTTCACTGCATTCTGCTATATGTCACTCACTACATGGCCTCTTTACTGCATTCTGCTATATATCACTACAGGGCCTCTTTACTGCATTCTGCTATATGTCACTACAGGGCCTCTTTACTGCACTCTGCTTTATGTCACTACAGGGCCTCTTTACTGCATTCTGCTATATGTCACCACAGGGCCCCTTTACTGCATTCTGCTTTATGTCACTACAGGGCCTCTTTACTGCATTCTGCTATATGTCACTACAGGGCCTCTTTACTGCATTCTGCTATATGTCACTACAGGGCCTCTTTACTGCATTCTGCTATATGTCACTACAGGACCTCATTACTGCATTCTGCTATATGTCACTACAGGGCCTCTTTACTTCATTCTGCTATATGTCACTACAGGACCTCATTACTACATTCTGCTATATGTCACTACTGGGCCTCTTCACTGCATTCTGCTATATGTCACTACTGGGCCTCTTCGCTGCATTCTGCTATATGTCACTACAGGGCCTCTTCACTGCATTCTGCTATATGTCACTACAGGGCCTCTTCACTGCATTCTGCTATATGTCACTACAGGACCTCTTTACTGCATTCTGCTATATGTCACTACTGGGCCTCTTCACTGCATTCTGCTATATGTCACTACAGGGCCTCTTCACTGCATTCTTCTATATGTCACTGTAAGGCCTCTTCTCAGCATTCTGCTATATGTCACTACAGAGTCTAATTACTGCATTCTGCTTTATGTCACTACAGGGCCTCTTTACTGCATTCTGCTATATGTTACTACAGGGCCTATTTACTGGATTATGCTATATGTTACTACAGGGCCTCTTTACTGCATTGTGCTATATATTACTACAGGGCCTATTTACTGGATTATGCTATATGTTACTACAGGGCCTCTTTACTGCATTGTGCTATATATTACTACAGGGCCTATTTACTGGATTATGCTATATGTTACTACAGGGCCTCTTTACTGCATTGTGCTATATATTACTACAGGGCCTATTTACTGCATTCTGCTATATATCACTACAGGGCCTCTTGCTAGCCTTGTAATTTGGGGGGGGGGGATCGGGCTGGCTGTGCAAGAGGAGCTTACAATCTAACCCCTGCCGTACTTTGCTAGGCTACCTAATTATTTGATTTTGATGCCCCTGAATGTAATGCTTATTGTGAGGCACCTGGCTACTGAATTACATATTGGCTACATATTGTATCTGGAGGTGTGTAACTACTTAATAAAAACTACTAATTACATTTTTAGTTGGGGCAGTGACTACTTGATAAATTATCTGGAGGCATGTGACTACTTGGTGGGTGGGGGGCGCGCAATCTCAGTGTTTGCCATGGGCGCTATATTGCCTAGATACGCCTCTGGCCACACCCCTCTGACATCATCTTCCACCTCTCACCAGTGACCAGGAAATAGCCCACTGGTGAGTAACAGCTTTATATAAGTACATAGTGATATTATAAAAACATAAAACAACAATTGTATTAACCGACTAGTACCTTCAATAGAGTTATCACGTTTTAGATCAGTGCACTGCGTTTGACCTCAGATAGCAGAACTCATTGTGCTGTAAATTCTTGGAATGCTTTGATCTCTCTCTCCAAGCACAAAACATAGAAACTGACAGAAGAAATCCTCTGTTAAAGAGACACTGAAGCGAAAAAAAAATGATGATATTATGATTTGTATGTGTAGTACAGCTAAGAAAAAAAACATTAAGATCAGATACATCAATCTAATTGTTTCCAGTGCAGGAAGAGTTGAGAAACTCCAGTTGTTATCTCTATGCAAAAAAGCTATTAAGCTCTCCGACCAACTTGGTCGTGGAGAGGGCTGTTATCTGACTTTTATTATCTCAACTGTAATTAAACTGTTTACTTTTCCTCTAGCAGAGGAGAGTTTATTACTTCACAGACTGCTCTGAAAGACTCATTTTGAATGCTGAGTGTTGTGTAATCTGGACATATTATAGAGTGATGCAATGTTAGAAAAAACACTATATACCTGAAAATAAAAATATGAGAATATTTTCTTTGCTGCTAATCTTCTAGTAATTATTCATAGTACACAACCAATTCATTATATCATATATTTTTTTTCGCTTCAGTGTCTCTTTAAAGAGGAGCTGTTAGGTATTAGGTCTCAGAGAAAATAAACACATATATCAGTAGCTAAATATAGGCTGTACTTACATTACATATGCATTTCACTGTCCACGTTTGGATTTCACAGAATTTTTATATAGTATATGCAGAGAATGATGCTCCTGACAGCTCATGGCAGGCTCCATGTTTGTCTGTCTCCTATGAAGCCAAATGTGTCGTCATGTCCTCCCTGCTTCCTGATCACAGAAAAGCTCGTACTGAATAACACTAGTTTGCAGTGAATATTAATTAGCCATGTGGCTAGGAACAATAGCGGACTCCTGCAGTGTACTCTGCCGGGAGATTTATCAGTGCTGTGCGCTGGACTGAGTTACATGCTATTGTTACTTGACCCTGTAACTTCTCATAAGCAGCCGAGGGGAGGGCCCCAGAATGCTTTGCAGTATGGTTTGCGGCTTGCGTCCTCTTAAGAGCTTGGGTCTAGCAGCTTTGCTGATAAGCACACATCAAATGAAAGAGAGATTTTTATCTTCACTATTGCCTTTTTGGCTTCCGACTAAACTGTTTAACACAGGAGAATAGAGGTTTAAATTAGCTTCTGCAGCCTGACAGTTACTCTTTAATGTCTCTCACTGCCCCCTAGTGACAAGTGGCCATAAACACACATTACAGCAGTACTAATTAGAAGCTAGGAAATGTAACAAAGAATAAATAAAAAATATGTGCCCTTGCAAGCCTCTAAATAAATTGGCTGCTAAAGGGTTTATTACGTTATCTTCATAACAGTTCCTCTACTGAGTCCAAAGCTTAAGCCTGGTACACACTTTCAATTATGACTGGCCAATCAAGGCCCATATGCAATTCACTTTTTCTCCTAGGAGATAATTTTTCATTTTCTTTTTTTAATACTTTTTAAGCTCTTTTCAGTTGAAAAAGTATCAAAAAGTAGGTGAAAAAGTACAATCGAAACTATTTTGCGTAATTTCTTTGTTTCTGGTGGCATAAACGGCATTTTACTGGCAACTTTTCGAAATATCACCTAGGAGAAAACTCAGGAGTAAAAGTTAATTGCATATGGGCCACTGACCAATTTTACCACCTTCGTGTACTATGAAGGTTTGCCTACACAGTCTGCCCACAGAATTCAATATCTGTTGACCCTCATTCTACATTTAAGTGGTAAAATTGGTCAGTGATCTTGACCAAATTGATCTTGGTAACTGAAAGTGTGTACCAGGCTTTATTCTTTGAACATTGTTAAAGTCATTGGAAATCAAAAATAAAAATAATAAACCATATACTTACCTAAGGAGAGGGAAGGCTTTGGGTCCCGCTCCTCTCCCGGTACCCTTGTTGCAGCAGCAGCTCCTCCGTTGGAATCCCTGCTGTGGGGACTTCAGAAGTCTTTGGGAGCCGAGTCCTTCTGAAGACAGGTGGCTTCTTGCTGCACATGTGCAAGTGCAGGAGAGAGGGCCCTTGAGCATGTGCAGTATGGAACAGCCCGTCTCTTCAGAAGCACTTGGGGTCCCAAAGACTTTCGAAGCCTCCCTTCAGCATCGGCAGGGGCCTATCTGGGTAATATAGAGCCTATGGAAAACACTGAAATTGCACCCCCCCCCCCCTCCCGGTCAGAGCCCCCTTCCTCTCTAAAAATAGCATCCTTTGTTGTGTACATGTGTTATGGTTGCCTGTGTTGTTTGGCCCTGGATATTGCTGAAGATACTATTTTGGCAAATATCTCTTATTTCCTCTCTGTCCTCTTTCCTAACACTAAAGGTGGCCACACACGATACAATAAAATGATCCGATTTTACAGCAATTCGATAAAAATGATCGTATCTCTTGAAAAAATTGAAAGCTTTATTTTCATTCGACTGAAAAATCCGATCGGATTTCCCGGTTTTTTTAATTTAAATCCATCCGGAATGCCAGACATTTCTCTTCAATTTCTACTAAAGATTGTATGGTGTGTGTTGGATTGTCAATTTATTAATATACACACACTAGCAATTTTCTCAGAGTTTCCAATCATTTTTAGCATAATTGAGGTAAAATTGAACATAGGTGTGTGGTACATTGGATATATTTTTGAAATGTTACAATCAGTCAGAAAAATGTATTGCAATTCTTAAATTAACAGATATTTAAAAAAATTGTATGGTGTGTGGCCACCTTTAGGCTCAACACACACCATACAATCTTGGTTGTACATATTTACCAAATCTCTGTAGTATAAGGGCCAACAGATTGAAAACACCTCGAATGACTGATTGGATAAGCTCTTATACTACATAGATTTGGTAAATCTGTACAACCAAGATTGTATGGTGTGTGTTGAGCTTAAGCCAAATGCACCCTACATACATAAATTAAGTAGCCATGTTCCACAGATAACAGAATTCATCTGATCTGAGTGTGAGTGACAGGGAGGCACAGAGGCAGCAGGCATGGCGCCCATGGCACAAGCCATGTCTGCACCCCTCTAGACACGCCTCTGAGCATCGGAGAGAGCAGTATTTGACCAAATTGGTTGAATACTGCTACGCCAGCACTGGAACGGGGACCGAGAGAGGAGCGGGTAGGCTCTATAGGACCCAGAGCTTTCCCCCTCCTTATGTTTTTTATATCAGTTCCCATTCACTTTAAGTTAGCCAATAACTGGTTCTATCCTGATTCAAAACCTCCTGCTTTAACTGATGGCTGTCAGGCTAACATACCCTACTGCTCCTGCCCTTTACACTGTAATAAAATACCAGAAATTCAGTTTTTATAACTATTGATTCAGATTACATAATTGTCCACGCTGGCATTTCTAAGGTGTGAGTCAGCCTTGACCTGCGGAGGACTTCCTGCCTCTCCTATACGGCCTTTATCTACTGATACAAGAGTTCTGCGAGCCTGCAGAAGTGCACTCCTACTTTCCACTGGAAACATAAATAATGTTCTACACAGAGGGATCTCTCTCTCTCTCTCTCTCTCTCTCTCTCTCTACACCAGCGTTATGTTCCAACTCACTGGCGAACTCAGGGGGCTATTCCGGGTGTCTGGAACCTCCCCCCTGCACTGAGCTGTGTATTCAGCCAGGGAAGCCTGCATAATATAAACAGTCTCATTCTCCCTCCATTCTTACTTCTGGTGCCTCCCTCCAGCTAATAGAATGAGAGAGGCAGCCGAGCTTCCCTTACAACCCTCACAAGAAGATGCAGCCTGCAGTGAGAGAATGTTGATTATGGAGTCCTGGACTCTCCACAGCACAGAAGTGTCCAACATGATGAAATTAGAGTGCAGGCAAGCTGGTAAATATGCACAGCATGATGCAGAGCTTGCCTGGACTCAGGGTCTGTGGGCAAACATCTGTCTGGTCTCTCCCCATTGTTATAATTACTGCATGTGTGGGTAAGGTGTGGATAACAAGCTGAAAAGTTTTTGACAGTCCCTAGACTCCAGGAGGGCTTCTTTCTGACTTGTGTGAGAGACTGACAGGGACAGGAGTCCGATTACAGGCAAGTAGCCTGTCTGATGTGGGACTTCAATACAGATAAGTTCTCTGCTCCATCTCAGGCTATTCTCAATTTCTCCACTCCTCTCTCTGGGCTAGTGCAACGCCAAAATGACAATAGCAATCGCTAGCAATTTGTGAGTGTGATTTTGTGAAGTGATTTTCAGAGCGATTTTTGAATGAATTGCTCAAAAACATGCTACATGCAGTATACCTGCGATTTTGAAAAAATCACAACGCTGCTGTGGGAACACCCACATAGGGTAACATTAGCCAAGCGCTTTTCAAATCACTGTTGATTTGAAAAACGCTCAGAAGCACTCTTGGAGTGCACCAGCCTCCTTCATTCACCTTTGTTTCCCTCTTCCCCTAGAGCTGACTGTGTGTTCTTGTCTTACAGGAAAGCTAAATAAAAGTGCAATCCTGGTGAGGCAAAATATTATTATTTAGTATTTATATAGTGCCGACATCTTCCGCAGATGCATATATCCCTGCATCATATGGGTATCGCTTGCGCTATGTGACACTGTAGCATATTCCACTGAATTGTCCAAACTTAGTCTATCTCCCGTTCCTCTCTTGGGGAGTTGTTCCAGCGCTGTACCCCGTTCACATTTGCTGCTACCAGAAGCCCTCAGAAACACTAGTGTCCTTGAGTACTTCCAAAGATAGGCAGCTCCGTAATACGCCAGCGCACTTTTGTGCATGGGCAGTATGGAGCCACCTGTATTCGGAAGCACTCGGGACATACGTGCTTCTGGACCTTTCAGGAACCCCCCCCTTAAAAATCCTGCGTCTGGCTTGCAGTTGCAGGGATTCAAATTGTGCACAGATTAAACCGTTTCCCATTCCTACAGCAATTGTTACAGATGTTTACCATACACATATTTTGGCATCTGGTCTCAGTATATTAAGCATACCTCCCAACTCTTTGAGATGAGAAAGAGGGACACTTAAAGAGAAACTCCGACCAAAAATTGAACTTTATCCCAATCAGTAGCTGATACCCCCTTTTACATGAGAAATCTATTCCTTTTCACAAACAGACCATCAGGGGGTGCTGTATGACTGATGTTGTGATGAAACCCCTCCCACAAGAAACTCTGAGGACTGTGGCAGTCTGTGAATCTTGTTGCATTGTGGGAAATTTACAGCTGTTTCCAACTGTCAAAAAAGCATGCAGCAGCTACATCACCTGCCAACAGTAAAAATGTCACCATGTGGTAAATGTCAGAATGCAAATCAGGGATTTAAAAGATTTTACAATGGGTAAACACTGACTAAAGAGGGACCGTTGAGAGCTATGTATCAAGTGATAAAGATGCTAAACATGCATTCAAAACTTTCAAAACTTTTTCTGCTGTTATGGTTATCACATACCTTAGGAGCACTGTCCCTTTAATTGCCATTGCTAAACAGTTGCATGCTGAGGGTCTTTTTATCTATAATATATTCCTCCTCTTTCTTTTAGTCCCCCTCCTTCTAATGACATGAGACAGTGCACTTCCTAGTATAGACCTCAGTGGGAGTGTCTGAAGACTCTGGGAGGAGGGCTGGTAAGGAATACACAATTAGCAAGAGCAGAAAAAAAGAGCGAGGGAGGAAATTATGTCAGGAGGTCAAAGGTAACAAAGATGGAAACTGCCTAGAATAGGATTCTCTGCTTTTCCTTTATAAAATTTACAGGAATCATAAAGTGGACAGTGCAATACATGTTAGTAGATATAGTATTTATCTACTTATATATTTTTTATTTCTAGGCTAGCATGGGTGTCACTTGTTCTTTAAAGAAAACTTGAAGCAAGAAGTCTATGGAGCCTGCCATATGTGTTTCCTTTTAAGCAATACCAGCTGCCTGGCAGCCCTGCTGGTCTATTTGGCTGCAGTAGTGTCTGAATCACACCAGAAACAAGCATGCAGCTAATCTTGTCAGATCTAACAATAATGTTAGAAACACCTGATCTGCTGCATGCTAGTTCAGGGTCTATGGCAGTGATGGCTAACCTTTGCACTCCAGCTGTGGTGGAACTACAAGTCCCATGAGGCATTGCAATACTCTGACAGCTCTAAGCATAACTTGGAGAGGCCGATGCATGATGGGATTTGTAGTTTTGTCACAGCTGGAGTGCCAAGGTTAGCCATCACTGATCTATGGTTAAGTATTAGAGGAAGAGGATCAGCAGAACTGTCAGGCAACTATATTGTATAAAATGAAATACATATGGCAGCCTCCATATTCCTCTTGAAAAAAATTCAAATACCTAAGGAGAGGGAAGGCTCTGGGTCCTATAGAAGTAAGTAAAAGGACCTGCACACCTTGTATATTCAGATGCAAAAAAGTCTGTAATGAAAGTGCTGACAAGACATACAAAAAAGACATGTAAAGTGATCTGTGCAAGCTATAGTAACATTAGTGCACAGCCAAATGCATGATATACATCCAAGTACAGTAATGCAACATATATGCTATAGCACCATACTACTAACTGATGCATCAAAGGAATGAAGACAGCACCATGCACTGGCTGAACAACACTGTAGTAATATACAGCAACATATGACACAACAAAAGTCCATGAAAATCACAGTGTAAAGAACAAACACCGCTGTATTACCCAGACGGCGCGGCGTTTCGGAAATAGATTCCTTTATCAATGGGATTTAGCTGTAGGCAGCTGGAGGCAACAGCAAAGTTGTGCAGAGCGGCGGTGTCTATCTCCGAAACGCCGCGCCGTCTGGGTAATACAGCGGTGTTTGTTCTTTACACTGTGATTTTCATGGACTACATTCCCATTCACTGATCTCCCTACTAACCGGCGGTGACACGAACGAGCGCGGGAGCACTGGAATGGGAACAGTCCTCCCACAGGTAGTAGATACACTGCCTTAGAAACAGCAAGTGGTTAAAGTGGAACTACAGTCTGGCATAACTTATAATAAAATATTAACTCCCAACTCCTTATTGCCCATATAGCAATCCTACTTGCATTTGTTGCAAGGTAATGTCACCTGTGTAAAAGTCACAGTTCCCTTTATGTTACAGCGTAATGAAACCAAATTCCTCTATAATTGCCGTGCATAGACAGTGCACAGTATTTTTACCGGCATTTATGCAAGTCATGTAGTGCGCATTGCACACATAGCACAGCTTGCTTTATGAACATAATGCGGATATTTGCATAATGCTCGGTATGCTTGCAATTCACTCATTGTAAATCAACCCCATATTGCATATCCTGTTTAGACAGCTGTGTATGAAAGAAAAAAGCAACCAAGCTAGATTCTCTGCTGAAGCCAGCACCTATTCAGTAGGAGACCTTTGGCAAGTCTCCCTAACACTGCTACTGCCTATAGAACGCATCCCAGTGGCTACAGCTCTGGCGCTTTGAGTCCGCCAGGAGAAAAGCGCGATATAAATGTAATTTGTCTTGTCTTATTTGTCTTGTCTTAACGGCTGCTTTGGCCAAGTGTTATCTAGTGTGTGTAACCGAGCTTTAAATTAGGGCTGGGTTGTGCTCCAGAAACATGGATACAATTTAGATCTGCACAGCTAAGTACTTATCTATTGGTTTGCAATTTGCATCAATCAAACGTGCAAAATTTTAATCAATTAATTTGAGGCAAAATTGAATCTATTGGTTGATCAAGTCCCAAAATCTTTGTGCCCAAATGACTTTGCATTCAATTGATAAGTTACAAAGGGCTTGGTTTACTAATGCTGGGACTACACAATGATTTTCATCCACTTCTATGAGAAAATCGATCAGAAAAACGATCAAAATCAGATCAGACCTGTCGGAAATGATCTATTGAGCCATCGTTCTGGCCAAAAAACTCATGGTGTATTCCCAGCATAACATTTACGTTGCACTTATGTATACAGCAAGGAAAAAGTGTTATACTATTGTATTTTGCCGCAAAACGTGAAATTGCAAATGAAAGCTAAAAATCACACAAGGGAAATGTGATTGAAAATGTTGAAAATGTATTTGGAGCATGATGCAAAAACAAAAAAAGTCCGCTATATTGCAGTGGCAAATGTGTTTACTGCCTTTACACACGCAATTGGTAATAATATATGCTGTCTGCATAAGAAACTGAAAATGTAGGCACCAGAGGCGTATGGGTACCCCATAGGCCGCAATTAACATGGGCACCTGTTGGGTGGCCAGATTTCCACAGTGCCAAAAATTGTATGTGTATTGCAGTGTCATTGGGGCGAAATCAGTGTGCATAACAATGGATTTGCATAGAGGGAGGGGGGGAGGTGTTGATTAGGCATGCGTGCAGGGTTGGTTAGGGTTAGGCATCAGTTGGGGGGGGTTGGTTAGGCATTAGTAAGGGGTTAGTTAGGGTTAGGCATCAGTAAATTTCGGTTAGGGTAAGACTTTGGTAGAATAAGGGCTTGTGTGAGAATAGGGTTGAGTTGAGCGTTAATAAAATATCAGTGAAGTTTACAGATATTTTACTAACGGAATTACCACCGCCCAATAGTAGAATATCTGTAATTTTACCGTTATTCTTCAACGGGATGGATTTTCCATGAAGCAATGTGAATCACGTGCTTCAGGATGGCCACAATTAGAGGGCGACAAGAGGCGGTTTCCCTCCCCAAATGTTCCCCACCTCGCAATCCCCGTCTCCCCCTCCCTAAATGCATGGCACCGCTTCACTCACCTGCTCTCAGCGTTCCAGCACTGGGATATCCATCCGTCCATCCAGCGTCCTGTATCCATGGCTACAGTGGTGCCTCATGTGACCTGTTACAAGCTGTCTGGTCACATGAGGCGCCACTGTAGTCAGGGAGGAAGCTGTTTGCACAATCTGCTTACACTATTTTCACAACCTACGTTAGGAAATTTGCCATCACCAAATAAAGTAAAGTAAGTTTTGGTGAATCAGGCCTGAAGGGACTCTAAATTGGGAATGAAAAATGATGTATTTACAGCAATGTATTAAAACAGCAACTGTGACAGGACAGAGCACATTAGATTTAATTTAACCAGAAATCCAGCATTGAAAATAAATTGTAAAAAATACCAAGTGTGTTTATGTTTTCTGTGTTACTTCAGCCTGTAACCGTGGTGATATAAATAAAGTACAGCCCCGCTTGTAAATCTCCCAGAGTGTGTTTTCCTAGAAAGAGAGTTACAAGCTAAGATGATGATGATGTTTGTGTACGGATAATGATCCTGTGGAACTCAGGATTTCATGCTAGAGCTTCCACTGAGGATTACCATAGTGTTGTGACATGCCTGGAACACTACCTGACAACATGTACCAGTTCCTCAGCCTGCTCACAAGGAGATTACAGCAGTAATTACGTCTGAAGAGATTGTGCTCAACCCACCGCATAAGTCTCTCAATAATTACACAGAATACTGAATTACTCACAGAAACAACCCAAACTTATGATTGCTTTCCTTGATTTGCTGTCATATTTTTATTTCCAGCTGCGTGAAGCAAACCTTTGGATGAACTGAAAGGTGTCCAGGATTTTTGTTTCCCACAATGCACTTTTTCACCCTCTACCTAGACAAGAGATAGAGCATTTATATTGCACTTCTCTCCTGGTGGATTCAAAGCGCCAGAGCTGCAGTTACTTAAAGAGGAACTGTCATGAAAATCTTAAAATTTAAAACACATACAAATAAGAAGTTCATTTCTTCCAGAGTAAAAAGAGCCATAAATTACTTTTCTCCTATGTTGCTGTCACTTACAGTAAGTATTTGAAATCTGACATTACCGACAGATTTTGGGCTAGTCCATCGCTCCATAGGGGATTCTCGGCATGGCTTTTATTCCTCATAAAGACATTCCCTGAAAAAGATTTATACAAAGATGCTGGCCAGCCTCCCTGCTCGCCGTACACTTTTTTGGCAGTTGGATGGAGCAACTGTCATTCACTAAGTGATTTTAAAAATAAAGAAAACCTTGAGAACACCCCCCCCCCCCCCCCATGAGCAGATGGGCTAGTCCAAAAGCTGTCGGTAATGTCAGATCCATACTACTTACTGTAAGTGACAACAACATAGGAGAGAAGTAATTTATGGCTCATTTTACTCTGGAAGAAATGTACTTCTTATTTGTATGTGTTTACATGTATTTACAATTTTAAGATTTTTGTGACAGAGGTCCTTTAACCTCCTTAGCGGTAACCCCGTGTGTGACACGGGGTAAGCCGCCGGAGGGTGCCGCTCAGGCCCTGCTGGGCCGATTTGCTTAATTTTTTTTTTGCTGGACGCAGCTAGCACTTTGCTAGCTGCGCCAGCACCCCGATCGCCGCCGCCGCGCGCCCGATCGCCGCTATCCGGCAGCGCCGAGGGGTGGATCGGGTCTCCCAATGACGTCCCGACGTCGCTGACGTCGGTGACGTCATCCCGCCCCGTCGCCATGGCGACGGGGGAAGCCCTCCAGGAAATCCCGTTCTTTGAACGGGATTTCCTGATCGCCTATCGCCGAAGGCGATCGGCGGGGCTGGGGGGATGCCGCTGAGCAGCGGCTATCATGTAGCGAGCCCTCGGCTCGCTACATGATAAAAAAAAAAAAAAATTAAAAAAAACTGTTGCGCTTCCCCCTGGCGGTATTTTTCATACCGCCAAGGGGGTTAAGGAGGAGGAGCGACCAAGAACATTAGACAACAAGAAAAGCCTTGTCCAAAGACTCCATACTGTTTTACATACTGACTTGAGACAAGTTTTGAACCTTTGTGAAAGGGCTCAAATCTCACATCAAGGGCAATAGCCTTACCAGTTCAGTATTCAGCTGATCCCCCCCCCCCCCCACACACACACACACACTTCTGAGAGACTTTAAATGCAGGGTCAACCAGGCCTGTTTCTAAACTGTTTGGTGCCCCAACGGAAAGTTGCCTGTGTCAACCGAATCATTGGTGCTGTTGTCCAAACTGGAGGGGTGAATAGTGGTGCAGAGAGCCATTACTGTTGCTGCCGATGATCATACTGATCTTCAGCAGTGACAAATGCCGTGGTGCCCATTAGAGAAAATGGCTCTCCAGGTCTGTGCCTAGAATGTCTTTTTATAAAAATAGCCCTGAGATCAACAGACCAACTGGGTAGACATGCATGGAGATAAAAGCTTACTCAGCCACTTCTTCCCCTCTTCCTAATGTCTCCACTCTTCCCATGCACAATTCAAGAAGCCCCTGCAGCTGTCCAACATTGTCACACCTTATCGCCGTCAGTTACCTGCTCACACGAGGGGGTTGGCATATACGAATGTCCATGGGCTTCTTGGTGCTCTCCATCAGTTTTCTAGGTGTGGGTGCCGGGGGGCATTTGCGTGCGTTGCGCATCATGGCACAGGCCTTGGCATTGCATAGATAGCATTGTGGTCGGTCATGCTGGAGCATCGGGGGCTATAAGAGATCCAATCCGACAGGACGGATCCTTAAAGGGACACTTAAGTCTCTGTAAAAAAAATGAGTTTTACTCACCTGGGGCTTCCAGCAGCCCCCTGCAGCTGTATTGTGCCCACGTAGACTCCATCAGATGCTCCTGGCCCCGCCGGTAGCCACTTCCGGTTTCGGCGACAGGAGCCAACAGGCTGGGAACTTGAGTGATTCTTCACGTTCCCGGCCACAATAGCGCCCTCTATGGTGCCATAGCATATATCATATAGCAACATAGAGGGCGCTATTGTGGCCAGGAACGCGAAGAGTCACTCGCGTTCCCGGCCTGTCAGCTCCTGATGCCGAAACCGGAAGTGGCTACCGGCGGGGCCAGGAGCATCTGATGGAGTCTACGTGGGCACAATACAGCTGCAGGGGGCTGCTGGAAGCCCCAGGTGAGTAAAACTCATTTTTTTACAGAGACTTATGTGTCCCTTTAATGATGCCTGAGCAAGATTGATCGGCAGACGATGTACATACATAATGATCATCAGCTGAAATGGGCCTTCTAGTCCATTTTGCCCGATGATGGTTATCGGATGTATGTACCTTAACACTGAATGGGGTGTAGAGAAGACATGGTGAAGGAGGGAGCAAAGGGAACATGGCTTTACTTTGGTGTGTGGAGGTGGGGGGGGCGGGAGTTGAATCGCAGTGACAATAGAGGGGGCACTTTTTTTTTTTTTACTACAAAGGGAATGGAGATGGCACTGCAGGGGATACATTTCAATACTGAGGTGAGTGGGGGGAGGGGTTATGGACACTTCTGAGGTAGCATGGCTTTACTTGGGGGAGGTTGAGACATCAGTTGGTTGAAACTACGTATTGTTGTGCTGTCTTGTCTTTGCAGCTTAGTCCAGAAGTTTCTGCTCTCCCTGTACCTAGCGAGGAGGTATAACATATCGATCAAGTGACTCACTCTATCCGCCCGTCAGCTAAGCACATAATTGCTCTTTCCACTGATTCACTTTCCAGGAACCGTCCGCCACAGCCCATAACAGAGACTGCAATGCCTACCAGAGGGGCAGGAAGTGGTATGCAGAAGCGTGTCTACGACCACACCTCCTGCGTGCTTTCCGTAGAACAAACTACAACAGTGAAAAACTCAATGTATATATACTGTAAATTATGTATACCGTATACACACTTACAGTGGGATGCGAAAGTGTGGGTAACCTTGTTAATCGTCATGATTCGTCGGTTGTTACGATAAAAAAATGTCAGTTAAATATATAATATAGGAGACACACACAGTGATATTTGAGAAGTGAAATGAAGTTTTTGGGATTTATAGAAAGCGTGCAATAATTGTTTAAATAAAATTAGGCAGGTGCATAAATTTGGGCACCACAAAAAATAAATTAAATCAATATTTAGTAGATCCTCCTTTTGATGAAATTACAGCCTCTAAAGGCTTCTTGTAGGTTCCAATGAGAGCCTGGATTCTGGTTGAAGGTATTTTAGACCCTTCCTCTTCACAAAACATCTCTAGTTCATTCAGGTTTGATGGCTTCCAAACATGGACAGCTCTCAACTCACACCACAGATTTTCAATTATATTCAGGTCTGGGGACTAAGATGGTCATTCCAGAACGTTGTACTTGTTCCTCTGCTTGAATGCCTTAGTGGATTTTGAGCAGTGTTTAGGATCGTTGTCTTGTTGAAAGATCCAGCCCTGGCGCAGATTCAACTTTGTCACTGATTCCTGGACATTGGTCTCCAGAATCTGCTGATAATGAGTGGAATCCATGCGTCCCTCAACTTTGACAAGATTCCCAGTCCCTGCTCTGGCCAAACAGCCCCACGGCATAATGGAACCACCACCATATTTTACTGTAGGTATGCATAACGCCCCTTGTAATGCCCATATAACTCACATTTAGTTTCATTAGACTACAGCACCTTATTCCAAATTGAAGCTGGCTTGTCCAAATGTACTTTAGCATACCTCAAGCGGCTCTGTTTGTGCTGTGGGCGGAGAAAAGGTTTCCTCTGCATCACTCTCGCATATATTATCTCCTTGTGTAAAATGCGCTGAATGGTTGAACGATGCACAGTGACTCCATCTGCAGCAAGATGATGTTGTAGGTCTTTGGTGCTGGCCTGTGGGTTGACTCTGACTGTTCTCACCATACGTCGCTTCTGTCTATCCAAGATTTTTCTTGGTCTGCCACTTTGAGCCTTAACTTGAACTGAGCCTGTGGTCTTCCATTTCCTCAATATGTTCCTAACTGTGGAAACAGACAGCTGAAATCTCTGAGACAGCTTTCTGTATCCTTGCCCTAAACCATGATTGTGAACAATCTTTGTCTTCAGGTCATTTGAGAGTTGTTTTGAGATCCTCATGTTGTTACTCTTCTGAGAAAATTAAAAGAGGAGGAAAACTTACAATTGACCCCCTTAAATACGCTTTCTCATAATTAAATTCATCTGTGTATATAGGTTGGGGTCACTGAGCTTTCCAAGCCAATTTGAGTTCCAATAATTAGTTAGTCTAAAGGTTTTGGAGTCAATAAAATGACAAATACCCAAATATATGCACCTGCCTAATTTTATTTAAACAATTATTGCGCACTTTCTGTAAATCCAATAAACTTCATTTCACTTCTCAAATATCACTGTGTGTATACGATTTATTTAACTGACATATTTTAACGTAACAACCAACGATTTATACAGGAAAATCATGACGATTAACAAGGTTGCCCAAACTTTGGCATCCCACTGTACACATTTACAGTGCTAAAGTTTTGGGTGTAAATGGTTTGGAAAATGGTGTAAAGTGAGGATGCTCTAAAAAATGCAATGTATATTTTACATATTACAGAAAAGTCCCCGTTAATCAGGGACTCAGGCAACCAGAAGTCTCAACTAACCGGCATTCCTGAGGGGATAATGAGGACAGTGCCTTAGGGGTGTTTGGGGGGTTTGCAGGGCATATAATACTTACTCCGGGTGGTGTCCTCTACTTACTGTAGCTCCTAGCTGCTTTCGAGTGTCCATGCACAGCTCTCAGCGTGTCATGTGACTCGACACGGAGGATGCCGGAAAGCCGCTGGGCAGCCACAATATCCGTATCAATACAGGGTCACTTTAGATAACTTTATGCACACCCAACCCATAAAAAATTTGGTTCTTACAGCACCTAGGAAAAAAGCCTCTGGATACTCCAGTCTTCCCACATCTTCCTCAAGACCACTGCCTCAGCCCAGGACCCTGTAAAAGTTTGTGGCCGCGCTGGCGCGCTCTTCTACATTCATGAGCGCGGCCTGTACAGCAGCACCCGGACAGGCGGCTTCAGATTAAAGTGTACCTGAGGCGACATGTGACATGATGAGATAATCGTGTATGTAGTGTAAAACATGTTAATAACCAAAGCAGGCTTTTTCTTTTTTTTATTATTTTGCTGCCTGAAAGAGTTATTTTCAGGCATGCAAGTGACAGCTTCTGTCTTGTCGGTACCTTGTCCGGAATATACCTTATTGATAACCAAATGACAGCCATAAAAGTTTTGCTGGCAGAATACAACTTCTGAGGGCAGGTGAGAGATAGAAAAAGGTCAATAGTTCATGTATTTTAACTCTGTAACACTTAATAGACTGCCATTGAGTAGAGACAATAAAACATTCAATCTACATTGTAAATGTAAATATAAAATAAAAATATAAAATAAACCATGGGATATGTAAAAAAAAAAGTAATGGAGAGCTTTTCTACAGCCCCTTCCCTGTTCAATGTACAGTATGCTGCTGGAGCCTGGAAACAGTTAATTGTATGTTAATGAACCGTGTAGGCCATCAGAGGGGCGGGGGGCACTGGGCAGAGAAGTGGAGCGCCACCAGAGGGGCGGGGGCAGAGCAGTGGAGCGCCACCACTGGTGGAGCACAACACTTTCTTTAAGTTCAGACTTTTATCTTACTTCAGATACCCTCTAATTATGATAGAGGGCTTTGCAGGTACTTTGTGAAAATGTTTTGTTGGCTGTTTTTTTTTTTTTTACATTTACTATGTGGTCTCATTAGTGTGTCATGCTGTGCTGCTATGCAGTTAGTATACGGTGTGTGCTGTGCATTCGTTCCTAGGAAGTGAAACTGCATATGTGGGAAAGCTGATGCTCTGTGGGTGGGTGCTGGTGGTGGTCCAGGAATGTTCTGCACAGCTCAGAGCTTTCCCTTTGATCTGCAGAACAAAAGTTATTGCTGCAGGACATCCCCCTGTAACAAGAGCTGCTGAGGTTCCAGCTCACACTGGACATCTGCTGTTATGTAAGCCCAGAATGAGTGACTTAGTAATGCTGACAGCGTTCTGTAATACCTTTGTACTATTTAAAGTCTACTCTGTGGACTTGCTCATACTAGAAATGAGTACATCTGTCTGCATTGCACTGACATGTGCAGGGTCTGATTTACTAATCCAGGAAGCTGTCTTATTTTAGCAGGCCATTGCGTTTCCCTGAGTGATGAAATAGCCGCATGCGCAAGATGTAGACTACAGTGAAGTGCAGGGATTATGTACAAAAGCAAATCTCAAGGCCCCTACCCACTAAACGATTTTTTGCAGATGATTTTGCATGACAAACACATTTTTGGCGATATCACTCAACACCATTCATTAAACGATGTTTAAAACTGCACAACTCCCGTGGCCTGTGAGGTCCCCTGGCATTCTCTTCGGCTCTTCCTTCCCACTGGTGGCTCTGTGCGCGCCCCCGTGCATCGCTGTAAGTGTCCTGCACATGCGCGATAAAGACTGAACCCTGCATGCGCAGGACGCTTATGGCGCCTTCCCAAGCCTCCCGCGCTAACAGCACCGTAAGAGGAACGGGAAGGCTCTATAAGACCCAGAGCCTTTCCTCTCCATAGGTAAATATTTTTTTAGTTATTTTTTTTTTCACTTCAGTATTGCTTTAAAGGAGTCATCAGGGCACATATACTAAAATGAGTGTATACTGCACCTGCGCGATCGGCGCTTTCAATCACCGCCACGTGGGCCGGAGCAGACTGCGCAGGCACAGTAGTTCTGCGCCTGCGCAGTCCGCTCCGGCCCACGTGGCGGTGATTGACAGCGCCAATCGCGCAGGTGCAGTACAGAGCGACCTCCAGGTCGCTCTGACGTCATCGCCGGGGACTGGGTCGGAGCTCCGGTGAACGGCTGCGGGCAGAGCTGCAGCGAGGGAGGTCCTGGGAGCTTGGGTAACACTCACATCTCTGATTGTTTTTGAAGATAAGCAGGTCCGTTCCGCGCATGCACGAGTCTGGACTTACACATATGCAGTATGGGTGCGCCCATCTTCAGTAGCACTCAGGGACACAAGTGCTTGCAAAGCCTTCCGAGGAGTCCTGAAGGTGCAAAATTTCAATTAGCGGTAGTAGCAGTGTAATGAGGGCATAGAGAGGACAGGGAAAGCTCTATGGATCCAGAGCTTTCCCTACACACAGGTGAGTATCTAACGCTTTTTTTCAGCGTCGCTTCACTGTTGCTTTAATAATATGCCAAAGAATTTCACAAAAAGAAGTTCTCAAATGGGGTGTCTGCTTCAATGCACAGCCAGTGCTGTTTTTTTGCATATCAGCTACAGGGTATTTTTCTCTGAAAGAAAAAAAAGCAAAAAAAGTATTAAAAGCTGTGGTGTCACAGACAATTACAAATGTTTACAACAAGTTACATTTCCTCTGCTCTCGTCAGAGACACAGGACTTTCTCTCATACGCACAGGGTTTACAGATGCACTGTGAGGGAATTCTCCCTCCCCTAATGGCTCATTCTGCTATCAGATTAAAGTAGAGTTGCTAAGGGAATTTGTTACAGTAAACAAAAGAGATAAGCAAATGAAATGTTTACAACAAGTTACATTTCCTCTGTTCTCTTCAGACACTTCAGTCAGAGACACAGTACTTTCTCTCATACTCACAGGGTTTACAGATGCACTGTGAGGGAATTCTCCCTCCCCTAATGGCTCATTCTGCTATCAGATTAAAGTAGAGTGCCAAAGGAATTTGTTACAGTAAACAAAAGAGATAAGCAAATGAAATATATACATCATTATTTACCAGCACTTCAGGAACTCTCTCAATCCCAGGTTAAAAAAACCATGTAAATCTTTAGTGTTCCTTTAAATACTCACCTGGTGTCCGGATTTCCTTGTTTTACCCTTAGCCCCACTCCCTAAAGGAAGAGGTCACAGGTGCTTCTCTGATTGGTCCTGGAGAAGCAGCTATGACCTCTTCCTTTAGGGAGCGGGGCTATGGACGGAAGGCGGACACCTGGTAAGTATAATTAAGTTTTATTTTTTTTTAAAAATTGCAAACCAGAAGCATTGTACAGTTTAGTGTACAGCGCTTCCAAGCGTCAAGAAATTGCGATCGCAAATGCCCTAGGAATCGCTGCACACAGTGCTGTGGCGATTTTGAAGCCAGGCCTAATGTATCGTACAGGAGCAGGGAAATTGCTTCTAAAATCGCTACCACAAATCGCTAGCGATTGCGATCGTGCTTTGTAGTGGTTCCCGGCCCTTAGAGACGATTAGAGACAACACCTTACAAAGAGGATGTAAGAGAGTAACTATTGCACTCCGGTTAATATCATTTTTTAAACAGCGTTGTGCTCATGTTAGTGCTCATGTTAGGTGTGAAGGAATTGTGCCTCTCAGCAGTAACGCTCCCCTGGCTATTGTTTTGTGTTCTGCTAACCCTGACCTAATCCTCCATAACTGTCACTCTAAGTAAGGTTGGCTGAAACTGCAAGCTGAAAAACCAGTCATGCTGGCTTCACTTGTAATAACTAATACTAATACTCATTTTTCAAGCATCTGTCATCAGCTAATAATGTGAGCAAGCATGCAGGTGAAATTCAGCAAGCCTAAAGCAGTAAATATGCTTTGGTTTGAAGAGTGTGTACGCAATAGCAGAGCATCATTCAGTCTTAACAAATTGGAACATGTTCGCCAGGACTGTGGAGCCGGAGTCGAGGACTTGGAGCAATTTTGGGTAAATGAAGTCGGAGGTTTCATAAACTGTGGATTTGGAGTCGGATGACTTTTATACCCACTCCTAAGCCTTGCAAGGGCTGTGGAGTCAGATTTTAGGACTTGGAGCAATTTTTGAGGTTTAATAAAACTGAGGAGTCTGAGTTGAGTCGGATGATTTTTGTATCGACTCCACAGCCCTGATGTTCACAATGGAGACATCTCTTTCCTATTAGTAGTGGTCACATCACTGGACACAGGGGTCTCATGCATGACCCATGACATCCCCAAAGGGCAACACATTATATTTCGAACTTCCCATTACAAAATTGCTAATTGGGTTAAACTGGGTGCATTGCCCGATCTTTGAGAATTAGGTGCCACTATAGACCATCAGATTTAGCATACATGATGGATTGTATTGACACAACAAGGAAGTAAAAGGAAACTAAGCACCTGGGGGCTTCCATGTTAGACACACTTTCAGCTCTAACTTATGGAATAGAGTAGATAATAGTGGATAATCCACCCACAACAACCAAGGCGGTGGGAGCAATGCAGGCAGCCTCCCATGTGATGTCATCACCAGGGAAACCACCCACAACTTCTAAGGGGGTGGGAGCAAAGCAGGCAGCCTCCCATGTGCTTTCATCACCAGGGAAACAACCCACAACTACTAAGGGGGTGGGAGCAACGCAGGCAGCCTCCCATGTGCCTTCATTGCCAGGGAAACCACCCACAACAATCAAGGGGTGGGTGCAACACCTGGCACCTGATAAATATCAGACGCTGGGGCAGCCCGTAACCCAGGGCACCGCGGGCACCCAAATTTGCAAATAGCAGGGTGAACTGTTTTTCAGCTTCACTCTGAACCCAAATTTCCCAGTGCCCTTGAGGTCTATGTCTGTAGGCTTCTGATGTGTAGCCATGCCCTCATGCACACAAAAGGCCATCAGTGCTTCTCTATCTCCAAACAGAGAAGTGCCGATTAACGTTTGAGCAAGGGGGTGGGGCTATGCACCGGAAGCGGGCCGGCAGAGACCTCGGGGGGCACGGCAGGTAGTTCAAACTTTATTTAACACTGGAAAATCTCTCTCAAGATCACTGCAAAATTGCTTTTGAACGGGGTTCCTATACTTTGCATTGGAATGCACATGTTCCAAAAATGCTGCAGGACCTGCGACTGTGATTTGGCCAGTCCGTATCTTATGCATTGACAATTCAGAAAGAAGGAGGTACTCCAAAGCCGTTTGGAGTGCCTCCTTCTTTCCGAATTGTCTATGCTACAGTGTGGAAGTGGTGACCCACAGAGGGATTGAGCACCGTAGGACCAGGCAGTGAGCCCTGGGATAGTGACTGCTCTGGTACTTTTCTGTCTGGACAATCCTATGCGTTCACCGACATCCACTTTTATTAGCATAGCGCTTTTTGGGATTGCCGGCAATACCAAAGCACAGCTGAAATTACTCTAGTGGGCCCCAAGCCTAAAAGTCATTTTTTGCGATCTGTGTCTCCACTAAAGAAATGTCACCTCTCTCATTACTCTTGCATAGCTCCCAAATTTCCCTCTTTTGGAGGGACAGTCCCTCTTTGGGAACCCAATTTCTCTGTCCCTCTTTCTTCCACAATTGTCCCTCTTTCTGGACTGATGTACCGATCTCAGAATCAGAATCACAATCAATTTATTTTCGCCAAGTAAGTTTGCACCTACAAGGAATTTGTCTTGGCAGTTGCTTAACAAACACAAACAAAAACAATACAAGGACAGACAGTGTGAATATTACAAGTCAAGGACATTATAAGTATAGTGGCAGTAAGCAATGTGAGAATTGTTAATTTTCAGTTCTGTGCTGATTACTATCAAGTCCTAGCAGCTCTTGCGGGGTTCTGCATTTAGTATGGCTACCGCTTGAGGAAAAAAGCTGTTCCTGTGTCTAGAGGTTCTGGTAGCGATTGACCGGAATCTTACTCCTGAAGGCATGCGCTGGAAGATGGAGTGAGCTGGGTGAGAGGGGTCAGAGGCAATTTTGGTTGCTCTCTTTCTGCACCTGCTAGCATAAAGTAAATATATGTATTTTTCCACTGAAAAATGTGTTTCATTATCTGTAAACTTTATTCCCATGCTTTAAATTGACCTATTTCTTATTTTCATAGGATAATATGAAGGAAAATGAACCAGGATAGAAAGGACCAGTGTGGTTTGAATTATAAAGCCGTGTATTTTTCTTATGGAAAACCTTATGGTATGTGTGAATAGGGGTGTGGTGGGGCACGGTTAGGGGTGTGGCTTAAGTGTCCCTCTTTTTTATCTCAAAAGTTTGAGAGGTATGCTCTTGACCTCCCGAAAATAGAAATGTGTCAGCAATAGCATCTGATAGAGGTTCTAATAATACTTTTTATTCTAATAAAAAATGAAGAGATAAAAGCTTTCCACTTTCATGTTTGATTTTGGGAAGAAGTATATAAACTCTCTGTAAATGGAGTGTCAATGTGTCCTGGAAGGGGATCAGGATCGTAACAATAGGGGCTGCAAGCCATGCAGCCGCAGGGGGGGGGCCCGCTCAGGGACGTTTTGGGGGGCAGGAGGGGTCGCAGCATGAGAGGAGAGCACTGGACATCGGCAGGGAGGGGGGCCAGTCCCCCTCCCTCACCTCGGGCTCTCCTCTCAGCGCTCCCCCTTTAGCATCTATCACTGGCAGCAGTGTTCTTCTTGCAGAGGGGGGGCAAATTCTTGCAGGGGGGGCCCGGTGACTTCTAGTTACGCCCCTGAAGGGGGTCACAGATTTGGAAGGTCATCATGCTAACCACTAAGCCACCAGATGTTATTCAGGATCACAGTCATGTGTGTAACAGAGGAAGGGGAATTTTCTGCTGTTTTGCTAGTATATATTTCAGCAAGGACAGGAGATGATCTGATACACTGAGAGCCACCTCCTGGGCAACAATCCACAACGGCTTATTGTTCCCCCATGATAGGAACAGAGCCAGCGGAGTCTGCAGAACATAAAAACATGAAGCGCTCACATGGAGAATCAGTATAATTGGAAAAAAAGGTGGAAAAACGATCCCCCAGCTGCTCATGTGAATTGAGTTTTGTTATCTCTCAGTGTCACGGTATATAAAAAAATAATCAAATATCAGACAGCTAGGATGGATGACCAATTAATTTGCAGGTGAGGAGAACTGTTTGCCTGCACTAATCCCCCCGTAAGTGGTCAATGTATTAAGGTACATACACACGTCTGATTTTTCCAAATGATCGGTCGTTTTGACGTCAAATCGGGCGTGTGTACAAACGATTGTTCAGCTGATAAGAATGTTTAAGGGCTCTGCCTCTGACACAGGAGACCTGGGTTCGAATCTCGGCTCTGCCTGATCAGTAAGCCAGCACCTATTCAGTAGGAGACCTTGGGCCAGTCTCCCTAACACTGCTACTGCCTATAGAGCGCATCCTAGTGGCTGCAGCTCTGGCGCTTTGAGTCCGCCAGGAGAAAAGCGCAATATAAATGTTCTGTGTTTGTTGTTTGTGTTTGATCCATCAAGCAGATCCGTCAAAACTGGCGTTATCAGCTGAATTACCGTTTTTACACATGCCCGATTTGACGTCCAAACGACCGGTCGTTTGGAAAAATCAGACGTGTGTAGGCACCTTTACCTGTAGACCTTGTTATTGAATACAAAAGAGTTAATTTACAAAAAATGGAGGACATGAGTGATTTACGATCTGTATACATACTTTGACCTAATCCCCTTGTGCATGGGCAGGAGGCTCCCGCCAACCGGATCGTGGTCGAGGATGTGTGCTGGCAAAGAAACAAAACTGAGTCGCTTTGGGGGACCAGAGGATCGGTTTGTCCTGGCGTGGGCACAGGGCAGCTGCAGGTGACAAGTAGAAGCCCCAGGTAAGTTTACTAGTTGCTGCACCAATTGCAGTATATGTATGTCCCTCAGGACTTCATCTTAAGTGCCTGGGATATTCCTCTATCGCAGCTGCATGCTCCTGCTCGCTCCTGCACTCACTCACACGTGCATTCTTATCGCCGATAGATTAGAGGGGAGAACACTGAATGGGTACTCAGTTCCCGTTCATTAATCCAAGTCCCTGTTTCAATGATTGCCGGCATCATTGAGATGCCTAAGATCATTGTAATAATGAAAGTAATACACACATGCATTACTTCCTGTTAGTGTACTAATAGTATGCTTAGGAAGATGAGTGAGGACACCTTGTGGCCAAATAGTAAAATCACACATACATAGACTTATTTTAATAAAATGGCTTAAACATACATTTAAAATGAACCCCTTACCTCCCACACTCTCCCATAGTTACCATCATAAAACTTTACCATAAAAAAAAAAATGACAACACCCCCCCCCCCCCCACACCACCATAAATCACCTTAGGGACTGAACTTTTTAATATGTATGTGAAGAGGGTATTTTACTGTTATTTTTGAAAATACGGGCTTTCAATTAGTGATGGACACAAAACTGAAAAATTGCACCTTTATTTTCAAATAAAATATTGGCGCCATACTTTGTACTAGGGAAATATTTTAAACATTGCAATAACCGGGACAAATGGGCAAATAAAATGTGCGGGTTTTATCCACAGAAGGTCTTATTTTAAAACTATAATGGCCAAAAACTGAGAAATAATGTTTTATTTTTCCATTTTTTTCTTATTATTCCTTTTCAAATGCATTTAGAATAAAATAATTCTTAGCATAAAGTACCACCCGAAGAAAGCGTAATTGGCAACACCCCCAAATATAGATAATTTTGTTGTGATAAGTAGTAATTAAGTTATTGGTAAATGAAAGTGAGGATCACTGAAAAGTGAAAATTGCTCTGGTCCATAAGGAAAAAATCCTGTCAGTGGTCAACTAGTTAAAATGGCTTTTTTCATTTCGTTTAGGTTCCCATTAAGTTCAAGCTGCATACAATTTGCAGGCAAGCCTGAATTATCAGCAGGTCATTGACTGTCTCTATCCATCACACCTAACTATGCTCCTGAGTTGTGAAGATGCTGCTGAACAACCGGCCTCAGTGTAATATTCATTAACTATGTGGGATATTTTCATACAAATGCCTTTGTTGCGTGTGTAAGTAGCAGGTCAAACAGTCATTTCCTGTCTACGTACCTGGGTGAGTGTTTTCATATGACTGTACTACAGACCACTTCCTGCCCTTCACCCAGCAAATGTCTCATTTACCCACCAGTAGTGCCACCAGCCATGACCTTTCTTTAATGTTAATGGCCCATCTGCTGAACAAAAATACATCCAAAATGATCTGTTTTTCCACTTGTCACACTCTGTCAACAACAGAATATTCTCTGACAAAAGCAGAACAATTTGTGGTGTCCTAGGGGCTAGGTTCTCTTCACATGGTATGTGTTCCCCAGAGGGTACTAAAATAGGCCTGACGGGGCACTTGAGCTTCTCACAGTCAGTCCCCCCCCCCTTTCCCTCCAGTATAGGTAGCTAGTTGACTCCCTTAACCTATTTTGGTTTCTGGACGTAGAAACTACGTCCAGAAACCATGTGCGCTACCGCGCGCCCCCGCGGCCGATCGCGCGCGTGCACGCGCACTCCCGGCCGCGGATTCGGTAGCCAGGGAATCAATGTATCGGACTATGAATTCCGATCACTGATTCCTCTCCCCCGCTGAAAAAGCGACAGCTTCTCTCGGAAGCTGGGCTTTTTCTGGCCGTCTCCTTCCTGATGCGCCACTCTAAGCGTGTGTTACGCTTAGAGTGACGTCATCTAAACAAACTCATGGCCGCCATCTTGTGGCCAAAAAGTAATACTACACCTGAAAACAAAAATGAATTAAAATCAACACACATTTACATTATAAATCTATTGTTTACCCCCCACCCTCCCAAAACTACCCAAATAAAATGTTTACTATAAATAAAAAAAACCATTACAATAAAAAAAAAAAAAAACATGTAAATATTTATCTAAGGGTCTAAACTTTTTAAATATCAATGTAAAGATGAAATATTTCTATATTTTTTTTATTTTAAACTTGTTAATAGTGATGGATGCAAAATGGAAAAAAATGCACCTTTATTTCCAAATAAAATATTGTCGCCATACATTGTGATAGGGACATAATTTTAACGGTGTAATAACCGGGACATATGGGCATATACAATACGTGAGTTTTAATTATGGAGGCATGTATTATTTTAAAACTATAATGGCTGAAAACTGAGAAATAATGAATTTTTCCATTTTTTTCTTATTCTTCCTGTTAAAATGCGTTTACAGTAAAGTGGCTCTTAGCAAAATGTACCCCCCAAAGAAAGCCTAATTGGTGGCGGAAAAAACAAGATATAGATCAGTTCATTGTGATAAGTAGTGATAAAGTTATAGGCTAATGAATGGGAGGTGAACATTTCTCTCGTGAAAACCACGGAACCTGAATGGGTTAATCTTTCCTCCCCCCACACTCCTTTCAGTATAGGTGGCCAACTCACCTTCACATTGCAGCAGCCATCAGTGTCACTCATTTCCCTGCTCATCTCCAGTCCAGAAGATTCCCTTTCCTCTCCATCTCCAATGCTGCCTAAGTCAATAGCCGCCGGCCACAATGCAAATGTGCACAGAGAGCAAGGTGGCTGCTGCACAGGTGGCTGGCAGCAGAGTACCACAGTCAGGCGCTCGCCCAATCTCCCTGCTGCTTTGGTGCCCTTACTGCTGTGGTGCCCTAGGCCATGGCCTAGGTGGCCTTGGCCTAAATCCGTCCCTGAGCGCAACGTACCGTGATTGCTTGAGATTTCCTGTTCATGCCCTTCGTGTGCTGTTGTGTGACGTCGAGTGTACTCGACCCGCAAGAAGATGGATCAGGAGCCCTCATCATTGAGGGACGTTGCTGGGATCCATCTTCCTGGGTCGCCAGGTGAGTATTCAGCGCTACCGTATGTGGGCATCTTTATACCCTCCTTCCACTGACTTCAATTCATTTCACTTTTACAAAATCCTTGTGAAGGATCACTCCTGATCACCTGGAAAGGTGGATTGTGCCTTGTATGTGTGACTGCCATGTAATACCTGCACTAGACTTCAGCAGCCCCAGCATACAGCGATCTCCACCAGCATTGCTGCAGTCTCATACTGTCTGTGAGATATGGAAATTGAGAGCCTCGTCATCCGCTGGCTTTAACGCTAATGAAGGAGAGCTAATTGGCATTTGTGCTTCCTGCTCCGTAATTTCATGACTCTCCGGCTAGCTGCCTGAAGATCTGCACTTTCTCACTCTCTGTCTCTCAATACTGCACAACTCTTTTTTCTGGAAGGTCCATGTTACATATCAGAGGAACATGATTCCCCATGGACTGTATACCCCTTATAATTCCGCTATACCCTCTCCAGTGGCATACCTTGGGTATTTGACACCCGGTGCTGGGTATTAAAAGACCCCCGCCCCCTCACCTGGTCCCCTCCTTCTGGCGCTTCCCTCTCCAGAATAGCGGCGGCAGACAGGAGCGGCGGGCGAGGAATTACTCACCTGCTTCATGGGTTTCAGGTGCTAGCGTGCATGATCGTCTCCGCCTTCTCCACCGCTCACTGTGCTTCCTGATTAGCGGAAGCACAGTGAGAGGCGGAAAACAGTGTCACTGTGGAACCTGGAACGCAGGTTATTCCTCTCCCGCCGCTATTCTGGAGAGGGAAGCGCCAGAAGGAGGGGACCGAGGTGAGGGGTCTGGCCCCCTCTCCAACTCTGTCCCTCCTTCTTGCGCTGCTTCCCTCTCCTTTTCATGGCCTCTGTGGGAGGCCTTGGTGACACCCCCCTCCTGTCTGTCACCCGGTGCACCACGCCCCCTAGTAGGAACGCCCCTTCCCTATGAACTGTATACCCCTATGGTCTGTATGCCCCCTATACTATCCCCTCCCCATCGTTATGAATTGTATACCCCTTTATTATCCCATATACCCTCCCCACCTCTATGGACTGTATACCCCCTATTCTATCCCTTATACCATCCACACCCCTATGGGCTGTATACCTCTATACTGTCCCGATAACCTGCCCACCTCTATAAACTTTATACCCCTATACTGTACCCTATACCCTCCCCACCCCTGTAATCCCATAACCACCTTCTCCCATGGAAAGGCTAATGTTTGGCTTTGGCAATGCTAAAATGTACTTGGTTCTGCCAATAAAGCTTTTTTGGATTTGGCCTGCAGACATATCATTGCTTGCTCCCATTGTGATTCCTCTGGAAACCAGCTACACGGCAGTGTTGTGAAACAATCGAAACAACCACCTGTTTCTTTCCCAAGAGATGAAAAAAAAACTCTATTTTTACCCTGAGGTCTACTGGGGAGAGTGTTTTGTCAATATTTTGTGGGATTTGTTTTGTCTGACTATTTAACTGCTAAAAGAATGCAGGGATTAAAGGACAGAACATAATGATATGTGACCAAGTGGACAGAACAAACCGTTTCTGGATACTCTGTGATGGACAAGTGCCAGGGACATTGGCTCTGTTTAATAAAAGTGGAAAGAGATATTGTTGTATAACAATCCATAACAACTAACCTAAAAATAACTTTCATGTGACCTTGTAGTGGATCGTGCATATGAATCCACTGTGATATCTTCAAACAGAAGTAGTTAATAAAAGCACAGATGCTGTTGCATGCTCACAACATCATTTCTTCTATCTTAACCCATTCAGGTTCCGTGGTTTTCACGAGAGAAATGTTCACCTCCCATTCATTAGCCTATAACTTTATCACTACTTATCACAATGAACTGATCTATATCTTGTTTTTTCCGCCACCAATTAGGCTTTCTTTGGGGTGTACATTTTGCTAAGAGCCACTTTACTGTAAACGCATTTTAACAGGAAGAATAAGAAAAAAATGGAAAAATTCATTATTTCTCAGTTTTCAGCCATTATAGTTTTAAAATAATACATGCCTCCATAATTAAAACTCACGTATTGTATATGCCCATATGTCCCGGTTATTACACCATTAAAATTATGTCCCTATCACAATGTATAGCGACAATATTTTATTTGGAAATAAAGGTGCATTTTTTCCATTTTGCATCCATCACTATTAACAAGTTTAAAATAAAAAAAATATAGAAATATTTCATCTTTACATTGATATTTAAAAAGTTTAGACCCTTAGGTAAATATTTACATGTTTTTTTTTTTTTTAATTGTAATGGTTTTTTTTATTTATAGTAAACATTTTATTTGGGTAGTTTTGGGAGGGTGGGGGGTAAACAATAGATTTATAATGTAAATGTGTGTTGATTTTAATTCATTTTTATTTTCAGGTGTAGTATTACTTTTTGGCCACAAGATGGCGGCCATGAGTTTGTTTACATGACGTCACTCTAAGCGTAACACACGCTTAGAGTGGTGCATCAGGAAATGAATGGCCAGAAAAGGCGCAGCTTCCGAGAGAAGCGGTCGCTTTTTCAGCGGGGGAGAGGAATCAGTGATCGGACTTCATAGTCCGATACATTGATTCCCTGGCTACCGAATCCACGGCCGGGAGTGCGCGTGCACGCGCGCGATCGGCCGCGGGGGCGCGCGGTAGCGCACATGGTTTCTGGACGTAGTTTCTACGTCCAGAAACCAAAACACGTTAACTACCTAACGACAGCGTCAAGCCAATGGGCGTGACCGCAGCGGCAGCCTCAGGACCGCCTAACGCCGATTGGAGTCAAGTCCTGGAGCTGCAGTTTAGCAGGGAACACATGCGCACATGCGCAATCGTTCCCTGCCAGTTCACGGAGCTCGGCTCTGTGATCAGCTTGCTAGCCGCGATCTAGCAGGCTATTAGGAGCCGACAGGGGAAAGAATTCCCCTTTGTTTACATTTGTACAGCGCTGCGATCTCCTGCAGCGCTGTACAAGGGACACTCGGCTGTCCCTCAGAGTGGCTCGTTCTGCGTGGCCTCTCATAGGCTGATACCTATGAGAGGCGGGGAACAGTGCCGATCGCTATCCTATGGCGATTTAGGGGGGAAGGGAAGAAAGATGGAAAGAAAAGCCTCCTTTCTGTCAATTAAAAAAAAAAAAAGTTTGCAGCATTGGTTAAAGTGTACCTGAGATGGTGGGGAGAAAAAAATATACATACCTAGGGGTTCATCAAGCCCTCATCCATGGCGATCACTCCCTCGCCATACTCCGCCGCCTACTGGATTTTCTTAATTTGGTCCAGGAAAATCCTCCAGTTGGCACAGGCGCAGTCTGACTGCACGTGTTCCCCCGTCGCGCTCCTGTGACCCGTTGTGTGCAATTTTATTGTGTAAGCGCAGAACTCTTCTGGCCACGGGAGTGTGAGGGGGCGTGTGAGAAGCCATGCCATGCACGCGCAGAACGCCGCAAAATGGAGAACTTTCTGGGGCTCATTTCAGAAGATCTGGGAGGGGGAGGAAGACGGCGAGGGAGCGATCGGCTAGGAGGGGGCTGGAGGAAGCCCCAGGTACAGTAGGTATATTCCCCCCCCCGCCATCTCAGATTCACCTTAACTAGCCTCAACAAAATTCTGCGGTCCTAATTGGTTACTGAACAGCAAAGTCACCGCTGCACTTGCTGACTACTAAATGATTACTCCTTGCCCCTCCCTTCTGTTGACTCATTCAGTAAGTGGAGAGAAGACAGCATGAGTCATCAGAACAGGAGAGAGCCTGCTAAGTCCTCTTAAAGGAATACTTAAGTCACTAAAAAAAATGACTTTTACTCACCTGGGGCTCCCCTCAGCCCCCTGCAGCTGAACGGTGCCCTTGCCGTGTCCCTCCGATGCGCCTGGTCTCGCCGCGGCCACTTCCGGTTTGGTCGTCACCGGCCGACAGGCTGTGAACGCGGCTGATTATCCGCGTCCCCGGTTGCAATAGCGCCCTCTATAATGCTATTGCGTCTGGGGACGCGGATAATCAGCCGCGTTCACAGCCTGTCGGCCGGTGACGGCCAAACCGGAAGTGGCCGCCGGCGAGACCAGGCGCATCGGAGGGACACGGCGAGGGCACCGTTCAGCTGCAGGGGGCTGAGGGGAGCCCCAGGTGAGTAAAAGTCATTTTTTTTTAGTGACTTAAGTATTCCTTTAAAGGGTACCTGAACTGACATGTGACATAAATATGTGTATGTACAGGGACATTCCTGCTTATAAAGTAAAGTTCTGGGGAGCAAGATGGCAGCTGCATGTGTTGGGGAGGACTGGTCAAACTTGTTTTATGTTCTGTTGAAATGCTAAAAAAGTAGGTTTAGTGTTTTTTTTTGTCTTAGCTGAATTACACAATCTTTCACACTGACACAGTTCAGAACTATAAATATGTGATTTTTTTTTTTATCAATTCCTTGCTCTTAGAAGCTATTCTTTGCCAGGCAAGAGTTTTATGGCTTTAATTAGTTATCAGTGATGGTCCCAACTAGAGAAAAAGTGTAGCTTGAATACCTGAATGTTTAACTCTTTCAGCGAGAAAAAGAAAAAAATGAACACAGCAAAGTTCTCTATCCACTCTGAAAGCTATATTGGTCCTCTTCTCTGGCAGGAGATACACTTTAGGCCCTATTTACAAGTACACTTAATGCGTTGCATTGAGTTGCACTGCTTTGCTTCCCATTTGCCAAAATGGGACGTAACACGTTAAAGGTGTACTATGGAGGCTGCCATGTTTATTTCCTTTTAAACAATACCAGTTGCCTGGCAGCCCTGCTGGTCTGTTTGGCTGCAGAAGTGTCTGAATAACACCAGAAACAAGCATGCAGCTAATCTGTCAAATGTGACAATAATGTCAGAAACACCTGATTTGCTGCATGCTTGAAAGTATTAGAGGCAGAGGGTCAGCAGGGCTGCCAGGCAACTGGTATTGTTTAAAAGGAAATAAACATGGCAGCCTCCATATACCTCTCGCTACAGTTGTCCTTTAAGTGTAAATAGGGCCTTAAAGTGAACCTGAATGTATGGTATATGTATAGTACTGATGATAAATTAATAATTAGACATATAGATAAGTGTCTCATGTTTTTACTTTCAGTTTTATAGCTTTATTTTTAAGAATGCATCAGACTTCTCTCCTCCGTTTTCTCATCGGGTTCCCGTCTGGAGCAGATGCGCTTTCACCATAGGTTTCTATGGAAACTGCATCCGCTATCTGGTACAAAATGCAGCAGGTAGGGACTTTGCGTTCCTTTCACTGCAAGTGGGAACCGATCCATGCTGTTCATGAAATGGACTGACTTCAACCAGCTGTCGGCCATCTCTTTTATGGTGGCCATACACAATACAATAAAAACGTTCGATTATCCAGTTTTTTCGATCTAAACAATCAAATCGAATGAAAGTTGAAAATATTATTTTTTTCGATCAAGAAATTCGAACGATTATCCCGTTTTTTCGAGAAAAATCTGATCGGACATGCTGGAAAAATTTTTATATTCGATCTAACGGAATAATCGAACTAAATTATCGAATCGAAAAAAAAATGAAAAATTGTACCATGTATGGCCACCATTACACAGATAACAACTCAAGTTTTTTAACTCTTTCTGTACTGGAAAACAGAAATGGACTTCAGAAAATGTCTTGGTGGGGCCAGTGCCATATGTGTATATGTTTATCTCATCAAGGGGTATATGCAATAATCTGTGATAAGCAGAATAATGTGCGTAAAGTTTTACTGCACGATAAGTAGGGCATACATTACATGGAATGCGTTACACTCCACTCATCGTGCAATAAGACTTTATACACGTCATTCAGCTAATTGCATACACCCCAATATGTCACTTCAGGTATGTTTTAACCCCCCTGGCGGTATTCCCGAGCTGAGCTCGGGCTGGGTTTCACTTACCCAGAGTGGTATGCTCGAGCTCAGCTAGAGCTGGCCCAAATCCGCAGCATGCTGCTGTTTCCTGAGTCCCGCGCACGATCAGCACTGCCAGTGGGACCCAGGCATTTCCCCGGCCCCTGGGATCCCCTTCTGCTCCGATCTTTTTCCGGAGATCCCCAGCGGCCATTCAGGACGGCTGAGCGGCGGTGGGGCGTGACGTCAGGCGGAGTGATGTCATTGGGGGTGGGGAAAAAATTTAAAGTGATGCACGCCCACGTGTATATATATATATATAAGCAAAGGGATGAGCAGCACAAACCGATTTTTATGCAATACTATGCAAAGCATGCACGCAGCACTGGAGAACCCCAATCTCCATAAGAAATATATAAATACAGAGGGTGCTGCAGCACACAACAGGAAAATAGTGACAGGGGCTCTTGGTTACGCTTTAACGCGTTTAAGCTCACCAACTGCGCCAAAGTGTCCCCGATCTGGTGAGTCCTACTCTAACCAGGCAAAAATGCTCGTTTTTATCAGCGTTCTAGTGGGAACCATGCCAAAAGCCCAGGGGTCAGCTAAATGGGAGAAATGAAATTAAAAACACCTCACCTTCTACTAGCTACTAACTGAACTATGAGCACCGCTCATTTATATGCTTAACTGTGCTAGAGATGGGTGTGGTTATGCACGCTCACAGGGGAAAATAATATAAGCAAAGGGATGAGCAGCACAAACCGATTTTTATGCAATACTATGCAAAGCATGCACGCAGCACTGGAGAACCCCAATCTCCATAAGAAATATATAAATACAGAGGGTGCTGCAGCACACAACAGGAAAATAGTGACAGGGGCTCTTGGTTACGCTTTAACGCGTTTAAGCTCACCAACTGCGCCAAAGTGTCCCCGATCTGGTGAGTCCTACTCTAACCAGGCAAAAATGCTCGTTTTTATCAGCGTTCTAGTGGGAACCATGCCAAAAGCCCAGGGGTCAGCTAAATGGGAGAAATGAAATTAAAAACACCTCACCTTCTACTAGCTACTAACTGAACTATGAGCACCGCTCATTTATATGCTTAACTGTGCTAGAGATGGGTGTGGTTATGCACGCTCACAGGGGAAAATAATATAAGCAAAGGGATGAGCAGCACAAACCGATTTTTATGCAATACTATGCAAAGCATGCACGCAGCACTGGAGAACCCCAATCTCCATAAGAAATATATAAATACAGAGGGTGCTGCAGCACACAACAGGAAAATAGTGACAGGGGCTCTTGGTTACGCTTTAACGCGTTTAAGCTCACCAACTGCGCCAAAGTGTCCCCGATCTGGTGAGTCCTACTCTAACCAGGCAAAAATGCTCGTTTTTATCAGCGTTCTAGTGGGAACCATGCCAAAAGCCCAGGGGTCAGCTAAATGGGAGAAATGAAATTAAAAACACCTCACCTTCTACTAGCTACTAACTGAACTATGAGCACCGCTCATTTATATGCTTAACTGTGCTAGAGATGGGTGTGGTTATGCACGCTCACAGGGGAAAATAATATAAGCAAAGGGATGAGCAGCACAAACCGATTTTTATGCAATACTATGCAAAGCATGCACGCAGCACTGGAGAACCCCAATCTCCATAAGAAATATATAAATACAGAGGGTGCTGCAGCACACAACAGGAAAATAGTGACAGGGGCTCTTGGTTACGCTTTAACGCGTTTAAGCTCACCAACTGCGCCAAAGTGTCCCCGATCTTTGGCGCAGTTGGTGAGCTTAAACGCGTTAAAGCGTAACCAAGAGCCCCTGTCACTATTTTCCTGTTGTGTGCTGCAGCACCCTCTGTATTTATATATTTCTTATGGAGATTGGGGTTCTCCAGTGCTGCGTGCATGCTTTGCATAGTATTGCATAAAAATCGGTTTGTGCTGCTCATCCCTTTGCTTATATTATTTTCCCCTGTGAGCGTGCATAACCACACCCATCTCTAGCACAGTTAAGCATATAAATGAGCGGTGCTCATAGTTCAGTTAGTAGCTAGTAGAAGGTGAGGTGTTTTTAATTTCATTTCTCCCATTTAGCTGACCCCTGGGCTTTTGGCATGGTTCCCACTAGAACGCTGATAAAAACGAGCATTTTTGCCTGGTTAGAGTAGGACTCACCAGATCGGGGACACTTTGGCGCAGTTGGTGAGCTTAAACGCGTTAAAGCGTAACCAAGAGCCCCTGTCACTATTTTCCTGTTGTGTGCTGCAGCACCCTCTGTATTTATATATTTCTTATGGAGATTGGGGTTCTCCAGTGCTGCGTGCATGCTTTGCATAGTATTGCATAAAAATCGGTTTGTGCTGCTCATCCCTTTGCTTATATTATTTTCCCCTGTGAGCGTGCATAACCACACCCATCTCTAGCACAGTTAAGCATATAAATGAGCGGTGCTCATAGTTCAGTTAGTAGCTAGTAGAAGGTGAGGTGTTTTTAATTTCATTTCTCCCATTTAGCTGACCCCTGGGCTTTTGGCATGGTTCCCACTAGAACGCTGATAAAAACGAGCATTTTTGCCTGGTTAGAGTAGGACTCACCAGATCGGGGACACTTTGGCGCAGTTGGTGAGCTTAAACGCGTTAAAGCGTAACCAAGAGCCCCTGTCACTATTTTCCTGTTGTGTGCTGCAGCACCCTCTGTATTTATATATATATATATATATGTGTGTGTGTGTGTGTGTGTGTGTGTACCGACCGATGTCTGCCTGGATTTTAGTATATGTCCTGCCGAAGCGAGGACTGTCTGCCTGGATTTTGACCACCCTCTGCCTGCTGCCTGCACCGACGTCTGCATGGAGTTTGACTTCTCTCTGCCTGCTGCCTGCACTGACCTCTGCCTGGATTTTGACTACTCTGCCTGCCGCCTGCACCAACCTCTACCTGGATTTTGACTACTCTCTGCCTGCACCGACCTCTGCCTGGATTGTGACTACTCTCTGCCTGCTGCCTGTACCGACCTCTGCCTGGATTTTGACTACTCTCTGTCTTCTTATTTGTACAGTTTCACAATTTTTTAAGTTTATTCATAAATTTCATTAACCCAACAATTTTGTGTTTCAGTCTTTTATTTATATGCGGAATGTCTACCAGGCTTTTATTCTGGCATATTTTGGTGAGTTATGACTTAAAGAGAACCCGAGGCGGGGTTCTTACAACACAATCCCCATACAGAGACTGGGTCTGCCTATAGAGCCCAGCCTCTGTTGCTATATAGCTTCCCCGAAAGCCCCCCCCCTGCGCGCTACGAGACCCCACACAGCCGCGCTATGCTGCTGTGTTTACCTCACTAATGTCAGCCACCTGCATCGCTCTGGTCCCCGCCCGCGTCCCTTCCCTCCAATCAGCAGCGAGGGAAGGGACGTGGGCGGCGACCGGAGCGATTCAGGAGGCGGGGGAGCGGCGAGACTGGCATTAGTGAGGTAAACACAGCACGTTGCGACACGCTGCGTGTCGACAGCGCGGCTGTGATTAATGGGGTCTCACAGCGCGCAGGGGGGGCTTTGGAGGAAGCTATATAGCAACAGAGGCTGGGCTCTATAGGCAGACCCAGCCTCTGTATGGGGATTGCGATGTAAGAACCCCGCCTCGGGTTCTCTTTAAGAATCGGAGGCCTAAAATTCCAGACAGAAATGCACCGCCAGGGAGGTTAAAGCGGACCTGAACTCAGAACTTCCTCTCTGCTCTAAAAGATAAGCAACAGCATAATAACCTTTAAAGAAACATTTTTTTGTTACAGCTGATACCAATCCTGCAATAAATCTGCAGTGTGTCTACTTATTGCTTTCATCAACGCAAACATATTGTTACCATCCTGCGTTTACAAATTGGCCTCTCAGCCATGGCAGTCAGCTGAAACAGCTGGAAGATCAAATTACAACTTGTGATTAGTCAGTCACATATGAGGGGGCATTAGACATGCTAAGCTCTCTAAAAACATACAGGGTTTGTTGCTCTATGTTTTTCATCCTGTTCAAGAGTTCAGGTCCACCTTAGCTTGAAATTAGTGGTTAATATATGTAAGGAGTGGTCAATACACAAATGTAATGTAAATCCATTGACATTTGTGATAATAGGGTGAGGAGTTGATAGGGAGATGATAGGGTGAGGAGTTCCCCGCTGGCTCATTATATAAAGCAGATCTAATCAGTTGCAGTTTCAGTCAGTTACAAGGCGTTGCAAGCTTGAGGCTGGGAGCACACACAGCATAACTGCGTTTTATGTCATGTTTTATGTTAAAGGGACACTGTAGGGGGGTCGGGGGAAAATGAGTTGAAGTTACCTGGGGCTTCTAATGGTCCCCCGCAGACATCCTGTGCTGCGCAGCCGCTCACCGATGCTCCGGCCTGCCTCCGGTTCACTTCTGGAATTTCAGACTTTAAAGTCTGAAAACCACTGCGCCTGCGTTGCTGTGTTCTCGCTCCTGCTGATATCACCAGGAGTGTACTGCGCAAGCCCAGCATGGTCTGTGTCTGCGCCATGCGCTCCTGGTGACATCAGCGGGAGCAAGGACACGGCAATGCAGGCGCAGTGGTTTTCAGACTTTAAAGTCTGAAATTCCAGAAGTGAACCGGAGGCGGGGCCGGAGCATCGGTGAGTGGCTGCGCAGGCACAGGAAGTCTGTGGGGGACCATTAGAAGCCCAGGGTAACTTCAACTAATTTTTCCCCCGACACCCCTACAGTATCCTTTTAATGTTGTGTGCGTTTGCGATGCATTTTTCATGCGTTTTAATGCGCATGCAGTTCACATATGCAAAACCCATATGCGTTTTGTGTGCGTTTACCATGTATTTGTAGATTTCCAATTATGCAAATCAGTAGGAAGGCAACAGGGAGCGGAAATACAGCAAAAAAAAAAAATGGGGGTGAAGAATGCATGAAAAACGCATACCATTGCGTTCCCATTGACTTTCATTATGTGCATTTTTGATGGGTCTATGAATATTATGCAACAAAACCAGCGTTTTTAAAAGCGCAGATTTGAAAATACATGCGTTTTTTCCTGCGGCCCATAGAATTCCATTAGCGGCAAGAACGCAGAGTTTTACTCAACGCTAGCGTTTCTGCTATGTGTGCACCCAGCCTGAGGCAGGGAAATCACTTGACTGTTTTCTGCACAGAACTCATGTTAATGAATGGGCTAGCTCACACATAGAGGGCTGGTGCACACCAAAGCGGTTATGAAGCGTTTTTTAAAACTCTTGCAGGTAGAAAACCGCTTGGCTTATGAAAGTGAATGGGATGGTGCACACCAGAGGGGTTCGTTTTTCCCCCAAATGCAAACTTCTGTCCTGCAGCATTTTTTAGATTTCTGAGGCATTTCTGCCTCAATGTTAGGTATAGGAAAGTGGAAAATCGCTCTGAAAAACGCTAGATCTGAGCAGTTTTCCAGGCGTTTTTGTTACAGAAGCTGTACAGTAACAGCTTTATTGTAACAATATATGAAATCTGCTACACAGAAACGCTAGGCATGTTAACCCTTAGGGCCCATTTCCACTAGTGCGGTGCGGAATCGCCGCATATCACCGCTGACAAAATCGCATGCGGATGCGATTTCGCATGCGTTTTTTGCCGCGATTTCGCATGCGATTTCGCATAGGCAGGGTATATGCGATTTTAACCATGTCACTGCCTGTGTCAATTTACATTACTTTTAATGCGAAATCGCACGCGAAATCGCGGGAAAAAACGCATGCAAAAAACGCATTCGATTTCCCTATTAAATACATTGCCTGCGATTCGCCTGCATTCCACACGCAGGTGAATTCTGCAGGGTCTACCGTGCAGAAAAATCCTGCACATAAAAACGCAAATGAAAACTGACAAGTGGAAACAGTCCCATCCACTTGTATTGCTTATGCGAATCTGCATGCGTTGTCTGCATGCGAATTCGCGCTAGTGGAAACAGGCCCTTAGGGCCCTTTCACACCAGAGGACTTTATCAGCGTTTTAACGCCACAGCCGAAGTTGGCGTTTTCTAAGGTAAAATGAAAGTCCATAGACTTTCATTTTACCTTTCACATCTAACTCGGCGTTTTGGATCGTTGCGTTTCAACGCTCCCAGGAGCTTTTTCAGGGCTGTTTACAGCCCAAGTTGGCTGTTGGCGTTTCAATGATAGTCAATGGAAAACGCCAACTTCAGCGTTTTCAAAGCGTTTTACAGCTGACTTGTTCACTTATTTTTATAGAAAAAAAAAAAAGGACGTTTTCATATGAGCTGTAAAACGTTTTCAAAACGATTTGAAAACGCTTTGAAAACGCTATGAATTGGCGTTGAGCAAAAGGCTGACTTTCAGCCTTTTCTACCGCAGCCTCTAGTGTGAAAGAGCCCTTAGGGCTCTTTCACACTGCAGGCAGCGGTAAAAGGCTAAAACACTGCGTTTTGGCTGCAAGGCGTTTTTAAGGCGTTTTCAAGGCGTTTTTAAGGCGTTTTAACGCCAATACATTAGTATCAATTGTAATGAGAAACGCCACGGTCAGCCCTAAAAAAGCTCCTGGGAGCTTCAAAACGCAACGCTCCAAAACGCAGCGTTAAGTGTGAAAGGTAAAATGAAAGTCTATGGACTTTCATTTACCTAGGAAAACGCTAACTTCGGCCGTGGCGTTAAAACGCCCAAAAAGCCCTCTGGTGTGAAAGGGCCCTAAGGCTCTATTCACACCTGCGTTTTCAAAACGCCGGCAATTTTTTCCAGTGTTTTGCAGGAGTGATTTTTCCACGCGGAAAAAAATCACTGAACACTGCCGCGATTTTGGCGCGATCGCGTTTTGTGCTTCTATAGCACTGAAACACAATCGCCTGGAAATCGCGTGAACATGGTGCAGACTACGCGTTTGGCGTTTTTGGGCGATTTGCGCAAATCACCCAAGTAAGAACGGGCCCATAGGGTTTCATTACGCTAGCGCTTTTGAAAAGCACTAGCGTTTGAGTGTTTTGCCAAAATCGCAGCAAAACGCTGTAGTGTAAACGGTGCCTCAACATGCCTAGAATCGCTCTGAAAATCTTCTTCAAAAGCTTCTAGCGTTTTGTGGATCTGCTAGGTTTTTGGTGTGCACTGTCCCAAAGAGAGTCTGAAGCCTCCAAAAATACCTGTTTTTACTTCACAGGCCTCTTCAGCATTAATACCCATACTCGCAACCTCCAGAGGGAAACACGCGCCACTGAGTGGAAATTGAGGAAAACTCGACTTAACCAGGATTTCCTACAGTACAAGACTAACCTGCTGCAGTTCCACACTGCCTTTGCCGATGCGAAGCAGGAATACTTTACCAAGCTCATTGGAGCACAAGCTTCCAAACCCCGGCGTCTTTTTGCCACTTTCAACTCCCTGCTTAAACTCACCCCACCATCCTCTGTTTCCTCCCTCTCTGCCACAGATTTAGCCACCCACTTCGCCAACAAAATTATCTCCATCCGTCAGGAAATATCAAATCTTAAATCTTCACCTCCCTCCCAGCTCCTCCTCCACCCTATCCTCCCCTCACCTCCTTCACTCTTACTACCACTGAGGAAGTCAACCACCTACTGCAGACTTCCCATACCACTACCTCCCCCCTTGACCCCATCCCTTCTGATTTACTCCAGCCTCACTTCACGGTTTTGGCCCCAGGCCTTACTACCCTGTTTAACCTCTCCCTATCCACAGGCACCTTCCCCTCTGACTTCAGGCAGCCCACTGTACTACCCCTGCTCAAGAAACCTTCCCTCGACCCCTCGCTACCCTGCAACTACCGCCCTATCTCCCTCCTCCCCTTTGCCTCAACACTCCTTGAGCGTCTGGTTCACAAACGCCTGACCCAGTACCTCAATGCCAACTCACTGCTAGACCCGCTGCAATTTGGATTTCAGCCTGCCCTCTCAACCGAAACGGCTCTCACCAAAGTGGTCAATGACCTTGCCTTAGCTAAAGCAGAAGGTAAATACTCCATTCTCCTCCTCCTTGACCTGTCAGCAGCTTTTGACACAGTAGATCATCCCCTACTCCTCCAGTCCATGAGCATTCACGACCTCGCCCTGACCTGGCTTTCATCCTACCTCTCCAACCGCTCCTTCACAACATCCTTCAATGAGTCCTCATCCACCCCCAACCACCTCTCGGTGGGAGTCCCCCAAGGCTTGGTCCTTGGCCCCCTACTGTTCTCCCTTTACACATCCTCCATTGGCAAGGTTATCTCCTCCATGGGTTTTAACTATCATCTGTATGCAGATGACACCCAGATCTACCTCCACAACCCTGACATATCCCCCACTACCATGGACAAGGTGTCCTCCTGCCTATCAGCCATCTCCTCCTGGATGTCTGCTAAGTTCCTGAAACTAAATCTAGACAAAACGGAATTTATGATCTTCCCACCCCGGCAATCCCTGAACCTCCCAGATGTGCTTGTCACTGTTAACCACACTACCATTTGCCCTACCGCTCAAGCCCGCTGTCTGGATGTCACCCTGGACTCCGCACTCTCCTTCACTCCCCACATCCAAAACCTCACAAAGTCCTGCAACTTCCACCTTTGTAACATCTGCAAGATCCGCCCTTTCCTGCCACCACCAAGAAACTCCTCATCCATGCCCTCATAATTTCCCTCCTTGACTACTGCAATGCCCTTCTGTCTGGTCTCCCTATCACCCGAATTGCCCCGTTGCAATCCATCATGAATGCAGCAGCCAGAATTATCCACTCCTCCCATCGCTCCATCAGGGCGGCTTCCCTCTACGTGAATCCCTCCACTGGCTTCCTATCCAGTCCAGAATCAGATTCAAGATACTGTGTCTGACCTACAAATCTGTCCACAAAACCTGTCCAACCTACATTTATGATCTTACTCAGAAGTACACACCTAGCCGCTCACTCTGCTCCTCCAATGAACTTCGCCTGACCGTCCCCCGCATCACCCAGTCCCATGCATGCCTCCAGGACTTCTCAAGAGCTGCTCCAACACTATGGAACTCCCTACCTCCACCCGTTACAGCAGCCCCCTCCTTCAACATCTTCAAGAAGGCCCTCAAAACTCACCTTTTCACTCTGGCCTACCACCCCTCACAAGTGCTCCAAAACAGCTGAATTCTGGACCCCTACCTTTCGTGTCCCTACCTCTCCCTCTAGATTGTAAGCCTTTGGGCAGGGTCCTCCTCCTTTTGTGTCCTACCTGATCATGCACCGCCATTACTGTGCACCCATGCTATGCATTTGAGTGAACCAAACTTGCCTAATCTCCATGCTCCCCTCCAGTGACTAAGCATTACCTTGTACTCATACTGTGCTGCGTGATCTGGTATTTCTTGTATTCCTGTATTGTCATATTGCTGTATGTCACCCCTAAATATTGTCTGTAACCTAAACTAATGTCCAGCGCTGCATAATATGTTTCCGCTTTATAAATACAATAAATAAATGAATTAATGCCCTAGCTGAAGTGCTGCATCCCCGCGGCTGAGCACTCAAATGAATATTTGGGACTCCATCCAGGTAGAGGCAGAGCTTTGGGCAGTAGCTCTGCCTCTACTCACGTCAATCTGCGCGGATCTCCGCCTCTCCGCGCAGATTGAGGCGAAAGGAGGCAAAGCTACAGCGTTAAGCTCTGCCCCCCCGGGCAGCAAAATCCACGACCTGGATCTTGGGGGTATTAATTGAGCTTTCAGCGGCGAGGATGCAGCGTTTCAGTTAGGGCATCAATGCTGAAGAGACCTGTAAAGTAAAAACAGGTTTTTTTTTGGAGGCTTCAGACTCTCTTTAACCTCCCTGGCGGTATATTAAAAACCGCCAGGGGGCAGCGCAGCCGTTTTTTTTTTAAATCATGTAGCGAGCCTAGGGCTCGCTACATGATAGCCGCTGCTCAGCGGCATCCCCCCAGCCCCGCGGATCGCCTCCGGCGATAGGCGTTCGGGGTTACCACCAGGAAGGTTAATGCATTTTTAGCATGCCGAAAAACATTCTGCAGGATAATTCTGCACATTTTGTCAGTTTGCTCTAGTTGCTGTAGAACAACGTGCATGTTTTCCTGCATAGAAACACACTTGGTATGCAGAAAACGCATGCAGAAAAACACGTGCAGAAAACTGATAGACAAGCGTGTTCCCTGCCTTACACTGACATCACATACTGCAAAGCCATGTGAGCTAAAACCAATACTGGATGACAATTTATTTGTCATGGTTTTGACAAATGACTTTAATTTTATGTTTTTGTAAATTAGTTCTGGCTTGGTCCAGAGGTCTCTCTAAGCAGCAGGCACTGGATCTGCTAAATTGATATTGGCTTTCTCTGTAGCAATCACAGTTGTTATTCTATTCTGTAATATCCAGCAATGACTTCCTGGAGCTGTATTCTTATTATTTAGCACAGTCACTTGCCTGGATGTCCAGGTCTGACGAGAGTGCTCGGCACATGCGCACAATGTCAAGATGCGTAGTATGTGCAGAGCGCTCCTGATCACGGTAGCGTGATCAATAACACAAGCCACTGGGCCTAGCGCACTGCTGCTGACCTGGAAGCAGCTTTTATTTACGCTTATGAAAGAACATGGGGGGGGGAGGGGGCAGAGGTGAACAGGGGGAGCGATGGGCATGAGGACTGCTCCCTATACATGCCTGCTCCCCCCCCCCCCCCCACCCGTTCTAACAAGTTTCTTCGCCGCAGTTATCCTTTAAAGAGAAACTTTACCCCCAGATTGCACTTCATTCCATAGATAGATCATCAGGGAAATCTGTATGGCTGATATTGTGGTGAAACCCCTCCCACAGTGTGATGTCATGACCTAGGTCCTGACAGTTTGCAGTCTGTGAATCTCGTTGCATTGTTTATGAGTGAGAGTAGGTTCACAGTCATTTTAAAAATGTATCTGTGGCTCCGTTTATTGGCCCGGATCAAAAATGGAGCCACGGATACCAATGTTAAAAATAGCAGCGCTCTTCGCTCAAATTAAAAACGGATCCGTGTGTGTTCAGGGGGAACCGTGTAGAAAACCTGAACGGACGGTCCGGATTTGCATGGACCCCGGATACACGGAGGAAGAAAATCAATAGGGAAACAGATCCTCCTCTACACAGGCAGCTTTGGACACAGAAACGGATCCGTTTTCTGTGTCCCAGCCTGTGGGTGGGGAGGGGCCGCCATGCTGGAGGGGATAGCAGCCAGGATGGGGGTGACAGCGGTCGGCGTGGGTCATCCCCCCTCCCTCACCTGGGTTCCCCCGTTCCCGCTCCCCCTCCAGCTACTTGCACAAAAGTTGTTATAATGTATGTAGGCAGCGAGTGGGGAAGCTTACCTTCTTTACTTCCTCCGCTCGCCGCGTCACTTCCTACAAAGCGGCGAGCGATGGAACGCAAAGAGAGAAGGTAAGCTTCCCCGCTTGCTGCCTACAAACATTATAACATCGAGACTCAGCAGACCAGGCAACATTTTTCCAGTCTTTAACTGTCCAATTTTGATGAGCTCGTACAAACTGTAGCCTCTTTTTCCTATTTGTAGTGGAGATGAGTGGTTCCCGGTGGGATCTTCTGCTCTTGTAGACCATCTGCCTCAAGATTGTACGTGTTGTGGCTTCACAAATGCTTTGCTGCATACCTCGGTTGTAACGAGTGGTTATTTCAGTCAACGTTGCTTTTCTATCAGCTTGAATCAGTTGGCCCATTCTCCTCTGACCTCTAGCATCAACGAGGCATTTTCACCCACAGGACTGCCGCATACTGGATGTTTTTCCCTTTTCACACCATTCTTTGTAAACCCTAGAAATGGTTGTGCGTGAAAATCCCAGTAACTGAGCAGATTGTGAAATACCGGCCCGTCTGGCACCAACAACCATGCCATGCTCAAAATTGCTTAAATCACCTCTTTCCCATTCTGACATTCAGTTTGGAGTTCAGGAGATTGTCTTGACCAGGACCACACCCCTGAATGCATTGAAGCAACTGCCATGTGATTGGTTGATTAGATAACTGCATTAATGAGAAATTAAACAGGTGTTCCTAATAATCCTTTAGGTGAGTGTATTTTTTTTATTTATTTGCAATTGCAAAAAACTGAGTGAGACTCAAGCCCACTCAGGCTGAAGTTGATTCAAAATTGAGTGGTGCAAGGCAGAAAAACTATCACAACTCTCCAATCAGTTACTAAACAGGGCATTATTGATCATCTGTGCAGCACGGTGGCGTAGTGGTTAGCTCTCTCGCCTTGCAGCACTGGGTCCCTGGTTCGAATCCCAGCCAGGGCACTATCTGCAAAGAGTTTGTATGTTCTCTCCGTGTGTTTCCTCCGGGCACTCCAGTTTCTTCCCACATTCCAAAAACATACGGATATGTTAATTGGCTCCCCCTAAAAAAAAATTGGCCCTAGACTACAGTACTTACACTACATAATATAGACATATGGCAATGGTAGGGATTAGATTGTGAGCTCCTTTGAGGGACAGTTAGTGACAAGATATATATATATACACTGTACAGCGCTGCGTAGTATGTCGGCGCTATATAAATACTAAATTATAATAATAATAATCTGTGGAGCGGGTGCTTGTCACACAAAGGGTGTCATTAGAGCTGGACTGGTAGCCACAGAAATGGAATGGTAAAACGCACAAAGCGAATGACAGCACAAATAATGATGGGGAATTACAGGGATACGAACTAAGCAACAAACTGTGTACTACCGGTAAGAGCACTGAGACAAACTATATACAGACAACAGTAACCTAGACAAGACTGACTGGAGGAGAACAAGCAGAGACTGGATAGGAGAAGCCAGTGCTAGATGTGTATGAGTGAGGGCAAACAGGTCACTAGAGATGAGTCCTGTCACATGATGGAGCGACTGGGGGAAGAGGGAGGCTGGGAGACATACACAACAACACTAGATAAGGACATCAGGACAGTGAGATAGAGGGAGCAAGGGGCCCACCTACTTTCAAGCGCTACACTGATGAAAGTGAATGAAGGTGAACCTACAGGAACCACTGCAATATGGCCACATCACAATCGGGGTCCTGAAGCATTTTTGGAACAATTGAGCTCCAATGCAAAGAATAGGAGCGCTGCAAAATCGTTTTAGAGTTGTTTTTCAAAAGTGATTTTGCAGCGACATTGTGGGCAATTTTCATTTTAGCCAGAGCCATCTACAAGGCAATTCCAGGCAGTTGTCTATAGCCTGGAGAGAGTATAGGGGCCTGGTGGATGCTAGCCCCTACCAAATCTTACACACACAAAAAAAAGCTAGAGGACCATCAGTGGTGGGCAAAAACTGCTATCTTGCTTAGGGCCCCATTTCATCTTAATTCTGATTTCAATTACTTGCCGGGTCTGCCGATTTCCATTCCCGACGGCTTCCGGTGCGTAGCCCGCCCCCTATTTGTGCTTCTCTATTTGGAGATAGAAGCACCAATGATCTCTTGTGTTGGGGGTGGGGGTGGGGCAAGGCCAATGCACTGAAAGCTGGCCGAAATTGTCCTCAGAAGACCCAGCTAGTAGTTTAAACTTTAGCGCTGTACAAATGCCGGCAGTAAATTGTGTAGCGCTTCCAATCGCCATACAAACGATAGCAAAACCGCTGAGGGTTTGCTACAGCAGAAGGTACAGATTGGAAAACATAAATCGCAGTCATAAATGGATGAAAAATGATAACCAATTTCAGATGAAGTCCATCCATTGGAATGAACAACAATTGACAGGGAAACCGATGAATATTTCGATCTTTTGTTGCCAATTGCCAGTCTCAGGCCCTTCTCATTTCAAGCAATCCGATCACTATTATGAGATCAGACAGTCCATCGTATATAAAAATTATACCATTTTAATGGTCACAGTATTTCTGATTTTTTACAAATGCGTCTGACACTAAACATTTCTCCTTTTTTGCCTACTTTGAGGTAATCGATTGTCCATTTATTTGGGTGCATTTCCATAGACAATAAAAAACAGCCATTTCACCTACTGATATTGGCCAGTTTGACGAATCATTATCAGAACAAAATAATTATTTTGGCTAAAAACCCAATCAGTCATGACAGAGTCTATTGCTGAGCATTGGGGTGGCCATACATCTCTCGATCTTCCATCAGACAAATCCCTCTCTGATCAAATCTGATCAGAGGGATCTATTGACTGCCCATGCACTGCATACAGATTTCCATTGGATTTCAGCATTAATTCTATTGGAAATCGTCTTAGCGGTGCCGCCTCTGCCGGCCCGGATGCTGGCAGATTCCCCCCATCCCGACCCCCCCCCCCCCCGGCCCAAGGTGAGTGTTGTGGACTCACCTGTGAGACTGAGCCATCCAGAGCACCTGTATCCCTAGACACTGCCGCATGTAGTGACATCAGTACATGCAGTAATGTCACATGGCACAGGTGCTCACAGTGACAATTCAAAAAGATTCCAGACACTAGAGGAGGCAGGGAAACGCTCCAGTGACAGATGAGACAGCAACACTCACCATGGGCCCAGGGGGTACAAAACACTTGGGCAGAGTCCGGCCAGGCATCCATCAGTTCTGTTGGTTGTCAGGAAAACGAACATCATTATCGCCACATATCTGATCGAACCCAAATTACTTATCACTCCGAGTTGCTGTGACTCAGATGGGCAATAGTATTCAATGCTGCCGGAGATTTGAGCGCCAGCAAGGTGCGCTGTCATTAGGCTCACCCTGTATCTCCCCCCCCCCCCCCTCCGATTACAGGTATACTTAATGCACAAAATGCTAATCACATATTTTATAGCGTGCTACACTACATGATAAAAATAATGTCCCAAGCAATAAGACATGGAGAATTAAATGGTAAAGCTGGCTCTAGTAACCTGTGTGTAAAACTTGCTGATACAACACAGCTCTGGTTCATACATCAACCTCGTTGTGCTGTGAACTGGATTGTACCGCACTCAACATGGTATCAACAAAGCCACAGACAATATTCAACAAGCTGGTTAAAGATCAGCTTGCCTAGCAATGTGCTGCTGAACTTCCCCCAGAGTCCAAGGGACTCAGATTGCATTCACTAGACTATAACTCAAGGAGATGCTCCAAAACAACACAATACTGAAAAAGCTGAAAATGGTATGGGCGCTCAGGGCTGGATTTCTGGAAAGGCCCAAGGGATGCCTGGGCAGGGCCGGTAAAGGCAACTTGGGCCCTACAGCAATGTAAGCTCCCGGTGCCCCCCCCCCCCCCCCAGTGGTCTCCCCCAACTGCTTCTCGGGGCCCCTGCATAATGTGTGGCTGCACTGTAGTAACTCACCTGTCCCGTCGGCTGCTCTGTCTGTGCACTCTCTTCATCCTCGCTACCTGCCTCTTTTCCATGTGGCGCATGTTATGCGTAAATAACCAGGAGAAGAGGCAGGCAGCGGGGCTGAAGACGGAGCATGGACAGAGCAGTGCCAGGAGGGGTGAGTTATTACAGTTCAGCCACATATCGTGCAAGGGCCCCGGGACAATTGCCCGGGCATGGATGAGAGGGTTGCTGCATATGGAAGAGGATACTGCAAATGGAGAACAACACTAACCAAGGTGTGCTTATATCCAAGGGATATATACTTGAAACAGGAGCTGCCGCACTTGCATCTTAAAGTAAACCTGAGACAATTCAAGTTAAAGAAGTACTGTAGGGGGGTAGGGGGAAAAAAAGAGTTGAACTTACCTGGGGCTTCTAATAGTCCCCGCAGATGTCCTGTACCCGCACAGCCACTCACCGATGCTCTGGTCTACTTCTGGAATTTCCGACTTTAAAGTCGTAAAACCACTGCGCCTTTGCTGCCGTCACCAGGAGTGTATTGCGCAGGCCCAGTAGTAAGCTCCTGGTAATGTCAGCGGGAGCAAGGGTGCGGTGCAGTGGTTTTCCGACTTTAAAGTCGGAAATTCCAGAAGTGAAACGGAGGTTGGGCAGGAGCATCGGTGAGTGGCACAGGATGTCTGCAGGGGACCATTAGAAGCCCAAGGTAAGTTTAACTCTTTTTCCCCTGACCCCCTACAGTATTCCTTTAAAGGAGTTATACTTAATTGGGTCTTCCTCCAGCCCCCCTGTGATCCATTCGCTCCCTCAGTGTGAGCCCGGTCCCCTCTGTTCTGCTGCTGTGAAGTCCGCAATCTAGCCAAGTTGCAGTCCCCTGCACATGCGTGGTCTCGACAGCGCGCACTCTGTGCAAGCAGTCACGGTCTTAGCAGACTGCGAAATGCGCAGTAGTCCCAGATCGGCTCAGTCAGGGACCTTACCGGACTTGACAGTGGAAAAATGCCGAGCTGGGATTGACTACAGGGTGCTGGAGGAAGCCCCAGGTAAATATAAATCCTTTTACTTTCATTATCTGGGCAGCATGGTGGCATAGTGGTTAGTGCTTTTGCCTTGCAGCGCTGGGTCCCCAGTTTGAATCCCAGCCAGGTCAACATCTGCAAAGAGTTTGTATGTTCTCCCCATGTCTGTGTGGGTTTCCTCTGGGCACTCCGGTTTCCTCCCACATCCCATAAACATACAGATAAGTTAATTGGCTTCCCCCTAAATTGGCCCTAGACTATGATACATGCCCTACAAGATCCATACATATAGAGATATGACTATGGTAGGGATTAGATTGTGAGCTCCTCTGAGGGACAGTTAGTGAGTAGACAACATACTCTGTACAGCGCTGCAGAAGATGCCAGCGCTCTATACATACTAAATAATAATAATCTTGGTAAAATGTAGAGAAACCAAAAGCCCAATATAGTGTAGTATGTTATGCAAAAATAAAGTAAGGATAATCAGTGAGAAGAGTATACTCACAAGCGTATGTTACCACATAGGCAACCACTGTATAGGCCGGTGAGGAGATTAGACCAGAAAAGGGGTAGAACACCCCTCCACCAGGGGTGGACTCGGTATAGCAGTAGGAGAACAGAGGCAACAGCAGGATAAAAATGGATAAAACCTTTAAAATTTGCTTGGAGGAAGTGGTGGACTTATCTCCATAAAGCAGACACGAAAGACTGTCTGAATAGTAGCAAATAATCACATTTATTATATAGTACCCCAAAAAGTGCAAAACTGAGGCGCTACACCTGCTATTGCCGAAATTCTGTTTTGTCCCGTTTATTGCCTGATGAAACGCGTTGCACTTTTTGGGGTACTATATAATAAATGTGATTGCTACTATTCAGACAGTCTTTCGTGTCTGTTTTATGGAGGTAAGTCCACCACTTCCTCCAAGCAAATTTTAAAGGTTTTATCCATTTTTATCCTGCTGGCGCCTCTGTTCTCCTACTGCAATAATTATCTTGGGTTACATGGAAGATGTGCACATGGAATGGGAGGGCAGCTTCTGCACAAGGTGTTAAGGGCTGGTTAAGACGGGCGTCGGCCAGTGTCCCTGCACGTCATTTACCGCTGGGATCCACCACATCTTGCATTGAGATAAGTGGGAGCATTCATCTCAATGCTTTGCCGGTGATTGCACAAGCGCCTGGGTGGATCAAATTTTCGAAGACACTGTATGTAGCTTCTGCCGTTGGCTGCGTTTGCGGTTCCATAATACCCTAGGGCAGAGATGGCTAACCTTGGTACTCCAGCTGTGACAAAACTAAAAATCCCATCATATCTCTGCCTCCCCGAGTTATGCTTAGAGCTGTCCCGAGTATTGCAATGCCTCATGGGACTAGTTCCACTACACATGCAGTGTCAAGGTTAGCCATCACTGCCCAAGGGGCTGAAAATGTATTGACCAACCAATGGGAAACAATGCAAAACGATTTTCTGCTCATAATTGGCAAATTACTTGACATTTGCGAAACAAGCTGCTGGCAGTTGCCTGTGTGAACCAGCCCTAAGCCTTTTCACACAGAAAGCTGAATGTGGTGAAATCACAGCCTGTCAGATGCTCCCATTCAACAGTCAGTTGCTTTTAAATAAGAGCGATTTTCAGTCTCTTTTAGCCCCTTATACTTTTTTTGTGTGGTTTTTGGTCACCATGAGGTATCCCTAGTCCATACAACTACATTAATTCATAACAAAACTGAAAAGTCAAAAACGCTCGACCCCCTACCAATTCAACCAATGGGTGCAGGATCTGGGAAGCCAGGCCAATCCATGAGTATGTACAGAAGGATCCGCAAACCAAGCAGTGGTAGAAGACGCTGGTATTCTTTATTCAACAATTCCACATGGCAGAATGCAATAAAATCACAAGGTTCAACTGACGCGTGTCGGGCTTACAATCTGCCCTTAATCATAGTCAAACTATGACTAAGGGCAGATTGTAAGCCCGACACGCGTCAGTTGAACCTTGTGATTTTATTGCATTCTGCCATGTGGAATTGTTGAATAAAGAATACCAGCGTCTTCTACCACTGCTTGGTTTGCGGATCCTTCTGTACATACATTAGTTCATACACTGATGGGGACAAATTACAAATGATCTCCAGTTAGAACCGGGTAGGGAATCTATGGCCCGGGAGCCAGATGTGGCTCTTTTGATGGCTACATTTGGCTCACAGACAAATCAGTAGGGGTTGATTCACTAAGCTACACTACTCAAGCAGCGCAACTTAGTGTGGCAGTGCAAGTAAAATGTTCAAAGTAGGCACGCTACTGCTGTAGCATGTACTACTAACTTACTCACGCTACCCCACAACAAACAGCTGCTCCAATTGTCCCACTCTGGACCCTGTCAGGCCCAGTGACTTTGCAGGATGAGATCCCTGCACAGTGATTGGCCCAGTAGTCTGCCTGTCACTTGACAAGCAGCCTATTGGGCCAAAGTGCGGGGATCTTGTCCTATTAAGTGAATCAACCCCCAAGTCAGCTAGCTAATTGTACAAGCTGTTAGTCAGTATTTCTCCTGTCTGGCTCTCGGGGAAATTGCTGATGTTGCTGAAACCCGAGAGAAGATGAAGATGTGTCTGACACTTCCATTGCCCGGTGGATCAACTGTATACACATCACCATGGCCACAGGGCAACATGGCCCTCTGCTGCGCATGCGCACTGTCCCAGCTTGAAATATATTGTATGGCTCTGACAGAAATACATTTTAAAGTATGTGGCGTTTATGGCTCTCTCAGCCAAAAAGGTTCCTGACCTCTGAGTTAGAATCCATCTTCAGATTAGAGATGTTGCGAACTGTTCGCTCGGCGAACATCTCTGGGGCTTCTACTACTTCCCGGTCACTCTGACTCGGAGTAGTACGCCTGCGCTGCCCGGCGAAGAACGTCCTAGATCGCGCTCCTGTTGCCGGGCACTCTCTGCGCATGTGCGTGACGTCGTTCATGACGTCACGCACATGCGCAGAGAGTGCCCGGCAACAGGAGCGCGATCTAGGACGCGCTTCGCCGGGCAGCGCAGGCGTACTACTCCGGGTCAGAGCGACCCGGAAGTAGTAAAAGCCCCATGTATTCAGAGATGTTCGCTACATCTCTACTACAGATACAAGCTGGCTGTCCATCAGCGATTACAAGCTGCCAGTCAGTTAGATGCATATCATAGTGTACTCCCTGGTAAGCAAAACAGAATAGTGCTTGGCCAGAGTGACAATATCATGCTTACAATATCACTCAGTGTCTGGCAAAATTGTAATCCGCAGTAAAATATAATGCATATGACTATATGGCTCCCCATCTTGCAACATCATAACCCTCTACACTGTTGTGCAAAACGTCAGGACAGAACACTGCACTAAGCTCATCCAAGTCAAAGTGTGACACGTACGTCACTCAAGTGGACGGTGTGGGATCTACTCAGAAGTCCTTTGGGATCTATCGGTATATCAAGATCTAATTAGTGGGCACCCCTGGTGTAGTCTGTAAGGTTTATAAGCTATAGCCTCACGCCAGTGGTCCAGGATGTGTGCCTGGCTATCAGGGGCATAAAGTGATGGTTTGCAAATTTAGGAGTGATGCAAAACAGGAAAACACGGATGCTCAGCCCCTGGAATTAAATTAAAAAAAAACTCATCTAATGGGGGGCTGCTCCTGTGGCCTCATCCAGATGGAGCTTGCCATCTTATCCACGGACATCCCGCACAGTGCTGCATCTTTGTCTGGTCTAGATGTGCCCTCATCACAATGCATGCCAGGAGATGTAGTCCATGGATGCGAGTACAAAGATGCATTGCAGCAGGAGCACCCATGATGGAGAATTGTGCAAGACTCATATGGTCGAGAGGCCACAGGAGTCTCTACCCCCCACAGCACATCATTGTGAACGTAAAATAGTGTAATTGCAAATGCTTAGTTTACTTTAAAGGACACCTGAACTAAGGATAAAGAGGCAGCCATAATTATATTCTTTTAAATACCTGTTGCCTGGCATTCCTGCTTATCACTGGCTGCAGTAGTGTCTGGATCACATGCCTGAAATTCAGGGTCTGTGGCTAAAAGTATTAGAGGCAGAGGATTCGCAGGACAGCCATACACCTGGTTTTGTTTAAAAGGAAATAAATATGGCAGCCTCCATATCCCTCCCAGTTCAGGTGTCCTTTAATTGCATAATTGTGTTCCTATCATAGTTTATAGGGCATTCCTCAAGCCAAATACTTTTTTGGTTTGTTTTAATACTCTAAGTCCCTATAAACTAAACAAGCCACACCCACAGCTTTTTAGAGTGCCTTGATACTGTGGCAAGGGCTTATGGGAGCTCAGTCTGGGCAGGAGGAGGTTACTAGCCAGAGATTTCAGAGGCAGAGGGGAGGAAGAGAGGGGACTGAATTTGTCACATTACACAAAGGCAAGCTGATAGCATCTCCAGCCCTCAGCCTGTGACAGAACATGGCTGATCTCATTGTATCACAGGAATAAATAATCATAAACTATTGAAGCTGTTTGCAGCTAGATTTGCTGTGTAAATTATCTAAACTTTAGATAAGATATATAGAAAATGTACTTGTTATAGTTAGTTTTTCATCTCGGATCCACTTTAAAGAGGAACTCCAGTGAAAATATTGTAATAAAAAAGAGCTTCATTTTTACAATAATTATATATAAATGATTTAGTCAGTGTTTTCCCACTGTAAAATCTTTTCTCTCCCTGATTTACATTCTGACATGTATCAAATGGTGACATTTTTACTGCTGGAAGGTTAGTGTATGTCACTGGAAGGAGATGCTGCTTGCTTTTTTGGCAGTTGGACCCAGTTGTAAACCGCTGTAATATCCCACAATGCAATGAGGTTCACAGACAGAAAACTGTCGGGACCATGGTCCTGACATCACAATATCAGCCATACAGAGCCCCCTGATGATTCTTTTGTGAAAAGGGAAATATTTCTCATGAGAAAAGGGGTATCAGCTACTGATTGGGATGAAGTTCAATTCTTGGTCATGGTTTCTCTGAAATTGAATTTTTTCTAACACCTTTTATGAAGGCAAAATTATAAGTGTTGCTTTCAAGAGGGCTTTTCTCACTCTTATTTCCTAGTGATTCTACCACCATAAGCTAAACTGTTAAAACAATTTAAAAGCCAAGTATTTTAGAAGTTTTAAAAGTTCATCTAAATAGAGTCAAGAGGGGATCTCTATGGGAGTTTCTGGTAGCTGTGAAGGCAGCAAATCTGCTCATCATTCCTCTGCAGATCAGGGCAGAGCTCTTCTCCCCACACGTAGCGACGTCTCACACCGTGCTGACTCTCTGTCCTCCCCAGCAACCTGCCCTGCACAGCCCCTTGCCCTTCCCCTGCCCGCTCCAAACATGGCGATCGCAGGCCCTCGGCGTCACCCTGACGGCAGCCAATCAGCCTCCGCCGGGCGCCTGACGCTATTAGCAGCAGTCTCCGCCCCCCGAGTGATTCTATATAAGGAGCCTATGCAAAGCCGGCCCCAGCTGGCTCGATCCTGTCTGACTTCACCTCCATTTCCACGCAGGCAGCGCGCGCTCTCTCTCTACCCCAGCTCCGGTTCTCCGCTTCTCGCCTCACTGACGGATTACGCAGCAGTGCTGAGCCGCTTCCCGCCCACGCCGCCACTCGGGCATATGGCAAGAGCCGCCTCGGCCATTTCTTCCTTGTGCTCCCACACCACTCTTTAAAAATTCCGCCAAAAAAGAGAAGACGATTCCCCAATTCCTTTGGGCCGTTACCTCACGTAAGTAACACGATGCGTGTATGTGTGGTTATTGTAGTGGCGCCCTCTAGCGGCGGGCGCGGCTCTGCCTCCGTCTGTGAGGTGGCTGCGCGTCACCAGGCCCGATCTCTCTCCCGGCCGCGCGCTGCCAGGGGAGACTCTGGTCACGTGACTTGTGGCCACTGCTGCGGCTTAGGCAGGCGGGTCCATAGGTGACAGGGCGGGAGATTCAAATGTCTAGCTGTCATGCGTGGGGTAACCTATAGGGGGCACTGTTGAGTATTGCCAGATGGGCTGTAGTGGGAAGGCAGTGACTAATGTGTTTAGCTTCTGTGCAGCTTTTGTCATAAAGATGGTGTCGGCATGATGGGCATTGCTGTGGTATAGTGGTTATCGCTGTCGCCTTGCAGCGCTTGGTCTCCTGTTTGAATCCCAGGCAGGTCAATATCTGCAAGGAGTTTGTATGTTCTCTCCCTGTATCTGTGGGTTTCCTCAAAGCACTCGTTTTTTCTTCCCATTTCCCAAAAACATAGATAAGTTAATTGGCTCCCCCCCCCAAAAAAAATTGGCCCTAGACTATAATACATACACTACACATACATACATACATAGACCTATGACTATGGTAGGGACTAGATTGTGAGTCCCTCTGGACAGTTAAGTGACAAGATCATGTACTCTGTACATAGCTATGGAAGATGTCGGCGCTATAAAAATACTAAATAATGGTGTTTGGATTCTTGCCAGATTATTTTGCTCCATAATGGGCAATACTTTGCTGGAACCAGTTATTTGCATGGTGCCAATCAGATTGGGAAGGTTAATGGTTGATGTATTGTAAGGCAGGGGTGTGGAAGTCAAGGGCTGAGGTCCTCACACATTTTTGGCACAGTGCAGATTAATTGATGGGACCTAATCAGGAAAGGTGTGTTTCAAGTAGCGCCCATTCAACAGTTTGTCTATTCTAAACACTGGTATGGATATGGCCCTCAAGGACTGGAGTTCAACACCTGTTGTGTACCATAATTACTGATATGGAGTCAAATTTGTAACCATGTCTTAATTCTGTCTTGTCAGATTTGTTTCCACTTGTTGCTTATGAAGGTCTGCTTGGGTAGATTTGGAAATTTTCACTGCACAAAATTTTCTATAGAACTTATAGGCTGATTGCGGCAAATAAGTATGTTCTATAAACTATTTGTAAGTTGTCACCTAAAACAGTTTTTAGTTTAGAGAAGGGGTGTCAAACTCAAATAAATCCTACACTGGGACCGATGTGGTCCAACCTCAATGTCTAGTGGCCACCTTCCTCCCTTATAAAGTTCCCAGTTCCCTACCCTATAGTTCCCTGGAGCTTAGTGCTTTCCCCCTACCTCCACACATGGCTTCCCAGGTGTTCTAGGGCTTCACATCCAATATAACTTCCCTGGTGGTCTAGAGTGGGCCAAGCATAATGCAAAGTGAGGAAACTACTTGAGGGCCAAATATATTGGCTCTGAGGGACGGATTTGTCCTGGGGCTGGAGTTTGACTTGTATGGTAGAGTGAGCGTCTGTATAGGTCTGGGGTTCCCTGAGGAGATAGTTAGGTGACAAAAATGGCAGTGAGAAGTTGTAAAATCTGGAATTGGGCTTCAGAGGCAAAGTAAAGGGAAACTTCTTATGCCTTTTTGGACAACCTACAGATGCCTTTTTGAGACATCCACAGTTCAAGTATACAACAATTTTGTCTTCCAAATCTGAGTAGCCTCATGCGAAGCTGGTGTTCAGTCTTGCTGGTTCTAGTAGTTGTTCATCCGTGTCTATCAGTGGCATCAGTGTCCTGCCACCACCAAAGGTAACCCCCCCCCCCCGGCCTGTCCACTGCTGCTGCCCAGCCAGGGTGGCCCCTGGCCCCATGTCCACCATTGCTGCCCAACAAAGGTGGCCCCACAGGGCCCCACTGTGTCTGCACCCTCATTACCCAGCCGTGCGGACTTGAAATCAGGAGCGCTACTCCTCGGGCATCCTGGTCCGAGTGAACTCTGCTGTCCGCCGCCATCATGATGCCCCTCAGCTTTCTCTCTACTTTCGTTGACAATCGGTAGCACCTGTCTTGGGAGCGTGTCGCTGTGTAGCGTCCAGTGCTGAAAATGGCAGCGCTCATATCAGCTCTCAGGCTGTTCCTCCAGTCCCACTCTTTTCTGTTCCTGCTATCAGTGTATGCTTTGCTATGCTTGTATTACGTTAACTGTACGTGTATGCTGTAATGCTGTCTTATTTTTATTTTTGCTTTTAATTGTTTTTATTTATATTTATGTACCATGCTTAACTGTATGCAATGCTGTACTCTGCTTAATGGTACGCACAAGCTGTAATGTTGTCCCATGTATGCTTGTCCCATGTCTATGTGCCATGCTTAACTGTATGCTACTTCTTGTTTCTTGAATGACCCTGTATGCGCCAAAACGAATTCCGGGTACAATCCACCGTTGTACTTGGCGATAATAAATTCTAATTCTGTTCATCAGAAAAACATGTTGAATTTAACTAGTCTACTGTCCATTAGAAGTGGACAAATGACTTGTCAAAATTGGCAAATTCTAGTTTGGTTGGAATCTGCATGAGCCAAATCAAGGATTTTTGGAGGTGTAACTAGATTTGGGAGTTGCTGAATTTATCATCTATTGAATCTGCATCTTTTTAAATTTGGATAGCACCTGTAAGTTTGTCAGACCAGGACTTATAGATCTAGTAAATGTTGCCTGTATCAGCCTTGCAAGCCAGAACAATTGTGGCAACTAAACTGATCAAAAATCTACACTTGGAAATGTTTAGTTTTTTTTAAAATATGCTTACTTGCAGTTGTAACAACCAAGCTGCAGTACATGTCTCAGTAGATGTGGCCGTGATTATCGCCTTTGTACTGTGGTGTATTCTTACCCTTTTACTCTGAAGACAGCGATGTCATGGTTTGTGGAGTATGGTGGACAGTTACATTATGACAGGTGTCCAGAGTGTAAAAGTTCTCTCCGTCTATTCTGGTGATCTAGTGTTCCTACTGATTGGGTCTGTCAGAATTGAGTTATCAGACATGTAATTACAAATGAGATTAAAACAAACTTGTTCAATGTTTTTGATAATACTGTAGGATCGCGTTATAGTAAACTTCTGGCTATAGTAAACTCTGTCCCCAAGGTCCTACTCCTGCACCTGTTTGAATATTCAATGTATGATCACTGCTGATATGTGTGTTGAAGTTTATTATAAAGGGATTCTACTAGATTGACTTGGTCTGTTGTATTAAATTTTATAATGTATGGCTATTCTCAAATTTAATGTACTGGGTTTCTGAGGTGTATGAAATCCCAAGTGGCTATGTACAAATTCAACTGATGATCAGATGGTGTCCAAGAAGAGTTTCAGTTCATTTCCCGATGGCTTTGGTTTCTGTCAGGGCTTTGGAGTTGGTGCAAAAATCTTCCAACTCAGACTCCTCAGTTTATGAAACCTCCAACTCTGATTCCGGGTACTCAAAATGGCTGACTCCTTCGTCTAATACTTACCAGGGCTGTGGATTTTGTACAAAAATCATCCGACTCGGACTCCTCAGTTTATGAAATCATTGACTCCGGGTACCCAAAATTGCTCTGACTCCAACTCGGCAGCTCTGGTTTCTGTCAGCACACTTTGCACATTGTATTATTTACTCATAGCTAGCCTGTAGGAATAATTTCTTCTAGCTGTAGTTTTGCTTTTCATTAAAAAAACTAAATTTGTATTAAAACCAGGCTCTGTCAAGCCAATGTCCCTTTCTAGTCCTTACCTGTAGTTTGAATTTAGATTTAAAGGACTTCATTATAGAGACTTTGCCAGCAAACCTTGGCAGTCGGCTTTCAGAGATTATACGCAACTTAGTTGTCAAAGTAAATATTATGAAATAAGTGCTGAAATAATTTTCCACACAGCGTCTTGCAATAAAAACCTGATGCTTAAAGCCTGCCTTACGTCATAAGGCTGGAAGGTTTTGGCTGAGGGTTCCGTTTAGTGTGCTTGTAATACTGTGACTGAATGTAGCTTTGCTTGGATCCACTGCTGGTCAGCTTGTTAGAGTGCCTCAGCTGCTTCTCTGATGACCTCATAAATGGCCACAAGTCATATTCCTTATAATTAAGTCGTCCTTGTCCCCCAGCCATGGAAGTTATTTTTGTAGCACATTCCCTTTACATAGTGGTTGTAGGAATGCTGAGCCATGTGTTCCTTTGTAAAGTAGCAATGACAGAACAGGTCCCTCATGTTTGGAGGAAATTGTGCTTTGATCTGGACACAAGGGGTAGAGCTGTAAAGTGCCAAACATGGGCCAGTTTTGCTATTGACAGTATGGGCACCAATGCCTTAACCACTTCAGGACCACAGGCTTACACCCCCCTAGTGACAGGCCATTTTTGTACAAATCGGTGCTGTGCAACTTTGTCAGCTCGCTGCATAGCCATATAACTAGGCACACAAAGGAATCTTACCTCCTTTTATTGTCTTAACAGGGCATTCTTTTGGAGGTGTCTGATCGCTCCTGCAATCCTTTGGTTTGTTTTTTTGTTTTGTTTCTTATTCAACATAAACAGACTGACTTTCCCTCTCTCCTTCCCACCCCCCTTCCCGTCCTGAATGGACTTGGACGGCGATCGGTCCTCTTCTCTGCCTCTCATAGGCATCAGCCTATGAGGGCTTCTTTCTCCTGCCACTCTGAGGAACAGCCGAGTCCCTCGTACAGCGCTGCACTAGATGACAGCGATGTACAGATGTAAACAAAGGGGGTTTCTTTCATCTTTCGTTTACTAACGGCCTGCTAGCTGCGATCTCAGCTAGCAGGCTGATCGTGGAGCTCTGTGAATCTGCAGGGACAGATCCTGCATGTGCGCGTGTGATCCCCTGCAAAACCCCATCCCAGGACTTGATGCCAATTGGTGGTAGGCAGTCGGGAAGGGGTTAAAGTGACTCAGAGCTGGAAAAATTAGTTTTATACATACCTGGGGCTTCCTCCAGCCCCATCTGCTCGGATCGCTCCCACGTTGCGTGCTCAGCTGCCCACAGCTTCAGAAACTGGCTCCCGTCACTTACGCCAGTCGGAGACAATCGAACATAAGAGAAGTGTGCGGTTTGCGGATCTCTCCAGCCGCCGCTGGAGATACGTAGAGGGCGTATTTCTCCTGCGTAGACTGACTCTGACTTAAGTGACGGGACCCAGTTCCCGAAGCTGCGGAGTGGGAGCGATCCGAGCTGATGGGGCTGGAGAAAGCCCCAGGTATGTGAGCCCTTCTGAGGGACAAGTCAAGTGACAATATACTCTGTACAGCGCTGCAGAAGAGGTCAGCGCTGCATAAATACAAAATATCAGCAAACGGCTAGCTGCCTATATTCATCACTGGAGAATACAGTTCGGTAATGCTAGGTTCTTTTGGTTTCCACTTGACTGTGGTATATTTTAGACTGCAAAGACAATAGTTTGGTCACTGTAACTGCAAATCACCAGTTTTTTTTCTAACCAGTTAGACGGATATGTGAAGCAATTTGGGGCTGCTTATCACTGATCTGATATTCATCCAGCAATGCCTACATGCAAGATAGAAAGCTGACACCTTTACAGCTGTATTTGGTGGGCTGCCTGGGAATCCAGGTGTGCGTTAAGGGGCCCATACGCCTAACTATTTTCCCGCCGAAATACGGCCGTTTTGATCAGTGATCAAAACGGCTGTGAAATCGGCGCGCACACCGCTGACAGAACGATGGATTTCCGTCCGAAATCCATCGTTCCCGTCGATCCATCCGTGCGGAAGATTTTTCTCGGTTGCCGGCGGGTCGGGAGTGCGTCGATAGCGGCGTTCGAATGCCCGACGCAATACAGCGGAGATACAATACCTGCTCCGCCGGCGCGAGTCCCTGCTGTCACCTCCCGGCTGGCATCTTTTCCACATCACGTCATCCGGCATAACTTCCTGCATCACTGCAGTGACCGCTGTCACTAGAGTGACAAAGTTTTACGTGTATGCCGGATGTGTGATGGGAGAAGATGCCAGCCGGGAGCTGATGCGGAGAAGATGCCTGGACCAGGCGGAGAAGACGGCGGTGGACCAGGGGACTCGCGCCGGCCGGAACAGGTAATGTATGCAGGGGGGCGGCAGCAGTGGCAGCTCCACAGATTGTGATCGGTTTCAGGTTGAAATTGATTAACAATCTGTTTGCAGTAAGGTGGCCATACATTCGATCCGAGAGGGATCTATCTTTTGGTCGAATCTGATGGCAAATCGACCAGTGTATGGCCACCTTTAGTAGGTTTGCTTGTCCTTTAGATCTACAGGTGTGAATGTATATGCAGCAGCATAACCAGGTGTAGTTTCCGAAGTATAGTATATATAAATGTCTATTTTAGCTGTCTGTCTTTTCCTTTAAAGCGGTATTGTCACCATAAAAATCAAATTTCAAAAGCAACTGGTCTGTGTATTAAGTGATAAAGATGCTAATTCTGCATTCAAAACTTGCAAAACTTTTTCTGCGGTTATGGTCTGGAGTTATCACATACTTCAGGAGCACTGGGCCTTTAGTAGTCAGTGCCATAACAGTTGAATGCTGGGGGGGTTCTTTTTATCTATAATATATTCCTCCTCTTCCATTTATTGCCCTGCCTAGCTTCTTATCTGAAACACCTCTGCTCACTTGTGTTTACAAGCGAGGCTGAGGTGACTCAGTGATTGGAGGAGAAAAGTGCAGTTCCTAGTATACACCTCAGTGGGAGTGTCTGAAGACTCTGGAAGGAGAGCAGCTGATTAAAGAACAAGCGACACCCATGCAAACCTAGAAATAAAAAACACATATATGTAGATATACATGTAAATGATATATATCAGATGTATTGTGCTATCCACGTAATGATTCCTGTGAATTTTATAAAGGAAAGGCAGAAAATCCTATTCTAGGCAGTGGCTATCTTGCCAAGCTAATGCTGACATCCTATCCTCCCTGACTCTTGTTTTCCCCCCTCCCTTCTCTTGCTCATTGTTTATTCATTAGCTGCCCTCCTCCCAGAGTCTTTTGTGTATTTACACATCCAATCATTGAGTCACCTCAGCCTTGCTTGTAAACACAAGTGATCAGCTAGGCAGGGAAATGTATGGAAGAGGAATATATTATAGATAAAAAGAACTCCCAGCATTCACCTTTTTGGCACTAGGGCCAGTGCTCCTAAAGTATGTGATAACTCCAAACCATAAAAGCAGAAAGTTTTGCAGGATTAGCATCTTTATCACTTAATACACTCAGACCAGTTGCTGTTGAAATTTGATTTTTATGGTGACAATACCGCTTTAATACACAATGAGCAAGAGGTGGGGGTGGGGACAAGAGTCAGGGAGGATATGATGTCAGCATTAGCTTAGCAAGATGGCCACTGCCTAGAATAGGATTTTCTGCTTTTCCTTTATAAAATTCACGGGAATCATTACGTGGACAGTGCAATACATGTTATGTAAGTAGTAGTATTTATCTACTTATGTTTATTTCTAGGTTAGCATGAGTGTCGATTGCTCTTAAAGCTTAAAAGCTGGTTTCACTTCTGTAAAATGGCATTGCCTCTGTATTAACCATTTCATTTAGTTCGATTAGTCCGCTAGATCAAATATAAACATTTTTCCAACATATCTGATCAGATTTTTATAGAAAAAAATAGTTTTTCCCTTGATCGAAAAATTCTTTTCAACTGATTCGATTATTTTGGTAGGAAAAAAAACAGGAAACTGGAACGTTTTATTGTACTATTGGTAACATTCGCGTTTGCGATTATGCTAGAGCTTTGTGGTGTGCACTAGCCCTCAGTCACATTTCCCTGGCATCATCCCAATACTTTGAATATCCCGAATTCATCACCTATCTGCTCAGTAAATAGATATTCTGTTGATGCTGTTGGTGGTTTCTGCATTTAGATTATATTTTTATATTGTAGGTCCATCATTTGTAGGTTTCTCCCTCTTATACATGGCTGGACCAACATGGTAGCCAAACTCCAGGTATCCACCTATTTGTAACTATTGAGTCAGAGAGAGGCCAACTTGCTATGGCTTTTATATCATGGTATACTTATTTGCATGTGTTTGAATTACTGAGCTAAAAGCTAAAGTACAAAATGAGATACTTTCCTAAAGAGGGAAGCCTCAGGATCCTATTGAGGCTTCCCTCTGTGCTCTGATGTACCATGTCGCTGAGCATAACCACCCCCGGAAGATTAGGGACAAGGCATTGGGGCTGCGCACCTTGCTCTTCCTTCAGCGTGGTCTTGCAATAGCCACGTAAGCATGCCCCCTGCATATGCAGTAAGCCTGAGCTGCGGGCTCCATGCTACTGAGCATGCTTAGCCATGCTTGTGTGGCTACTGCACTGCTGTGTTTGTAACAGAGGAGCGTGGCCCTGATGTCGAGGGGGTCCCTGCTCAGCAGTGGTGGGAAATTGGATAACCGAGGGAAGCCTCAATGGGATCCTGAGGCTCTCCTCTCTTCAGGTTAATATCTTATTTTGAACCAGTTTTGCATGGCTGGTTCTAGACTTTTTGCTGCCTGAGACAAACTTGTGAGGATGCACCCCTGAATTGGAATAATTGCACGGTACCCAACAATTTGCCCCACACGTTATCACTGCGGTGAACCCCCCAAAAAACACCCTCAGTACAGGTAGCCAGGTATAGGTGCCCCCAGTATTGGTAGCCAGGTACAGATGCCCCAGTATAGGTTGGCCAGGCACTCTTCACTTCCTGTTTTTGTCTTGTGCTGCCCCCAGACTTCTGCTGCCTGAGGAAGTTTCTTCACTTGGCATCATGGGCAGACTGGGCCTGGAGCATTTGCTTGGGATTGCTTTAAGTCCCAATACAGTGCTGGACAAGTCCCAGGATGCAGGTTGTCAGTTCTCCTCACTAGTGAGCACTTGCACCTAACTTTTGAGATTTTATTATTGGTGTCTTCACATAGTGCAGAAATCTTCAATTGCATCCCCAAAGGCCGTAGTCATTTTGCTAACTGTCCTTTGGAGCTGATCTAATCCATGGGATAGTCTGCCCTCTTCTAATGTAAGACAGGTGCAGAGACTATCAAAAACATTGATACGAGGGATAGAAGGTCTCACTCACGAAGAAAGATTAAACTGGGTTTATTTGGTTTAGAGAAGACACCTTAGAGAGGATCTAGTTAACATGTATAAATACATCAGAGGGCAATATAAAAGCTTGGTGGAGAAGCTTTGTCTCTGAGCCTTCACAAAGGATTATAAGACATGATCTGCTTGGAGGAAAAAACGTTTCAGCCATTTAGGAAAGGGTTCTTTACAGTAAGTGATTAAGATGTGGAATGCATTGCCACAGGAAGTAATTATGGCAAATTCCATATCTGCATTTAAAGGGGGCTTAGATGCTTTTCGTTGCATTGAAATACATTCATGGCTACAATTACTAGGTAATGCCCTATGATGTTGATCCAGGGATTTTATCTGGTTGCCATCTGGAGTCTGGAAAGAATTGTTACCCTTTTGGGGCTAATTGGACCATGCCTTGTTAAGGGTTTTTCGCCTTCCTCTGGATCAACAGGGATATGTGAGGGAGCAGGCTGGTTTTGTACTGGTTAAACTTGGACGTATGTCTTTTTCAACCCAAATAACTAGGTAACTATGTAACATGTTTTTAGAACATGTGAGAAAATTAGCATGGCCAGACACAACTCACATCCAGTACGTTGGGGCAGTAGTTCCTAGTGTGGATAACAATAGCTCAGGTACCCTTCGATGCACACCTACTAGGTGAACTCCATAACAGTGAATTCATGCTGTTCAAACTTTCCTAGATAGTTTTAATAATTTATACATATTCCATTTTATTTATATATTTATCACAACCTACAATAACATTCCATTATAGTTTATTTCAAGGGACCGGGCCAAGTAGTAGTACTGTATTAGAAGTTTGCTATATCAGAATTATTCACACAGGTGCATTGTCTGGACCTGGGTAATGAGTTTATTATAGTCAGAATTACCGACTACAGGTTCTACTGTATAATTCACTATGACTAGCCAGTGTTGTCCCCAGAACTTTTTTCCAGCCGGGTGGCATGAAAAAGTAGCCGGGTGGGGCGAGATGAGAATGCAGGGCCAGTGGTTCTGTGACCGACTCGGCTTACCACATAGGAGGAGGTGAGCCGATGACAGCCGGGTGGTCATCAAAACTAGCCGGGTGGAGCACCCGGCTAAAAGAGCCTGGGGTAACACTGCTAGCTGAAGTACCCCACAGGCTTCTAAAGTATCCCTTGGGGCACATGTACTGTGTTGAGACCCTAGGCAGTGATTACTGTAGGCTGTTTCAAGCACCTTGTACTATGGCATAATTATAGCCTTTAACCACATTACCCACGCCCGTACGAATTTCTCCGTCCTTTTCCATCCTTTAACCCCCAGGGACGGAGAAATTCGTACTTTCCGCGCTCCCGCTCGTAAACACGCCGCCGCCCGCTTGCCCGGAGATCAATGAACGGGAAAATCCATTCCCGTTCATTGATCTAAGCCCCGCAATGATCCGCTGCTCTCCGATGGGCAGCGCGATCATTGTGAAAAAAAACACTCACAGCCTCCTAGTAACGCTCGCAGGTCGCAATAAACAAAAAGTTACTGTTGCCATCTTGTGGCCAAATAGTAAAACTACACCCTAAGCATTTTTTACATAGAAATAAATTAGTGTTACACAAAAAATTAACTCATTACTAGAGTTGGGCCGAACCTCCGATTTTAGGTTCGCGAACTTTCGCGGAAGGTTCGGTTCGCGTTAAAGTTCGCGAACCGCAATAGACTTCAATGGGGATGCGAACTTTGAAAAAAAAAAAATTATGCTGGCCACAAAAGTGATGGAAAAGATGTTTCAAGGGGTCTAACACCTGGAGGGGGGCATGGCGGAGTGGGATAGATGCCAAAAGTCCCCGGGAAAAATCTGGATTTGACGCAAAGCAGCGTTTTAAGGGCAGAAATCACATTGAATGCTAAATGACAGGCCTAAAGTGCTTTAAAACATCTTGCATGTGTATACATCAATCAGGTAGTGTAATTAAGGTACTGCTTCACACTGACACACCAAACTGTTCACTGAACAGAACAGGTATGCAGTGGCGGGTTCACTGAACAGGTATGCAGTGGCAGGATCAATGAACAGGTATGCAGTGGCAGGATCAATGAACAGGTATGCAGTGGCAGGATCACTGAACAGGTACGCAGTGGCAGGATCAATGAACAGGTACGCAGTGGCAGGATCAATGAACAGGTACGCACTGGCAGGATCACTGAACAGGTACGCACTGGCAGGATCACTGAACAGGTATGCACTGGCAGGATCACTGAACAGGTATGCACTGGCAGGATCACTGAACAGGTATGCACTGGCAGGATCACTGAACAGGTATGCACTGGCAGGATCACTGAACAGGTATGCAGTGGCAGGATCAATGAACCGGTATGCAGTGGCAGGATCAATGAACAGGTATGCAGTGGCAGGATCAATGAACAGGTATGCAGTGGCAGGATCAATGAACAGGTATGCAGTGGCAGGATCAATGAACAGGTATGCAGTGGCAGGATCAATGAACAGGTATGCAGTGGCAGGATCAATGAACAGGTATGCAGTGGCAGGATCAATGAACAGGTATGCAGTGGCAGGATCAATGAACAGGTATGCAGTGGCAGGATCAATGAACAGGTATGCAGTGGCAGGATCAATGAACAGGTATGCAGTGGCAGGATCACTGAACAGGTACGCAGTGGCAGGATCACTGAACAGGTATGCAGTGGCAGGATCAATGAACAGGTATGCAGTGGCAGGATCAATGAACAGGTATGCAGTGGCAGGATCAATGAACAGGTATGCAGTGGCAGGATCAATGAACAGGTATGCAGTGGCAGGATCAATGAACAGGTATGCAGTGGCAGGATCAATGAACAGGTATGCAGTGGCAGGATCAATGAACAGGTATGCAGTGGCAGGATCAATGAACAGGTATGCAGTGGCAGGATCAATGAACAGGTATGCAGTGGCAGGATCAATGAACAGGTATGCAGTGGCAGGATCAATGAACAGGTATGCAGTGGCAGGATCAATGAACAGGTATGCAGTGGCAGGATCAATGAACAGGTATGCAGTGGCAGGATCAATGAACAGGTATGCAGTGGCAGGATCAATGAACAGGTATGCAGTGGCAGGATCAATGAACAGGTATGCACTGGCAGGCTCACTGAACAGGTATGCACTGGCAGGATCACAGTACAGGTATGCAGTGGCAGGATCACTGAACAGGTATGCAGTGGCAGGATCACTGAACAGGTACGCAGTGGCAGGATCACTGAACAGGTACGCAGTGGCAGGATCACTGAACAGGTACGCAGTGGCAGGATCACTGAACAGGTACGCAGTGGCAGGATCACTGAACAGGTACGCAGTGGCAGGATCACTGAACAGGTACGCAGTGGCAGGATCACAGTACAGGTATGCAGTGGCAGGATCACAGTACAGGTATGCAGTGGCAGGATCACTGAACAGGTATGCAGTGGCAGGATCACAGTACAGGTATGCAGTGGGCTGAGGGCTCACTGAACAGAACAGGTATGCAGCCAGGAAGAAGTTAAGCCTAACTAATCTTTCCCTATGAGAGACTGCAGCAGCTCGCCCTACTCTCACTAATGCAGGCACACGAGTGGCCATAACGGCCGCCGCTGCCTGCCTTATATAAGGGGGGGTGGGGCTCCAGGGGCTAGTGTAGCCTAATTGGCTACACTGGGCCTGCTGACTGTGATGTAGAGGGTCAAAGTTGACCCTCAGGTGCATTATGGGGCGAACCGATTTTTTGCGAACTTTTGCCGCAAAACGTTCGCGTGCGACACCCGCACGCGAACCACCTAAGTTCGCGCGAACCACGTTCGCCGGCGAACCGTTCGGCCCAACTCTACTCATTACCTCCCACACTCCCCATTTTTTTTTTTGTAATTAAAAAAAAATTAAATTTACAATTAAAAAAAATACATCAATAGTTACCTTAGGGACTGAACTTTTATGTCAAGTTTTTACAATATTTATGTCAAGAGGGTATAACACAGTTACTTTATAAACGATGGGCTTGTAATTAGGGATGGACGCAAAACTGAAAAAAATGCACCTTTATTTCCAAATAAAATATTGGCGCCAAACATTGTGATAGGGACATAATTTAAACGGTTTTATAACCGGGACAAAAGAGCAAATACATTTCATGGGTTTTAATTACAGTAGCATGCATTATTTAAAAACTATAATGGCCGAAAACTGAAAAATAATTTTTTCCCACATTTTTCCTACTTTCCCATTAAAACAAATTTAGAATAAAAAAATTCTTGGCATAATGTCCCACCTAAAGAAAGCCTAATTGGTGGCGGAAAAAACAAGATATAGTTCATTTCATTGCGATAAGTAATGATAAAGTTGTTATAAACTGCTCTGGTGCTCGGGGTAAAACCCCTCAGTGGTGAAGTGGTTAAATATGAATATCGATTGCCCTAAAACATTTGCATAATTGTGCTCCTGTAAGGATTATCATGGAAGGAATTTAAATCACCTTTCAGAAGGTAATTTTACATCACCTGCTGTTAAATAAAAAAGGTTCTAGGAGGCTATGGAGGAATCCTAGTTTGGAACACTTTTAGAACATTTTCTTAGAACATACTGGAAGGGGGGACTGATTTATCTATACTAATGTAAAGAAAATGAACCCATATCCTTGTTTCATGTAATGGCAGAAACCAGACTGGTTGCTCAGGGCAACTGCTTCAGTCTTCTTTGCACTGGTCTTCATAATTGGGCTTGAAGTGGCAGACTCCTTATGAACCCTGCAGCAAGTTGTTATGCTTGTGTTGTCGCACAGACCTGGCACTTGCTGTGCAGGAAAGCCCTGTTTTTACCACAAACACGGGCTTATGGCTGATGTTGTTGTGCTGGTGTCACCACCAGTGTCACGGCAACAGACCATCACATTTTTCCGTGTAGCGAAGTTTTCTGGTGCTAGCATTTCTCTGCTGAATCACCAGTGAGTAAAATCAATAAGCCTGCGGTGATGCCAACGGATGTTGTTCGTTAGAGTTCAGCTCATAAATTGGCATATAGAGGGGGGGTTCAAAATGTTCCAAGTATATACAGTCAAGTAAAATGCTTTGCCTGAATATACAGAAACTGCCTAATTTGAGGTTCGTTTACTAGCTACAGACTCCTTCCTGGCTGCGTTTCTGGAACTACATTGTTTGGGATGTTGCGTTTTTAGCTCTGTAGCCAAGTTTGAATCACTCCTGGTTGGAGGAGGAATACTGCCACTAGTGGCCAAATCGGGGCAAGACAGGTCCCAGGAGCCAAGTAGCAAGGGTAGTTTCTGTATTTATGAACTTGTACAGCTGTGTAGCCGGTTTACATAGAAGCGCCATTGCTAGTATTGAAGCTCCACGGTTTAGTGTACGAGAAAGATCATTGGTTGACATTGGCCTCTAGGATTCAACCATGACAGTTGCAGCTTATTGCCAGTTACACAATTCTATTTTTATCGCTCATCACATGTTGACCATGGCAGGAAATTATTCAGTTCTAACATGTGATCTTGGAGCACTTTCAGTGAAGGATGGCATATTTCTGAGCACATGCTGCAGCAGTAGTTACGGTGCATTGGCCTAGATAGCAAGCTGTCTAGACAGCGTGGTAATTGGTTTACTAACAGGTAGCATGTCTGTTGCAGGCACAACTGAAGCTGTAAACAGAATAAGGAGCCTATCGCCCCAGAAATGTCCATAAATTACCACAATGTAACAAAGCAGCTTGGGGGGACCCAAAACCACTAGGAAAGTATAGGGGACTAAAAGACTAAAAAGCTCTCCTAATCAAAAAGCAATGCTACCCCTACCTATGCCAGAGTGCTGGAAGCGGACTAGATTTTTAGAACTACCGTATATACTCGGATACAAGTCGACCCCGTGTATAAGTCGACCCCCAAAATTTGACCCTCACAAGGTGGATTTTTCCAATTATTCAAGTATAAGTCTATAGGTAAGTCTATAGAGTCTATAGGTAAGCCAGCCAGGTATCTGCCTCCAGTATAGGTAGCCAGCATAGGTAGGCAGCCAGGTATAGTTGCCCCCGGTATAGGTAGGTAGCCAGTATAGTTGCCAGTAGCATAGGTAGGTAGCCAGTATAGTTGCCAGTAGCATAGGTAGGTAGCCAGTATAGTTGCCAGTAGCATAGGTAGGTAGCCAGTATAGTTGCCATTAGTATAGGTAGGTAGCCAGTATAGTTGCCAGTAGCATAGGTAGGTAGCCAGTATAGTTGCCATTAGTATAGGTAGGTAGCCAGTATAGTTGCCAGTAGCATAGGTAGGTAGCCAGTATAGTTGCCATTAGTATAGGTAGGTAGCCAGTATAGTTGCCATTAGTATAGGTAGGTAGCCAGTATAGTTGCCATTAGTATAGGTAGGTAGCCAGTATAGTTGCCAGTAGTATAGGTAGGTAGCCAGTATAGTTGCCAGCAGCATAGGTAGGTAGCCAGTACAGTTGCCCCCATGTATAGGCTGCAGCGGTGGGGAGAGTGGGCATGGAGGCAAACATCTCACCTTCTATCCTCCATCTACTTCCTCTCCCAGGCATCCCATGCGTTGATACCAGCGTTTCCTGTGATGACATCATCACAGGAGACGCTGGTATCAGCACAAGGGGATGCGTGGGAGAGGAAGTAGATGGAGGATAGAGGCTGTGGAAGGTGGGATGTTTGCCTCCATGCCCGCTTTCCCCGCCGCTGCAGCAGTCTCCTCTCACCATCCACCGCTGAGCGCAGTCTCCTCTCTTCTGCTCGCTTCTCCTCCACTCGCGCGGTAACTTCCGGTCCCGACGTCATGTGACATCGGGAGCCGGACCATCTCTCTTAAGGGGGCAGACGCGCGAGTGAGGGAGAAGAGAGGAAAAGAGGACACTGCGCCCAGCGATGGATGGTGAGTAACCCCTCCACACACACACACCCCACATCCATGACACACACCCTCACCCCACTCAGGCTGTAAGTCGCAAAATTTAGGACTATGCGACTATAAGTCGACCCCCCCACTTTTTTACTTTGAATCAGTCCTAAATTTTGCGACTTATACCCGAGTATATACGGTAGATTGTTTTTACTGGCTGAACATGTCACACTGCAGCAGGGATAGTGGGAACTAGTGCTTTACATCTGGATTTTGTTTGAAGAACTCAGCGATGTGTGAAAAAGACCCCTCAAGGTGATGCAGTTCTCACCTTTTCACTTAGAATCTGCCTTGAAATCCTTTCACAGGGTATTGAGGTTGTGAGTAGATATTCTAGATTTATAACGCGTCAATATATTCCACAAATGTGTAAAGTGGGCTATATACCCATCTGTTTTCCAATTGTAATCTATTGCAATACCTTTGATCCATCCTAATTTAAATATAAAGGTTCATACACACCTACCAACTATCTGCTAAACTTGTCTGTTAAGCCTCATTCACACACTCAACAGCGGTCTTTTATGCAGCACAATTATCAAACAGCTTTTGTTGTGAAACCAGTTGAAACCTCAAAGTATTTTGCTATTCAAAAAGCTGATAAGTCATTCCAACAGTTGAATTGACTTATCAGTCTCATCAGCTATTTGAACAAAAACAAAATACTTTTTAGTAGTTTTAACTTGTTTCACAAAAGTTGTATGGTGCTTAATGCTGGGCATACACGGGCCGATGCGCCCTTATCAATCGAGCCGCTGATGGCTCGATAATTTCAGACAGGTGTCTGCTCGATCCCCCCGCGGGCTGACAATAGTGGGGAATCAAGCGGAAGACAAGGAGTGCCGCAGGGATGAGCGGGAAACGATCCGGCCGCCAGCAGGGACGCGGCGGGAGTCGATCCAGCGGCTAATCGAGCTGCTGGGTTGACTTGTGTATGCCCAGCATTACAGACAAGTTTGGTAGATGGTAGGTGTGTGAACCTTTAGGGCTAAAATCAATCTAAACTATCACAGGGCAAAAAACTGATAGGGGCTGAGGCAGGGGCAACTGTAGCTTAATGGCAGTGCTATCAACTTGTTACTCTGAAGTCTCCCGAAAATGAGTATTTTTACTTCAAAAACCTCATTAACATTATTGGCCCTTTTAAAACTCTGCAGAACCGCGGCAGAAAACCCACTCAATCACCCCAAACTCACAGGGGTATATCGTGGGCTCCTTCCGCATAGAGGCAGCGCAGCTCTGCCTCTATGCGTCAGCCCGGATCGCCGCCTCTCCCCTGCCCCTCTCAGTCTATGTTCACTGAGAGGGGTGGGGGAGAGGCGGAGATACGCGCATAGAGGCAGCAGCAAAATCCACAACCAAGAAAGTTGTGGATTTTGCCTGCCGAGTAAGGGGTGAGTTTGGGGTGATTGAGGGGGTTTTCAGCTGCGGTTATGCGGCGTTTCAAAAGGGGCGGTAATGTTAATGAGGTTTTTAAAATAACAATCTCATTTTCGGGAGACTTCAGAGTCTCTTTAGAGGAGCTGTTAGGTATAAGGTCTCAGAGAAAATAAACACATATATCAGTAGCTAAAGATAGGCTGTACTTACATTACATATGCATTTCACTGTCCACGTTTGTACTTCACATAATTTTTATATAGTATTTGCAGAGAATGATGCTCCTGACAGCTCATGGCAGGTTCCATGTTTGTCTGTCTCCTATGAAGCCAAATGTGTCGTCATGTCCTGCCTGCTTCCTGATGATTCCACTCTCACAAACGCTGGCAATGAATAACACTACTGTGCAGTGAATATTAATTAGCCATGTGGCTAGGAACAATAGCGGACTCCTGCAGTGTACTCTGCCAGGAGATTTATTAGTGCTGTGAGCTAGACTGTTACATGCTGTTGTAACTTGAGCCTCACTAGCAGCCAGGGGAGGGCCCCAGAATGCTTTGCAGTATCTGTTATTCGGCTTGCGTCCTCCTTAGGAGCCTGGGAATACGGAGCCTTGCTGTCAGCAAACATCTAAAGTAAGAGATTTTTAACTGCAGTATTGCCTTTTTGGCTTCCTTCTAAACTGTTTAACACAGGAGAATAGAGGTTTAAATTAGCTTTTGCAGCCTGACAGTTACTCTTTAATGAAATCTATTAAATTCAATGTCCTGTTGCAGGGCTTAGGAGTCTGAACAATTTTTGGGTACCAAGAGTCGGTGGTTTCATAAACTGGGTTGGATGATTTTTTTGTACCAACTCCACAGCCTTGGTGCTTTGTGGTTGGAATGTATTTATGATCAGGTCAGAGACGAATGGATAGTTTTGCCACATTGGGTGACAGTCTGGCCACCTTAAAAGACAACTGAAGTGAGTGGGGTATATGGAGGTTGCCATAATTTCCAGAATCCCACCAGAAACAAGCATGCAGCTAATCTTATCAGATCTGACAATGTCAAACACCCAATCTGCTGCATGCTTATTCAGGGTCTATGGCTAAAAATATTAGTCAGCAGGCTAGTCAGGCACCTGGTATTGCTTTTTTAAATCACTGGGGAAATCGCTTTAAAAAGCAATTGCTAATGTGAACTAGGCCTTAAGTAAAGCGGCTCACAGTTCTCAGGCAACATTTTGCGACCCCAAAATGCTAGTAATGTGGCCTGTCCACCTATTTGCTAAAGTCCTCAGCTCCTACAGACGTTTAAGGAAACAAGAGGGGGGGGGGGGGGGGGGGGGGTATTTGTATGAACATGTTCCTTCCAACAGTAGGAACACTACCACCTTCAACAAAGTTAGCCCAGGCCTCGCTTGCAAATACATAGTGAACATCAACCACAGATATGTATCAAAACCATAATTTTAAAAAACATTAACACTAAAACTCAGGAATAGCCCAGCATGCCCTGCACAACAGACTGAAAGGACAGGATCATTTTGCATGCGCCAAGGTATGGCACTTGCCCTACATGCTGCAACAGCTGTTTGAAAATAGCAGGGCTGTGGAGTTGGAGTCGGAGCCGGGGCCATTTTGGGCAGTCGGAGTTGGAGTCGTGGTTTCATAAACTGAGTCGGAGTTGGAGTCGGAAGATTTTCGACAGACTCCACAGCCCTGGAAAATAGAGGCCCGCTAAAGTTCTTTGCATTCAGAATAATCAATTCTTGGTTGCTTGTACCAAATGAGAGCAGTCTTATCCCAATAGTGCATGATCTTTATATTGCTATCTCATCAGCACAACAGACTTTTCCCCCTTTCAGCTGGTAGGTGGTTCAGTTCCGAGTGCGTGGCTAACAGTATGATGTAGCTCAAATAAGCTCAAAGGTTAAAGTAGCAAGTCAGTTCCTTCACTGGTGCATCACACACCACTTCCAGCTGAGTAGCAAGTCTAAGCATGAAATGCTATGCACAGGTTCCATATAACCAACAGCAGTTCTTGCATAGCATAAGGAGTATAGCATTAGCAGCCAGTAGCAAGCGTTAGTCTCTTTGGAGGGTAGCCAGGTCCCTGCATTTCATTCTCCCACGGATGCTCAGTGGCTCTATTACTCACACTAGCATCCTCTCATCGGCAACTGTGCTCTTTGATCTACCCGCTTTCCAGCATGATGGCAACAGCGGGGATCAGACTTCGGGCAGCCAGGGTCTTCCAACAGCCCCTTGTAGCCTTCTGCTCCCTCGATGTCCTGATGCCCTCCATCGTGATGCAGTGAGGCTAACAATCGTGCTGGATTATGGTCCACTGCATGTGCGCTCCCATCCATGCGCACCAACCAACTGCGCTTTTGTAGCTGCGAGCGCAGTTTAATCTTAACTGCAAATGCACCGACCACTCCTGGCCACAGGGTCGCTATCAGGTAGTGTAAGTGGCTGGGCCATAAGTGGCCGCTGAGTCATGGACTTTACGGGCCTCACATCGGTGCAACGGAGGGCACCGGGATACACTGGATTGGAAGAAGCCCCCTGCGTAAGTGAAAACTTTTTTTTTTTTTTTTTTTTTCTTCTTAGGTACTTTAAAGTGAACTTGAGCGGAGAGTGATAGAGGCGGCCATTATTTCCTTTTAAACAATACCAGTTGTCTGGCAGTGCTGCTGAATACTTTTAGCCAAAGACCCTGAACAAGCATGCTGCAAATAAGGTGTTGGACAATTTTAGAACTGACTAGTGCTTATTTTTGGTGTAATTCACTCTACTGCAGCCAAATAGATGATTTCGCAGGCAACTGGTATTGTTTAAAAGGAAATGAATATGGCAGACTCTATTATCCTCACCTCGGGTTCACTAAGTTTGAGTCACCTAAAACCATAGTTTGATCTTCAGGTGCCTTTTCCAGAGTGCACAGATGTTGATCTGTAGTCTGGTCTTTCGCTATCAGACATACAGGAAACCATGCCTTACTATTTCTGCTTGTTCTCGTTGGCCAATAGAGCAGGACATTCTGCTCGGCAGAGACCGCCGCTGCTTGTTGAACAGTAAAGGCTCACCTGAAACAACCTTCAGGGTTTATTTCAGGTGACGTAAGTTGTAGCTCTGTACTGAGCGTTTTAGGATCAGCTCATTGATGGTCCTTGATTGCCTTGCGACTGCTTTTACGTGGCTCATTTGTATGTACCGGGTACTAGGGATGAGTGGAGGCAAAGTCAGATCAGCGTAATACTGGAAGGGGCAAGATGTAGTGACCTCCCTCAGTGTGGTGTTCAGCTTTAGGGCTTACTCAGTGGGATGTTGCTTTGTAATGCAAAGTTAAAGTTGCAATGCAGCATTACAAAACAGAAAAGGGTGGTAAAGCACATGGAAAATGATTCTTTCCTGTACGTGGTAATGTGTTTAGAGGTAACGTAATGCAGCAGTGTTACCATGATGCTACATGTTACAACGCAATGCTAACACCGCACTGTGAATGTCCCATAGGATTATCATTGTAGTGCGGTAAGCTACGTTATAGGACTTTGACACAGCTCTGCAAGGTTCCACTGTGAATAAGCCCTTAGGAGTACAAGTATGCAAATGAGCATGTTTGCTGTAGTGAGAGCTGCAAGTAGCCAGCGTGCAGTAAAAATTACATCTGTACCCAATTTTCTGTGCAGTGGCAGATGTCAGCATCGCACTAATGGCCAAACATGAACAGCAGTATTACTGTGAAATTATGCAAGCTGTGATTTAGTGTCAAAACTCAGCCTAGCATTGATTTGCAGAATTTTTCAAATGTTCAGTGTTCTCACATAAGCGATGAGTTTTCTATCCAATCGCAAACCTGGCTCTTGTTCCATTTCCAGAGCGTTTGCGATTCAGTAGAAAGTATATCAAAATTGAGAAGCGCTTGAAAGCAATTTGAAAAGCTGTTTGCTGAGCGCTTTAATAAATACATTGTATGTATTAATTTCCAGGTCAGAGTTCACTTCCTGATTGACGTCAGGAAGTGAACAAAACATCGCTACACAAGATTGCGCTAGTGATTTATGTGAACATTTATAACTGAATTATTGCAAATTTCCTTCTGTTTTAAGAAGGCAATTACACTAAGCTTTGCTTTTTTAGTAGGAGGACTTTTTGGTTCCTTTTATCCCCCTATACATTCCTAGTAGTTTGGGTCATCCTGAGATACTTGGTTACTATAATGTGAACAAGGCCTGTTTCTTTAATAGTTACTTTAAAGGACACCTGAACTATATGGAGGCTGCCATATTTCCGTAAAAAAATTGCCTGGCTGTCCTGCTGATCCTCAGCCTCTAAACAACAAACATAGAACATTTATATCGCGCTTTTCTCCTGGCGGTCTCAAAGCGCCAGAGCTGCAGCCACTAGGACGAGCTCTATGGGCAGAAGCAGTTTTAGGGAGTCTTGCCCAAGGTCTCCTACTGAATAGGTGCTGGCTTACTGAACAGGCAGAGCAGAGATTCGAACCCTGGTCTCCTGTGTCAGAGGCAGAGCCCTTAACCATTACACTATCCAGCCACCACTGGGTGTGTACCCAGCCTATAATGCTGGGTGTACACGTTACGTTTTTTTCATGCATTTTTGTGACCCGATCTCATCTTTTTCCATTCACTGCTATGAGAAATCGAGGGCTGAAACGATCGGGCGCAATATCTGACATGGCATATTTTATCTATCTGATCCATCTATCGCACGGAAAATCGCACCGTGTACAGCTTAATACTTTTAGCCAAAGACCCTGATCAAGCATGCAGATCAGAGGTTTCTAACCAAATTAGCTGCATGCTTGTTTCAGGTGCAGACACTACTGCAGCCAAAGATCAGCAGGACTGCCAGGCAACTGGTGTTTAAAAGGAAATATGGCAGCTTCTGTCACTCAGATCAGGGGTACTTTAAAATGCCAAGATCCAAATAGGTTCACATCCCTTGCTCTGGCGGTAAACATGCAGCCAAATTCAATATTTAAATGTAAAATTGGTCTAACTATTGTACAGTGTGGCCAGCTTGGCACTTAGATTGAAAGGAAAAACAGTATAAACTCGTTGTAAATTCTGATATACAAAACATTGAGGTATAATTATGCAAATGTCCTGGCCAAGCACCATTAAGTGTGGGTGACGCCTGGTATAGTAAACCCAGATGAAATAGAAATTATTATAGTAAATACGTTTTTTAAACCCCTGCTATACTCTGTATCCTGCTATAGTGGAAGGTGGGCAGGTGCATACATGTCAGTCGGAGACCCATGAGCTGTAGTTAATGGGCAAGCTGGCAGCCGCTTGTAGCCTGCTCGCCATCTGCATGCTTCTCTAGGCCTGTGTAGATTACCTCAAAAGGACCAGCACCTGAGACCTATGCTTCCTGTGTAAGCTGCTGCATGATTACTGTGGGAATTGCACATCATTTGTGACATGCTTGTGCATGGCTGCAATACTACAGTATCATCCAGGCTGCGCACAAATAAGGACAGAGGCACACACTGTCAATACTGCATCTGCATTGACTGGTGAGACCTATGCTTCCTGTTAGAGCTGTTGCATGATTCTTGTGCAAAGCACAAATCCCTGCGTATTGAACACGGCACATTGATCTATCTTTAACCTAGTCAGTGCTCACTTGCTGAAGCATTGAAGAGTCCTACCATTGACTGAATTGATACAGTACTACAGTATATATGCATGACAGGTCAGGTACTCTAGGCCTTTTTATTACAGCTGTGTAACTTAGGACTTTCCTCTAATGGTTAGTAGGCCTGGCTCCTGAACATTTCTTTCTAATGCTGGGCATACACTGATAAGATTATGCGCCGGATCAACCCGCGGGCTCGATCCTGGCGCATCACCGCTCGTCTCCGCCGGCGCATGCATCGATCCCTGATCGTCCCCGCGGCAGTGTTCTCCCCAGAATTTTTTCCAGCCGGGTGGCATGAAATAGTAGCTGGGTGGGTTGAGATGAAAATGCAGGGCAACTCTGCTTACAGCATTGGAGGAGGTGAGCCGATGATGGTGGTCACCAAATCTAGACAGTGTAAAGGCAAAAAGCGGCTGGGCACGTCCAGTAAAAACAGGCCTTTATTATGATTCTATTAAAAAGCAATGCTAAGGACCAGAGCAATGGTCAGCCAGGAGAGAGGGTAGCAAGCATGAAAGAGACGTCTACAGCTGTTTCGCACTCAGCAAGGAGTGCTTCATCAGGACACTGAGCCCCCCTCATATCCCCCCTTAAATACTAAGTTAGGATAACGAAGGGAGGAGATCGCCACAAGCAGCGCACCCACAATGTCCGCATGAGATACTTCCGGGACGCCGTCTGCGTGCCAAATACTGGAAGGAGCGGGCCGGAAATCGTCATCTGCATAGCCAGAACGCTAGAGCGCATGCGTATGCAGCGTCTTATTCTAACTGGTCGCCCCGACTGCCTACTTCATACAGGGAAGCTCCACCCCCCCCACTCTAGTCAGAGGTCACTAAGGGACCAGCCCTCCCACGTAGCCAGGAACAAGGCGGATGGAAAAGAGACGCGAAAAAGCGTCCCCCCGCACCTAGCAACAGGCGGGCCCAGGCTGGCAGTTGCCAACTAATCATGCAAAATGCATAAATATGTGGCTCAAACCCTATTAAACAAAATCAAGAGGCTAAACTACCTGACCAAGATGCACGATTCCACTGTTGGATGAGGCTGCAGGCAGACTCCTCCCCCTCACATTCAACCTATAACAGGGAGGAAAGAGAAAGAAAAGAGAAAACAGAAGGATTTCATTATAAAAACCTCAAATAGAAATAGTATTAATATTACTCAAATAAACATGATACAGGCAAAATATCACTAGTTACAAAAATACTGATAAATCATTGCGTTCATTTAGTCCCAAAGGGCCTACCGCCTCAAAGAAAGAAATCCAATAGCTTTCCCTGCGTTGGAGTTTTTTAACCCAATTACCACCCCTAGAATCCCTTTTCACTGTTTCTAAACCAAAGAACCTAAGCTGTGAAGCATCTCCTGTATGCACAGAATTCATGTGTTCCATGACCCTGGGGCAGCCCTTCGCCCGGGGGTTGCCCAGTGATCTACAATGTTCTTGGTATCTATCCTGCATCATACGGGTGGATAAACCAACATATATATATTGACACGGGCAAATAAGCACATATACAATACCCTTAGTTTTGCAGTTAAATCTTACAGATTTACCAAATCTGTGGAATTCCTTGCCCGTTATCAAAAGATTACAGCAAGAGCATGAGCCACATCTATAGTTACCAGGGGGTCTGCTTCTACCTAACCAACTCTGCGTGTTCACACTAACAAATTCACTGTGTAACAGTTGATCTTTAAGATTGGGAACTTTTTTGTAGGAGATGCATGGAGTCTGGCGACATTTATCTGCTAACAGTCTAGTGGTAGCTTCCCTATATGAAGTAGGCAGTCGGGGCGACCAGTTAGAATAAGATGCTGCATACGCATGCGCTCTAGCGTTCTGGCTATGCAGATGACTATTTCCGGCCCGCTCCTTCCGGTATTTGGCACGCAGACGGCGTCCCGGAAGTATCTCATGCGGACATTGTGGGTGCGCTGCTTGTGGCGATCTCCTCCCTTCGTTATCCTAACTGAGTATTTAAGGGAGGATATGAGGGGGGCTCAGTGTCCTGATGAAGCACTCCTTGCTGAGTGCGAAAAAGCTGTAGACGTCTCTTGCATGCTTGCTACCCTCTCTCCTGGCTGACCATTGCTCTGGTCCTTAGCATTGCTTTTTAATGGAATCATAATAAAGGCCTGTTTTTACTGGACGTGCCCAGCCGCTTTTTGCCTTTACACTGTCTTTACCTGCTGGATCTTGTTAGGCTTGGAGCACTCCGGAGTGTTTTTGGGCCTTGTGCACCTCCCCCTCTACCTACTGACTGTGGTCACCAAATCTAGTCTGGTGGAGCACCCAGCTAAAAGAGCCTGGGGAGAACACTGCAATTATGCAATTAAAGCACACCTGAACTGGGAGGGATATGGAGGCTGCCATATTTATTTCCTTTTAAACAAAACCAGGTGCATGGCTGTCCTGTGAATCCTCTGCCTCTGATACTTTTAGCCATAGCCCCTGAACATGCATGCGGATCAGATGCTCTGACTGAAGTCTAGCTAGATTAGCTGAATGCTTGTTTCAGGCATGTGATCCAGACACTACTGCAGCCAGTGATAAGCAGGAATGCCAGGCAACAGGTATTTAAAAGAATATAATTATGGCTGCCTCTTTATCCTTAGTTCAGGTGTCCTTTAAAGTAAACTAAGCATTTGCAATTACACTATTTTACGTTCACAATGATGTGCTGTGGGGGGTAGAGACTCCTGTGGCCTCTCGACCATATGAGAGCCTTGCACAATTCTCCATCATGGGTGCTCCTGCTGCAATGCATCTTTGTACTCGCATCCATGGACTACATCTCCTGGCATGCATTGTGATGAGGGCACATCTAGACCAGACAAAGATGCAGCACTGTGCGGGATATCCGTGGATAAGATGGCAAGCTCCATCTGGATGAGGCCACAGGAGCAGCCCCCCATTAGATGAGGTTTTTTTAATTTAATTCCAGTGGCTGAGCATCCGTGGTTTCCTGTTTTGCATCACTCCTAAATTTGCAAACCATCACTTTATGCCCCTGCTAGCCAGGCACACATCCTGGACCACTGGCGTGAGGCTATAGCTTATAAACCTTACAGACTACACCAGGGGTGCCCACTAATTAGATCTTGATATACTGATAGATCCCAAAGGACTTCTGGGTAGATCCAACACCGTCCACTTGAGTGACGTACGTGTCACACTGACTTGGATGAGCTTAGTGCAGTGTTCTGTCCTGACGTTTTGCACAACAGTGTAGAGGGTTATGATGTTGCAAGATGGGGAGCCAAATATTCATATGCATTATATTCTGCTGCGGATTACAATTTTGCCAGACACTGAGTGATATTGTAAGCATGATATTGTCAGTCTGGCCAAGCACTATTCTGTTTTGCTTACCAGGGAGTACACTAAGATATGCATCTAATTTACTGTCAGCTTGTAATCGCTGATGGACGACCAGCTTGTATCTGTAGATTCTAACTCAGAGGTCAGGAACCTTTTTGGCTGAGAGCCATAAACGCCACAGACTTTAAAATGCATTTCCGTGAGAGCCATACATTGTTTCAAACTGGGACAGTGCGCATGCGCAGCAGAGGGCCATGTTGCCCTGTGGTCATGGTGATGTGTATACAGTTGATCCGCCGGGCAACGGAAGTGTCAGACACGACTTCATCTTATCTTGGGTTTCAGCAATTTCCCCGAGAGCCAGACAGGAGAAATACTGACTAACAGCTTGTACAATTAGTTAGCAGACTTGGGGGTTGATTCACTTTATAGGACAAGATCCCCACACTTTGGCCCAATAGGCTGCCTGTCAAGTGACAGGCAGCCTACTGGGCCAATCAATGTGCAGGGATCTCATCCTGCAAAGTCACTAGGCCTGACAGGGTCCAGAGTGGGACAATTGGAGCAGCTGTTTGTTATGGGGTAGCCTGAGTAAGTTAGTAGTGCATGCTACAGCAGTAGCGTGCCTACTTTGAACATTTTACTTGCACTGCCACACTAAGCTGTGCTGCTTGAGCAGTGTAGCTGAGTGAATCAACCTCTACTGATTTGTCTGTGAGCCAGATGTAGCCATCAAGAGCCACATCTGGCTCCCGGGCCATAGATTCCCTACCCGGTTCTAACTAGTAGGTCATTTTTATTTGTAATTTTCAAAGTAGCTCGCAATCTGAAAAAGTATAGGCATCTCTGATGTACGCAGTCAGTTTTGGGCTTTCTGGTCCCTATCAGTGTATGCTGATACTAATGTAGTTGTATGGACTAGGGATACCTCATGGTGACCAAAAACCACAAAAAAATATAAGGGGCTAAAAGACTGAAAATCGTTCTTATTTAAAAGCAACTGACTGTTGGGAGCATCTGACAGGCTGTGATTCCACCGCATTCAGCTTCCTTTGTGAAAAGGCTTAGGGCTGGTTCACACAGGCAACTGCCAGCAGCTTGTTTCGCAAATGTCAAGTAATTTTCCGATTATGAGCAGAAAATCGTTTTGCATTGTTTCCCATTGGTTTGTCGATACATTTTTCAGCCCCTAGGGCAGTGATGGCTAACCTTGGCACTGCATGTGTGGTGGAACTAGTCCCATGAGGCATTGCAATACTGACAGCTCTAAGCATAACTCGTGGAGGCAGAGGCATGATGGGATTTTTAGTTTTCACAGCTGGAGTGCCAAGGTTAGCCATCTCTGCCCTAGGGTATTATGGAACCGCAAACGCAGCCAACGCCAGAAGCTACATAGTGTCTTCGAAAATTTGATCCACCCAGGCGCTTGTGCAATCGTCGGCAAAGCATTGAGATGAATGCTCCCATTTATCTCAATGCAAGATGTGGTGGATCCCAGCGGTAAATGACATGCAGGGACACTGGCCGACGCCCGTCTTAACCAGCCCTTAACACCTTGTGCAGAAGCTGGCCTCCCATTCCATGTGCAGATCTTCCGTGTTAAACTATTTCAGCCGCCCGGACGTGAAGCTCAAGTCTGGCCGGCTGCTCTGCTGCAGTGGCGCCATCGCGGGCGTGCCCCGTGGTGTCCCCGGTAGCCCTGGGATCAGTGAACGGGAACATGGTTCCCGATCACCGATCAGTCTCCCCAGCAGAAAAACTGAAGCGCTCTTACAAGAGTCTTCAGTCTTTCTGCCAGTAAAAATTTCCGCATCCCCCTTGTTCTTCTGCTTAGCGAGAAGCACAAGGAGGGAAAAAAATTAGGTGTCAGTGTTCTCCCCAGAAAATTTTTTTCCAGCCGGGTGGCATGAAAAAGTAGCCGGGTGGAGTAAAATGGGCGTGATCATGACATGGGCATAGCTAACTAATGTAACGCTGTAACTCAAAAGGGCCCTGTTTTTTGGGTTTTTTTGGGTGGCTAGTGCTGTGGGTAGGAAAGTAGGTCGGGCTGGTGGCTAGTGGGGTGGGTGAGTAGGTAAAAAGATCAGGCTGGAGGCTAGTGGGTAGGAAGGTAGGCAGGTCCCGCCCTCTCGGATAGCATGGCAGCAGGTTGCTCCTTACATCGTATGGTGTGAAATCTGATCCTCTGCTGCTTCCCGAAGGTCTCCCCCAACTTCAGCAACTGCTGTCAGACAGGACGCAGGCTGTGGTACTAGGCCTGAACGATTTTAGGAAAAAATTGATTTGAGTGATTTCTGTCTGAAATTGCGATTTCAATTCACGATTTCCTTCAAATGAAGCTTTGTTCCCCCTCTTTGTGCCCCCTTTGCCTCTTTATGCCTCCTCTGGGTCTCTCTTGCCCACTTTGGCTATCATTCATGAAAGTGCTGTCGGTATGGAGAATCAGTGCGGGAAAACACAGCTGGCTGTGTTTAAGACTTCTGGGTGGGCATTCATAAATAAGTATCAATGTGCGGTAGCAGTGCGGAGATTCCCCGAACTAGGTTGGCGGTAGGCAGGCGGAGACACGGAAGCTGCCGAGTTGATACATTTCTCCGTGTTCCGCTCTGCTGCAGCTGCCTGGGAGGTCTGTGTGTCTCCATTCACTTACATTGGTATCGCCACATCAGAGGGAGCGGTACTTCCCGACCTCACTCCGCTTGCGGTGATCTTTATGAATTAACATTTTGCTACATTTGTTCCGATAATCACCGCACAAGGCGGTGATTTATCACTCTGCTCTGTAGTGTCATTTTTTTCATGCGGAAAGAGCCTTTATGAATGTTGACTTTGCTAAGTGGTTGGTAAAGTCAACTGTCTTAAGCATTTCCGCATGCGGAAATGCTTTATGAATGATAGCCTTTGTGTCTCTGTGCCTGCTCTTTCTCTCTCTCTGTGCCCTGCCCACTCTGTCTCTGTGCCTCCTTAGTCCCCCAAGTTGCATCAGTTCTGGACATAGCTTCCAGCACGAGTCCAGCAATGCCTGCACGGAATACTTCCTGTATATCATGTGACATACAGGAACCCAGAGTTTTGCCAAGCACAAGAGCTGGCAGACGGTGATAGAGGACGGACAGCGTTTCGACTCGTGCGGAAGGTATGTCCAACACTGCGGGCCGCACGCGCCGGGATTTTGGTGAAGTTTGAAGCCACTTCAATCTTCCCCCATGTGGAAATGACGTGATTGCGATAATTGCCGATTTGACGATTCCAAAATTGTGATCTTGGTGATCGCGATTTCGGTTTAAATTCGATTTATCTTTCAGGCCTATGTGGTACTCATTCCTGCTAATCACCCGGATTCCTCCATCCACCTCGGTACTCATCCCTGCTGATAGCCCGGATGCCTCCATCCTCCTCTGCCAGCCAGTGGCGTGTGCCATCCACTGTGGGGCGGGTCCACGGCGAGGCAAATTCATTTGCATACGAGGTAATGCTGCAAATAACCCCTAGTGGAAACTAGCCCTATGTCCTTCCATGCCATACTCTTTGAGTTGCGAAAAGATCACAATGGTGGTGGAAAGTTGCATAGCGCACAGTGCACGCGGTAAAAGTGTCATGTGAAGCATACATTAAACATGTTACACTGCCACTGTAAACGCACGTTGTGCACTGCTTTGACGGGACCAGATTTACTGCACCCGATGTGAACATACCATGCGATTACATTGCAAAGGAATGCAACAGTGTAAAAGGACCTTTAGCATTTGCATGGATTCATTTTCAAAGTAACACTTTGCTTCTCAACAGGCAGAAATCCTCAATGCAGAATAAAAACTTTGAATCCTCTATTATATATTAAAAAACAAAAATACCTAGTAGCTGTTTAATCAGCTGTCAACTCTCCTCTCCGAAATCTTAACCCCAAACAAAATATTGAATCAACCTTAAAAAACTAATTATAGAGCAAAAGAAAATGAAGGATCAGAAATAAAAATTAGCATACCATGATTATATTACTCACCTGATAGGGAATAACAGGACAGAAGCGCAGGAAACTATTTTGGAACTACAAACACCTGCAACCTGACTCTGCACCCCCCACCAGTCAAATATTTTGCTGGAGTTTGGGCTTAAAGTGATTAAATACGTCAATGGAATAAAACAAGAAATAAACATTACACCGGAATTTGGAGCATTTTTTAAAACCTGCTTTCCAAGTATCTTCACATCCTGAAGCACAATTCGGCCTCCACACTTGTTCTGGAATGTCAGCAAGTCTTCAGAATGGTCTCTCTTCTTCTCAGACACAACGTAAAAGCCCAGGGACTGGTAGGCATAGCTCGCCTGCAGCAGCGTATTCACCAGAGAGTAGCAGATACTTCGGTTCTTGCTTCAACAGTGATTCAACGGAACAGAGGCTTCTGTGCGCCGGACCGATCCTCACTCCTATTCAGTCAGAGACACCACCGAATCCCACCAGCATCATGACTTCCCAGGTCGGCCAGAACTACAAGGAGAGCGAGGCTGGAGTGAACCACATGGTGAAGTTCCAGAACAAGCGTTGAGGCCGAATTGTGCTTCAGGATGTAAAGCAACCTGAGGCTGATGAATGGGGGGAATGGAACACTTTCCAAGTATGTCTGTCAGACTCTTGAACCTCCGTGACTCCGTTGTTCTCAGGTTCGCCGCACGGCAGTGCTAGGACCCTGGGGACATCACATCACCATGTGACCGCCGTGCAGGTCGGCGAGGCCGCCTATTGGCTGGAGGGTGGTGCAGACGCACATTGATTTGTGGAAGACGCTGACCCATCCCGCCCAGTGCACTGTGCACTAAGTGTCCCCAGTTCAAGGCTTCGCAGCGGCCATTTTCTTGAGGATCACCGCTCAGAGAAAGTGTAAATACTCAGAAAAAAGGCGCCGGCGGGTTTCAAAACAGCCGGGGCGGCCCGCCCACCTAATAAGTCCTGGGGAGAACACTGCTGCAGGCACTTCTTATCTTCCGCTCGATTCCCCACTATTGTCCGCCTGCGGGGAATCTATCCAGCGGGTCATCCGACCTGTTGGATATCAATCGAGCCATCAGCGGCTCGATTGATAAGGAGCAAACGCTCTGTGTATGCCCAGCATAACACCTAAAAATTGTGGATCTGACCTTCCTCCACTGCTCCTTCATATCCAGTAAGAGTGCAAAAGCTGCACATATTTCTATTATGTACTTGTATAGCACTGACATGTTACTGTCAGAGGAGCTCATAATCCCAACAGTATGTTTTGCCTCATACACAAACAGGCAGCACAGTGGCCTAGTGGTCAGCGCTCTCACCTTGCAGCGCTGGATTCCCAGCCAGGCCAACATCTGCAAGGAGTTTGTATGTTCTCCCTGTGTGCGCATGGGTTTCCTCCAGTGATTCTAGCTTCCCCCACATCTTAAAAACAGGTGATTGGCTTCCCCCTCAAATTAACCTTATGCTGGGCATAGACTGAGTTTCTTTTCCTTATCAATCGAGCCGCTGATGGCTCGATTGATAATATCCGACAGGTCCGATGACCTGCCGGATAGATTCCCCGCCGGCAAACAATAGCGGGGAAACGAGCGGCTGGATAAGGAGCGCCGGCGGGGATGTGCCAGCATCGAGCCAGCGGCTCGATCCGGCGCATAATTGCATCAGTGTATGCCCAGCATAAGACTACAATACATTATACTTTAAAATTGGCCCTAGACCAGGGGTGTCAAACTCAAATAGACGGAGGGCCGAAATGTAAAACTTAGACCAGGTCGAGGGCCGACAAGTATATTTATCCCCCACCATTTGGAATGACCGCACAATTTGCACTGCACGTTATAGCCGCGATGCAAAAAAAACCCTCATTGTAGGTAGGGTAGCCAGGCATAGGGGACACCTGTATAGGAAGCCAGGTATTTAGTTGTCCCCAGTATAGGTAGCCCAGAATAGGTGCCTCCGGTATAGCTAGGCATAGGTGCCCCCAGTATATAGGTTAGCCAGGTATGTATAAGTAGCAGGCATAGGAGCCCCAGAATAGGTAGCTAGGAATAGTAGGTGCCCCAGTTTAGGTAGCCAGGAATAGTAGCCCCAGTATAGGTAGCCAGACATAGCAGGTGGCCTAGTATAGGTAGCCAGACATAGCAGGTGCCCCAGTATAGGTAGCCAGGCATAGCAGGTGCCCCAGTATAGGTAGCCAGGCATAGCAGGTGCCCCAGTATAGGTAGCCAGGCATAGCAGGTGCCCCAGTATAGGTAGCCAGGCTATAGCTGGTGCCCCAGTTTAGGTAGCCAGGCTATAGCTGGTGCCCCAGTTTAGGTAGCCAGGCTATAGCTGGTGCCCACTGTAGAAAACCAGCCAGCGAGCGCCCCCTTTCACTCCCTCACCTCCTCTGGTGATCACATCCCTGGCTGTTGCACTCTCCAGCGCGGCATGTGGCGGCAGTTCTGCAGTCTGCACACCGTGATCCACACAACGAAGAATGATGCAGGAGAGCAGTGTGTCCCTGCCTTCTGGCGCGCGTATACAGCAACTTCCTGTATACAAGCGCTAGCAGGCAGGCACAAACACACCACTCTCCTGTCTTCAGTGCACGTGTCACGCTGGTGTGCAGAACTGCCGCCACCCACCACGCCGGAGAGTGCGATAAGGGATGCAATCATGCGAAGGGAGATGCGGAGGAGGAACAGAGTGATAGAGCGTAGCAACACTCTATCACTTATGTGAGAAGGTGGGCTGGGCGGAGCAGAGCGGGCCCGCTAGCGTAGCTGCGGGCCAAGTTTAAAAGCGCAGCAGGCCAAATGTAATGTTTACAAAAGTAGCGGCGGGCCAGAGTTTGACACATGTGCCCTAGACTGTTTAGCGATTCGAATGTGAGCCCCTGAGGGACAGTTAAGTGATAACACAACAGAAGATGTGGAAGATGCCAGTGCTATATAAATACACCATACTCATATGGCTGGTACACACAACAGTGGAAATTCTAGTGTGTACAGCATAAGCGATATGGTTTAGCTGAGCGAATATTTTGTTACCTTCCTTACACCTTCTTCCAAAGTAGCAGCTGATATCTGCCTGGAGCTGCCAAACTATGGATCAGGTCTTAGTTGCTGTGGGTGACTGTTGTGTATGTCCTTATCCACGCTCCTGAACAATCTTCACAGGTCAGAGATGTTCTCACTCGGATACAGTGAACAGCTTCTGCCAGCACTTGGTGCACAGAAAAGTTCAGCGTGTGAGTTTCATGCTAAGTGGGAAAATGACACTTCACTTTACTCGAAGTTTAGTTCTGCTGTGACATGGATAAACTTGTTATACAATAGGATCATAAGGCATTGGGACAGGATTGTGGCTGGTTGCTCTCCCCTGTCAGTGAATGTGTTAATGTCACATGAGGGCCGGACAACTCAGGCAAGTCATGCCCTGCTTTGGCGCCGGCTTTCCCTTTTACCAGATTTCTTTTATCATTTTTGTTGTCTGGTGTGCATGCCGCCGGTGGTGGCAGCGAATGGAGGGAATGCAGGGTGGGGTGAGGGATTTCTTTCCTGCCTGAGCCAGCCCATTTTTAGATTTCTCCTCTTCCTGTCATTAAATGAACAATATAATCTGTCCGTGTCGGGTCCCTGTGTCAGTCTGATGGACCAGCGTGATGCGGTGACTTCCCTCTGCCAGAAGGCTCGCTGCACTCAGAGGATGCCTGCTGATCAATGTCTCAGGTACAGCACTAGCTCGCTTATGGCTGAGTATTGTGGTCATATAGGCATGTCGGCATACTAATGCGGAGGGTAGAAACTTTCTACACTGCCTTGTCTGTAACAGTTATAAGATTGTGCTCACACTTCCTTGCATTGTAAAATGCAGGGAAGGACAGACTTTTTCACCAATGTGATTTCATCTGAGCAGATTTGTCTAAGCACACCTCTCCATTCATAGGATAGCACAGCTTTCACTGTGGCTAGGGTGAGGTTAGGAATCCCCTGGCAGTGTTCTCCCCAGAAATTTTTTCTAGCTGGGTGGCATGAAAAAGTAGCTAGGTGGGGGTGTAAGAGGGGAATGCAGGGTCAGTGCAACTCTTACAGCAGAGGAGGTGAGCTGATGACAGCCGGGTGCTCGCCAAAATTAGCTGGGTGGAGCACCCGGGGAGAACGCTGCCTGGAATTAGTTTTAAGGAAGCTGTAACGAGGTTTGTGTTTATATACCAGTTATAAACCGTGGAATTCAGAAGCCAGTCTAGTCAAGGAGCCAGCAGGAACATTTTAATAGCCGGCTCCACTAAAAGAAACTGGACAATGAAGCGGAAAAAATGTATGAGTTGTATGTGTAGTACGGATGAGGAATAAAACATTAGTAGCAAAGAAGACTCATAAAAATTTTTTCAGTTATATAGCTTTTTTTTTATAACATTGCATTATTCTTTTTGCAGTTTACAAATTACACTCAGCATCTTAAACTATAAAACAGAGCAGAGCTAATGACCCTCTGAACTTCTCTGCAATAAAATTTTCTAAGTTGTCTTTCATTGTTTGATGTCTAAGTGCTTCAGAAAATAGCACTGCTCTCTGACTCAATTAGTCGGAGAGCTCGGAGAAGCTTTTTTGCATAGATAGTAAAGTTTCTTAACTCTTCCTCTACTGGAAACAATATGACTATTAGCTGTACTACACATACAATTCAGTATACCAGACGTTTATTTTCACTTCAGATTCCCTTTAAACTAGGCACTAGCTGTTTGTATGGAGCTTTGTCTGCCTGAGTTTTGAAACTTGTCCTGCAGTGTGGTACGCCTGACCCAGGCACCTGTCCTTATTCATGAAGTCCACTGCCTCTGTATTCACCTCTGGCTGCTATATCCTGTGAGTTAATTTACCTAATTCACTCTGAATAGGCCTGATTGTGTTCTCAATGCTGCCTGGTGGTTTTGTAATCTGGGTGATTGAATAAGGGAACAATTGAGAGAGGAAACTGCAGATTCTGCTGCATTGAGTAGTTGTGGACTCTTCCTGAGAGTAATGAGCTCTCCTTAGACTTAGTTTGGGGGGTGTTACAAAGGAATCAGACGTGTTTTCCCTCTCAAATATACTCTATTGCTACTTTATGCAGAAAGGAGGGGAAACAGCTGTTTAAACAGGGCTTTAGTCATTTCTCCTTAAATTACAGCTCTAAATCTTCTGATTTCAGTCAATGGAAGTTGTTTAGGAATTCCATTGTAATTTGTCTTCTCATCTTAAAAACTGGTAGCTATGCAGAGTAGCCTGCAGGAAAATGCTTAAGGCGCATACACGCACTACATCCGGCAACGACTGGTCCGTCAGACCCTCCCGCTGGAGGGTATTGCGTGTACGCGTGGTGGGCTGAATGTCCGCCCAGCGGGATGGTCTGACGGACCCGTCGTTGCCGGATGTAGTGCGTGTACGCACCTTAAATGTGTTGCCGCTGGCAGTTCTTGTCACACCTGTATGTTGTCTCATAGAATGTGTCCACTAGCAGTGATGAGCTGTCTAGTTGGGCAGTGCTAATCTTTATGGTTATGGTAATTAAGCAGCCTCGGTAGTTCGGAGGAGCCGGGGTAGTTTTCTAAATAAGTAGTTAACTTGCCTGAGCTGCTTATGTAACCGTGCTGTGCATGCTTCCTTTTAGCATACCCTTCAAGCACTCTCTGTATGCTGGAATAACCTTGAAGTTTTGAATCCAGATGATACTATTTATTGGCTAACTTAGAAGAAAAGCTGTAAGCTTTTGGCTGTGGAGCCTACCTCAGCCACGACTCCTGTATAGGAGTAGTCCGAGGAAGGCTTCATAGCTGAAAGCTTATTCCTTAGCCAAATGTATTGTCCGGATTCAAAACTTCTTGCTTTTATTAACTTATTCACTACAAATTAATTTAACATGTCAGAGAATACTTAAAGCATACCTGAACTGGGGAAAAAATAGACCCTTACTTCAGAGGGATGCCTATGGATAGTCCAAACTTCCCTGGTCTTCTTCATCCCTTCAGTTTGTACGCTAGGACCCTTCGACATTCCACAATGTAGAATATGTTCAATCGCAGCCGCACTGCTGTGTACAAGCGTGGCCTTACTGTGCGGACGCAAAGTACTATCTGGCAGTTGCATGGAGCTGCCCTAGCACAGCTTTTACCCCCTGCATGACCGGCTTTGTTACTGTGCAGCCTCGGACCATACTCATTCCTGTGCAGTTGCACTCATAAACTGGGGGCGCACAGCTGTGAAGAGTCTCGATAAGCAGCGGGAGCGGTCAATGAGTAACAGAAGTGTGGTAAGGATCTTTTTTTTTTTTTAATTCAGATTTGTTTTAAAATGGCCAAGTAGTAACAGCGGTATGGAAACTGCCATTTTTTCAGTTTGACTAATGCCAGTAGTTTGGCTGTCCTGATCTTTCTGGCTTCAGTGATGTGGAATAGTGGATAGCACTTTTGCCCTTGCAATAGACCTTGCTTCAGATCTTTGCTAGGACACTAGACAAGACAAATAACATTTATATTGCGCTTTTCTCCTTGCGGACTCAAAGCGCCAGAGCAGAGCAGCAGCCACTAGGGCGCACTCTATTGGCAATAGCAGTGTAAGGGAGACTTGCCAAAGGTCTCCTACTGAATTAGTGCTGGCTTACTGAACAGGCAGAGCCGAGATTTGAACCCTGGTCTCCTGTGTCAGAGGCAGAGCCCTTAACCATTATACCATCAACCATTACACTATCTGCATTGTGGATGTATGTTCTCCCTATGTTTACAGGGGCTTCCTTCAGGCACTCTTGTTTACTTTCACACCTCATAAATATAGATATGTTAATTCGTTCCACACAAAATTTCCTTTAAATCCTTGTGCACATGCTAGCTGGCTCTCGGCACGCTCCGTAGGGTGTATACAGCAGCCCCTGTGCCCTGTGGGCGATGGTAATGGTAATTGTGTACACACCTTCAGACTGAAGTTACTGGATGATTCCTATGGTACGGATTGGATTGTGATCTCATGGGACAGTGACACTACATGCTGGAGATATGTGTTCGATAAATCTGTAATTTCCAAGTCGTCCACTGTATGTATTGGCTGCTGTCCCACACGGGGCTGTGGTGTTGGTACAAAAATCTACTCCCAACTCTTCAGTTTATTGAAACCTCAGACTGACTCCAGGAACCCAAAATTGTGTTGACTCTTGGACTCTACAGCCCTGGTCCACACATGCCCCTCCTCCCCCTCTGGTTGCACAGCTGTCTATCCACCGTGCACATACCCCTCTCCTACCCAGCCGTGATTGGATTGTGCCACGTAATGTCCAGAGTTGAAGCACACACCTGCTCAGTGCAGTGTAGAGCATGCCTTCAGCTATTACCAATTCTCCAAACCTAGATGATGCTGCTAGTGTGGTCATAGGAGGACCTTATCTGTGTACTCTATTTGGGTCAGCCTGGGTTAGGGCTGGTTCACACTTGTCTTGCAAAAAAAGTTTTGCACTAAAAATGTTCAACAATTGCACCTTGCCATTCTCATTCGGGGGGCACGATGATCTCATTGCGATTGCAGCCAAAATGCTGCAGTGAGATTGGTCCCATAGAGATCACTGGTGTTCAGCAAAGCGTAACACTCCTGAAAAGTGCTCCAGTGTCCTCTAGCATTAGTTTTGGTGCCTTTGCTCTGAGCTAGTTGATACGTGAATTGATTTGTTTTGGCTTCTAATAGGACAGGAGGACCTGTACTTGTGCTTCTCTGATAATTCCTGACTGGGGGAGATGGCAGAGCCATCATTGCATTAGGTTGGTTGTGTCCCTGACCTGTCTGTATTTGCACGGAACACACGGGGAACGGAGTTAAGTTCTACGGCTGGGCTGTCACCTGTCCTGTTAACATGATTGGCTGTTTCTAATTATACATATTTAGGTAAAAAGGGCATTTGATGCCATTTAAGCTCTAGTTAATATATAACTGACTTGTTGTTGTTTTCTGACTTGTTGTTTTCTTGGTAGCTGTGCAGGGTACGTTGTAAGGGAGCATTCCAGGATAGATGTAAAGAATAGTGCTGATCTTGCTTTAAAAAAAAGTTGAGATTGAAGTCCATTGGGTTGAATCTGTCGTAAAAAAAAAAACTAAGTCTAAATAAAAGTTTAACTTGCCTTTGGCTTCATGCAGTCTTCTGGAGTCGCACGGTGCCCATGATGTTGGTCCAAGTCCCTCCGGCCAGCAGCGGCGACCACTGCTAAGCTGTCCAGTCACAGCCAGTCGTCGCTACTGCACATGTGCACACCAGTCATTCTCCCATGGTTGGGAGTGCTCTGAGCATGCACAGTAGTGATTTCCTAATACTGCGTAACCTCCTGGCCACAGCAGCAGGTGAGGCGGCGCGTGGCCGGCCAGCTTAGTGGGGGTTGCCGCTGCTGGCTAGAGGGACTTGGATATGTGGCCACAGGACTCAAGGGGGCTGCAAGAAGCCCCAGGTAAGTTCAACTTAATTTTTTTAATTAGACTTTACATTTTCTAGTCCTGATTCAGAAGCCAGTAAGGTAGCTTATTTTTTACCTGCTGCAAAATAATCATTTGACCAATTATTACATATTCTATTATCACTTCCACCACAAACTGCAAGATACAATATTTAAAAAAAAGTTCCATATTTAATTTCACTTAAGAGCTACCTGCCGCCAGCTGCTTTGGCTGAGCGTATCAAATATTGTTGAATCTGCTTCTCTGCTGGTGACAAAATGCCTCCAAGTGGATGTCACTTACATGTAGCAGGTTGGCATAGTGATGTACACAGCCCGTCAACACCATATACTGCTCAGCCACAAATTGTTAGTGTATTAGTAACTTTGCCATTCATGCAGTTTCTTAGACATTATAAATCTCCTAATCTGAAAATATTCTCAAAATAAGGGGACGATCCTATATTAGTAAAGACTAAATGGTGAGAGGGATACCAGAATAATTTAGTTCACCAAGCACAATGGTGGTTGTACCTGGAATTGGTTTTGGCACTACAGGGTCAGTGGTGGAACAGTAGCAAGCAGTATGTATATTTAGGCATACATTAAACAGAAGAGTATGCATGGTTAGGTATAGAAAAGAGCTGAACAAAGATGGGCCAAGGAGAGGGGGGGGGGGGGGGGGACCTGCCGCTATGGCGCTCAAAACGCTTTACAGTGATAACTGAATCAGATGCCCTGCAGTCTGTCCTCGGGATAGAGAGGAGACCGAGAAAATAGGTCAAGTACCCTTGGTCTAGAGGCAGAACCTGTATGGTTAGTTGCCTGGCCAGAGTCCTGGTTCTTTCCCAACCTTGCCTGAACATCAGGCTGTGATCCATGTGGTGGCCTGTGATACTATGGCTGGTGGTTGACGTGGACCCTCCGTGGGAGTTGTGGAGGGGTGCAGCTCTGGCAAACGAAGAGCTGCGGTGGTGGCCGGCTGAGGCTGGGGGCAGTGGTGACCTGCAAGACTGCGACTGGTGACTACAGTGATCTGCCCCAGCGGTGGGAAAAACTGCATCTCCTGGTGTAGAACAAGGAGCTGTTGGTTGGTCCAAAAGAGCAAAAAAGGCTGGTGGCCTGGCAGAGGCAGATGATGGCACCTAGATGGTTTGCTGGCAGAGCGAGGTGGCCTGGTATGTGGTGGCTGCAGAGCTGTCTGGCCTTCTGCAGCGGTGGAACGGCCCCATGCCTTTAACCTCCCTGGCGTTGATTACTTCCAGGTTGAAGGTCTAAAAGCCATAAAACATTTTCACAAGCTTTTAGACCCTAAAAACAACAAAAAAAAACTACTACAGAGAGGTCTGCAGCAGCTCTTGCATGAAACTCAGGCACGGGATTACCACCCTGTTCTGCGGCATTCCGTCCCGAGCCTGACTCGGGATTACCGCTAAGGAGGTTAATGGCTGCATTCTGGTTCCCTTGGCAGCATTGCTGTAGAAGGCATGTGCTTCATCCGTTTATGCAGGGGTCGGGCAGTGTTTGGGGGTGTGCTTGTCCTGTGCTGCAGCGGAGCGAGGTGGATATTAGTTTAACCAGGAAGCTGTTAGGGGGTAATGGCCATTTTTAAAATAGAGGACGGAGAAATCCATTGATCAGTGGACAAATGTGACGCAGGAGAGGAGAAAGAGATTGATGTGTAGACTACACAGGAGGTGAGTGTGACCTGTGTATGGTTATTGACTTTTAATTTTCAGTTCAGGTTATCTTTGTTATATTCAGTAAATTTCCTCTAAAGTGGGCAGTAGATTTTTGGAATTAAAAGCTTAGCCTTATTAATGTTTGCCGATGTGCAGGCTACCAAATGCTTGGGGGTAATCTGCAAATTATCTAGGAAAATATTCATTTGCTTGAAGCGACTTGGGTTTTTTCATCTCCATAAATGGCTGTTGAAGATCTTACCAGATTTCTTCTTCTACTGTGGTGCCATTGCCTTAAAGCGGACCTGAACTCAGAACTTCCTCTCTGCTCTAAAACATAAACCTAACCTTTAAAGATGTACATTTCTTTGTTACAGCCGATACAAGTCCTGCAATAAATCTGCAGTGTACACTTCCTGCTCTCATGGAAGCAGACATGGGGTTTAACATCCTGTGTTATAGCTGCACTGCCATGGCAGTCAGCTGACACGACTGAGCATATTACACTGATGATTAGTCACAGGTGAGTGGGAATTAGACAGGCTAAACTCTGTAAATACACACAGGGTGCATTACTGTTTTTCTTCTGTTCTTTGCAAGAGTTCAGGTTAGCCTTCCTGGCAGTAAGCCCGAGCTGAGCTCAGGCTATGCCGCGCAGGAAGATATCTCAGCCCTGGGCGGGGCGATTTAGCCCATTTAAAGTACTGTACGCGCAGCTAGCACTTTGCTAGCTGCCCGTACGGCTTGATCGCTGCCGCTCTGCGGCGATCGCCCGCACGCAGCGGCAGAAGAGGGCCCCGCCAGAGCCCTGCGCTGCCCGGACTAATGAGTTCCAGGCAGCGCTATGGGCTGGATCGGAGGCGTCTGACGTCCATGACGTCATTCCGATCGTCGCCATGGCGACAGGAGAAGCCAAACAGGGGAACGCGTTATATACGCGTTCCCCCTGTTTGCTATTGATGCCGGCGACTATCGCACTAGAGGGACACATGCGCCCTCTAGTGGTGTTTCATGTAGCTACCACTCTGGTAGCTTTACATGAAACAAATTTTTTTTTTTTAGATTTCTGCCTATTTGGCAGAAAAATTGAACCGCCAGGAGGGTTTGCAGCTAGTCATGAGCTAAAACCACCTTGATCTGATATGCAGATGTGATTCGTCCACAATCCATTCTGAGCTTGAAAAGGACAAATTAACTTTCTGACTCAAGTTGAAAGCGGTCTGGGTTTCTAACCTTCCCTCGTGCCATGCAGACCTAAAAGGTTTCATCTAGAGTTCTCCTTTACTTTGGGCTCAGTTCACCTCCGTAATATTGCAGTGAGGCATATTGAACTGATATAAATACAAGTGTATGTATCGTTTTTTATATTGCAAGTATGGTTTTGCCTGGTTAACATGATCTCTTTAACTTTGTTTTTCTTTTTACAGGGCGGACTTTCTGCATACAACTATCCAGAGGGGCTAGGCAAGGCACTCTATAGAGAGCTATTCGACTTCAACGCGGAGCCGCCTTGGCAGCCTAGCTGATGATAGGAGGTTCCATCTCCTAACTTGTCCATGTAAGTGACCATCTGACACGTTATAGGCTGCAAACTGATTAAAAAGCAGCAATGTAGCCATTTCTCCATAACTTGCACTTGATATTCTATTGATACACAAGGGTTATTCCATCTCCAAGCATGGATGGGGGAGCTGAAAGTTAACATACACAATTTACTGGTCACCCTGTAGTCAAGTCCTGTGAGCAGCACAAAAGACCCCATGGTCAATATAGCATATGACAAGCTTGTAAAGTTTACACACGATGTGCTATTTCTTAAAAATAACTAAACCTGGGGAAGGGGGAGCTGGGGTAGTTGGTTTATTATAGGGGTACGGTCTCAAAAGGGGAGGGGATTTAACATTTTATTAAAGTTCAGATTGCATCCCCCTATGCTGCCCCTATATGTCCCCAATGTAACCTACCTTTAGTTGATCCCATCGGTGTTCAAGGAACCTCCTATTAGTGTTGGTTTTCATATTATATACTGCTCTTCTAGTGATGCCTATGCTGTGCTTCTTATAATTGCTGCTATGCTGTGGCACTAACTGTATTACCTGGAAGTCTAGTACTCCTAATTTTACCTGGTGGTTCCCTCTTGCCTTGTAGCTTTTTCTGGATAGTGTATTGGTCGTCCTCCGTTACATAACTTCCCTGGTGGACTAGTTCTCCCCCTCCTTATATGGACTTCACTGGTCCTCACCCTTCTATACTTTACCCTAGCAAGCTAGAGATTTCCTGGTGGTGAGTATTGGCTCACCTTTCCCCATTCCAGTGATAAGCAACACCTGCTTCATACAGCTGCATGTACTGGGTCCTGGCTTGATCTACTTTTGCAAAAATGTCCTATTAAATCGATTTTGGCAAAAAAAGATCTAGGTTGATTGCGGACTGGTATAAGCGGTAGTCAGTCTATGGCCCATACCATTTCACTGCATGGAGCAATCCTACTGTTCAATTTTCAATAAATTCCCCTATGAATTGATCATGGTCAGATCTAATTTGTCACATCGGGTGGCTGTTAACAAACCAACTTTGCTGTTCCTACTTAACACAGATCCTTTGCTCTCTCCACTGGCTACCCATAAAATGGACAATCTTCATGATTGGCTTACTTTAGGTGGCCCCGAACGATACAATTTGCTGAATGATTATTTACAAATGATTCTTCGTATGAACGATTGGGAATGATCGTTTGGGACCACTAATGGACAAAATTTTTGTCCATGTGGTCCCAAACCATTTCCAATCATTCCTTAAAGTGAACCTCCGGACTAAAAATCGACTCAGCAGCACTGGAAAGGCCTGGTGTTTAAGTTTCACAGCATCAGAACTTTTTTCTCTTATACAAGCCTCATTTTTAGCTGCACAGAAAACTGCCCGGGCAGTTTTCCCCTGATGCTGTGCAAAGCATGATGGGATTTCTGATGTTGTTGTTGTTCTCGTTCTGCTGTTTTGGTGCATTTTTTTTTTTTTACATTTTGAATTTGACATTTGAAGCCTAGCGTGTGCAGCTGGGAGGGGTTATCAGGACACAGGACAGTTGGAATGGTGTCTCCTGCTCCTTGTCACCTCCTTTCAACCAAAAAGATGGCTGCCCCATGACAAAGATGGCAGCCCCCATGAATCACAAAAATTTGCCTGTTCTTTTAAAACAGGGTGGGTAAGAGATTATATTACCTATCTATTCTAATTAAAATAACTAATGTAACTTGATGACAGTATGTTTGTTTAGACTGAAGTTCCCCTTTAACGATCATTTGGCAAATTGTGTCATTAGTGGCCACCTTTAACCACTTCCCAACTGAGGGGTTTTACCCCTTCAGCATCCGAGCAATTTTCTCCTTTCAGCGCTCCTTACATTCATTCGCCTATAACTTTATCATTACTTATCGCAATGAAATTAACTATATCTTGTTTTTTTCGCCACCAATTAGGCTTTCTTTAGGTGGGACATTATGCCAAGAATAATTTTATTCTAAATCTGTTTTAATGGGAAAATAGGAAAACATATGGGAAAAAAAACATTATTTTTCAGTTTTCGGCCATTATAGTTTTTAAATAATGCATGCTACTGTAATTAAAACCCATGAAATGTATTTGCCCTTTTGTCCCGGTTATAAAACCATTTAAATTATGTCCCTATCACAATGTTTGGCGCCAATATTTTATTTGGAAATAAAGGTGCATTTTTTTCAGTTTTGCGTCCATCCCTAATTACAAGCCCATAGTTTATAAAGTAACAGTGTTGTACCCCCCTGATATAAATATTTAAAAAGTTCAGTCCCTAAGGTAACTATTTATGTATTTTTTTTAATTGTACATTTTTTATTTTTTTTTTAATTACAAAAAAAAAAAAAATGGGGAGTGTGGGAGGTAATGAGTTAATTTTTTTGTATAAGTAATGTATGTGTGTGTGAAAAATAGTTTAGGGTGTAGTTTACTATTTGGCCACAAGATGGCAACAGTTTAATGCGACCTCCAAGCTTCCTTCCGGAAGCTTGGAGGAAGTACAAAGAGGCTGGTATTTTTTTATTTTTTTTACAATGATCGAGCTGCTTAGCGAAAGCAGCAGATCATTGCGGGGGCAGAGATCAACGAACGGGAATGTATTTTCCCGTTCATTGATCTCCGGGCGAGCGGGCAGCGGCGTGCACGATCGCGGGAGTGCGAGCGGGAGAGCGGACATCGGCGGTAGCGGCGGTAGCGGCGGGGGGTGCGTATATCTACGCTCCGGGCGGGGAAGTGAAGTCCAAAGGAGCGTAGATATACTGTACGGCGGCGGGGAACCAGTTAACATTCACATTTCTACATGGTTTAGGCCCTGGATACCTTAAAGAGGAACTGTAACATGAAAAATCCCCTGGGGGGTACTCACCTCGGGTGGGGGAAGCCTCCGGATCCTAATGAGGCTTCCCACGCCGTCCTCCATCCGTCAGGGGTCTCGCTGTAGCCCTCCGTGGAGTCCGTGCAGCGGTGACGTCAATATTTACCTTCCTGGCTCCTGCGCAGGCGCTCTGACGGCTGTCGGCTCCGAACTACACGGAAATACCCGATCGCTGTCGGGTCTGCTCTACTGCGCAGGCGCAAGTTTCCTGCGCCTGCGCAGTAGAGCGGACCCGAATGAGATCGGGTATTTCCGTGTAGTTCGGAACGGAAAGCCGCCACAGCGCCCCCGCTGGAGCCAGCAAAGGTAAATATTGAACTGACAGTCGGCACAGTCGCCGGCTGTTCGGAGGGCTGCGGTGAGACCCCCGTGGGACAGAGGACGGCGTGGGAAGCCTCATTAGGATCCGGAGGCTTCCCCCACCCGAGGTGAGTACCCCCCAGGGGATCTTTTTAATGTTAGAGTCTCTTTAAGGATTTATTGCAACTGCATCCCCTCCCACAAGCGGTGATGAGCAGGATGTAATAAGTCACCCCCTGAGTCCACTTCAAAACTTCTAGTGCCAGAGCCATCTGTCATGCTGCCCCTTCTCTTTGGAACTCCTTGCCACTCCCCATCAGGACATCTCCATCCTTGGTGCATTTAAGTCCAAACTGAAAAGCTACGCATCCCGAGTCCTGTGACAAAAAGCGCTTTAGAAATAGTATAGTGTTATCTAGATGTGTATTTCCAGCTTTAGTAACGAGTATAGACTAGGAAGCACTGCTTCTGTCAGTGTATAGGAATGCTAAAATAGGATGAAACCCCTTTCTAGTGAATGAATGGTCCCACTTTAGCTCTTATGGGACTCGCCCCTTCTATTTGTGTGTAAATGAAATCACCATCGGGAGACTTGGGCACAGGATACAGCCTGTATATATGGCTTACCCTGCTCCTGCACAAGTCCCAGCGGCGTTCATTACTATTCCCCCTCCAGGCCCGCGTGGATGGTGGGGAATGATGTAATTCGGCTTCCAGCTATTGCCGACAGACGAATTTAGTGTTTTAAAAGTAACTTCAGCTCAGTCTTCTGAAAGCGACAGTTACTCACTGGTGCTGCTATAGCCGTAATTCCTACTACAGTCTATGGTGGCGCCGGCTGCACCCAAATCTCCTGCGCTGTACTCCACGTGTTTGTTCTATCTTGCAGTAATGAGCTGTGGTGAAGCCCTCGTGTGCTCGTAACATTCATGTGACAGCAAGCTGGCAGATTACACTCTGACACTTGAAAAATTGCTTCAACGCAGCAATGCCATTGAAGTTTCCATGTTCTGTGCCTGACTTTCGTGCTGCTGTTCGTATTACATGGCTTGTCATTTAAACAGTTTATGTACGTAATAGAACTTGCATTGCGTATTCAATTTGATCTTGAGTGAAGTTTAAATATATATCCATTATACTGAGCCTGTTTACATTTCTGGTATAAATAGCAGCGGGCTCAATCCATGGTCTATTTTTATTCAGTAGGTCATTTTCCAGTTTCAGCACGTATAGAGTTGGTCTTTAGACAGCCATTGTTCAAGTTCTTCAACAGCCTAGTCACAATATAGTCTGTTCATGTACTTGTCTTAATTGCTGATGTATCCGGCGTGCTTCTGCAGTGCCGATGGCAGCTTATAAATAGAACACCCAGGGTGTGCCTATTGCCCATTGTGTTGGGGAGACGTGCAGACTTTTTCGGGCTTGATAGCATCTAGCAACTGAAGGTTCCTTTGTGCCGATGTCCCCAAAACGAGCAATTAGGGACAGGCAAGAAATGGTTGTATTGTGTAGACACGGCACTACTAGACTGCCTGCCAGTTTCATGGCACCCCATTAGAAAGCCGGCGATATGTAGTCTCAGGAATGCGAGTAGGAAACTAATGGCATTCACTAGTGAGTGGTCGTCATGTGCTAAAGGAATCCAAGAATAAAAATAGAATTTGAATTGTCAGTTATTGTAATTTTTAAAATTCACCCACCCCCTTTTCTACCTAATTTTCTTTCTACTCTTAAAGTGGATCTGAGAAACTTTTACTCATTGCATAATTGTGTTCCTTTCATATGGTTTATAGGGTATTCCTCAAGCCAGATACCTTTTTTTTTTTTTTTTTTTTTTTTTTTTTTTGATACTCGAATTCTCTAAACTAAACAAGCCTCGCCCACAGCACCTCCAGTGCCTGGGTATTCTGAGACCCATGTAGCAAGGGCTTATGGGAGCTCAGTCTGGGGAGGTTACTAGCCAAAGATTTCAGAGGCAGTGGGGAAGGATTGGGAAGTGAAATTTTCAGAGGGAGGGCTGGAGATGCAAAGCAGCATGCCTGTGTGTAATTATCACAAGCAAAACATGGCTGCTGTCATTGTATCACAGGAAGAAATAATCCTATACTGTTGAAGCTGTTTGCAGCTAGAATTGCTGTGTAAACTGTAAACTTTAGATCAGATATATTGACAAGTTATTTGTTAGTTTTTCATCTCAGATCCACTTTAAAATGCTAGCTTTTTGGGCTCTTGTAAGTAATAAAATGACCTCCAGATGGAATTTCTACACCTCTTGCTGTGCTAACAGAGCAGCAAGTTCACAGGCAGTGTCTATTGTACATGGTGACCTAAATAAATTTTGTTCTGTCAACCAGACTTTCCTTCCTGATCAGTTTTGTGTCGATTAAAATGTTTTAGCTACTGATATCCCTATAAAGTTGAAATACTTTCAGGAAGGGGCACAGATGCATTTGGTTGATTCATGAGCATTTTATAGCAATTTAAAATCACAGGATCAGCCCAATAAGGAACATTGGTTTGTGAGTGACAGCTGTGATTTTCAGTGGTCAAGAAATTGCATTCCCCCCCAATAAGACAATGCTTTTCATGGGTACTGGCCCGCTTCCTCAGGTCGATAAGTGCTTAAGTCTCAGCAGTCACGAGTGTGGGTGCCCACCCAACTGCTGAACGAGTGGTCCTATGTGCATCAAATGTATATACTTTGTGGTTTGTTCCTTGGAGGGTAAGTCCAAGGTACTCTTATTTTTAAAGCACGAACGCTTGGGCAAAAAGCAGGTTAAATTACTGCTTGTTTAATTGGAGTTTACACAGAACCACACCAGTTATTCCCAATAAGGGTTTGTTGACATTGACCTAGATTCTGGTAGGGTTTTCGAGCAAATTTCCTCATGTATGGGAATTTACCGAACGTGGTAATGACATTTAGCAATTCTAGTACATTTTAGTAATGTTTTGCCGTGTGCGGTAATTTGCGTTCATTTTACCGAAAATAGCTATTCTCATGGAAATTAGGGGGCAAGGTGGCACATAATTTACCGATCAGTTTAAGACTTGCCTGTACCTTGAGGTAAAGTTAATTTGTATGCATTTTAAAGTTGTTGTTTTTTTAGTGGAGTTTCTAATCAGGCTGTGTAATAAAGAATTTTTTTGGGGGATGTCTATAAACATACTTTCCATAGGTTGCTCAATCAATGACCCCCCCCCCCCCCCCCCCCCCCCCCCATAAAACCACATTTAAAAGACTACCCTAACTTTGGATGACAATTAGACTATGTACCACATAACGCAGAAATACCGCACTTTTTCCGCACTGTGCTTTTACCACGCGTTTTAACGCATGTTTGGAAATGTGGAAAAAACTTTCAGAATTGCTAAAAACGGGGGGAAAAACGCAGGTAGTTTACCGACAGAAAAATATTTACCTCACATAGCTACCAGAATTGAGGCCATTATGCAATGCAGGGAGCTGTGCATTAACAATGGCATTTCATTGACCATCCCTATTCCCTATCCATCTAGAAGGTGAGGTGCAATCCGCCTGCCTCACCACCATGCTGATCAGAGTTGTATGTATGTGTTTATAGCAATGATACATGGCTTTCAATATATGCAACCTTTTTTCTTTTTTTCTTTTCTAGTTTGTTGCATATTTAGGACCCAAAAAGACTTGTAGACCCATTTTTAACGTTTCTTGGTTTATGATTGTCGGCTTTGCGGAATACGGCTGAGATGAAAGGATTTAACGAAGATGCAGATTACTCCATTGGCTTACTGGATGACACGGCAACTCCAAAAGATGTCATTAATAACTACATTTATGAGCATACCCTGGTGAGTCATACCTTGGCGGGTCCAGACACTCTATTTTTAATCCTACTGCTGAAATGACTGAATATTTTGTCAGTTTGCTCTTGAGAAACGTCATTGAGTGTATTGGGTGAGGCCAAGGCTTACTGGCCGGTCTTGTTACAGCAGACGTTTTGGAAGAGCTTCAGGTTAGTGGCCCTATAATGATCCAGATAGCCCTATACTGAAGACTATGTCCTCAATCCCATGGCAAGTCATTGCTTAACAAATTGGGACAGGAAGGGAGAACTTCCTACTGTACTCTTAAGGTGAGATTGCGGTCTGTCATCATGTGACAAAGGCTATCTCACCCAAGGAAACGAAAGCCTGCAATGATTGTAAGATGTGCTGCTAGTGGCTGGATCACAGGGGAGGTGAGTTCTAACTGCACTGCTTCCCCGGACCTCCTGGCAGCTACCCTGCACCTCCCTTGGGATTACTGCTTCTGGCTTTTTTCTTTTTCGCCAAGGAGATAAAAACACTCCTGAAGTAAAGTGGGAAGTCTATGTAAAGTCCAGAAGCTTTGTGGATCCTTCAGCCTACTGATCCAGCGCTGAGACCTTTTGAATGCGTCTAACCCAGCAGTTCAAATATACTGCTTTCTGGGAGCGTGACTGAGCTCTCATCTGCACTGGGAGAAAGCAATGCGTGAGCAGCTTCATGCTACTGGGCACGTGCTGACCATACCCGTGCTTTCCCTGTGCAGATGCAGGTGGAGCTCTGTAGGCTGTTGTAGGATCTGAGAAGCCTCTGGACTATCCAGAGGCTTCCTACTAATGAGCGAAGTATTTAACTTTCACATTTTTGTATTTTTTATTTTTAAGGATTACTTTAAGCCTTTCTCCACTTGAGCTCACTTTACTTTCTCCCGTAGGAATTGGGGTAGATTTTCCAGAGTGACATTGTACAGATAGTGATTAGGTTCTAAAGCCCCATCTACACCATACAATTTTTTTCAATTTGATTTAATGAATTGATTCGCTTCAATCTGACATGTCCGATTGGAATTCGATTCAATTTGCCATTGCAAAACAATGGCGAATCGAATCCCGATCGGGCATGTCTGATTGAATTGAATCGACAAAAAATGATATGCTGTAGATGGGACTTAACATTTCCCTGCTTTTGTCAAACATACGCTCAGCTTTGTTAAAGTGATCATGGAATTGTGGGAGTGCGACCATTGGTGTAAAACAATTTTGATTTGAAGTCTGTAGTCTAAATACAACAATCGCTGCCTCGGATTCTGTTTTTTTTTTTTCTGTAAGGTATCGCCACAGATACTGTTAATGTACACGTAGAATTAAGTTTTCAGAGCTCTCTGAAACATTTTTTTTTTTTTAAAGTGTGCAATGATTTTAGGTAGTTTAGTAAGGAGGCATATTTAAAGAGACTCCGTAACAAAAATTGCATCCTGTTTTTTATCATCCTACATGTTCCAAAAGCTATTCTAATGTGTTCTGGATTACTGCAGCACGTTCTACTATGACAGTCTCTGTAATAAATCAATGTATCTTTCCCCTGTCAGACTTGTCGGCCTGTGTCTGGAAGGCTGCCAAGTTCTTCAGTGTTGTGGTTCTGCTATGAACTCACCCTTTCTGGCCCCTCTATGCACACTGCCTGTGTGTTATTTAGATAAGAGAGAAGCTGCTCTAATCAGCTGGATAAATCGTCCTCTGAGCTGGCTGGGCTTTCACATACTGAGGAATTACAAACAAGGGCAAAGCTGTTTGCAAGAAGAAAAGAGCAGCCTGAAACTTCAGTGCATGGGGGAAAGAAACACACAAATGATCTCTTGAGATTCAAAAGGAATGCTGTATACAGCCTGCTTGTGTATGGATGTATTTTCTATGTGTGGACATACTGTACATCAACCTACTTCCTGTTTTGGTGGCCATTTTGTTTGTTTACAAACAAACTTTTTAAAACTGTTTTTAACCACTTTTAATGCGGCGAGGAGCGGCGAAATTGTGACAGAGGGTAATAGATGTCCCCTAACGCACTGGTATGTTTACTTTTGAGCGATTTTAACAATACAGATTCTCTTTAAATTAAATTGCTGTCCTGTGCCCCATTTTAAATGTCGCTACTTGACTCAACAAAAGTGGAAAAATCTTCCAAGAGTGACTAATGACCACTAATAAAACACTTGGTAAAGTGGAACAAATCCTTTCTAACTAGCTTTCATGTTCCTGGGGTGGCCAGGCTCCATGCTAGATTTGAGCGCAGCAGGCGCCTCCATAGACTACAATAGGAATCACTCCTATTGCAGCGCTCAGTAACGTCGGCGGCGTTAGAAGACGGAGCCGAAGTTGCTTAAAAAAACACAATTCAGCCTCCAGCAATCGCTGGAAGACAAATTATTTCATTCCCCCACTATCCATGGCGGCCTGGAGGGGGAATTGTAACTAATACGGCCCGGACTTGTGCAGAAGCAGGATCAGCCATATACCGGCTGTATCCTGCGCCCAAGTCTACCGGCGCCGATTTCAAATGTACTCCCATAAAGGTCCAGAGACAAAAAAATTATTGGAAATCTCACCAGGGTGGGGCTAGGGGTGTGTGATGCGCAGCAAATGCCCCAAAACCTTATAAGCATTTTCCATACTTTAAAAGCTTCCCAGTTTTGGCTCAAATTCAATTTTGCAAGTTTTTTAAACCTGTTTTAATAATTTGATCCACTGATTTGCATAATGCTTGCTTGTCCACTGCTGTAGTTACCAGTGTGAGCTGCAGAAGAAACTTCTCCTGCTCATTGCTCTTATCTATATAATTCGCTTACTAAAAGTGGTTATTCTACAACGCTATAGCCATAATTCACATTACGGCCTATGGTGGGGCTGGCTGCACCCAGATCCCCAGCACCCTTTTTACCTGACTCGCCTGCATGTAGTGATACGCGCAGTGCTGCAGTATTGATAGATTGTGCTGCCAGCAGAGCCCTATAGTGTAGAATAGAGAACTAATGCAGTTCTTACAGTGCCTTCATTACTTCTGGATCTTGCAAGACATTGTAAAGTGCTCATTCTTCTAATGCAATATTTTTCTCCCCGACAGGCCGGAAAGAATGCGTTTTTTGTTGCTGACCTTGGGAAAGTTGTCAAAAAGCACATTGAATGGCAAAATACCATGGGGCACATCAAAACCTTTTACACCATGAAGTGCAACTCTTCTCCAGCAGTTCTAGAGATACTGTCTGCTCTGGGTGTAGGATTTGTGTGCGCCAATAAAGTGAGTACTTACCTTATTTACCTGCACAAATTTGACTTGTGTTATCTTATAGGACAACACCAGGAACAAATGTGTCCTAGTCTTCTGCAGTCACTCAATGGCAGGGCGTAATTATATTTATATGCAAGCTCTCCAAATGTGATTTACTTTAGTGGCTGGATGGTGTAATGGTTATAGGCTGTGCCTCTGACACAGGAGACCAGGGTTCGAATCTCTGCTCTTCCTGTCCAGTAAACCAGAACCTATTCAGTAGGAGACCTTAGGCAAGTCTCCCTAACACTGCTACTGCCTATAGAATGCATCCTAGTGGCTGCATCTCTGGCGCTTTAAGTCCACCAGGGGAAAAGCGCCAGTCTTAGAGTAACTCCAGTGAAAATATTGTAATAAAGTGCTTCATTTTTACAATTGTGTATCAATGATTTAGTTAGGGTTTGCTCACTGTAAAATCCTTCCCCTCCCTGATTTACATTCTGACATTTATCACATGGTGACATTTTTACTGCTGGCAGGTGATGTGGAAGTAGCTGCTGCTTGCAGTTGGAAAAAGCAATTTCCCACAATGCAACAAGGCTCCCACAATGTGGTGTCAGGACCTAGGTCCTGACATCACACTGTGGGAGGAGTTTCACCACTATCAGCCATACAGAGCCCCTGATCAGTTTGTAAAAAGGAAAAGATTTCTCATGGGAAAAAGGGGTATCGGCTACTGATTGGGATGAAGTTCAAGTCTTTGTTAGTTTCTCTTTAAATCCTCTATTCAAAGTGTACTGTTTGGAGCTGGTCTGCCAGCTTTCATTTCCTAAGTAGACTTTAATTGTTGGCTCCGGAGAGTTCTTTACCTGTACAACAGCGTAATTCAGGGCCAAGCTACATCAAAATCCTCTTAAAGTGAACGTGAGGTGAGTGATATGGAGGTTGCCATATTTCGTTTTAATCCATACTGGTTGCCTGGCTGTCCTGCTGATCCTCTGCCTCTAATACTTTTAGCCATAGACCCTGAACTAGCATGCAGATCAGGTGTTTCTGATATTGACAGATCTGACTAGATTAGCTGCATGCTTGTTTCTGGTGTGATTCAGACACTACTGCAACCAAATAGATCAGCAGGGCTGCCGGGCAACTGGTATTATTTAAAAGGAAATATAGCTGCCTCCATATCGCTCACCTCTGGCTCACTTTAACTTTCAGCTCCCAATGGAATTCTTTTCACCGTGGTTATCAAATAAAATTTTAAATTGCCATATAATGCTCATCCCCAGCATAGTTAACATGGGGAAACTGACTCCTTTCTTACAAATCCATAGGAAATCCCGGCAGATCATTTTCCCTCTACCATGACTGTACAGCCCTTAGCAGCCACTACACAAGGTTCCCCTCACTGAGGTATTACACTCTTCCATGAGGGATAAAAGAAAAGAACAAGCCTACACTCAACCTTTTTTTGGGAGGGGGGGGGGGGAAGAGTAAATGTAGAGAATGGGGGTTGTAGCACAATAGGGCCCAATTACGCAAGACTCTTCAGCATTTCACCAGTGATGAAATACTGCCTACCATTTCAGCCTCAAGGGGATGGCAGGCAGCATCATATTGCATTGTGTGGCTTACATGGTTTTTGACTTTGTAAACCTGTAAGGGTAAAAGGTTTGCTTTCTTTTGCAGAATGAAATGACAATGGTGTACGACATGGGCATCTGTATGGACAACGTCATCTACACCAGTCCATGCAAGCAAGTTGCTCAAATCAAACACGCAGCCAAACTGGGAGTAAATATTATGACTTGTGACAATGAAACTGAATTAAGGAAAATTGCAAGGAATCACCCTAATGCCAGGTAAGAGGGGGACCATTTCCACATGTAAACCTTTCACAATTTTCTGTGGCACACAGATCTGTTAATCCAGTATAAGTTGCAGGTATACAAAGGGTATTTACATGTACTCTCCTAAAAAGGGGGACTTCATAGCTAGACAGCAACTGAAGCCTCGACACATACAAGGACTGTCGCCCAGCAGAAATTGAGGCAAGCACTGAGTGACTGGCCGGTGCAAGCACCTTCTATAAAATACAAAGTATGTATTAGATGGCAAAGTACTCTTATTATTTAGTATACATGTCGTGCTGGCCTCTTCAGCAGCACTTAAGAGTATATATTTTCTTGTCACTTATCTGTCCCTCAGAGGGGTTCACATTCTAATCCCTACCATAGTCATGTCTCAGTATCGTGTAGTGCATGTATTGTAGTCTAGTGCCAATTTTTAGGGGAAGCCATTTAAAGGGACCCTGAGCAGTGCCGAAAATTAAGATTACACTTACCTGGGGCTTTTTCCAGCCCACCGTAGGCAGTGAGGTACCCAGGCGTCCTCCTGGTTCCTATCCGTATGCCTCCGCCGGCCCCCGTTACCGACGACACCCAGGCTGTCGGGCTGGCTCTTCTTGGCTCCTGGCGGCCGGCGTGACAGGTCTGCACATGCGCAGAAAGCTGTATATGCGCAGACCTGTCACGCCGGCCGCCGTGATGACTGAGCGTCAGAAACCAGGAAGAGCCGGTAACGGGGGGCCGGCGGAGGCATACGGAGAAGAGCCAGGACACCGGGGGACCTCGCTGCCTGCGGTGGGCTGGAAAAAGCCCCAGGTAAGTGTAATCTTTTTGGCACTGCTCGGGGTCCCTTTAACTTATGTTTTTGGGATGTGGGAGGAACCGGAGTGCCCAGAAGAAACCCACGCAGACACTGGTATGATTATACAAACTCCATACAGATAGTGTCCTGGCAGGGATTTGAACGGGGGACCCAGTGCTGCAAGGTGAGTGCCAAGTACTGGCATGCCTCTTTGCTAAGAGTACTTTAAGTCTTTTGGCTACTATGTCAACAATGGTGGTTATGAGGTAAATTTGTTGGCTGTCCTAACATGTATAATGCATCTGTTTCCTCCCTCCCACATTCCTGCGCTGTTAACCTGTGTTGTGAAATCATCTGGCACTTGGTACATCCTGTGCTAGATTTTCTGGTTGCACCTGCTTCCCCTTTAATAAGCAATCTGATTGGCTGAAGTCAAACAAGAACATCTCCCACAACATTCTGAATACTAAAAGCAGCAACTGCAACTTAAAGTGAACCCGAGGTGAAAATAAACTGAGAAACAATTGTCCCAGAACAATAAATGAACTAATGAGCTTTTTAAAGGGGCACTATAGTGAAAAAATTTAAAATTCAAAATATGTGCAAACAAGTACTTTTTTTTTCCAGAGTAAAATGAGCCACGTATTACTTTTCTCCTATGTTGCTGTCACTTACAGTAGGGAGTAGAAATCTGACAAGCGACAGGTTTGGACTAGTCCATCTCTTCATAGGGGATTCTCCTCAATGCTTTTATTCTTTATAAAGATATTCCCTAAAAAGGATTTAACCCTCCTGGCGGTTAATTTTTTTTGCCAAAATGGCAAAAATCCTTTTTTTTTTAATTTTTTTTTTTTGTTTCATGTAAAGCTACCAGAGTGGTAGCTACATGAAACACCACTAGAGGGCGCATGTGTCCCTCTAGTGCGATCGTCGCCGGCATCAATAGCAAACAGGGGAACGCGTATATAACGCGCTCCCCTGTTTGGCTTCTCCTGTCGCCATGGCGACGATCGGAATGACGTCATGGACGTCAGCCGACGTCCTGACGTCAGACACCTCCGATCCAGCCCATAGCGCTGCCCGGAACTCATTGGTCCGGGCAGCGCAGGGCTCTGGCGGGGGGGGGGGGGGCCCTCTTGCGCCGCTGCGTACGGGCGATCGCCGCAGAGCGGCGGCGATCAAGCTGTACGCGCGGCTAGCAAAGTGCTAGCTGCGCGTACAGCATTTTAAATGGAGCAAATCGCTCCATCAGGGGCTGAGATATCTTCCTGCGCGGCATAGCCCGAGCTCAGCTCGGGCTTACCGCCAGGAAGGTTAAACATGCTGGCCAGCTTCCCTGCTTGCTACAGTTTTTTGGCAGTTGGACATAGCAAGTGCCATTCATGAAGTGCTTTTGAAAATAAATCCCTGAGGATCTCACATGAAGAGATGAACAAGTCCAAAACCTGTCACTTCTGTTAGATTTTTACTACCTACTGTAAGTGACAGCAACATAGGAGAAAGGTAATTTATGGCTCATTTTACTCTGGAAAATGCGTACTTATTTGTTTGCACATATATTACATTTTAAAATGTTTCGCCATAGTGCCTCTTTAATCTATCCCCTGCACTCAGGAGCCATTCTCTTTCAGGAAAGTTTTATGGCTTTAATTCCTTAACTGAGCATCATGCTATTAGACTAGGTCCTGACTGAAGAGAAACTGTCACTTGCATACCCTAATGTTTAATTCATTAAGCCAGAAAAACTAGTTATTTATATGCCTTACCAATGTATATACATATGTCTCTCACCTTTGGTACATTTTAAACTTGTTGTTGTGCCTGATTTACAAAGGTTCTGTACAGTTCTAGGACCAGTTATCCTGCAAACATGATTTGTTAGAAATCAATGAGAAGGGTTTGCATCTTATCAGATCAAAGCATAGATTGCTGAAGGGTCGGTACATTAATGGTTTGAGGGATGTTGCCTGCAGCAAGAATGGGGATTTAGGCTATTTATGTTGTCGCTGTGGGTGCTGCATAGAACTTTGATCACTAATTAAATCTCTAAACTTCCAGCAACCTCTTATGGCTCAATCTAGGGCAGCAAATGCATCTCAATTGCACATGTAGTAGTTTCATGTAGATGACCATATGCTTAAGCCTCATACACATACTAGAGGCTTGTCCCGGGGGGAAGGGTTTGGAACCTAATCCCTCTGGTGACCTTGCAGGGCTGAGACTGTACTGGTGTCACTAGACTGTGCAGCGTGGGAGTGAAGTTATGTGGAAGCCAGGTGAGTGGGAAGAATAATGCTATTGGCCAGCACAATCCGCCAGGCTTGGCAAGGGCATTGGCGGGGATCTGGGGATGTTCATTCATTTTCCAGGGGAACCTTGGTATATAAGGTTCAGTGAATCATGAACTGTGACTATTGCATGAGCCAAAGAAAATGAGTAATATATTGTTATAAATAGCTTGGCCAACTATAGAATTTGGCTTTTAACCATTTTCTCTCTAATGTGCTAGACTTCTCATGGTGTGGATTACTAGGGGTAGCAAGGTCAGATATATTACAGCTCCTTTAATTGTAGTCCTGAATCGTTCAGATCTTTGTTTAAAAAAAAAAAATCCTTGTAAGGTTTCGCTTAAAGTGAACCTGAAATAAACTCCCTTCAAGAGACTCTGAAGCTACTAAAAATTCCTATTTTTACCTGGTAGTTCGCTTCAGTAGATATAAACCGCCGCATCCCTGCAGCAAAATGAGCTGTTGATATCCCCAAATCCCGGGGCAAACATCCCTGACTTTCTTGGTCGTGCGTTTTGCTGCCCGGGGAGGCAGAGCTTTGAGTGGTAGCTCTGCCTCTACAGACTTCAATTGCTGTGCGGATCTCCGCCTCTCCCCGCCCCTCTGAAGGAAGATTGAGAGGGGTGGGGAAAGGCGGAGATCTGCGGTGATTGACTTCAGTAGAGGCAGAGCTACAGTATAAAGCTCTGCCTCTTTCAGGAAGCGCTCCCCGGATTTTCCCTCGATTTTGGGGGGGGGGGGGGTTTAAAGCCATCGTTTTGCCCGCAGGGATGCGGCAGTTTACCGCTACTGAGACTACTGCAGCAAACTACAAGGTAAAAAATAGCAATTTTTTATCGCTTCAGTTTGTCAGGCTTAGATATTTTGCCTGTGTTGGGAAGGCTCTGGGTACTATAGAGCCTACCCAGTCCTTGCTCTATCCAGTCTTTTTGGGGCCATTCCCCATTATCCAACTGACTATGTTGGCATTGCTCGGGCAGCCTTATGAAGTACATCCATACTGCACACACCAATTTGCGCATGCACAGTATGGCTGGTGGCAGTCCTTCAGAAGCTTGTTGGGGCTGCGAGTACTTCCAAAGGGCCCTTTTCCACCAACACGTTTACAATCGCTACGATTTGCTTTTTAACATAGGAATCGCGGTAGGTAATTTCCACTACCGCGATTCGTTTTTTACTTGATCGCGATCGCGCCGCGGAGCGACTTTTGCCGCGATTTTGCTATGCAGTGCATAGCATAGCAAAATCGCGGCCGCGAACGTCGGGGAATCGGCGGTAATTGCGATTCAGCAATCGCTAGCGTTCAGCGTGAACGCTAGCGATTGCTAGTGGAAAAGGGCCCAAAGGCTGCCTGAGTACTGAACAGCCAGTTGGAGGATGGGGAACAGTGCTGACATGACTGAATGAGCGCTTGTATCCAGGGTCTTCCCAATACATAGGCAAGTATCTAGTCTGAAGAGTTTCCTCGCTTCAGGTTTGCTTTAATATCCTAATTTTTATTTTTGGTTTCAGAACCTTGTGCAAAGTGGGACAACTTTTTAAAAATGCTAATGACTTTATCTCCAGCCACCATCCGTGGTTACGTAGTAGAACTAAATATGGCTCGCAGTAATTCCACTTTGTCCCACTCGCAGCTCCCAGTCTGGGGACCTAATTGCTAGTTTTCTTTCTATACAGGAATGTTTCTCACTAAGTTCTTGACTCTTCCAAGGATGGCGCTCGAGCTGTGGCAGCATACTTCTGAAAAAGCATCATGTGCTGATGTAAAACCAACCTGTGCCCCAATCATCTTCCCCTTCTCTTAGGCTCTTGCTACATATTGCAACTGAAGGCATCAGCGGGGACGGAGAACTGAACATGGTATTTGGCAGCACGCTGAAGAACTGCAGACACCTCCTGGAATGTGCTAAGGAGTGCAGTGTGCAAGTCATCGGCGTGAAGTAAGTCATTCTCTCCGCCACAGGCGGGAGCTCCTCACACAGCGGATGTCATTCATGTTTATTTTCCAAAATGCACCATCCGCTGTGGATTATATTCCTCCAATATAAACACTGAGCTGACATGTGAACAGTCCATCTGGAGAGCTCACTGCTCTGCCTTATGTTTAGCAAGTTTCAGAACTTGTTTATTTTTAGTGCTCAATGAAGAAAAATATTTCTAAAGGTTTTCAATAGAAATCTGAAAAATAGTTCTTAGGTTGCTCCACCTGCTTGTTTAGTAGTTTTAAGAGCAAAAGTTATTGGGGTTATCAAGACTGCTACAAAGGAAACTAGTAAAAGTGTAGCAGTTGCCAGGAGCAGGCAGTCCGATTAGACAGGATTTGCTGTCAGCTGCTCTGCGTCTGCTCCAGTGCTTCCCTGTAGAGTGCATACACACGTGTAGCTTGGGCACCTTTCCAGCATGTTATGCGGTGCTCTGATGTCCACATAATTGTCTTTAGCATTCAGCCATGTGAGGGAACCTCACCAGTGCCTGACCGGTGTTCTTTTTTGGCTTGTTCTCCTCATCACCAGTTTATAAAGCTTGCCACCATGTGGAGCTCTAAACCAGGGGTGGCCATTAGGTAGATCACGATCTACTGGTAGATCGTAAAGTACTTCATGGTAGATCCCGACCCAACTACATTTTCCATTCTGTATATACAAGCATGCTCCTAAAATTGTACATAAGTAGATCATTTTGACTTGCTATTTTTTTTTTTTTTTTTTTAAGTAGCTCACAAGCCGAAAGTGTGGGCACCCCTGCTCTAAACTGATCAAGTTTTTGCTGTTTTGCCCTGATAATGGAAAATACTGTTAATTCAACTAATTTGATAAACCAAGGTTCACATACCACTACACTTTTCATTCATGTTAAGAATGAAGTATTTTGTTTTTATAAATTTAGTGAACACCATAGTGTTCTTAAAGGGAACCTGAACTAAGGATATGGATTTTTCCTTTTAAAATACCAGTTGCCTGACTCCCCTGCTGATTCTGTCTCTAATACTTTTAGCTACAGCCCCTGAACAAGCATGCAGATCAGGTGCTCTGACTGAAGTCAGACTGGATGAGCAGCACGTTTGTTTCAGGTGTGTGATTCAGCCACTACTGCAGCCAGAGATCAGCGGGACTGCCAAGCAAATGGTATGGTTCAGAAGGAAACGTCCATATCCCTCTCAGTTTAGGTTCCCTTTAAATTTAGGAAAGATGCTGGCATGTTTACTGCAGGCAAGGTGTTACATATTTTTGCCACTGTATTGTAAAACTCTTGTTAGTATAACTTATTTGGGACTATAGCAGTCTCTGGCACCTTAAAGGGAACCTTAACTGTGAGGGATAGGGTTGTTTTCTTATAAACAATACCAGTTGCTTGTCAGTCCAGCTGAACTCTTTATCTGCAGTAGTGGCTGAATCACACACCCGAAACAAGCATGCAGCTAATCCAGTCTGACTTCAGTCAGAGCACCTGATCTGCATGCTTGTTCAGGGGCTGTGGTTAAAGGTATTAGAGACACAGGATCAGCAGGAGAGTTAGGCAACTGGTATTAAAAGGAAAAATACATATCCTTCTCAGTTAAGGTTCCCTTTAAATTAATCCTGAGCTGAAGCTCTGGTTAAAAAAAAAAATGACCTGACGAAGCCCCTGGATCCTATTGAGGCTTCCCTCAGTGGTCAGATGTTGCTGAGTGAGAAGCACGCTCCTCCTCTGCCTGCGGCTTATTGCACAGTCATGCTTGCTCAGCCATGCTGAAGAAAGGTGTGCGGCCCTGATATGATTAGCGAAAATGCATTGTCTCTAATCTTCCAGAAGGCCGCGCTCAGCAATGGGGGACATCAGAGCACCGAGGGAAGCCTCAATGGGATCCTGAGGCTTACCTCTCTTTAGGTAAGTATCTCATTTTGTCCCAGTTTCGGCTTGGGTACACTTTAACCACCTTGGCGGTAATGACGGGCTCAGCTCGTCCATTACCGCCGTGGTGGACTGCTCAGGCCCTGGTGGGCCGATTTTCACTTTTTTTTTAATACACGCAGCTAGAACTTTGCTAGCTGCGTGTCTTACGTGATCGCCACCGATGCACCACTACCCACTGCGAAAGAGGGGGCCCCCCCGCAGACCTGTTGCGCAGCCTGGCCAATCGCCACCAGGCTGCGCTATGGGGTGGATCGGGACATCATTCTGTTCGTCGCGACGGTGAAGCCCTAAAGGAAATCCCGTTCAGAACAGGCTTTCCTGATGGGTTTGATCGCCGGCGGCGATCGGAAGGGTGGGAGGGATTTGCAGGGAGGGGGGAAATCGTGTAGCTAGGCTAGCTACATGATTAGAAAAAACAAAATACTGCTGCGCTGCCACCCTGGCGATCTTAATAGAACGCCAGGGTGGTTAAGATCAGCGCTTCTTTCATGTTACATTTCCTGATCATGGTTTGGCTCAGTGGGCATGAACCAATGAAATTAGCTTCTGACTGAGGCACTGAGCTCAGCTGTTGAGTTTTGTACTGATGGGAATGCGCTCTCGCTTTCCAAGCTCAGGATATGGGGGGCATTAAAACTGCCCCATCAGGTTTAAGAAGCCACAAGTGTGGTGTAGTTATAACTATGGCTGGACCAAGAGGTTAAAATACATTAAAAGCACATTGTAAACAACCAAAAAATTGTTTATGCTATGATTCCAAATCTATAGTTGTCGAAAGTAAATAATTTATCCACATTTTACCATGTTTAACACACAACTCTGTAAGAACCTATACGTTGGTTGCTATTGGCAACAGCACAACACACCTTTTACTCCGGCACCAGTAACTGATTAGAGCTGCAACTCACAGCGACAGCATACAGGAGATAGAGCGGAGAAAGCCACCTTCACCTTTAAGGGGTTTATTCAGCAATCCGTTATACAAGTATTCTATCAGGCATCTTTTGTTACATGTTGATTTCTTCAGAGTATAAACAGTCTTTCCTATGTCCTATGTACATTACATATATTTACAGCGTACAGACATGAAGCTATTCTAAATGGGAAGCGTAGAGCGCAGGATAATATGCAGAAGAAGCAGTCCCCTCTGCCATCCTGTCTCTTACTTTTATATGAACATCAGAGTTAAATTCTATCACTCGAGCCATACCCCAAGCCTACAATTGGCAGGCATGGTCATGTGACCCACACCATCTAGTGCGCCAGTGCTTTAAACCCTAGATCAGTGGTTCCCAACCTTTTCCGGCCCGGGGAACACTTTCTGACCACATTTTTCTCCGGGGAACGGCGGGGGGGGGGGGTGTTTGCGCTACCTAGTGGACAGTGCCGTGCGCAGCAGGCTATGGGGGGGGGGGGGCGGCTGCATAGCTAGCATAGTTGCCCCAGTATAGGGAGTTTAGTTGCCCCAGTATGGCTTGTATAGTTAACCCAGTATAGTGCCCCAGTATAGCTAGAATAGTGCTCAGTATAGGTAGGTAGTGCCCAGTATAGCTAGTATAGTGCCCCAGTATAGCCAGTATAGTGCCGAGTATAGCTAGAATAGTGCCCACTATGGCTAGAATAGTGCCCCAGTATAGGTAGGTGGTGCCCCCCGCCCGTCCCCGCCGCTATTACCTTAGCAGCGGCCGCTCTCCCCTGTACTTGTACGTGTACTTTCCAGCAGTGTATCTCCCGGCTGCTGTGTGTGTGATGCGACAGGAAGCAGGGCATCGGCTTCCTGTAGAGGCGATGTGTATCGCCGTTACTATGGGAACCGAGCCCTGCTTCCTGTCGCATCACACACAGCAGCCGGGAGATACGCTGCTGGAAAGTACACGCGCCGGAGAGGGGAGAACTGCCGCTGCTAAGGTAATAACATCGGCGGGGACGGGGGGGGGAAAGAGGATAGTCATGCGGCGCACCAGGAACAGCGGTTGAAAAACGCTGCCCTAGATGCACGGAATGCAATGTTTTCTAAATATTGTCTGTTTACCTTTTCGTAGTCTGAATGTTGGGACATTTAGACCTTATAACCCATTGTGTCCTTCTAGGAACATGCTTCTTGTAAATGACTTCATAATTTCTCTCCGAGAAACTCTGCTTAAAGAAACCCTGCATTTACTAGACTTTTGTACCTGAGGCCTAGTAGCAAAAAAGTTTCTGTACCGTGTTAGCCAAACAAATTATATAGGTAGAAAAAAAAACAACGTTTTGTAAGAAATAATACCTTTTAATGGCTAACTAATAGAGTTAAATGATGCAAGCTTTCTGGGATCTAGTCCCCTTCTTCAGGCATATTTCCAGATGTAAGCTGAAGTAAAACACTGATGCAGATAAATGGTAAACACGAACTGTCATCTTCGTGTTTACCATTTATCTGCATCAGTGTTTTACTTCAGCTTACATCTGGAAATATGCCTGAAGAAGGGGACTAGATCCCAGAAAGCTTGCATCATTTAACTCTATTAGTTAGCCATTAAAAGGTATTATTTCTTACAAAACGTTGTTTTTTTTCTACCTATATACCTGAGGCCTAGAATTCAAGTATACTTACATTCTAACAAACTTGACTAATGCACTCATAGCTGCATCAATTCATCAGGGGACTCTTTGGAAGTGATATAGTTTATTATGAGACTTGTATTTAGCCTTTAGTGTTTTGCCTTACGTACATTCTCCTCCGCAGGTTCCATGTTTTGAGCTCCTCTAGAGACCCCCAAGCATACACTCATGCTTTATCTGATGCTCGCTGTGTTTTCGATATGGCAGTAAGTGACCATTGCTTGCAATTTATGAAAAAAATGTATATTGTGTAATGGAAGGTTAGATAGCCTGTCAGAATATAATTTGTGTACTATATGCAGAGCTGGGCCTACATTGAGGTAGCATCGGCTAGTAAGGGATATAGAAACTTTGAATTGTGGCCTTAGAAGACAAACCCTTGCATGAAATAAGTTCTGATCCTGAAGTCAGCACAGCAAAATGGACTTCTCAAAAGACCTGGATGTGGCTTGGAGCAGAAGCTCGTTCCTTTTAACCTCCTTGGCGGTATACGTTCGGGGTAAGCTGCCGGAGGGTGCCGCTCAGGCCCTGCTGGGCCGATTTAATTTTTTTTTTTGCTGGACGCAGCTAGCACTTTGCTAGCTGCGCCAGCACACTGATCGCCGCCGCCCCGCTCACGATCGCTGCTATCAGTCGCGCCGCACGGCCCCCCCACCCAGACCCCGTGCGCTGCCTGGCCAATCAGTGCCAGGCAGCGCCGAGGGGTGGCCCGGGACTCCCAATGACGTCCCGACGTCAGTGACGTCATCCCGCCCCGTCGCCATGGCGACGGGGGAAGCCCTCCAGGAAATCCCGTTCTTTGAACGGGATTTCCTGATCGGAGATCGCCGAAGGCGATCGAAGAGGGCGGGGGGATGCCGCTGAGCAGCGGCTATCATGTAGCGAGCCCTGGGCTCGCTAAATGATATAGGAGAAAAAAAATTTAAGAAAAACTGCTGCGCTCCCTCCTGGCAGATTTTTTTTTTTTATACCGCCAGGAGGGTTAATGCAATGCTGTAGGATTGAAAGCCACCTACAAGCTCAGCTATAGAGTGATATCGGGCAGTTCAACCTCCAGGCTGCTGGCCACAAGCGCCATTGGCTGCAGTTTATAGGCAACCAAACGGTAGCATGCCGCATCATGTTTGACAAGCAGTGGGGTTACAGGCGCCCAAAAGTTGTCTGTTACTCAGATGCAACTTAACCACTTTACCTCCTATGGGTTTTTACCCTAACGGGCAAGAGCAATTTTCACCTGTCAGGGCTCCCCGCTTTCATTCGCCAGTAACTTTATTACTACTTAACGCAACAAAAATCTATGCTTTGGTTATTTTGCCACTAATTAGGCTGTGGGTAGTACATTTTGCTAAGAATTTTTTTATTTTAAATGCATTTTAACGGGAAAAATAAAACATGGAAAAATCTGTTTTTTGCCATTATAGTTTTCAAATAAAACGTTTTCCTGTGAATAAAAGGCATTAACTGTTAATATTTAAATAAGTGTGTAAATGTGTGTGTAATTTTTGGCCACTAGATGGCGTTGCAACACTCTCCTGTTTTTACAGGCAGTGTTCACATGTTTGTTTGTTACATTTTTACTAAGCTCTGACTGCTTCCTGTTTTATGAATAGACACGGCCCCAGATCGGGACCATGTCCATTCATTCCAGGTATTGCGATTGGGTAGAGGATCACCCCCAATCACAGATCGCGGTGTCCTGATGGGTAACGGCGGCAGGGGGATGCGCACACGCCATTAACGGCGGGAGCGTGTGACACACTAAAACGTCCTGGAGCAGTTAACAGGCTCCAACAGGACATTTTAATGCGTCAGCTTGTCGGCAAGTGATTGGGAGAGTGGGATTGCCTGTCCACTGCCCCTGCCAATGACTATTAAGTGCCCAGCCTGTGACCTGGAGCAGTTGATGGGCAGTGAATTTCCTGCCGTCAGCTGCTTGTGTAAGAGGCCTTATCCATTTCAGCTGCCCACACGTGAACATCACGTCCGGGCGGCTGCTGTGCTGCTCTCCTGCTGTTCGGCGCGCTACCGCGGGCGCGCCCCCGTGGTGTCCGCCGCTAGCCCAGGGATCAGTGAAAGGGAACATGGTTCCCGATCACCGATCCCTGTCCCCCGCAGAAAAAACCAAAGCGCTCACCTGTGAGGCTTCAGTTCTTCTGCCCGGAACAATTTCCGCATCCCCCTTGTACTTCCGCTTAGCTAGAAGTAAAAGGAGGGAAAACAAAAATGAAGGTGGCCATCTTGTGGCCAAATAGTAAAACTACATCTACATATTTTTTACATTACAATTTACACATTTCACTACATTGAAAAATAACTTTATGTCCCACACCAAAATATTACCCAAATACATTTTTTAATGAGAAAAAAAATTAAGTTACCTAAGGGTCTGAACTTTTTAAATATGCATTTGAAGGGGGTATACTACGAACATTTTTAAAATTATAAGCTTGTAAATGGTGATGGATGCAACAAGGAAACCATGCACCTTTATTTCCAAATAAAATATTGGTGCCATACATTGTGATAGGGACATTATTTAAATGGTATAATAACCAAGACATACAGGCAAATAAAATACGTGGGTTTTAATTATGGTAGCGTGGATTATTTTAAAGCTATAATGGCCAAAAACCGAGAAATGAAATTTTTCCATTTTTTTTCTTATTAATCCTGTTCAAATGCATTTATAAATCTTAGCAAAATGTACCACCCAAAGAGCCTAATTAGTGGCGGAAAAAACAAGATATAGATCAATAAATTATAAGTAGTGATAAAGTTATTAGCGAATGAATGGGAGGTGAAAATTGCTCTGATGCGTAAGGTGAAAAATCCCCGCGGGCTGAAATGGTTATAGATGATAAATGCACCATTTTGGGGCACTAACTGCCCTCAACCACTGCTTGTACATTTTCCTAATTTAAGCCAATGCTAACCCAATGTTCAGTGCATGGAATTACTGAGTAGTTAAAGGGAACCCAAGGTGAAGAGGGTTCTGGAGGTTGACATGGTTATCAAGCGCTGTTAAAAAAAACGCATGAAATTTAGGCACAGCTGGTGCCACCATAGGCCATAATAGGAATTACGGCTATAACAGCGCACAGTGGATAACTTTGTCGTCAGAAGATGAAGCTTTTTAAACTTACTTTAAAAACCTTATTCCCCACTATCCACGTCAACCTGGAGGGGGAAAAGTAATTAACGCTACCGGGAGGAGAGTAAGCCGTATATCGGCTGTATCCTGCGCCCAAGTCTCGCGGCGGCATATTCGGGTACGCTTCTGGAGGCTGACCTGTTTCCTTTTTAAAAAGACATTACCTGGCTGTTCTGCTGATCCTTTGCCTCCTTAAGCCATAGACCTGGAACAATCTATGCAGATCAGATGTCTGACAAATCTGGTAAGATGAGCTGCATGCTTGTTTCAGGTGCGATTCAGACCCTACTGACCAGCAGGATCAGCAGCCCTCCCAGGCAACCGGCTTTGTTTAAAAGGAAATGTGGAAGCTTTCATGGGTCTCGCATCTCTGGTTCATTTTAAGAATTAATTTATTTAGAGATCCTTGTATGAATGGTGGCACTTCATGAATTACATGTGTATAGTTTTCATAGAGTCCAGCATTCAGGATTGGACAAATTTAAAAGTAACCAATTTGTTTCTTTAGGCAGAGTTTGGCTTTAAGATGAGTGTTCTGGACATTGGAGGATTGTCAGGGAACGAGCTTCAGCTGGAGGAGGTGAGTCCTGCAGTAGTAGCTGAGCCTGGCAGTCCTGTCTGCTCAGCGGCTTTGCACACAGGGAGGGTGTAGTCTGGCAGCTGAGTGTGGAAATGTCTTGTCTTGCAGCTTTATCACGCTGTCAGCCCTCTGCTGGGTGCATACTTTCCCCAGGAATCCGGGATCAGAGTTATTGCCGAGCCTGGAAGCTATTATGTGTCATTGGCATTTACCCTGGCGGTGAACATCATTGCAAAGAAAATGGTAGAGCCTGAACAGCATCTATCTGGAGGTAACGTGTCACTTTTCTGCTGCATTCCTGAAATGCTGTCACATTGTTTATTGCAAATGAATGAAACTCTATACATGTACATCATAAACCGCACAAGTATTTCAGTATACAGTATGAACATCAGTATAGTTTGAATACATGTTATGGCAAAGTAGTAGGCAGATGCATCCGTGTGTTAAAGCAGGGGTCCCCAACCACCGGGCCGCGGCCCACTGCCGGTCCGTTGGCAGTTTCCAGCTGGGCCGCAGCGGGTCTGTCATCTTGCCCCTCCCACCCGCGGCCGCCGCTTCTGTTACTTTATGAGCGGGCGGCCGCTTCCGGATTCCCCATGCGCCGCTCTTTCATGCAGTACTATCTCCTCCTAGAACAGCAGCGCGTCTTGCGTCTGCTGTAAGGAGGGAAGTTCCCATGGTAGCGGCAATGCATAGCGCCGCTACAGGAAGCCGCTGCCCCGCCTCCTTCCCTCCTTACAGCAGACGCAAGACGCGCTGCTGTTATAGGAGGAGATAGTACTTCATCATGCATGAAGGAGAGCGGCGCATGGGGAATCCGGAAGCGCCCGCCCGCACATATGGTAACAGAAGCGGCGGCACCACCTACAGATACTGGGCACTATACTAGCCATGCTGGGGCACTATACTAGCTATAGCAGGGCACTATACTAGCCATGCTGGTCCACTATACTAGCCATGCTGGTCCACTATACTAGCCATGCTGGGCACTATACTAGCCATGCTGGGCACTATACTAGCCATGCTGGGCACTATACTAGCCATGCTGGGCACTATACTAGCCATGCTGGGCAACTATGCTAGCCACGCTGGGGCAACTATGCTAGCCACGCTGGGGCAACTATGCTAGCCACGCTGGGGCAACTATGCTAGCCACGCTGGGGCAACTATGCTAGCCACGCTGGGGCAACTATGCTAGCCACGCTGGGGCAACTATGCTAGCCACGCTGCCGCACCCCAGCCCCTTCCCCCGTAACCCGCTGCGCACGACACTGTCCACTAGGTCGCGCGCGCAATAACCCGCGCCCCCCGGGCCTCAGAGAAAAATTTGGTCAGTAAGTGGTCCCCGGGCCGGAAAAGGTTGGGGACCCCTGTGTTAAAGGACAACTGTAGCGAGAGGTATATGGAGGCTGCCATGTTTATTTCCTTTTAATCAATATCAGTTGCCTGGCAGCCCTGATGGTCTATTTGGCTGCAGTCGTGTCTGAATCACACCAGAAATAAGCATACAGCTAATCTTGTCAGATCTGACTGTCAAACCCCTGATCTGCTGCATGCTTATTCAGGGGCTATGGCTAAAAGTATTAGAGGCAGAGGATCAGGACAGCCAGGCAACTGGTATTGCTTAAAAGGAAAAATATGGCAGCCTCCACATACCTTCTCTACAGTTGTCATTTTAAGGATTAGTAGTTTTGAAACAAGAGGAAGAGAAAATTTTGCTGTAAGACACGATAGAACAGCTGATCGCATGATGCATTCTTTAGCTATTTTAAAGCGGACCTGAACTCAGAACTTCCTCTGCTCTAAAAGATATGCAACAGCATAATAACCTTTAAAGAACATTTATTTGCTACATCTTACAGAGCTCATGCAATAAATATGCAGTGTATACTTTCATGGGAGCAGTGAAGGGGTTAACACCATGTTGACATATTAGCTGTCTGCTGAGCACTGACTAATTTCTGTGCTGACACAGCTGAGATCAAAATACACTTATGATTACTTGAAGATGAGATGGAATTAGACAGGCTCTTCTCTCTAAAAACACACAGGATGCATTTCTCTCCTTGTGTCCTGTTCAATAGTTTGTCCACTTTTAACTACTGAATCCACCACTACAGTATATCTACATCCTCTGTGACTTCATGTAAGCCGCGGGGATGTAGATGTAAGTCGTGCAGCTGAAGCACAGCAGCTGTGCACAATTGGGCATTGCTCCCGTGCACACCTCCAGCACAATCTGCTGCATGAATTGGTGATTGGGAATGTGTTCCCTGAGGCAATAACATTGATTTTTACCATTAAAAATGCTTTTATTTTCTCATTTCATAGGGAAGCATACACTCTGTAGCATTATTTCATAATCAAATATACTCACCATAAATTCTGACAGGAATGTAATCTAAGTTCTGTGATAAACCGTAGAAATAGCCAAACAAAATGTGTCTACATTAGCACTTTTTATTTTTAAACTGGAATGTTTTTTTTCCCTTTTTCCCATTAAAATGCATAGAAATAGTTTAGGGAAAAAATGCCATAAAATACATTTCATTTAGGTGTCATGAGTAGGGATAAAGTTATTGCTGGTTAAATAGGGTCATAGCTAAAATGTCAACTGCTTTGATCCATAAGGGGGAAACGGGTCTGGATGCAAAGTGGTTAAAGTGAACCCGAGGTGAAAATAAACTGATGAGATAAACAATTATATTTATCCTCCTACTCCTAAAAATGACTTAAAGAGAACCCGAGGTGGGTTTGAAGAATATTATCTGCATACAGAGGCTGGGTCTACCTTAACAGCCTAGCCTCTGTTGCTATCCCAAACCTCCCTAAGGTCCCCCTGCACTCTGCAATCCCTCATAAATCACAGCCACGCTGCTGACAAACAGCTTGACAGAGCTGGCTGTGTTTATCTCTATAGTGTCAGTCTGCTGCTCTTCCCGCCTCCTGCAGAACTCCAGTCCCCGCCTGCATCCCTTCCCTCCCTGCTGATTGGAGGGAAGGGACGGGGGCAGGGACCGGAGCTATGCAGGAGGCGGGGGAGCAGCTGAGACTGACACTACAGATGTAAACACAGCCTCACAGCATGGCTGTGATTTATGAGGGATTGCAGAGTGCAGGGGGACCTTAGTGGGGTTTGGGATAGCAACAGAGGCTGGGCTGTATAGGCAGATCCAGCCTCTGTATGCAGATAACATTCTTTAAACACACCTCGGGTTCTCTTTAAGACATCCCAGGATTTTATTTTATATTTAAACATTTAGAAAGTCGATTGAATGTTTGTTGTCTCTGCTCAGTTGCAGTCTATTAAGTGTCCCTGAATGAAAATACATGAACTATATTGACCATTTCTCTCTCCATCTGCTCTCAAATATGTAGAAAATGTATTTTGTTACAAAAAACTTGTATGGCTGTAATTTGCTTATCAGTGATTACTATATTCCTGACAAGCTCCTGACAAGACAGAAGCTGTCATTTCCAGCCTTAAAAATTAACTTTCAGGCAGCAAAATAAAAAAAGTAAAACTCCCTGGTTATGTTTAGTACTGTACATACACATGTTTATCTCATCATGTCACATGTCACCTTGGGTACACTTTAAGCATCTGTTACACTTTGCTGTAAGTTTCATGCCGTTTTTTCTCTGCACCGACAACACTGTTATGATTTTTTTTCCAGGAAAGCAAGCCAATACAAATTCAGCTTTTATTTATTGCTTGAATGATGGAGTTTATGGTTCTTTTGCAAGTAAATTATCGGAGAGCTTGAATACTGCCCCAACCGTGCACAAGGTAAGCAGAGGTGTTCAATGGTCTGATTAGGAGGGATGTGCAGTGAAGATGTGAGGTTAATATGTTGCTTTTTGTTCTAGAAATACAATGAAGATGAGCCGCTCTACGCCAGCAGCCTCTTGGGTCCATCTTATGACGAGCTTGACATAATTGTGGACCGATGTCTCCTGCCAGAGCTGAATGTCGGAGATTGGCTTGTGTTTGAGAATATGGGCTCCGGTACGATGAATGAACCATCTGCGTTTACAGACTTTGAGCGACCGTCCCTGTATAACTTCATGTCATTCAGCGACTGGTGAGTTCTGTTCTGTATGCGTCTTTCCTGTACCTCTTATGGCTACCTGAAAATGTTCAGGTTCTGCTGTAAAAATTTCCTCAAAGGAGTGCTCTTGACCTTTTTAAAACAAAAACTGCCACTTACCTGGGGCTTCTATCGGCCATCTGCAGCTGGAATATCCTGCGCCATTCCCAGCCTAAGGCACCAGTGCAATTATTCGTCTAACTAGACGAATAGAAGTGTGGGTGCACGGCCGTGGCCAGCGGGAGCTTACTGCACAGGCGCAGTACAGGAAAACTTTGTACTGCACCATAAGCTCCCGCTGAAGCATGCAGGAGCTAGCAAGTGCACCGCACTTCTATTCGTCTAGTTAGACAAATTACACCGGTTCCGGTGTGGAATGACGCATCAGAAGAGGACGACGTGGGATGCAGGGGGGCCGATAGAAGCCCCAGGAAAGTGGCAGTTTTTGTTTATAAAAGGTCAAGAGAACCCCTTTAAAGCGACTTGAGCTCTTCATGAATTGCAAAATGGTTTTCCTGCATGTTCTGTTTTACCAACAGGTTAGAAACGCTTAGTGAATTGAAGCCTATGTATTACTGCAGTTAAGGAAAAACTATTCATTTTGATAGTTGTCCTTTAAAGGGAAGGTTCAGGGAGGGGATTAAAAAAATAAAATTTCCACTTACCTGGGGCTTCCTCCAGCCCGTGGCAGGCAGGAGGTGCCCTCGCCGCCGCTTCGCAGGCTCCCGGTGGTCTCCGGTGCCCGACCCGACCTGGCCAGGCCGGGCTCTTCTGCGCTCCATTTCCTGGGACTTCTGCGTCCCACGCCGGCGCGCTGACGTCATCGGACGTCCGCCGGGCTGTACTGCGCATGCGCAGTAGTTCTGCGCATGCGCAGTACAGCCCGGCGGACGTCCGATGACGACAGCGCGCCGGCGTGGGACGCAGAAGTCCCAGGAAATGGAGCGCAGAAGAGCCCGACCTGGCAGCCGGCCAGGTCGGGTCGGGCACCGGAGACCACCGGGAGCCTGCGGAGCGGCGGCGAGGGCACCTACTGCCTGCCATGGGCTGGAGGAAGCCCCAGGTAAGTGGAAATTTATTATTTTTTTAATCCCCCTCCCTGAACCTTTCCTTTAATGGGAGCAAGAACCACCTCCTCAGAACCTTGCATAATCGGTGTCCACACTTTTCTGAATCGTGGAAGTGCCATGATTTCCCAGAGCGATCTTGATTTGACTAGCCACTGATGCAATCACTCCAGGATTGCTACCAAATTGCTGCACGTAGCATTTTCCAATCTCTTTGAGACGGCAACGCTACTTGTAGGACCACCCCCACAAGGATCCACTGGCAAAGCCTGGCTTTTGGGTCCCTACTCTTAATGTGCGTCTCGTTAACCATCCCTAGTTGGCATCTCTTTTTACGGAGCATATCCTCAACTGCATCCGAATATTGACATGGACATTTTAATGCCACAAGCCTTAGTGTGTTTAAAGTTCCAGCAGTACAGACTGTTATATAAATATATCCAGAACAATTTGTTTTATGGTCTGCGAAGATGTAGCAGTGCAGGATCTTCATTTCATGCCCCCCTTGGCACTTTTCACAAGACAAAGACCCCATTGTGCTCCAAGAACATGGCTTTCAGTTATGGTGATTTAGCAGATGAAAACCACACTTTCTTGGAATTTTAGCATGACCTAAATGAGAGGCTCATGTTATGAAACTGAATTGAGACACTTGACAGTCATTTAGGAGTCCTAAAAAAAAATCCCTTGTGATCTCTTAGGAATAGTCCTGCTGACTTACCTCACTCATGCAGCATTGCAGGTGGAGTGTGTACTGCAGCCTTGTGCTCCCCCAGGGATAGCTCTACTGCCTTACCTCATGCAGCACTACAGGTGAACTGTACTGCAGTCGTGTGATTGCCAGCTCCTATACTTTATAAAGGATTACTAACAGATAAGTGCAACTCATAATTTAGCGTTACAGCTTCCAACTGTTAAAATCAATGGGTGTTAAGCCACTGAAAGCTTGCATATAGGTTTGTTTCAGTATATTCCAGATTGAAATAACTAGAACTTGCAGACAAGAGAATTAACACTAAATATAATGTATTCTTGTGATGTACAGAGAATATACAAAAATTACATATAAAAAGGATATGATTAAGATGCCTATTGCTAAGATATCTGCTAACATATTCGAATGTCCACCAAAATATATTGCATGAAATACATACCAGTTCATAAGAGCGTATAACGTAGCAGAGCAGCAGCATAGAGTTCTGTCTTGTTACCTCTATCTTTATAGTGTTAAACAGAAAATGAAACTAACTCCTCTTGCTAATTACATAATCAGAAATGATTTCTGTAATGTAATCCACTTTCAGTTTCTCTTTGTAACCGATGAGTCATATTAGGAGACCTCTGCCAAGTATTAGCTTATGTGGTTGCTAAAATATTTCGGCTATTGGTTAGGTCATTCTCCGTGTGGGAATAAATGAGAATTAATTTCACATCATTACACTTTAAGCAAGATACAAAAACTGGTTATACAAAAACTGATTAGTCATTTCAGCAGTAATTTTGAGTCTATGACCTAAAAGACAATTAAAAGATAAAAATTTAATGAAAGAAGGAAAGAATGCAATGTTATATATTTGACATGATCTCTCAGGGATAGCCCTGCTGCCTTACCTCACCCTCATGCAGTGTTACAGGTGAACTGTACTGCAGACGTGTGATCTCTCAGACAAAGCCCTGCCGCCTTACCTCACCCTCATACTTGCTACAGCGGGAGGCGTAGTCTGAGGTGGGAAAAGGGTGAGCTGAGGAATGGACGGAGAGGTAAGTATGCAATATTCATTTTCAGGTACATCCTATCTTTATATAATTGGTTCAGGCTTGCTTTAAGGTGCCCACTAATGATTCAATCGATTTTTGTCCAATCTTTCCATTTCTATGTAATATAAGGGACTGCCTAAAGTATCAGTTCAATATGCTCACTGTTTACCATTCTACTACATAGATTTGGTAAGATTGGAAAATAAAGATTGGCTCAGTAGTGGCCTCTAGAAGACTGATTTTAAACTGTAAACGACCACCTCGTGCCAATGGGCATGAGCGCAGCGGCCCCAGGACCTTCTAAGCCAACTGGTGTGGGGTCATGGTTTACAGGAGATGGGCGCGTGTGTCTCCGCTCAGTCTCCCAGTGGAGATTGCCGCTAGGTTAGACGGCGAAACAGCCATCTATTTACTCAATACAGCGCTGTGATCTATGTCAGCGATTTACTGGGGGCAGCCGTGTGACACGGCTGTCCCCCTGGGTGGCAGGGATGCGATCCACAGTCATAGGCCTGAAGCCCATGACAGCCGATCACACTGATGGGGGGGGGGGGGGGGGGGATTAGCAATAGTCATTAAAAAAACACAAATTTATAATAAAATGAACATCCCGGAAGGGATCATAGCCCATCACAGAAAGCTGTAGGCAGAAAGAGGGGGGGGGGGCACTTGTGTGCGGAGTTGGACGGCCCTGCAGCGAGGCCCTAAAGGTTCGTATACACGTCCGATAAAGATCGTTCGTTACGAACGATTCGTGACGTTTACACGATATTCAAATTAGACCGAAAAGATCGTTCTTAATGAACGATTGTGTACACACATGAACGATCTAAGTATAAAGTACTGAACGATGAACGATAAAAAAATGCGTGCGCAAACGGAAGTGACGTTATGACAGGCAATAAGAACATGCGTACTACTCCACAGATAATCATTATCGGACGATCTTTGTACACACTGCAACGATTGAACGATTATCTTTCGAAAAAATCCGCCGGGTTGGATCGGTCGGATTGAACGATAACGGTCGTTATCGTCCAAAAAAACGATCGTTGGAAAATTTGGAACGCACGATTATCGGTCCGATTGTTGTTATCGTTCGTTTTCGAACGATCGTTATCGTACGTGTACTCAGCTTAAGTTTAGTGGCCTAATTAGGAAAAAATAGCCTGGTCACTAGTGAGGTGTAAGCCCAGAGCCCTCAACAGGTTAAAGGACACATCTGGCAATGTAAAAAAAAAAAAATCAGATTTACTTGGAGCTTCCCCCAGCTCAGGCAGTTTCCCAGGGTCCCCTCTGTGGCAGCCGCCGGCCAGGGATGGCCTCACAAATGAGTCCGTAAGGACTCAAATTCGTAATTAAAATGAGCTGTAATTGCCGCGGCTGGATAAGGTGTTATTTACCCACAATTCCACCGTCCTGTCTGCACTCCAGATGGCTTGCATGCATTGTATTGGACCCGTTGCAAACATCTCTACATGCACTTCCTCCAAGCCAGATGGCTATGTGGAGCACAAGCAGGACAGCGGAATTGTGGGTAAAAAAAAAAACCTTATCCAGCCACACTTGTGCGGCAATTACGGCTCATTTTAATTACGAATCTGAGTCCTTACTGACTCGTGATTATTCGTGAGCCCATCCCTGCCGCCGGCCTCTGTGCATGACCGAGCATGTGGCTGCGCTCTCTGTAGCCGAGAGAATTCTGTGCAGTACTTTTGCCAGGAGCGCCTGCGTGAAGGCTGCAAACCTGGTTAGGTCGGCGGCTGCTATGGAAGAGACCTCGGGAGACTGCCTGAGAGCAGAGCTGCTGCGCCATTAGCAAGATATGCTCATCGGTTATAGTCAAGCAACATGTCTGTACAGTGCTGTTGCAATGACAAGTAAATCCAGCTTGTGTATGGGGCTTCACAGTGACTGGCTGAAGTGACTCGCTGAACTCAGATGACTTGTCGATGTGATGCAAGTTGTACAACCTTTTTCACTGATAAAGCAATGGTTGGCTCTGCTCATAATCTTGTACTGTTCCCTGTCACATGCAGTAACCACAGCAAATGGTGCTTTCCTGAATTGGTATTGGTGGTAGTATTCAGCCCCTGACGTGAAGCTTGTCTTTCAGGTATGATATTCAGGATGCCGGGCTTGTGTCGGACACCTTGATGAGAAGCCTCTGTGTGCCTTGTTTTCAGTTTGGCGGTGACCATTTCTCCACTGCAGCTTAACGATAGGACTTCACTCCGATGAAATCTACAGGTACAAGTCTTCGGCTTGCCTGGTCAACATTCCAGACTGGAAGAAACCCATCCGGACTTCACCTCATTTCAAAACTTGAATTTCAGTGTAGAGGAAAATGGGACCAGGCAGAAGCAGCTAGAACTAATCCAATGGGGGCGAGAATTAGATATGTCTAAGTTTTTATTTGTTTTTCTCTATGTGCCAGCTTTCTCCATCCCCTGCACAGTTCAAGTCCAATATGCAACAAAATGGATGACTTAGTTGAGATGGAAGCCATAACCTGGTGTTCCTTGTAAGAGTTTACATAAGTACACAGTTTTTATACTAAGGATTCCTGTTAGTCTTGTACATTTGTTTCCTCCAGTATAACACGTCTTTGAAAGACCAGTGTGTTAACTTAGATATGTCTAGTGTGTGTAGATTGTGTATATTTGTGCTTTGACCAGTAGTTTAATAAATGTAAATTGCATCATTTTATTTTCTTTTATTTTTTTTTTTCTCCTTCAGACTGATCGTAACATGATTGCAATAAACTTTTGTGTAGAACCTGTGGCTTTATTTTTTGCTCTGCTGGACAAAGCTTTACTAAATGCACTGCTTAGAAAACATTTTTTTCACAAATTGGAAGTCTAGGCTGTTGTATACGAAAGCCTTGTACACACTATAGAAAACTTTCACCCAATTGTTTGTGCTTCCCATCGTAAGCACACTGGAAGATGTAGTACATGAATTTAATCACAGGAGATTTAGGCGCATGTACTAAATCTCCCAGCATGCATTGTGGTGTCCAGGGTGACACTTCAACTGCTGCAGCTTTGAGTTGCAAGGCATAGACACTGCGTCCAGGCTCATATGTCAAACTCCAGCCCGTGGGCCAAATCTGGCCCTCACGTGGTATCCCCTCTTTGCATTGTTTGGCCCACTCTAGACCATATAGATGAGCTATACTGGATGGTAAGCCCTAGATCACAGGGAAGCCATATAATAATCCTAATATGGGGAGAGGAAAAGCACTACATACCAGGAGAGTGTATAGTAGAGGGAAGGGTGCCACTAGACACCAGGGAAGTGTATAGGGGAAGGAGGGGGCCACTAGACACCAGGGTACTGTATAGGGGAAGGAGGGGGCCACTAGACACCAGGGTACTGTATAGGGGAAGGAGGGGGGCACTAGACACCAGGGCACTGTAAAGGGGAAGGAGGGGGCCACTAGACACCAGGATACTGTATAGAAGGAGGGGGCTACTAGACACCAGGGTACTGTATAGGGGAAGGAGGGGGACACTAGACACTAGGGTACTGTATAGGGGAAGGAGGGGGCCACTAGGGAACTTTACAAGGGAGAAGGCCAATAGACTTTGAGGTTGGCCCATGACTTGATCGCAGAGCTCAATTTCAGGCCACTTTGTATTTGGGTTTGACACCCTTGCTCTATAGACAGTGCTTGGTTCCCAGGGCAGGCATCTGGCCAATCAGCATGTTCTGCAAATGAGGGAGGCTGTGAGAATTTCAAAGTTCCTGTAGGAAGAGCGATCTGGTCTCACATGTAGTGCTTACAACCGATCTTAAAGGGATACTGTAAGGGGGTCGGGGGAAAATGAGTTGAACTTACCCGGGGCTTCTAATGGTCCCCCGCAGGCTTCCTGTGCCCGCGCAGCCACTCACCGATGCTCCGGCCCCGCCTCCGGTTCACTTCTGGAATTTCTAACTTTAAAGTCAGAAAACCACTGCGCCTGCGTTGCCGTGTCCTCGCTCCCGCTGATGTCACCAGGAGTGTACTGCGCAGATACAGACCATACTGGGCCTGCGCTGTGCGCTCTTGATGACATCAGCGGGATCGAGGACACGGCAACGCAGGCGCAGTGGTTTTCAGACTTTAAAGTCTGAAATTCCAGAAGTGAACTGGAGGCGGGGCCGGAGCATCGGTGAGTGGCTGCGCCAACACAGGATGACTGCGGGGGACCGTTAGAAGCCCCGGGTAAGTTCAACTCATTTTCCCCTGACCCCCCTACAGTATCCCTTTAAGTGTTGTACACACATTCAATTTTTAATGGCCAATCACTGATCAAATTTACCACCTCCATGTAGTATATGGGTCAACAGATTTTGAATACTATGAGCAGATTGTGTAGGTAAACCTCGTGGTCACGGCAAGCACTCTCGAGGGTAGGGTGCAAGCTGCCATTCGGACAGACCTGATCTCAACCTCCCTGACTGTAATCCCAGACTTGGGGTGTGTTAAGAAAAAAACTGCCAGTGGTAATCCTGGGTTGGGGTAGCCACTAGGGATGATCAGATATGCAAATTGTTCTGAGTTGATGCCATTTTTATGCAAATATATGCAGCTTGAAAATGGACCAATCGGTTTAAACCTGGGTTTAAATTGGTCTATTTTCAAACTGCATATATGTGCATAAAAATTTGCATAATTTTGGAAAAATTTGCATCTCATTGATCAGTCCTGGTAGCCACAGGGCAAGTTGCTGCAGGGATGGCGGAGCAGATTTTTATACTGGCATCCGGACAGTCTGCTAAATGTCGTCTGAGGCTCTCGATCCCTTGGGTGAGATTGCCAATTGTCACCTAAAATATCTCACCATAAGGGTAGAGCACCATCTGGTGGCTAGAATTAAGAAATGCAGTGCTGGATCTCTGAGGGGAATTCGCTGCAGGAAATCTCCCTGGGGTGTGGTTTTATCTAGGTTGTAGGATGTAAAAGCGCAAAAATTGTACCGCTTTTGACCCTAAAAGCCAGAAAGAATCGTACTGGAGGAGGTTAAAGATAAAATACTTTTAACAATCTTTGCAAGTTTACTCATGGCTAGCCCATTGAAAATTCTTAACATCTGAAAAGTTGGTACATGGAAATTTAATAAGCAGCATGTTTTCCACAAGGGGAAGGACTCTACATTACCTTAAAAATCAAACTTTATTTGGGTATGCATTAAAATAAAGATGTATAGAAAAACACTCATGTAGAGGTATCAAACATCTAACCATTCTGACCAGATACTAGAGGGGTGCACAAGAGAAACACACCACCTATCCAAGTGTTGACTGGTCTATTGTTGCTCATCAACTGAAGAGTTGTAAATAAAGCGTATTAAAAAAAAGTGGGAAAAGTATCATATCCAGTGCCTTGGAAATAAAGCAGATCAGATGAAAAAACTAACAAGTAACTTGTCTATATATCTTATTTAAAGTTTAGATAGTTTACAGAGCATATGTAGCTGCTAACAGCTTCAATAGAATATTTCTTCCTGTGATACGACAGCAGCCATGTTTGTAAACATTAGAGGCCAGCTTATCTGCATCTTGAGCGCTCAGCCTGTGAAAGAAACCTAATCCCCCTCCTCCCCTCTGCCTCAGAAATCTCTGGTTAGTAATACCTACCCCTCCTCCTGCCCAGACTGAGCTCCCATGAGCCCTTGCTACTGTCTGAAAATGCCCTGGCTCTCTGAAAACCTGTGGGCGTGGCTTGTTTAGTTTATAGGGAATTAGAGTATTAAAACAAAAGCAAAGTATTTGGCTTGAGGAATGCCCTATAAACAATAGGGAAGGAACACAATTCTGCAATGAGTAAAAGTTCATCTCGGATTCACTTTAAAGAGAATCTGTACTCTGAAATTCTTATAATAAAAAAGCATACCATTCTATTCATTATGTTCTCCTGGGCTCCTCTGTGTGGTTTCTGCCACACTCTGCTGCAATCCTGGCTTGTAATTGCCAGTTTTAGGCAGTGTTTACAAACAAAAACATGGCTGCTAACCAGCATGTGATAGGCTGAGAGAAGCTCAGTCTGTGACTCATACAGAGCCTGCAGGGGGTGTGTATAGCTTCTGCCTATCACAAGCAGAGCAGCACATTCCTGCCTGAGCCTGACAAAGCCTTCAAAGGAAAGATTATAGAACAGATAATCCATCCACTGCAACTAGGAAAGGCTGCAGTTAGAGACCACATTAGAACAGGTATAGGCACTTATAGGATAGAAGAAATAAGGCTGAAAATTTTTAGTCTCTTTAAGCAATGTTCCAAAGAATTTCCCCATGAACTATGGGGACAATGTAACAGAAATCAAACAGCTAGCAACATTCAAGAAAGTGCCTGTTCACATTTTAGGAAGAATTGAAATCTTGAAAATTCTACCCAAATTACTGTACTTCCTGCAAAATGTCCGTATAGCAATCACTACTGGTTTAGAGATGGCCCGAACGGCTCCAGGCAAACGTTAGGTGGTTCACGTTTGATTCGCCCCCATAATGCTTCATTGAGCAGAACTTTGACCCTCTACATCAGTCAGCAGGCACATTGTCACCAGACTGCACTTGCTCCTGGAGCCCCACCCCCCTTTCTAAAAGGCAAGGTTCTCCTGTCGTTTACTCACTCGTCTGCCTACAGTAATTAGTTAAGGGTCAGCTGCTGACACTGCTAGGGAGAGTTTAGTTAGGCTCTTGTAGGTTTGTTCCTAGCTGATTGTTGTTCCTCTCTCCCTCAGGGAGGAGGGTCTTGTCTTCCAGGGAATTGTAATATTTCAAAAGCCAGCTTGCATACCTTCGCTGGGAATTGAACCCAGGTCTGAGTGCGTGGAAGGTAGCTCACTTCACCACTATACCAACACTACATGCTGAAGTTAGCCTAGCATGTACCATTATGATACAGTATATCCAAGAGAAAATTGCTTAAAGGAAAACAAGTCTGATTATTTTTCAATATAAAGTTATTACCGTGCAGCAGTGTCAGAGCGCTTCCTTATTTCATAAAATCTGCCGCTGTCCAAGCCTTAGATCAACTGTTATCCTCTCTGTGATTATTTTTAATTTATTCAAAATGGCGCTGCTGGCAGGAACTACTTCCGGGTCAGCCAGTGCTCCTTCCCTGTTTGTCACTACTCGCGCTGTGTACTCGCGCGGTAGTTTTACTGCTGGCTCATGCACGTCCAAAGCTGCGAGAAAGCAAGCATGTGCGCATGCGTGTGCTAGCCCGGCGCCGCGCAACCCGCGCGCACGCAGCCGAGATGCTACTGCTCACGCAGTTTAGTAACTTGGAGCGCGGCTGGCTGTATTAGGACCCGGCGCAGGAGGGAGCCTCCTACTGTTTATGATCCTGGGTCATTCGGCGACAGGGGAGACTGACGGGGAGGATTGCCAGGCAATGGAAGGCTGCAGGAGATAAAAGACACTGCAGTAAGTGTCTTATGACAGTAATCTGCCATTATGTATGTTTGCAGAGATTTTTTTTTTTTGACTTAAAGGGACACTTAAGTCAAACAAAAAAAATGAGTTTTACTCACCTGGGGCTTCCAATAGCCCCCTGCAACTGTCCGGTGCCCTCGCTGTCTCCCTCCGATCCTCCTGGCCCCGCCGGCAGCCACTTCCTGTTTCGGTGACAGGAGCTGACAGGCTGGGGACGCGAGTGATTCTTCGCGTTCCCAGACACATTAGCACCCTCTATGCTGCTATATGGTATATGATATATGCTATAGTAGCATAGATGGCGCTATTGTGGCCAGGAACGCAAAGAATCACTCGCGTCCCCAGCCTGTCAGCTCCTGTCACTGAAACAGGAAGTGGCTGCCGGCTGGGCCAGGAGGATCGGAGGAAGACGGCGAGGACACCGGACAGTTGCAGGGGGCTATTGGAAGTCCCAGGTGAGTAAAACTCATTTTTTTTTTTGTTTGACTTAAGTGTCCCTTTAAGTGTTTCTTTAAGGATTTGTAGTAAGTCAAAAGCTAACTCACATTGGCCAGGAATAGAACCCAGGCCTACCGCTCTGTAGACTGCTATCCTAACCATTATACCTCAAACACTACATGCTGGAACTTCATGGAGCAGACTTGCTTCCTCCCTCCAAAAGACACACATACATCCCCATAAAATCATTCTACTGCAACTGAGTACACAGTCTTTGTGGCACAATTGGTTAGTGTGTTTGGCTGTTAACTGAAAGGTTGGTGGTTCAAGCCCACCCAGGCATGGCCTTGCCTTTTGTGTTCAACAATTGTCCGAAGAGAACCCCAGATAGCCATGTAGATTAATCTCTCTCTAGTAGGGATGGTCACCGCTTTTTGCGGAATTGTATTTTCCGCAATTTTGGGAGGAAATTGGTCATTCCGTTTGGTCTGAGCGGAATTGGTTTTTTTTTTTTCATTAACCCTCCAGGACAGGTATACATTGAGACTTGGCCCCTCCCAGGAAACATCCACAAGCCTCTCTATAAATAAAAAAATCCGTCAGGTGGTCACCAGTATGGATGTTTCCTGTTCCAGGGACAGGTCTCTCTATACCTGCGCTGCATGTCCTGGAGAGCCAGGGTGGGTAAGGGCTGTTGGCGCTGCGGAGTATAGTCTAGGACCAGCTGTTGTGGAGTCTGTTGTGTCCGCTTACCTCTCTGGAGGACATTGTGGTGATTCCCGGGGGAGAGAGGGCTGCAAGAGTGGGTTCCCTACATGGCAGGGGCTGCTGCCTGGATTGACGATGAGGCACGCTGCGGGAATAGGCGGAGGCTGAAGTCGGCGCAGCATGCCAGGACCCAAGATGGCGAACGGAGCACTTCCGGTTCTGCATGACGTCACTTCCGCCCGCCGGAATTAAGAACTAGCGGCGTTCCTCGCGTCTCTGCACTCGTGCAGGACGCATCATGGAGGCGCAGTCAGCGTCAGGATCTGGAGCAAGCCAGGCGGCTACTCAGGAGGATCCGAGAGGGCAGGAGCCAAAGCTGGATTCTAGCAAGGTATTTTTTTCACATACAGTGGTTTATGTGATGCCTATACTGTAATGGTATGCATGACTTTCTGCTGCTAGAGGAACTTTTTTAATAGTGATAAGCTGGCTGTGGAAAGTTTGTATCAGGCGCGTCGCTAGCGTCATATATCGATGCCACGGATATGGCTTTGGGATGCCCCTAATTAGTGCTCTGGGGTGCCCAACGGGGGTGCCTCGAATGTATTTGCTTTGCGCGGCCGCCATGTTGTGGGCGGTGCTCGCCGCTGAGAATCATCAGCGGCACTGCTGGTCCCCTTGTCCAACCGCCCCCTGCCCAATCAGGAGCACTAGGCAGGGGGCGCGAGATTGAATGAATAGGCAGGTGGCTGGAGAGAGTGAGTAGCTCCGCCCCCTGCACGTGTAGTGGAGACACCTCTGAGCCAGTTTTAATTGCCCGCTGACCCTCCGCATGCCACCAAGCGGGACTGAGAGGCCTGAGGAGCGACTGAGCAAGCCTCTACTGCAGTGCCAAGTGAGGGGGAGAAGAACTGTCAGAGCCAGCCTGGAGGTCGGACACAGGCAGGATGCAGCCGTGGCAGCTAGTTAACCCCGTGCGTAGCAGACTGCAGACTCCAGACCAGGGAGGAGGTAGTATACTGTTTACCAGGCTTGTTGTGTGTGTGTGTGTGTGCCCCATTGCGTATATATGTTACAGCCAGAACCCGAAGTGTGGCCACTTCGGGTTCTGGCCGGCCAATGTGCGAAGTGGCCGCAGCGCAGCGGCCAATATTAGAAATGTAATGGTTACACTAAGCATAATGTATTTTATGGCCGTCTCGCTGCGGTCAAAAGTATTACAACTTGCTGAATTTAAATAAATATAGCCGACGGCAATGTAATAGATGAAGCCGCCGGCTTTCGCACTGCCTCTTCAACCCCCCCACCCCGCCTCTCTCCTCTCCCTGCCTCCTATACAATACGGAGCAGCCGGGGACATGCGTGTCCCCGCAGAGTCGTTCGTCGCGGCAGGGGAATCCTGCCGTTCCTGCAGAGCGGGTGATTGCAGAAGCAATGTCTGCAGCCTCCCCGCTCTGCTGCCCCTGCTGCGACGAACGACTCTCGGGGACCCTGCTGCTCCGTATTGTATAGAAGGCAAGGAGAGGGGCGGGGGGGGGAGGAGGAGGCAGTGCGAAAGCCATCTATTACATTGCCGCCGGCTATATTTAATTAAATTAAGCAAGTTGTAATACATTTGGTGTGTGTGCGTGCGTGTGTCCCATTTTGTGTGTGTGTGTGTGTGCCCCATTGTATGTATGTATGTATGTATGTATGTATGTATGTATGTATGTGTGCGCGCGCTTCATCCTCTATTGTGTGTGTCTGTGCCCCATTGTGTGTGCCTGAGCCCCATCCTCCATGCCCCATTACAGTATAGGCTGTTACTATGTGCCTGTACTGATAGTAAACTAGCTGCAGTGTGTGCTGATCTCTGCTTTCTCCAGTATGTACAGTATAAGATGCTGCTCTGGGCCTGTACTGATAGTAAAACAGCTGCAGTGTGTGCTGATCTCTGCTCTCTCCAGTATGTACAGTATAAGCTGTTACTCTGTGCCTGTACTGATAGTAAACTAGCTGCAGTGTGTGCGTATCTCTGTTACCTCCATTATGTACAGTATAAGCTGTTACTCTGTGCCTGTACTGATAGTAAACTAGCTGCAGTGTGTGCTGATCTCTGCTGCCTCCAGTATGTACAGTATAAGCTGTTACTCTGTGCCTGTACTGATTGTAAACCAGCTATATTGTGTGCTCATCCCTGCCTCCTCCAGTATGTACAGTATAAGCTGTAAAGCCTGGTACACACATACAATTTTGAGTAGCCAATTTTACTACTTCTAGGTATTATGAGATCTCGGCTCTGTTCATAGTCTGTTTGCCCTCATACTACCCGTGGGGGTTTAAGCTGGCCAGTGATTGACCAGTCAAAATTGAATGTGTGTATGCCTCTTTACTCTATACCTATACTGATAATAAACTATCTAAAGGATAGGGGGCTCCATCCAACATTTTGGTGGGTAGGCCCATTATTGTTAGGTTGCACCGCTGTTAAGTTCATGTAATTTTGTCCCACCCATGACCACGCCCACTCCCTGCATTGCCACGCCCATTTTTGCCGCAGCGCGCCGTTCTCCCTCACCGGTGCCCCTAATCTCTTAGGATCCTAGCAACGCCCCTGGTATCACTTATTATTATACCTTACACTAGAAGCTAATTTAGTGACAGTAGTTTTTTGGGTATTTTTTGTTGTTCCAGGCAACTTCAGCTTCAAATTCAGTGTCAACTCCTGCAACTACTGAAGCATCAGAAGCTGCTAGGCCTAAAAAACGCTGTCCCTCTTGTAATGTAAAACTGCCAGTGCCTTGGAATAAATTACTATGCCAACAATGTGCAACTAGGGTGTTAAATGAAGAATCTGCAGTGGCTTATAAGGATTTCCTTAGGATGATTCGCAAGGAAATGACTGAATCCATGAAAGTTTTCAGAGAATCGATGTCTGCACAGGCTGTGGTTAATCAACCACCAATTGTTATTGCTCAAGTACCCAGTGGTACTGGAACGGTGTTCCCGGCCACCCCAGTGGCGCAACCATTAATACAGCAACCTATAATTGTTGATCAAGCGGCTTCAAGTACAAACATACAACCGCCAGTTATACCTGTGGATCAACCTCCGGTTGTTACTATTAATCCTGTTGATACACCAGTAGAGGAGTCTATACCGTCAGTTACGGGTCATAAAAAGGCTAATTCTAAGACAGATCGCCCGGTTTTGTCAGATTCTGAACCGGAGGAATAGTCAGATGACATTTCTGAATGTGACTCTGAGGATGATTTATCGGATAAAAATCAAGATAAGCCATCTAAATTTTGATTCTCGGCTAATGAAACAGATGAGCTTTTGAAAGCCATTTATGATTCATTAGGTCTTAAAGAAGATACCCCAGCATCTATGTCTACGCATGATGCTTTATACGCAGGAATGGAGGGCTTGAAGCCCATGGTTATTCCAGTTCATGCATCAACAAAACAATTGATTGATAGTCAATGGGAAAACCCAGATAGAAAAGTTTTTTTCTCTAGAGCAGTGGTTCCCAACCTTTTCCAGCCCGGGGAACACTTTCTGACCAAATTTTTCTCCGGGGGGCGCCGGGAGTTTGCGCAACCTAGTGGACAGTGCCGTGCGCAGCAGGCTATGGGGGGGGGGGGGGGGGGGGGGCTGGGGTGCGGCTGCATAGCTAGCATTGTTGCCCCAGTACAGGGAGTTTAGTTGCCTCAGTATAGCCAGTATAGTGCCCCAGGATAGCCAGAATAGTGCCCCAGTATAGCTAGTATAGTGCTCCAGAGTAGCCAGTATAGTGCCCCAGTATAGCCAGTATGGGTAGGAGGTGTCCCCGCCGATGTTATTACCTTAACAGCGGCCGCTCTCCCCTCTCCGGCGCGTGTATTTATTTAAGCAGCGTATCTCCCGGCTGCTTTGTGTGATGCGGCAGGAAGCAGAGCAGCGGCTTCCTGTAACGGCGTTATGTATCGCTGTTACTATGGTAACCGAGCCCTGCTTCCTGCGCATCACACACAGAGCAGCCGGGAGATACGCTGCTTAAATAAATACATGCTCTGGAGAGGGGAGAGCGGCCACTGCTAAGGTAATAAAAGCGGCGGCCGCGGGGACGGGTGGGAGGGGGAGGAAGAGGACAGTCCTGCGTCCCGCGGACCACAGGTTGGGGATCCCCGCACGGCACACCAGGCCCACCAACACTAGTGTGCCGCGGAACAGCGGTTAGGAAACACTGCTTTAGAGGATTCAAGAGATTTCCATTTGCTGAGGAGGAGTGCAAACAATGGGATAAATGTCCCAAATTGGATGCAGCCTTTTCGCAGGTACAAAAGGAAAACGAGCTGTCTTTTGAAGATCTAGGTTTTCTAAAGGATCAGTCAGACAAGAAGGCAGAATTTGCACTAAAAAAGACGTGGTCAGCAATCTGTGCGAATTTTCTTCCAGTGGCTGCGACCACATGTGTAGGCCGTACATTAGACATGTGGATGCATCAGGTGATGCGCCACATTAAAATGGGGTCCAGTAAAGAAACTATCCTCAATTCTTTTACTCTGTTTAAAGCTATAAATTTTATAATTGATGCGGCAACGGAGTCAATTCGATTAACTGCCAGGGCTGCAGCCTTATCTAATGTAGCCAGACGTAATATCTGGATCAAAACCTGGGAAGGTAGTAATGTGTCCAAAAATAAATTATGTACCATTCCCTTTTCGGGTGATTTATTGTTTGGGCCGCAACTAGATGAAATATTAGAAAGGACCTCAGATAAAAAGAAAGGATTTCCCAAGAAAACTCAGTTCAGGCAGGGGAAAAGTTTTTTTGGGAAAAACCGACAAGGCAATAAGCCTAGGCCACAAAACAAACGTAAGCGCTGGTCTTTTTCAAGGGAACAGAACAAACCAAACGCCCTGTTTGGGAGTTCAGAACCCTCGACAAAGAAGCAACAGTGACAACGAACTCGCTGGGGGGGAAGGCTGGCCCTATTTTATCCACAGTGGCAAGAATTTTCAACCAGCCCGTTTATCCTCAGTCTAATCCAGACGGGGTATCACATCGTGTTCCATCAAAGACCCCCGACAAGATTCATAGTTACAAAAGAGTTTCAGGCAGTGGAGGAACAGACAGCTATAAATTCCATTCTGCAAGACATGCTTGTAAGGAAGGTGGTCACTCTGGTGCCAATCCTAGAGCAGGGGAGAGGATTTTACTCGAGGATTTTCTTAGTGAAAAAAACGTTGGGGAATTACCGTCTCATACTAAATCTCAAACCTTTGAATCCATTCATAAAACAGCAGAAATTCAGAATGGAGTAGATTTTTTCTCTCAGAAACCTGCTGACTGCCAGTTGTTTTATGCTAAGCATAGACCTCAAAGATGCATATTGGCATGTCCCAATCGAGGTGAAATCTCAAAGATTTTTCAGGTTTGCGGTGAAGGAACCTTTCAGGAGTGACTCATTATCAATTCCGCTGCCTCCCCTTTGGCATAAAATCTGCTCCAAGGATTTTCACCAATGTGATTGCCGAGATAGTTGCAGATCTCCACAGGAAAGGGATCATGATTGTCCCTTACTTGGACGACCTGTTGATATTTGCGGAATCGAAACAGATATTATTGTCTCACAGGGAAATAGTGGTAAAAAGACTCCAGCAATCAGGATGGATTATAAGTCTGGAGAAATCACAGCTGGAACCTATACAAAAAATACTGTTTCTGGGATTCCTAATAGATTCAATTCAGCAAAAGATGTTTCTACCGGAACTGAAAGTTTTGAAAATAGTACAACAAGTCCAGAGTTTCAGAGAGCTAGAAAGGATATTGATCCGAGATGCTATGAGACTTTTCAGTGCAGTGGGCAATGAAACATGCTCGATTATTACAGACATGGATCTTGAAGAACTGGAACAAGTCAATCCAGTCCTTGGATCATTCAATAGTAATACCAAAGTCGGTGAAAGAAGACTTGCAGTGGTGGATGGTTCCTCACACACTTGTTCAGGGAAAGCCTTGGAATTTTCCGATTCAACTGATTTTAACTACAGGCGCAAGTATGTCAGGGTGGGGGGCCCACGTTCAGGACTTCAGAGTGCAGGGTCTCTGGCAACAACATATGAAAGATCAGTCTTCAAACTACAGGGAGTTGATGGCGGTGAAACTAGCCTTGATAGCAACCCAGCACATTGTGGCTTTAAAGCATCTTCAAATAAGGACATAAAATTCCACAGTAGTAGCGTACATAAATCGCCAAGGTGGAACAAGGCCACAGAAACTAATGACTCTATCGCTGGAGATACTGGACTTAGCGGAGCAAAGTCTTTTGTCACTTACAGCAATTAATCTGAGTGCACTCCTGTTGGAACTGTTAGGGTCCTTTACATCTCAGTAGTTCTTTGGCCAGGATTACTTGCTTGTTTTTATGGGGGTTTGTATGAGTGTCATTACATGTTAGACCTTTTCAATAAATTTGTACCATTTTTGTAACTAATCTTGAGCTCCCTGTACCTTCCTTTTTTCTTGAGAAAGCCTTTTATGGGTGAGACAGATCACACTGTGGGTAGATATCCCGTACCCTCCTTCTCTTTCATGTACTAATTGTTACGGTTTTGATATCCCTAGTTACATTTATACATTGATTAATTTGTGAAATGGCATATGTACCAATTTTTGAAGCTGACCATGAGAGGATAGATGGTTTTGATGGTGTTGAAGATGAAATTGCTGGTGAGGACAAGCTGCTGTTGGTAAGATTGTTTCGCCAGCAAAAACGAATTTCAATTAAGTTTGTAAAAAAGAAATTAGAGATCATTAGCATGGAAAGGTATATAGAGAAAAATATAATTCCCAGAGGCATCAGCTGAGCACCTGCCGACCTTGCGTATGCTACCCGAATGGGAGAAAGAGTGTAAAGCACATGGATTGAGGGTCATGAAAATATTTGTCAAGGAAGAAAAGATTCAATTTAAAGATATAGAAAAAGAATTGGAAATTAGTACCCAGAAATTGAATGAATATAAAGATAATGATTACTTTGGGGAATTGAATGACAGACTAAAGTCCGATGTAGAAAAAGAACATGATCGAATTAGAGATATAAAAGATAAGAAATTTGCACGGGATGTGGATGACTTTAAAAAGGGTGACATCTTTAATTTAAATGGACGTAATTATGGGAGCAGACGGGGATCAGGCAGGAGGGTTGGCTGGGGCAGTGGCTCGGACGAGACTGGAACTGATGCCTCTGGAACTGATAGTGAAATGAGACGTAACCCAGGCATTTTGAGAAATAAGAGACGTAATCCTAGACAGAACAGGAGAAGACGTAATGAAAGACAGGACAAAAAACGGGGAGACTCCGATTTTTTAGGAAGCGGACCAGAAGGAGAAGGAGGAGGGGGAGACGTGGAAAAAAGAACAGGTGTCCAGACGAGACAGAATGCGATGAGGAATTCCTCAAGACAGACAGCGACACCATCCAGATCAGTAGTGACTTAGATGTTATTAATTTAACTGAAGAAATTTTGACCACTGAACAGACAGATGTATTAAGACGGGGACTTAGTTTTTGTCCAAAGCAGAGTGGCAATGAATTTGAGACCTATAAGGATGTCCAACTTTTTCTGCGAAGGGTTCTCCTGCGACGGATGCATTCCTCTGATGTCCCCAGCACGTCACCAGTAAGGGACGGTCCAGATTCCCCCATAGACATTGATGATTTTGCGTTAGAACAACTTTTTGAGCAGGTCAATTCCTCACTAGACACGGCCACCCTGCATCCAAAACTCTTCCCTAGATCCACCTATATGCCCCCCCCTCACTTCAAATGGACATGCAGCCATGTTCATGGATCTAGTGGCTGAAGATCTGAGAAAAATTGAATGGGGAAAAAAAGGTAGGGACAATTTATCGAAAAGGGAGAGGGAAGCTTTAAAATCCCTCCAATCAAATCCAAACCTGATAATCAAGAACAGTGATAAAGGTGGGAATGTAGTTTTGATGACCAAACAATATTATGAAAAGGAGGCTAGGAGACTCCTCAGTGACAGAGATACTTATGAGAGGGTGGGCAGTAGTCCATTCAATGAACTGGTTGAGAAAATCAACTTAAAAATTCAGTGGGGCTTCTTGGAGGGTGTCCTCATGGAAAGGGAGATGAAATACCTAAACGTGACGGAGTATACTATTCCAACGTTTTACTTTTTGCCAAAAACACACAAAAATTTACTGAATCCTCCGGGTCGCCCGATTGTTTCGGGCAACAATGGAACCTTGGAGAAACGTTCAAAATATGTTGATCTCAAAATAAAGGACATGGTTAGGAGTCTACCCTCATTTGTCATGGATACTGGTGACGTGCTGGCAGGCATTGAGGATGTGTTCGTTGGGGAGGACTGGCTGCTGGTTGGCCTTGACGTAGAAGCCTTATTTACTTCGATCCCTAATTTAATTGGTCTGGAAGCATTAGAATACTACTTGTATGAACATTACCAGGGTCATGAAGGCCATGCGGACTTTGTTTTGGACAGCATGAAGCTGATCCTTGAGAACAATTTTTTTGAATTTGGTGGATCAATTTACAGACAAAAAAGGGGTGTGACCATGGAGGCTGCGTGTTCCCCTGCCTACGCCTGCCTCCACCTAGGTTTTTGGGAGCAGGAGGTGGTGAGGGGCAGGCCGGGGTACCGGGAACACGTAGCCCTTTGGTTAAGATTCGTGGATGATGTCTTTGTACTGTGGAATGGTACCAAACAAGAGCTGGACCTGTTTGTTGCAGATTTGAATGCAAACAATAGAAATATCTTTTTGACCTATACCAGTGACCCAAAAGAAATCTCCTTTCTGGATCTTCTTATTAGAAAGGAGGGGAATTCCCTTGTTACTTGCACTTACAGGAAGCCCACTGCTGGCAATACCCTCTTGTCAGCTTCCAGCTCTCATCTCCCGGCTCAGAAGTGGGCAGTTCCCACCGGCCAATTCCTTCGGCTTCGAAGGAATTGCAATACTCTAATGGATTTTAAAAGAGAAGCTGTGGATTTGAGGGGAAGGTTGCTGACAAGGGGGGATCCTAACCGTGTGATTATCATGGCTTATCACAGGGCTCTAGCCCGTGATAGAAAGGAGTTGTTAAATAAGAGGGTAAATAACAGACGGGGCATCCACTAGTAACAATGAAATACCTAACTCACAAACAATTTCTCGTATTGTTACAACCTATGGAGCCCACTTTGGTGAGGTTCGGGGAATTTTACAAAAATACTGGCATCTCTTACAAAGAGACCCAATCATGGCAGAAATTGTGGGTGATTACCCACACATGGCGGCCAAGAGATGTACCAATCTTGGAGACCTACTGGTCTCGAGTGAGTTCGGGTGGAATAAGACCCCCAGGAAGAGTTCCAACAGGGGAATGCATAAGTGCTTGGATTGTGATGTATGTAGATATGTTCAACCTGGTAACCGATTTTACAATCATGATCGGTCTAGATCGTTCACTATCAATGACTATATATCTTGTACATCAACCAGGGTCGTTTACCAGATCAGATGCCCGTGTGACTTAATCTACATTGGCAAAACATATAGACCCTTAAACACACGCATTGGCGAACATATCGCTAACATCAAGAGTTCTAACACTGATAAAAAAAGAATTAATCCACTAGCACAGCACTTTAAATCTGTGCATAGTGGGGATGTATCTGGTTTACGATTTATGGGTATATATAAATTAAATATCAGTCCCCGACGGGGAGATTTTGATAAACAACTCTTGAAAAAGGAGTCAAGTCTTATATACGACTGTGGTAGTTTGTCACCTCAAGGATTAAACAAGGACTTGAATTTGAAAGTATTTCTGTGACTGAACACTATCGCCTGAATATACCTCTTTATTCATGATTCAATATCAGCTTCTTTTTTGATAAGGACGCATGGGTGATTTGCTTTTAAATCTTGCTGATTCCTGGAGGTCTAGCAAGGCAAGCGGATTGGTTGCTATGGTCACTATGGATATATAAGGTGGCAACAGTTCCGCTTGCATCACGTCTGAAGAAGTCACGTGTTAGGTGATGAAACGCGTCACGTGAGCAGGCTCTACCCGGAAGCGCACGCCAGCGCCATCGTCCCCCGTGCCTCCGCCTCTCTTCCTCCTCCTGCCTCGTACATCAATGTATCCAGCACTTCCAACGGACTTAAGCCGGCTTTCCGCATTGTGTGCGCCGCAGGAATAGAGGTGCCTCTCCTGTGCGGGCGCTTGCCGGCTATCTGGGACACGTGAGTTTGGCGGAATCCGTTACCTGGGGAGCCATGAGTGCTGGGAGTTGAGGTTAGACACCGTATTACGAGTCTGTAATGAGGGCGTATGTGCTTTGATGCACAGAGGCGTGCTTATGGATATGCACACGGGTGGTTAAATTGAATAGCATTTCTATTGCTTTGGATGCAGAGGCAGCTTCTGGTTTATGCCTATTACCTGGCTATACTATCAATTGGGCCCGAAGATACATTTTTATGACATGTCAGTTCTATTTTTGTACCTAGGAGTGCACTCCTGTTGGAACTGTTAGGGTCCTTTACATCTCAGTAGTTCTTTGGCCAGGATTACTTGCTTGTTTTTATGGGGGTTTGTATGAGTGTCATTACATGTTAGACCTTTTCAATAAATTTGTACCATTTTTGTAACTAATCTTGAGCTCCCTGTACCTTCCTTTTTCCTAATCTGAAAGGGTCTTTGCATACACTAGCAGATCTTCTCAGTCACAAACAACTGTCGAACATGGAATGAGAATTGAACCAGGAGGTGTATCTACGGATAACTTCAATCTGGGGCAGTCCCATCATAGATTTATTTGCCAACAGGGAGAATACCAAATGTCATCAGTTTTATTCCCTGAATACCAGAGACAATCCAACAGCGATAGACGCTCTTGCACAAACATGGGATTTCGAACTAGCGTTTGCATTCCCACCTCTGAACCTTCTACCTTTAGTACTGAGAAAAGTAGCAATATCCAAAACGACAGTAATATTGATTGCGCCAAATTGGCCAAGAAGGTAATGGTATCCCATGCTTCTCAAATTGAAAATAGCGGAACCGTTACTACTTCCGTTTCAAGAGAAACTAGTGTCGATTAGAGGGCAAGTTGTTCCACAATTAAGCAAATGGAAATTAACAGCCTGGCTACTGAGGAGCTAATTCTTAAAAGTTAAGGATTATCAAATAAGGTGATAGACATGTTGATTAAAAGTATTAATAAAAATACAAGGGAAATATATATGAAATATTGGAAAACCTTTAATCTGTGGAAGGAACAGACAGGGTTTAAGTCAAATGAAATTGCTACCGTATTAGAATTTTTACAGAGTGGAGTTGACAAAAAATTGGCCTTAAGCACCATTAAGGTCCAGATTTCAGCTCTTTCTGTTTTTTTGGACAGGCAGTTAGCTGTGCATCCTTTAATTTCTCGGTTTGTTAGGTCAGTGGAGAGGAATAGACCGATTCGGGTTAAGCCATTTCCGAAATGGGACTTATCGTTAGTGTTGAAAGCTCTGACTAAACCACCATTTCATATTCAAAGACTTGATGAGCGCAAATAAACTTAGTGCCAAGAGACACACAAATGGCTGTAACAAAACCATAAATTCTGAGAAAAGATGCCAATGTGTGTCCACATCTAGTTATAGACATCAAAAACAGCTCTACACATGTATAGTGTAAAGATATAAACAACTTTATTACTCCATCCAAATAAAACAGTAAATAAAAACAATTAAAATCTCCCGATTTAAATCAACAGTAATTGATATTCCAGCTCAAAGACAAGGGTAATACAATAATTCATAGTAGTCAAAAACGTATTAGGAAGGCCAGAGAAAGTGCCAAGTGCAATAGTGTCCTGTACAAAAGTGCCTAGTGCCAAATAAAGTACGGGTACTGTACAAGTAAATTCTGTGCAAAACAATGAGGACAAATCATATGTCCATATTCCTAAAGAAGTGCAAATTGCTACAAAAAAACTAATATAGAAATAAATAAACCTCACCCTGCAAGGAAAAAATTGGTTATTGGGTCAAAAAAAACAAAAACAAGTATATGTGTGCGGAGATCACGTGCATGAACAGCCCCAACCAAAAAAACGCTGGATCTGTCCAAGCACATAAGCCCCGCACACAGTCTCCGTGCTAAAAAGGGGAAACACCTACAAATGATTACAATGTGTAAAAGTATACATACAGTGCATATTTAGTGAAGGACATGGCCTTACCAAGTTGAGCTGGAAGCCGGGAGAGAAAACCGTCTTTGAGCTGGAATATCAATTACTGTTGATTTAAATCGGGAGATTTTAATTGTTTTTATTTACTGTTTTATTTGGATGGAGTAATAAAGTTGTTTATATCTTTACACTATACATGTGTAGAGCTGTTTTTTGATGTCTATAACTAGATGTGGACACACATTGCCATCTTTTCTCAGAATTTATAAACCACCATTTCAGTCTTCACGAGATATGGATTTACGTCTACTAACATTTAAAACTATATTTTTGGTAGCAATTACGTCTGCAAGGAGAGTAAGCGAATTAGAAGCGTTATCTTGAAAGGAGCCCTACTGTATATTTTATGAGGACAGAGTAGTATTGAGAACTAGCTCAGAATTTATTCCTAAGGTAGGAGACATTTTTTACCGCTCACAAGAAATTGTATTACCGAGTTTCTATCCGATGCCGTCAAACGACGAGGAAGAACGACATCGACTGGATGTGAGACAAATGCTATTAGATTACCTGCAAAGAATACAAAGTATAAGAAAAACGGAAGCCTTTTTCGTAAATTTCACAGGTAAATTGATAGGACAGAGGGCTTCAAAAGGAACAATAGCTAACTGGATTAAATTATGCATTTTGGAAGCGTACAAGATTATGGAGGTTACGCCTCCTAAAGATCTTAAAGCGCATTCTACCAGAGGGACAGCGACAACTTGGGCCTTCAGAGCTGGTGCTTCCCCCGTGGAAATCTGTAAAGCGGCAACGTGGAAGAATTTGGGAACGTTTATGCGGCACTACAGATTGGATCATATATCTTCATCTGACCAGGACTTCGGTAGAAATGTTTTACAGGCGGTCAGCCCACCCTAAGGTTAGTGTTTTCTTGATCATCGTCTCGATGTATACCTGTCCTGGAGGGTTAATGGAAAAAACTAAACATTAGCTTACCTGGTAATTTTATTTTAGGTAACCCTCCAGGACAGGTGGGGTAACCCACCCAATATATATGTATAGTGATAACTGTGTATAAAATAATTTAGTGTAAATGTGGAAATATATATATATTTACATGATATAATTAGTTAGGGGTCAGGTAGTTGAGACCTGTTTGGTTATGTTCCTTGTATAATACTGCCGACCACCTGACGGATTTTTTTATTTATAGAGTGTAGAGATGGGCCGAACCTTCGATTTTTTAAAAAATCGCGAACAGCAATAGACTTCAATGGGGATGCGAACTTTGAAAAATAGAAACAATTATGCTGGCCTCAAAAGTGATGGAAAAGATGTTTCAAGGGGTCTAACACCTGGAGGGGGGCATGGCGGAGTGGGATACACGCCAAAAGTCCCGGGGAAAAATCTGGATGTGACGAAAAGCAGCGTTTTATGGGCAGAAATCACACTGAATGCTAAATTGTAGGCCTAAAGTGCTTTCAAACATCTTGCATGTGTATACATCAATCAGGGAGTGTAATTAGAGTTCTGCTTCACACTGACGCACCAAACTCACTGTGTAACGCACCGCAAACAGCTGTTTGCGTAGTGACGGCCATGCTGGACTGGTGCACACCGTGGCGAGAGTGTAGGCCGTGGCGGTTTTCAAGCCCATATGGTCGCCGGGCTGTGGTAGCTCAATGATAGAACAACAGTGACTGTCCAGCTGATCAAATTTGGTCTGACCACAATGAAGCAACGACCTTATTATCTTTTGTGTGCCACCCCCACCCGAGACACTCAAATAGCCAGCGGTCATTGCTTCATTGTGATACGCAAGCCCCTTCACCACGGCAAGGTAATGATCACGAAGGGGGATGGGCACATGTACATGCTTTTTGTTTTTTTGTTGCAGTTGCCAGCAGTGCAGCCAGAAAAATTAGGCAGGCATGTACACGCACCAGAAAAATTTGTGTAGCGGCCGCTGCTAGCAGTCCTGAACCCTGTTGGTGGTGGCGGAGAAGGCAAGAGGCCTGCAGGCAGAGATGCTGTGTGTGGGGACTGACTTACCGTATTTTTCGGATTATAAGACGCACTTTTTTCCCCCTAAAAAGTAGGGGAAAATGTTGGTGCGTCTTATCGTCCGAATGCACCAAAATCCTTGGCAGTCAAATGGTCCCCGGGCTCCCTTCCCCCCTTGACAACTAATGTCCGTGCGTGGCTATTTCTCCAGGCTACACATGGCTCATCTCTAGTCCCCCCAACAGACAGAATGCTGAAGCTTGTCACTCACTCTGGGTTCCAGTAGTGGGGGCACTGCTCTCTACACAGTGGCAGCCTGACAGAATTGAATCGCCGAACTTCTGGTATTTGCAGCGGCGTTCCGGGAGAAGGGGCAATGCTTTCTATGCAGCAGTGGCCAGAGGGGGGAGAAGCATTGCTTTGCCGAACTTCCGGTATTTGCAGCGGCGATCCGGGAGAAGGGGCAATGCTTTCTATGCATCGGCGGCCAGAGCGAGAAGAAGCATTGCCGAATTTTCTGTAACTGGTGCCTTGTGTGTGTAACATGGTTGGTACAGCGCTTCCTTGATGCTTGCTGATGTCACAGCCCTCAACCCGCAGCTGTGAGATCGTGTCAACGGTGCAGAGCAGGGGGAATGAAAAAGCTGATAAAGAAGGTGAGAGGAACCCCGTAGCATGTGTGGCATTGTGAGAGTCAGGAAGGAAGCAGTGTTCAGCACATGCTACAGCTGGACATACAGAGCACACATTTACAAGCTGGGAAGAAGAGCAGAGGAAGCCACAGCCAAAAGAAGCTTTGCTGGCAAAGAACACACTCACCATATTCACAGAGCTCTGGGAAGCTAGGAGGAGAACCAGCCACAGACAGCCACAGACTTCAGGACACGTGAGAGGGACGCAGTCTAATCCCTGCCTCATTTCACTTCATTCTGCATTTCAATGTACTCAAACACTTTTGGGAGAAGCTGCTCCACAAGAAGTCCCTGCACCATGAATGCACCAGGTTTACAATATTTTTTTCCTGTTTTTTGTCTTTTAAATCTAGGTGCGTCTTATGGTCAGGATCGTCTTATGGTCTGAAAAATACGATAGTCTTCGGTCGTGCAGTAGCCCTCCGTGATCCATTCCTCATTCATTTTGATAAAGGTCAGGTACTGAACACTGTCGTGACTTAGGCGACTTCTCTTCTCAGTGACAATGCCTCCAGCTGCACAGAAGGTCCTTTCTGACAATACGCTTGCGGCAGGGCAAGAGAGAAGTTGGATGGCAAATTGGGACAGCTCTGGCCACAGGTCAGGCCTGCGTAACCAGTAGTCCAAGGGTTCATCGTCGCTTTTCACAGTGTCTACATCCACACTCAAGGCCAGGTAGTCGGCTACCTGCCGGTCCAGGCGTTGGTGGAGGGTGGATCCGGAAAGGACTATGGCGAGGAGTTGGACTAAAGAATGTCCGCATGTCCGACATCACCCTGAGATCGCTGGAGCGTCCTGTCCTTGCCTGCGTGGACTTGGGAGGAGGAGGGTTACCGCCTGTGGTACCTTGATTGCGTTGTGCAGCCACATCACCCTTAAACGCATTGTAAAGCATCATCGACAGCTTGTTCTGCAAGTGCTGCATCCTTTCCGCCTTCTGTTGAGTTGGTAACAGGTCCGCCACTTTGTGCCTGTACCGAGGGTCTAGTAGCGTGGCCACCCAGTACAGGTCATTCGCCTTGAGTTTTTTGATACGGGGGTCCCTCAACAGGCTGGACAACATGAAAGAGGCCATCTGCACAAAGTTGGATGCAGACGTACTCTCCATCTCCTCTTGCTCTTCCTCAGTGACGGCACACAACTCCTCTTCCTTCCCCCGGCCACGAACAATACCACGGGAACGTGGAGCAGCATAAGCCCCCTGTGATGGCTGCCGCAGTTGTTCTTCTTCCGCCGCCTCTTCCTCCTCCACAGAAACACCTTCCTCATCATCATCAGAGTCTGACTCCTCTCCTTCCCCACACGACTCCTCTTCTTCCTCCTCCCCCCTCTGTGCTGCCGCAGGTGTTGTGGAAACATCGGGTTCGGATGTAAATCGCTCCCACGACTCCTGCTACCATAACTGTTCTCGTTCACGCTCCTCCACAGCTGTATCCACCACTCTACGTACGGCACGCTCCAGGAAGTAGGCGTAGGGGATCAAGTCGCTGATGGTGCCCTCAGCGTGACTCACCAGTTTGGTCACCTCCTCAAAGGGCTCCATAACCCTGCATGCATTTCGCATCAGTGTCCAGTTGTTGGGCCACAACATCCCCATCCTCCCAGATTGTGTCCTTGTACTGTAATGATACAGGTACTGGGTGACGGCTTTCTCCTGGTCTAGCAGGCGAGAGAACATCAGCAGGGTGGAATTCCAGCGAGTCGGGCTATAGCAAATCAGGCGTCTCACCGGCAAGTTGTTTCTATGCTGAATGTCCGCAAAGCGTGCCATGGCCTTGTAAGAGCACCTGAAATGCCCACACAACTTCCTGGCCTGCTTCAGGACGTCCTCTAAGCCTGGGTACTTGGACACAAATCTTTGCACGACCAGATTCAGCACGTGCCATGCAGGGTACGTGTGTCAGCTTTCCCAAATTCAACGCGGAAATGAGATTTCTGCCGTTGTCACACACCACGTTGCCGATCTCAAGCTTGTTCGCGGTCAGCCATTGCTCCATCTGTTTGTTAAGAGCAGCCAGGAGAGCTGCTCCAGTGTGACTCTCTGCTTTCAGGCAAAACATGTCTAACACTGCGTGACACCGTCGTACTTGGCATGCAGCATAGGCCCTGGGGTGCTGGGGCTGTGTAGCTGGAGAGGAGATCACGGCACCAGCCAAGGAGGAGGAGGATGACTACAGCGAAGAGGTGGTAGCAGGCGGAGAGGAGGTGGCTGGAGGCCTGCCTGCAAGCCGTGGAGGTGTGACAAGTCGGTCCGCTGCGCAGCCACGTACTCCCTGCTTGCTGCCATCGGTCACCAGGTTGACCCAATGGGCTGTGTACGTAATGTAGCGGCCCTGCCCGTGCTTGGCAGACCAGGCATCCATGGTCAGATGGACCCTTGACCCAACACTCTTCGCAATAGATGACACCACTTGCCTCTCAACTGCACGGTGCAGTTTGGGTATGGCCTTTCGTGAAACATAAGTGCGGCCTGGTATCTTCCACTGCGGTGTCCCAATGGCCACAAATTTACGGAAAGCCTCTGACTCCACCAGCTTGTATGGTAATAGCTGGAGAGCTAATAGTTCCGCCACGCCAGCTGTCAGACGCCGGGCAAGAGGGTGACTGGCAGACATTTGCTTCTTACGCTCAAATACTTCCTTTACGGACAGCTGGGTACTGCTGTGGGCAGAGGAGAAGGAACCGCTCAAGGGAAGAGGCGGTGTGGAGGAGGGTGGCTGTGTAGGTGCAAGGGAGAAAGTGGATGAAGACGATGCACCTGAAGGAGGAATTGGAGAAGGAGGGTGGCTTGTCTTTTGGGTGCTGCTTTTCCTCAGGTGTTCTTGCCATAGCTGTTTGTGCCTTCTCTCCAGGTGCCTTCGTAAGGCACTTGTCCCTATGTGAGAGTTGGCCTTTCCACGGCTCAATTTTTGCTGGCAGAGACAACAGATGGCTTTGCTCCGATCTGAGACACACATGTTAAAAAATGTCCAAACCGCTGAGCCCCCCTGGGGTGATGGCGCTACGGTGGCATCAGCAGCTGACGTTGAAGGGCATGTTGGCTGGCTGTCCATAGCTGGCGATACATGGCGCCGGACACTGCCCCCAGCTGTTTCTGAGGACGAGCTCCCTCTGCTTCTATCATGGAGTAGTCTCCTCTTACTCCTCTCTGACTCTCCCTCTGAACTGTCCCCCTGGTCATCTCCTCTACTGGGAACATACGTGGCATCCGTATAATCGTCATCATAATCCTCCTGCCCAGCTTCGCTTTCCTCAGACACCTCCTCAACTGCACCAACTTCAGGTGGTTCATCATCCCCCTCCTCACACGTTACGTCCATACTATCGCCACCTAACTCAGACGTATGAGGTGGTGTACCTGCGCCTTCTTGTTGTTGTTGCAGTAGTGGCTGGGAATCAGTGATTTCACCACCACCACCAAATAACTCCTGCAAAGTGTCAAATGCAGGGGATGTGGTGCTTGTTGTAGCGCTGGTGTCTGCGGGAGATGAGGTGTTCCGTGTTAAAAACTCAAGCACATCCTCACAATTTTGGGAAGTGATGGCACGTGCCTTCTTCTGAGCACTGTATTTTGGGACAGGTCCGCATGAAATCACAGCAACACCACCTCGCACAGACCTGCCGGTGCCTGGTGGCCTTCCACTGGGTCTGCCTCTACCTCTTCCTCTACCGGGTTTGTCCATTTTGTCCATCTCAGGGGGATGCTAGGTATATGCAGTGAGGTGGGTTCACTCAACACAACAGGTAGTTACATGCAGTGAGGTGGGTTCACTGAACAGTAAAGGTACTTAGATGCAGTGAGGTGGGTTCACTCAACACAACAGGTAGTTAGATGCAGTGAGGTGGGTTCACTGAACAGTAAAGGTACTTAGATGCAGTGAGGTGGGTTCACTCAACACAACAGGTAGTTAGATGCAGTGAGCTGGGTTCACGGAACAGTAAAGGTACTTAGATGCAGTGAGGTGGGTTCACTCAACACAACAGGTAGTTAGATGCAGTGAGGTGGGTTCACTGAACAGTAAAGGTACTTAGATGCAGTGAGGTGGGTTCACTGAACAGTAAAGATACTTAGATGCAGTGAGAGTGAAGTGGGTTCACTGAACAGTAAAGGTACTTAGATGCAGTGAGGTGGTTTCACTGAACAGTAAAGGTACTTAGATGCAGTGAGGTGGGTTTCAGTCAACACAACAGGTACTTAGATGCAGTGAGGTGGGTTCACTCAACACAACAGGTAGTTAGATGCAGTGAGCTGGGTTCACTGAACAGTAAAGGTACTTAGATGCAGTGAGGTGGGTTCACTCAACACAACAGGTAGTTAGATGCAGTGAGCTGGGTTCACTGAACAGTAAAGGTACTTAGATGCAGTGAGGTGGGTTCAATCAACACAATAGGTAGTTAGATGCAGTGAGATGGATTCACTGAACAGTAAAGGTAGTTAGATGCAGTGAGCTGGGTTCACTGAACAGTAAAGATACTTAGATGCAGTGAGGTGGGTTCACTCAACACAACAGGTAGTTAGAAGCAGTGAGGTGGGTTCACTGAACAGTAAAGATACTTAGATGCAGTGAGGTGGGTTCAATCAACACAACAGGTAGTTAGATGCAGTGAGATGGATTCACTGAACAGTAAAGGTAGTTAGATGCAGTGAGGTGGGCTCACTGAACAGTAAAGGTACTTAGATGCAGTGAGGTGGGTTCAATCAACACAACTGCTGTTGAGGGGTGCTATAAAAGCAATAATAATCAGCCAGGAGCAAGCTAAGCAGCCAAGAACCTAACTAATCTGTCCCTAGAAGAACAAGTCTGCAGCAGCTGTCCCTAGTCTGTCTCTAGCAGGCTAGCAGGCACACGAGTGAGGCTAATGGCCGCCGGAGCCTGCCTTATATAAGGGGGGGTGGGGCTCCAGGGCTTAGTGTAGCCTGAATGGCTACAATGTGCCTGCTGACTGTGATGCAGAGGGTCAAAGTTGACCTTCATAGTGCATTATGGGGTGAATCGAACTTCCGCAAAAGTTCGCCTGGTCCAGGCGACCGCGAACCACCGAACTTCGCCTGGAACCATTCGCTGGCGAACCGTTCGGCCCATCTCTAATAGAGAGGCTTGTGGATGTTTCCCGTTTCCTGGGAGGGGCAAAGTCTCGATGTATACCTGTCCTGGAGGGTTACCTAAAATAAAATTACCAGGTAAGCTAATGTTTAGTTTTCAATCCGGCGGAATTCCGAAATTGCCTGTGAAATTCTGCCAGTATCCGTTGATGGTTTTAAGATGAAAATTCACTTCAATGGCATCAAGTCCTGGAGAAAGAGAGAGGGCTCATTTTTCTCTTGGGTATTAAGTCTATTGCGGTTCACGAAGGTTCGTGCGAACTGAATCTTTCGCGAACCGAAAATCGGAGGTTCGCGACATCTCTACACTGGTTCAGGGACATAGTAAAAACATTCCAAAGCTTCATATGAAATAACAAAAACAAAGCTAACTAAAAAAACTGCCAACCCCAAAATCAATGGGAGGCCTAGCAGTGCCTGATCTGCAAATATATTCACACACCGTACACATTTAATTACTAAATTAACCATTCACAAAAAAATCTGGATAGCAATGGAGCAAAGCACTTTTGATAAAATAATCTCATGGTATTACAGATTAACCTAATCGCAAAAGACTTTACACATGAATAATGAAACAAACTTTGCAGACTGCTCTTTTTATCATAAAAATAAAGGACATAAAAACACTAATACTTGCATCGTTAGGCGCCAACCCCAATTTCCCCTCCTGGTCTGGACCCAGCATGGTTTAAACAAAATAACATAAACCTAGAAGTCTCTGGGAATTTAAAAAAAAAAAAAAAAGTTTAGATAAATCCTTGTTCAGCAATAACAGCTAATAAACCGCTTCCTTCAAAAATTGCCAACACCGTATACTAGAAACTAGTGATGGTCAAGAAGATGCAAATAACTTTGAGTTGATGCAAATTTATGCAACTTGAAAAAGGAACCAATCAAATCCTGCTGAGGTGAAATTTGATTGGTTCATTTTCAAGCTGCATAAATTTGCATCTACTTGACCATCACTACTAGAAACAATAGTTGAGTTCGATAGATGGTACCTAGAAAAAAAAAACACCTAAAATACTTTCCAAACTATGTATTCAAAAAAAATCACTATGAAAAAGAATAAAACCTAAAAAGAAACTAATACAAATTCTCAGGATATGCAAATCCATTTAATAGGAGGTACTGGATAATCGACAAGACAATAGGGAACACTTTACTACTATAGTGTTGTCAAGATAAAGTAGATATGAGTGGCACTCCCTTCACTAACCTGGAGCAGTGTAGGTATATATGGGCAAAAAAAAAAACCACCATTCTCACCGGGTCATCGACGCTCAGCGGAGCATAGCGTGACCAAGCGTCCACTGAGACGCGAAACGGCCGTCGCAGGCCCCAACTGGTGCTCAGTGCCCCCCCACCTCCACCACATCACCACTTGAGGAACAGTCGTATGGCTGCAGTGTAGACGCACGATTTGTACACTGCAATAAAAACGAGTGGACGGAAGGTGCCCGGAGACTCTGTTCTTTTTCTGTGTATTGGAAACACTTTACTACTATAACATGATGGAGATGCCAATAATCCAGGATATCTACACATATATGGAACATGCCAAATTATCAATCTTTTGGCAGAAAATTAAATCTTTTTTTTGCAAATCTTATAAATGCAGTATAGAGAGTTTCAAGGCCCTCTTTGGCACCAATCAATGGGGAAAATACATTGATGACAAAATTAGACAAACTGGTATTTAGCAGCCAAATAAAGTAAAACTTCTTTGGCTACAAGTCTGAATTTTTCCTGCTGCTGGGGAGTGTGCCTTCCCCAGCCTGGCAGGGAGCATTCATACATTACTTGCCTGGATGGCTGGTACTCCCAACATGTTTTCTTCGTTCCGATCAAATGATATGACGTGATCAGGATCCAGGAGACTATGGCTATCATTCATAAAAGTGTTGTCGGTAAAGTAAATCCATGTGGGAAAACACCGCTGGCGGTATTTTAGACTTCTGGCTGCTCATTCATACAAATGTATACAGTTGCGATAGCAGTGCTGAGATTTCCCGAACTAGGCTGGCGGTAGGCTTGCAGAAGCACAGGAAGCTGCGGAGTTGATACATTTCCCCGTGTTCCGCTCTACTGCAGCTGCCTGGGTGGTCTGTGTCTCCATTAACTTAACATTGTTATCACCACATCCAAGGGAGCGGTATTTCCTGTCCTCATACCGCTTGCGGTAATCTTTATGAATTAACATTTTGTTACATTTTTTACGATAATCAACGCACAAGGCGGTGATTTATCACTCTGCTCGGTAATGTCAGCTTTTCATGCGGAAAGAGCCTTTATGAATGAAGACTTTGCTGAGTGTTCGGTAAAGTGAGCTGTTTTAAGCATTTCCGCATGCGGAAATGCTTTATGAATGATAGCCAATGTCAGTGTTACAGCTCCACCCTCACCCCTCTTTCTCCTCCAGGTGGTGCTGTAACACTGACATGGTGTCCTGGATCAATAACTTAGCATGACATTGGGCATAAGATGCTGGTGCTATATAAATAAGTAATTGGGACCCAGAAGACCTGCCGCTGGTGGAGGAAGAGAAGAAGCCGTCTGGAACAGGTAAATTCAACAACTTACTGCCACTTAACTAGGCAGCCAAACGAGAGATATGCTGACGGGTTTAGAATGCACCAGCAGCTTTCAAATGAAACATTTTGTTTGGATCTGCTAATGGGTAAGTTGGTACATTGGTAGGCAGGGACATTAATTGCTTCTAGATGGAAAAGCCAGCATCCCCCCCCCCCCCCCAAATCACAGAATGGATAAACATGGGCCTCTTCTTTGAGAGAATTCATATTCCTGGAGGATGTTCCCCTCAAAAGGGAGATGGCGAAATAGTTGAGAGTGGGAATCCATTAGGAAAAGTAGCAACACCTGCCATAATAAAGTGGGGGCCACTCCACAATTGCATAGATAACCTATTGAAGCACTGAGGAGAGAACCCAGAGAGATGATAAAGAGGAAGAGAGAAGGACAGGAGAAAATTGGGAAAGGAAACCAATACCACATTGCCCCCTCCCCAGCCACACTAGTATGACTGCAGTTATGATGTTCTGTATGTCTCCTATTTATTTGTCAAAAGCAGATGCTTGCTTAATTAAGTACTTTTAAATAAGACCCACTTCAACTTCTCTATCGTACATTACTTTCAGATTGGCTTCTCTGCAGCATCTTCCCCCTCTCACCTGTGCATGTTTGTGGTTTCCTGCAAAACATGTACTGTGGGTGGGCCTTGAGGACAGGGTTGGGGAACTCTGATCTAGATGTAGCGGAGTCAGAGCCGAGGAGCCACTGAGTAAGCACTCCTATTTGAATGAGATCAAGTGAATCATCTCTGCCCCTCACCACTGTCCATTATCCATTATCCAATCAGAGAGCACATCCAGGTGATGGGGGGGATTTCTCATTAGGCAAATTTGGTGACGTGGTATCAGCCTGTGCCAGCCATTCATTACTTCCACTCATACATATGCATCAGATGCCACTCCCACTATCTCTCCAAAGCAAGTGCTGTGAATGGTCAAGATGGGGAAGTGGGAGGGAGCATCATTCATAATTATGCATCCTCAGCTTGCATCCCCTGAACGCTGCAGTGGCTGGACAGTGTACTGGTTAATGGCTCTGCCCCTGACATGGGGGACAGGGTATGACTGTGGCTCCTTGAGCATAGCTGCAGCTGCTGAGCCTGACAGGACTACTACCAATATTATATTATTTTTATTACTGGCGCTGCTTACCCATGCAATCAGCTGACATCAAAAACGGGACACAATGCCGTGGGGTGGGGCCATCCATGCACGTCCTCCCATATCTGTGTACATGTAGCCATGGGGCATGTTTTTCCAAAGAGTAAAAGGCGCATGTTATTAATGAATAGCAGCACATTCACATTCATAGGACTTGTTGGATATAATGTAAGCCTCAAGAGGATGCAATCACCCCCGCTAGTTGTTTCACAAGATGACTTGTCACATTTCCTTATTACTAATTTACTAATTAGTACTGCTGTAATGTAATTTATGGCCACTTGCCACTAGGGGGCAGTGTGAGACAGTAACAGAGGATTTTCACTTTCTATATATCTTTTGCTAGTAGAGATACATCAAAGCATTCCAAGAATTTATAGCACAAGTTCTGCTGAGGTCAGAAGCAGTGCACTTATCTCAAATGAGATCATTCCTTTGGAGTTGCTAATGAGTTAAATGGAAATGAATATGACAGCCTCACTCCAGGTATTCTTAAACCGCTGGAAAAAAAATTGGGCAGGTAAATATGCAGTTGATGTAGCCATTGCCAGCGTCACAACACTTCACTACTGCCTTCACATTCCACTATTAGCACATTCACTACTGCCATAAAGGCATTCTCTGAGAAATGAAAATGGTAGGACAGGTTTTATTTACGCCGATCCCCCCTCCCCGGTGAAATGCAGAGTGCAGCGGAAACGACTGATGCAGTCAGGTGACACCGGGGAGCCGTATGAGGACCCAGTGCTTGAGTACTGGTTAACCGGAACTTTACTGTACATTATTTTATTTAAAGTGAACCTCCAGACTAAAAATCTACTCAGCAGCACTGAAAAGGCTTGGTGTTTCTTTAACAGTTTTACAGCATCAGAACTTTGTTTTTATTACATAAGCCTTATTTTTAGCTGCACAAAAGCTTAAGCTCCGCCCCATCAAAGAAAACTGCCCCGGCTTTTTTTCCCTGATGCTGTGGAAAGCATGATGGGATTTCCTATGTTGTTATTCACGTTGCCTAGCAACTGGGAGGGGTGATCAGCACACAGGACAGTTGGAACTGTGTCTCATGCTCCCTCCTTTCAACCAAAAAGATGGCTGCCCTCATGAAATCAAACATTTGCCCGTTCTTTTAAAACAAGGTGGGTAAGAGATTATATTACCTATCTAGTTTAATTAACATAACTAATGTAACTTAAAGGGGCACTATGGTGAAAAATTGTAAAATGTAAAATATGTGCAAACACAGACAAATAAGAAGTATGTTTTTTTCCAAAGGAAAATGAGCCATAAATTACTTTTCTCCTATGTTGCTTTCACTTACAGTAGGTAGTAGAAATCTGACAGAAGTGACAGGTTTTGGACTAGTCCATCTCTTCATCGGGGATTCTTCTCAGCAAGGCTTTTATTCTTTATAAAGATATTCCCTAAAAAAGATTTAAACAATGATGCTGGCCAGCTTCCCTGCTCACTACACAGTTTTTTGGCAGTTGGACAGAGCAACTGCTATTCACTAAGTGCTTTTGAAAATAAATAAATCCCTGAGAATCCCCTATGAAGAGATGGACTAGTCCAAAACCTGTCGCTTCTGTCATATTTCTACTACCTACTGTGAGTGACAGCAACATAGGAAAAAAGTAATTTATGGCTCATTTTACTCTGGAAAAAAATATACTTCTTATTTGTATATGCTTGCACATATTTTAAATTTTACATTTTTTTTGCCATAGTGCCCCTTTAATGACAGTATGTTTGTTTAGGCTGAAGTTCCTCTTTAATATAGAGTGTAACAGTGACCATTTGCAAAGCATGCTGAGTTTTACATCAATGTCCGATATTCCCAGCTTGTCTTTTGGCCCCAGGGTGAGTAGAGTTGTACCGAACGGTTCGCCGGCGAACGGTTCCAGGCGAACATTGGGGGTTCGCGTTCGCCTGCGCCAGGCGAACTTTTCCGGAAGTTCGATTCGCCCCATAATGCACTATGAGGGTCAACTTTGACCCTCTGCATCACAGTCAGCAGGCACATTGTAGCCATTCAGGCTACAGTAAGCCCTGGAGCCCCACCCCCCCCCCCTTATATAAGGCAGCCTCCGGCGGCCATTACAGTCACTTGTGTGCCTGCTAGAGAGAGGAAAGGGACAGCTGCTGCAGACTTTTTCTCTTAGGGACAGATTAGTTAGGTTCTAGGCTGCTTTGCTTGTTCCTGACTGATTAATATTGCTTTTAAAGCACCCAGCAACAGCTCTTTTCAGAGCTCAACCTGTACATTTTTTTTTCTGACACTTTTGTTGCATGCACAGCCTTGCTAATTGATAGTGTGTGTGCCACTGCCAGCAGCCCAGCACATTCAGTGACTGACTGCCTGTGTGTGTGACAGGGAGCTGCACATTGTACTACCCAGTACTGCATATACCCCAGTACCTGTTGTGTTTACTTAACCCACCTCATCACTGCATATACCTAGCTTTGTGTTGAGTGAACCCAGCTCACTGCATCTAACTACCCAGTACCTGTTGTGTTTACTTAACCCACCTCATCACTGCATATACCTAGCGTTGTGTTGAGTGAACCCAGCTCACTGCATCTAACTACCCAGTACCTGTTGTGTTTACTTAACCCACCTCATCACTGCATATACCTAGCCTTGTGTTGAGTGAACCCAGCTCACTGCATCTAATTACCTGTTGTGTTGAGTGTGAACCCACCTGGCCACCTCACTGCATCTAACTACCTGTTGTGTTGAGTGAGAACCCACCTCACTGCATCTTAAGTACCTTTACTGTTGAGTGAACCCAGCTCACTGCATCTAACTACCTGTTGTGTTGAGTGTGAACTCACCTGGCCACCTCACTGCATCTAACTACCTGTTGTGTTGAGTGAGAACCCACCTCACTGCATATAGCTAGCATACCCCCGAGATGGACAAAATGGACAAACCAGGTAGAGGAAGAGGTAGAGGCAGACCCAGAGGAAGGCCACCAGGCACCGGCAGGTCTGTGGCTGTGCGAGGTGGTGTTGCTGTGATTTCATGCGGACCTGCCCCAAAATACAGTGCTCAGAAGAAGGCACGTGCCATCACTTCCCAAAATCGTGAGGAGGTGATTGAGTATTTAACACAGAACACCTCATCTCCCGCAGCCACCAGCGCTACAACAAGCACCACATCCGCTGCATTTGACACTTCGCAGGAGTTATTTGGTGGTGGTGGTGAAATCACTGATTCCCAGCCACTACTGCAACAACAACAAGAAGGCGCAGGTACACCACCTCATACGTCTGAGTTAGGTGGCGATAGTATGGACGTAACGTGTGTGGATGGGGATGATGGTGGACCACCTGAAGTTGGTGCACTTGAGGAGGTGTCTGAGGAAAGCGCAGCTGGCCAGGAGGATTATGATGACGATTATACGGATACCACATATGTTCCCGGTAGAGGAGATGACCAGGGGGACAGTTCAGAGGAGGAGTCAGAGAGGAGTAGGAGGAGACGACTCCATGATAGAAGCAGAGGGAGCTCGTCCTCAGAAACAGCTGGGGGCAGTGTCCGGTGCCATGTATCGCCAGCTATGGCCAGGGAGCACACATGCCCTTCAACGTCAGCTGCTGCTGATGCCACCGTAGCGCCATCACCCCAGGGGGGCTCAGCGGTTTGGAAATTTTTTCACGTGTGTGTCTCAGATCGGAGCAAAGCCATCTGTTGTCTCTGCCAGCAAAAATTGAGCCGTGGAAAGGCCAACTCTCACGTAGGGACAAGTGCTTTACGAAGGCACCTGGAGAGAAGGCACAAACAGCTATGGCAAGAACACCTGAGGAAAAGAAGCACCCCTCAAAAGACAAGCAGCGGAGAACAACCGTGGCAGCCGTCACAGGGGGCTTCTGCTGCTCCACGTTCCCATGGTATTGTTCGTGGCTGGGGGGAGGAAGAATGGATACACTTTTAAACAATTTAAAAATACAACCATCTAAACTTTCAATCATTTTTATTGGATTTTATAAGATAAAACATTAACATAAGTCTGCACAGACTATAAAGACATTGGCATTTGGTTAGGCTGTAGGAAAGTTTACAGTCATGTACAGGCTTTAACATCAATAACAGTCATAACAGGAGTAATAGGGATAAACATAATCAAGTATCAGTGGTATTGTCGACTGGCATATATAAAGCAACCAAAGGGTTGTGGTAGTTTAGGGCATTGCCTTCGTTGTATTATGTAAAGATTAGTCATGGTGGCTATAATTGCGACAAAATGTCTCTTGCCCATTCATGGAACCAAAATTTTGGCTGGGCATAAGCCTATTTTGTTCTGATAGTGTGGTTAGCTAATGCTACCTGTCTCCCAGTGGAGGCAGGGATAGATATCTGGAGGGCCTGTCTAACAATAAGTAAGGAAAGTAGTAAAGGAGGAAAGGGGGGAGAGAGGAAAGAAAGACGTGAGGATAGAAAGAGAAGTGAGGTAGAGTATGGGACGAGGAGAGAGTCAGCTGTAGCAAATCAGCCTTGGCAGTGAGGGCCAGGGTGGCTCCAGGGTGTCAAACCGCGCCAATCCTAGCGCTATAATCAGCCCCCACCATCTAAACTTTCAAACAATTTAAAAATACAACCATCTAAACTTTCAAACAATTTAAAAATACAACCATCTATCATTTTCAAAAATTTTTAAAAAAAGGGCAAAAAAACTTGCCCTCCGTAAAACATTCTTGGCAAATGCTTTCGACTTGGTTTGTCTTCCGCTGGCTCAAGGGTCCATCTGACCACAGATGCCTGGTCGGCAAAGCACGGTCAGGGCAGCTACAGCATGGGTCTCAGCAGGCTCCCACTTCGGGCTGGAATCCAACCTTCATTCCCCGCGGTGACAATGGCAGACTTGCCCTCCATAACGGATTCCCGTTAAAGGATTTAAAGTTAGTTCATTTCAATTAGGGCCGCAAAAGGTCCTCCTGAGTCCTGTATTGTTATTTTTTGTCACTACCTCGGGGCGGGCGTGCATGCCTACCTGCTGCCCTCCTTGGATGTGTAGTGGTAGCCGTTTCTCAGGCTCCACACCGGATTCTATCCCTCATTCCCCGGCCATTACCCGGGGTCACAAATGACAGACTTGCCCGCCTCCATATGATTCTCGTGAAAGGAATGTGGTGTCATCTTTGCCCGCCATAACTGGTTCTCGTTAAAGGATTTAAAGTACATTCATTTCAAATACACAGCAGGGCCTCGAAAGTCCTCCTCCTGTATTGTTATTTTTGGTCACTACCTCGGGGCGGGCGGGCGGGCGTGCATGCCTGCCCGCTGCCCTCCTTGGATGTGTAGTGGTAGCCGTTGCTCAGGCTCCACACCGGATTCAAACCTCTCATTCCCCGGCCATTACCCGGGGTCACAATGGTAGACTTGCCCGCCTCCACAGGATTCTCATTGTAGCGGTACTGAACAAGTACACAGCAAGTAGAAAATGTAAATTAAAAACAAAACGTAAGCTTTTTAACAATGCCATGGAAAGTTGAGAAGGAAGTCACACATTACCTGACATCACTGAGTGAGGAAGAGCAATCACGCCATGTTGCGCAGTAGTCCAGCATGGCCGTCACTACACAAACAGCTGTTTGCGGTGCGTTACACAGTGAGTTTGGTGTGTCAGTGTGAAGCAGTACTCTAATTACACTCCCTGTTTGATGTATACACATGCAAGATGTTTGAAAGCACGTTAGGCCTGCAATTTAGCATTCAATGTGATTTCTGCCCTTAAAACGCTGCTTTGCGTAATATCCAGATTTTTCACCGGGACTTTTGGCATGTATCCCACTCCGCCATGCCCCCCTCCAGGTGTTAGACCCCTTGAAACATCTTTTCCATCACTTTTGTGGCCAGCATAATTTTTTCTATTTTTCAAAGTTCGCCTCCCCATTGAAGTCTATTGCGGTTCGCGAATTTTTCCGCGAACCGAACCTTCTGCAGAAGTTCGCGAACCCGAACCAATAAACTACTGTTCGCAGCAGAGACACAGAGTGGCAGTAAACACAATGCTATACAGTAGTGGCTGAGCGGTGTACTACTGTTCCCAGCAGCGACACAGAGCACAATGCTATACAGTGGTGGGTGAGCGGTGTACTACTGTTCCCAGCAGAGACACAGAGTGGCAGTAAACACAATGCTATACAGTGGTGGCTGAGCGGTGTACTACTGTTCCCAGCAGTGACACAGAGCACAATGCTATACAGTGGTGGGTGAGCGGTGTACTACTGTTCCCAGCAGAGACACAGAGTGGCAGTAAACACAATGCTATATAGTGTGGGTGAGCAGTGTACTATTATTCCCAGCAGCGACACAGAGCACAATGCTATACAGGGTGAGCGGTGTACTACTGTTCCCAGCAGACACACAGAGTGGCAGTAAACACAATGCTATATAGTGTGGGTGAGCGGTGTACTACTGTTCCCAGCAGCGACACAGAGCACAATGCTATACAGGGTGAGCGGTGTACTACTGTTGTATAGCACGTTACAGATAAAATTCAAACAGTATAGTTCCACCCCTAATTAAACATCCAAGTTACAAACACGACAAAATGGGGCTTTAAATGAACCAATATTCGTCTTTTATTTCTTCATATCAAAGGGTCTTCATAGTAACGGATACACAGGTAGACATAATTTCCAGAACTCTCAGTAACAACCACAACGACTGCCTGACACGTGTTTCACGATCAAAGATCGCTTCCTCAGAGGCATACAGTATACATGTATATCACTTGAGTCCAAAAGGAGAACCCAGACCACAATCTGTAGAAATATGAAGACCACAACATATGGACCAGAGTCCAAAGATAGCCACCGTCCGTACCAATGCGTAAGTGTCAAGTGAACTCGAACATCACCCGAACAGGGTGATGTTCTGCAGAACCCGAACAGTGGCGAACACTGTTCGCCCAACACTAGTAGCTGCTAATGGGTTAACAGATCGATGCTCCAAAAAAGTCTTTTGATTCTGAAATTAGAGAGTGTGAGACAAACCCTGGGTTAAAAATTAAATCCTTAAAGGGAATCTGAAATGAAAATAAACTTGTGAGATAATGATTTGTATGTGTAGTACAGCTAAGAAATTGAACATTAATAGCACAGATATGAGTCTCATATTGTTTCCAGTACAGGAAGAGTTAAGACACTTCAGTTGTTATCTATGCAAAAGAGCTTCTCTGAGCTCTCCACCCAACTTGGGTTGCAGTTTTCTGGGGCACTTAACTACTTGAGGACCACAGTGTTAAACCCCCCTAAAGACCAGGCTTTTTTTTTTGTAAAATAGGCCACTGCAGCTTAAGGCCAAGCTGCAGGGCCGCACAACACAGCACACAAGTGATCCCCACCAACAGAGCTCTCTGTTGGTAGGGTCTGATTGCCCCCAGGTTTGTTTGTTTTTTATAAATATTTATTGTATTTTTTTTAAATAAATAAATGTATTTTTTTTCCTCAGCTTCCCTCCCTCCCTCCCATGGTCAGCCTATCACAGCGGAACGCTACTGTGGGACACAGGGGGACTCATATGTATGAGTTAGGCAGCGACACTATAGACGTAACGTGTGAGAAGGAGGATGTTGGTGCATTTTTGGAGGTGTCTGAGGTAAGCGAAGCTGGGCAGGATGATTATGATGATACGGATCCCACATGGGTTCCTAAGAGACAAGATGACTAAGGGGACAGTTCAGAGGGGGAGTCAGAGAGGAGTAGGAGGTGACAAGTTCCTGAAAGAAGCAGGGGGAGTTCGTCGTCAGAAACAGCTGGTGGCAGTGTCCGGCGCCATGTATCGCCACCTATGTACAGCCAGCCAACCCACCATAGTGCCATCACCCCAGGGGGGCTCAGCGGTTTGGAAATTTTTTAATGTGTCTGCCTCAGATCGGAGCAATGCCATCTGTTCTCTCTGCCTCCAAAAATTGAGCTGTGGAAAGGCCAACACTCATGAAGGGACAAGTGCCTTATGAAGGCACTTGGAGAAAAGGCACAAACTGCAATGGGAAGAGCACCTGAGCAAAAGCAGCACACAAAAGAAAAGCCACCCTCCTTCTCCTTTTCCTCCTCTTCAGCCTCTTTCTCCCTTGCACCTTCACAGCCACCCTCTTCCACTCCGCCTCTGCCCACAGCAGCAGTCAGGTGTCCGTGAAGGAAATCTTTGAGCGGAAGAAGCCAATTTCTGCCAGTCACTCCCTTGCCCTGCATCTGACAGCTGGCGTGGCAGAACTGTTAGCTTGCTAGCTGTTACCATACAAGCTGGTGGGCTCTGAGGCCTTCCGTAAATTTGTGGCCATTGGGACACCGCAGTGGAAGATACCAGGCCACAATTATTTCTCTAAAAAGGCAATACCCAAACTGTACCGTGAAGTTGAGAGGCAAGTGGTGTCATCTTTGGCACACAGCGTTGGGTCAAGGGTCCACCTGACCACGGATGCCTGGTCTGCCAAGCACGGTCAGAGTAGGTACATTACTTACACAGCTGACTATAATCAGAGAAAAAGCATGTGTGCATCAACCAAGTGAACCTGACAAATCTGGCTTTGCAAATTTGGCCTATTGGCTAATCACGAGACATTGCTCATGCAAATAAGCATTTGCTTTCGCATGCCTAAATATGCAGGGTCAAAACCAAAAACCGCAAAACAATCGCCCTGCGGGAATTAGTTCATGCTATACAGCACTATCCAGGGGCGCCACGAGGAGGCTTCCCATTGCCCCCATACAACCGGGGGGCCGCGGGGGTCCCAGGCACTCTCACCGCCTGGAACCCACACAGCGGCACCCCGGAGGTGGAGGCCAGGGGGTGCAGGCGATCTCCCCAGCGTGGCCAGCGCCGGGAAGAGCCGCCCGCACACACCTCCCAGGATTAAAAACAGGCACTTACCTCAACGTCCATTGCGTTCTGCTATATGCGCATAACCTGGGCGCGACACATAAGGGGCGGACAGGCGTAAAGAGCCTGCTCCAGGGCTCTCACCTCCTAAAACAAGCCACTCACTACCTGCCCTCAGAAGAAAGAAATGCAATGCTGACTATAATCAGAGAAAAAGCATGTGTGCATCAACCAAGTGAACCTGACAAATCTGGCTTTGCAAATTTGGCCTATTGGCTAATCACGAGACATTGCTCATGCAAATAAGCATTTGCTTTCGCATGCCTAAATATGCAGGGTCAAAACCAAAAACCGCAAAACAATCGCCCTGCGGGAATTAGTTCATGCTATACAGCACTATCCAGGGGCGCCACGAGGAGGCTTCCCATTGCCCCCATGCAACCGGGGGGCCGCGGGGGTCCCAGGCACTCTCACCGCCTGGAACCCACACAGCGGCACCCCGGAGGCGGAGGCTGGGGGGTGCAGGCGATCTCCCCAGCGTGGCCAGCGCCGGGAAGAGCCGCCCGCACACACCTCCCAAGATTAAAAACAGGCACTTACCTCAACGTCCATTGCGTTCTGCTGTATGCGCATAACCTGGGCGCGACACATAGGGGGCGGACAGGCGCAAATAGCCTGCTCCAGGGCTCTCACCTCCTAAAACAAGCCACTCACTACCTGCCCTCAGAAAAAAGAAATGCAATGCTAACTACAATCAGAGAAAGAACATGTGTGCATCAACCAAGTGAACCTGACAAATCTGGCTTTGCAAATTTGGCCTATTGGCTAATCACGAGACATTGCTCATGCAAATAAGCATTTGCTTTCGCATGCCTAAATATGCAGGGTCAAAACCAAAAACCGCAAAACAATCGCCCTGCGGGAATTAGTTCATGCTATACAGCACTATCCAGGGGCGCCACGAGGAGGCTTCCCATTGCCCCCATACAACCGGGGGGCCGCGGGGGTCCCAGGCACTCTCACCGCCTGGAACCCACACAGCGGCACCCCGGAGGCGGAGGCTGGGGGGTGCAGGCGATCTCCCCAGCGTGGCCAGCGCCGGGAAGAGCCGCCCGCACACACCTCCCAAGATTAAAAACAGGCACTTACCTCAACGTCCATTGCGTTCTGCTGTATGCGCATAACCTGGGCGCGACACATAGGGGGCGGACAGGCGCAAATAGCCTGCTCCAGGGCTCTCACCTCCTAAAACAAGCCACTCACTACCTGCCCTCAGAAAAAAGAAATGCAATGCTAACTACAATCAGAGAAAGAACATGTGTGCATCAACCAAGTGAACCTGACAAATCTGGCTTTGCAAATTTGGCCTATTGGCTAATCACGAGACATTGCTCATGCAAATAAGCATTTGCTTTCGCATGCCTAAATATGCAGGGTCAAAACCAAAAACCGCAAAACAATCGCCCTGCGGGAATTAGTTCATGCTATACAGCACTATCCAGGGGCGCCACGAGGAGGCGAAAATGCTTATTTGCATGAGCAATGTCTCGTAATTAGCCAATAGGCCAAATTTGCAAAGCCAGATTTGTCAGGTTCACTTGGTTGATGCACACATGCTTTTTCTCTGATTATAGTCAGCATTGCATTTCTTTCTTCTGAGGGCAGGTAGTGAGTGGCTTGTTTTAGGAGGTGAGAGCCCTGGAGCAGGCTATTTACGCCTGTCCGCCCCTTATGTGTCGCGCCCAGGTTATGCGCATATAGCAGAACGCAATGGACGTTGAGGTAAGTGCCTGTTTTTAATCCTGGGAGGTGTGTGCGGGCGGCTCTTCCCGGCGCTAGCCACGCTGGGGAGATCGCCTGCACCCCCTGGCCTCCACCTCCTGGGTGCCGCTGTGTGGGTTCCAGGCGGTGAGAGTGCCTGGGACCCCCGCGGCCCCCCGGTTGTATGGGGGCAATGGGAAGCCTCCTCGTGGCGCCCCTGGATAGTGCTGTATAGCATGAACTAATTCCCGCAGGGCGATTGTTTTGCGGTTTTTGGTTTTGACCCTGCATATTTAGGCATGCGAAAGCAAATGCTTATTTGCATGAGCAATGTCTCGTGATTAGCCAATAGGCCAAATTTGCAAAGCCAGATTTGTCAGGTTCACTTGGTTGATGCACACATGTTCTTTCTCTGATTGTAGTTAGCATTGCATTTCTTTTTTCTGAGGGCAGGTAGTGAGTGGCTTGTTTTAGGAGGTGAGAGCCCTGGAGCAGGCTATTTGCGCCTGTCCGCCCCCTATGTGTCGCGCCCAGGTTATGCGCATACAGCAGAACGCAATGGACGTTGAGGTAAGTGCCTGTTTTTAATCTTGGGAGGTGTGTGCGGGCGGCTCTTCCCGGCGCTGGCCACGCTGGGGAGATCGCCTGCACCCCCCAGCCTCCGCCTCCGGGGTGCCGCTGTGTGGGTTCCAGGCGGTGAGAGTGCCTGGGACCCCCGCGGCCCCCCGGTTGTATGGGGGCAATGGGAAGCCTCCTCGTGGCGCCCCTGGATAGTGCTGTATAGCATGAACTAATTCCCGCAGGGCGATTGTTTTGCGGTTTTTGGTTTTGACCCTGCATATTTAGGCATGCGAAAGCAAATGCTTATTTGCATGAGCAATGTCTCGTGATTAGCCAATAGGCCAAATTTGCAAAGCCAGATTTGTCAGGTTCACTTGGTTGATGCACACATGTTCTTTCTCTGATTGTAGTTAGCATTGCATTTCTTTTTTCTGAGGGCAGGTAGTGAGTGGCTTGTTTTAGGAGGTGAGAGCCCTGGAGCAGGCTATTTGCGCCTGTCCGCCCCCTATGTGTCGCGCCCAGGTTATGCGCATACAGCAGAACGCAATGGACGTTGAGGTAAGTGCCTGTTTTTAATCTTGGGAGGTGTGTGCGGGCGGCTCTTCCCGGCGCTGGCCACGCTGGGGAGATCGCCTGCACCCCCCAGCCTCCGCCTCCGGGGTGCCGCTGTGTGGGTTCCAGGCGGTGAGAGTGCCTGGGACCCCCGCGGCCCCCCGGTTGTATGGGGGCAATGGGAAGCCTCCTCGTGGCGCCCCTGGATAGTGCTGTATAGCATGAACTAATTCCCGCAGGGCGATTGTTTTGCGGTTTTTGGTTTTGACCCTGCATATTTAGGCATGCGAAAGCAAATGCTTATTTGCATGAGCAATGTCTCGTGATTAGCCAATAGGCCAAATTTGCAAAGCCAGATTTGTCAGGTTCACTTGGTTGATGCACACATGTTCTTTCTCTGATTGTAGTTAGCATTGCATTTCTTTTTTCTGAGGGCAGGTAGTGAGTGGCTTGTTTTAGGAGGTGAGAGCCCTGGAGCAGGCTATTTGCGCCTGTCCGCCCCCTATGTGTCGCGCCCAGGTTATGCGCATACAGCAGAACGCAATGGACGTTGAGGTAAGTGCCTGTTTTTAATCTTGGGAGGTGTGTGCGGGCGGCTCTTCCCGGCGCTGGCCACGCTGGGGAGATCGCCTGCACCCCCCAGCCTCCGCCTCCGGGGTGCCGCTGTGTGGGTTCCAGGCGGTGAGAGTGCCTGGGACCCCCGCGGCCCCCCGGTTGTATGGGGGCAATGGGAAGCCTCCTCGTGGCGCCCCTGGATAGTGCTGTATAGCATGAACTAATTCCCGCAGGGCGATTGTTTTGCGGTTTTTGGTTTTGACCCTGCATATTTAGGCATGCGAAAGCAAATGCTTATTTGCATGAGCAATGTCTCGTGATTAGCCAATAGGCCAAATTTGCAAAGCCAGATTTGTCAGGTTCACTTGGTTGATGCACACATGTTCTTTCTCTGATTGTAGTTAACATTACTTACACAGCCCATTGGGTCAACCTGGTGACCGATGGCAAGCAGGGAGTACGTGGCTGTGCAGCGGACCAACTTGTGACACTTCCACGGCTTGCAGGCAGGCCTCCTGCCACCTCCTCCTGCTACATCCTCTTCGCTGTCGTCCTCCTCCTCCTCCTTGGCTGAGTGGCAGTTCAACTCTACTGGTGCTGCGATCTCCTCTCCAGCTACACAGCCCCATCTCCCCAGGGCCTATGTTGCATGCCAGGTACGACGGTGTCACGCCATCTTAGACATATCTTGCTTCAAAGCGGAGAGTCACACTGGACCAGCTCTCCTGGCTGCTCTTAACAAACAGGTGAATCAGTGGCTGACCCCGCACCAGCTGGAGATCGGCAACGTGGTGTGTGACAACGGCAGCAATCTCCTTTCCGCAATGAATTTGGGAAAGCTGACACATGTACCCTGCATGGCACATGTGCTGAATCTAGTCATTCAAAGATTTGTGTCAAAGTACTCAGGCTTAGAGGACGTCCTGAAGCAGGCCAGGAAGTTGTGTGGGCATTTCAGGCAGTCTTACACAGCCATAGCACACTTTGCGGACATTCAGCGGAGAAAAAACTTGCTGGTGATATGTGATAGCCCGACTCGCTAGAATTCGACCCTGGTCAAGTTCGCTCGCCTGCTAGAACAGAAGAAAGCCATCACCCAGTACCTGTACAATTACAGTAAAAGGACACAATCTGGGGAGATGAGGATGCTCTGGCTCAACAACTGGACACTGATGTGAAATGCATGCAGGCTCATGCGGCCGTTTGAGGAGGTGACCAACCTGGTGAGTCGCAGTGAAGGCACCATCAGCGACTTGATCCCGTACGCTTACTTCCTGGAGCGTGCCGTGCGTAGAGTGGTGGATCAAGCTGTGGAGGAGCGTGAACAGGAACAGTTACGGCAGGAACAGTTGTGGGAGCAATTTTCATCAGAATTAGATGTTTCCTCAACACCTGCAGCAGCACAGAGGGGGAGGAGGAGGAAGAGTCGTGTGGGGAAGAGGAGTCAGACTCGGATGATGGGGAAGGTTTTTATTTGGAGGAGGAGGAGGCGGTGGCAGAAGAACATCCGCAGCAGGCGTCGCAGGGGGCTTGTGCTGCTCGGCATTCCCGTGGTATTGTTCGTGGCTAGGTGGAGGAGGAGGACTTACCTGACGTCACTGAGGAAGAGCAAGAGGAGATGGATAGTACGTCTGGATCCAACTTTGTGCAGATGGCGTCTTTCATGCTGTCCAGCCTGTTGAGGGACCCAAGAATAAAAAAACTCAAGGGGAATGAGCTGTACTGAGTGGCCACGCTACTAGACCCTCGGTATAGGCACAAAGTGGCGGACATGTTACCAACTCACCAGAAGACAGAAACGATGCAGCATATGCAGAACAAGCTGGCAACTATGCTTTACAATGCGTTTAAAGGTGATGTCACAGCACAACGCAATAAAGGTATCATTGCCAGTAATCCTTCTCCCATGTGTACACAGGCAAGGACAGGACGCTCCAGCGATCTCATGGTGATGTCGGACATGCGGACATTCTTTAGTCCAACGCCTCGCCTTAGCGCTTCCAGATCCACCCTCCACCAACGCCTGGACTGGCAGGTAGCCGACTACCTGGCCTTAAAGAGGAACTGTAACGACAAAACGGCCCCTGGGGGGTACTCACCTCGGGTGGGGGAAGCCTCAGGATCCTAATGAGGCTTCCCACGCCGTCCTGCGTCCCTCGGGGGTCTCGCTGTAGCCCTCCATACGGTATTTACCTTTCTGGCTCCTGCGTAGGCGCTCTGATGGCTGTCGGCGCCGAAGTAGGCGGAAATACCCGATCGCCGTCGGGTCTGCTCTACTGCGCAGGCGCAAGTTTCCGGCAGTAGAGCGGACCCGACGGAGATCGGGTATTTCCGTCTATTTCCGTGCCGAAAGTCGCCACAGCGCCCCCGCTGGAGCCAGCAAAGGTAAATATTGAACTGACAGTCGGCACAGTCGCCGGCTGTTCGGAGGGCTGCGTGGGACAGAGGACGGCGTGGTAAGCCTCATTAGGATCCCGAGGCTTCCCCCACCCGAGGTGAGTACCCCCCAGGGGATGTTTTTCATGTTACAGAGTCTCTTTAAGTGTGGATGTAGACACTGTGAGCAGCGATGAACCCTTGGACTACTGTGTGCGCAGGCTTCACCTGTGGCCAGAGCTGTCCCAATTTCCCATCCAACTTCTGTCTTGCCCTGCCTCAAGCGTCCTGTCAGAAAGGACCTTCAGTGCAGCTGGAGGCATTGTCACTGAGAATAGAAGTCGCCTAAGTCACAAAAGTGTTCAGTACCTCACCTTTATCAAAATGAATGAGGCATGGATCCCGGAGGGCTACTGCCAGCCCAAAGACTAAGTCAGTCCCCACACACAGCATCTCGGCCTGCATGCTGTGTAACTGACTGCCTGCCCCAAGACTAAGTTGCTCCCACACAGCACCTCTGCCCGCAGGCCGCTTGACTGCCTTCTCCGCCACCACCAACAGGGTCCAGGACTCCAGGCGGATTCCTGAATTTTTAAGGCTGCTGCTAGTAATAATTTTTCTGGTACGTGTACATGCCTGCCCAATTTTTCCGGCTGCAGTGCAGCTGCAACAACAAAACAAAAGGCATGTATATGTGTCAATTCCCCTTCGTGATCATTACCTTGCTGTGGTGAAGGGGCTTGCGTATCACAATGAAGCAATGGCCGCCGGCTATATGAGTGTCTCGGGGGGTGGCACACCAAAGATAATAAGGTCGTTGCTTCATTGTGGACAGACCAAATTTGATCAGCTGGACAGTCACTGTTGTTCTATCATTGAGCTACCACAGCCCGGCGACCATATGGGCTTGAAAACCGCCACGGCCTACACTCTCGCCAAGGTGCGCACCAGTCCAGCACGGCCATCACTACGCAAACAGCTGTTTGCGGTGCATTACACAGTGAGTTTGGTGTGTCAGTGTGAAGCAGTACTCTAATTACACTCCCTGATTGATGTATACACATGCAAGATGTTTTAAAGCACTTTAGGCCTGCAATTTAGCATTCAGTGTGATTTCTGCCATTAAAACGCTGCTTTGCGTCCAATCCAGATTTTTCTCCGGGACTTTTGGCGTGTATCCCACTCCGCCATGCCCCCCTCCAGGTGTTAGACCCCTTGAAGCATCTTTTCCATCACTTTTGTGGGCAGCATAAATGTTTCTAGTTTTCAAAGTTTGCCTCCCCATTGAAGTCTATTGCGGTTCGTGAAAGTTTGCACGAACCAAACTTTCACGAAAGTTTCGCAAACTGAAAATCGGAGGTTCTGGCCATCTCTATCCTCTGGACCTCCACTGCTACCTGGGACCCTCTGGAATATCAAGGCTGTGCTCCTCTTCTGGCACAATTACAGCCGGGACAGTGCAGTAGCACGGAGCCATTCATGCATGAGCAGCTACGGCTTACTACAAGTGTGCTCCCGATGTTCATTCCACAAGCTCTCAACGACGGCAGGCTGGAGAACGACAACTGTAATCAAACTATCCCCTCTGTGCCAATAGATTAGCTTACCTTGTAAGAACAACTATAAATAATTATTTTCTATATACTTTAGTTACTGAAAAGGTTGTTTCACTTTGTCCAGAAGCCTATAAGTTACGTGCCACATAGCCTTACTCAATTTTCAGCATCAATATCCATCTGATTCTATTGTTATGACTGAGGTAAGGGTTATGAATTGGAGGGGGGAGGGTTCTTCTGTGGGGGAGTAGGGTTAGGTTTAGCTGTAGTAGGGGGGCAAGTTCTGTGTGAGAGTAGGGTTAGGGTTAGCAGTAGTAGGGGGGAGGGTTCTGTTAGAAAGTAGGGTTAGGTTTAGCAGTAGTAGGGGGAGAGTTCTATGAGAGAGTAGGGTTAGGTTTAGCAGTAGTAGGGGGAGAGTTCTATGAGATAGTAGGGTTAGGTTTAGCAGTAGTAGGGGGGAGAGTTCTGTGAGAGTAGGATTAGGTTTAGCAGTAGTAGAGGGGAGGGTTCTGTGTGAGAGTAGGGTTAGGTTTAGCTGTAGTAGGGGGGAGAGTTCTGTGTGAGAGTAGGGTTAGTTTTAGCAGTAGTAGGCGGGAGGGTTCTGTGTGAGAGTAGGGTTAGGTTTAGTTGTAGTAGGGGGGAGGGTTCTGTGTGAGAGTAGGGTTAGGTTTAGATGTAGTGGGGGGGGGGAGGGTTCTGTGTGAGAGTAGGGTTAGTTTTAGCTGTAGTAGGGGGGAGGGTTCTGTTTGAGCTTAGGGTTAGGCTTAGCTGTAGTAGGGGGGAGGGTTCTGTGTGAGAGTAGGGTTAGATTTAGCAGTAGTAGGAGGGAGGGTTCTGTGTGAGAGTAGGGTTAGGTTTAGCTGTAGTAGGGGGGAAGGTTCTGTGTGAGAGTCAGGTTAGGTTTACCTGTAGTAGGTGGGAGGGTTCTGTGTGAGAGTCGGGTTAGGTTTAGCTGTAGTAAGGGGAGGGTTCTGCGTGAGAGTCAAGGTTAGGTTTAACTGTAGTAAGGGGGAGGGATCTGTGTAAGAGTAGGGTTAGGTTTAGCTGTAGTAGGCGGGAGGGTTCTGTGCGAGAATCGGGTTAGGTTTAGCTGTAGTAGGGGGAGGGTTCTGTGTGAGAGTAGGGTTAGGTTTAGCTGTAGTAGGGGGAGGGTTCTGTGTGAAAGTAGGATTAGGTTTAGCTGTAGTAAGGGGGGGGGGGGGGGGGTTCTGTGTAAGAGTAGGGTTAGGTTTAGCTGTAGCAGGGGAGAGGGTTCTGTGTGAGGGTAGGGTTAGGTTTAGCTGTAGTAGGGGGGAGGGTTCTGTGTGAGAGTAGGGTTAGGTTTAGCTGTAGTAGGGGGGAGGGTTCTGTGTGAGAGTAGGGTTAGGTTTAGCTGTAGTAGGGGGAGGGTTCTGTGTGAGAGTAGGGTTAGGTTTAGCTGTAGTAGGCGGGAGCAGGGGCGTAGCAATAGGGGGTGCAGCGGTAGCAACCGCATCGGGGCCCTGGGGCCAGAGGGGCCCCGAAGGGCCCTCCCTCAACTACAGTATTAGCTCTCTATTGGTCCTGTGCTCATAATAATCACTTCTATAGATAGCTTTGAATAGTGGTAATCATTAACAAGCTGTTCCCCATCCCCTTCTTGCTCCTCTGACATTGTAGTTACCATTGGCAGGTTTTGGTGCGCCGTATCAATTGTTATGTATAGAGTGCTTGAGGGGCCCCATTGTAAGACTTGCATCGGGGCCCACAGCTCCTTAGCTACGCCACTGGGCGGGAGGGTTCTGTGTGAGAGTAGGGTTAGGTTTAGCTGTAGTAGGGGGGAGGGTTCTGTGTGAGAGTAGGGTTAGGTTTAGCTGTAGTAAGGGGGAGGGTTCTGTGTAAGAGTAGGGTTAGGTTTAGCTGTAGTAGGGGGGAGGGTTCTGTGTGAGGGTAGGGTTAGGTTTAGCTGTAGTAGGGGGGAGGGTTCTGTGTGAGAGTAGGGTTAGGTTTAGCTGTAGTAGGGGGGAGGGTTCTGTGTGAGAGTAGGGTTAGGTTTAGCTGTAGTAGGGGGGAGGGTTCTGTGTGAGGGTAGGATTAGGTTTAGCTGTAGTAAAATATCAGTAATAATTTCCAAAAATGAACACTCTGAAATAGTCAAATATCAGTAAATGTTATCGATATTCCACTATTGGCTACATCCCAGCTCGCTAATTTCCTGACACCTTTAATTCATGTACACATGTTAACCTCTCTACGACCGCCTAACGCAGATTGGCGGCCGCAGAGTGGCTCTGTTGTTCTTCGGCGCCGCCATATGGCGTCATCTCATGAGGAGCGAGATTTGACCACTGCTGGCAGGCTGTTTTTTTCAGTAAATTGAATTTCAATATTTATATAGCGCTACCATCTTACGCAGAGCTGTACAGAGTATAGGCTTGTCAGTCACTTAACTGTCCCTCAGTGGGGCTCACAATCTAATCCCTACCATAGGTATATATCTATATATGTATTATGTAGTGTATGTAACGTGTGTAGGGCCAATTTGGGGGGGGGGGTTAAAAAAGTGCTTGTATTTTTCAAATATATAGGTCTTTTTTAATTAATTTAAACAAAAAAATAAACATAGCAGCAGCAGCAATCAAGTACCTCCCAAGGAAAGCTCTATTTGTGAGAAGCAAAGGATATAAAATTAATTTGGGTGCTAAGTTGTATGACCGAGCAATAGACTGTTAAAGTTGTGAAGTGCAGAATTGTAAAAAATGGCCTTGTCACTAGGGGGGTCTAACCCTCTGGTCCTCAAGTGGTTAAGAGGGACCTCAGCAATAGATATCAATGAAGGGTACAGTCTTGCAGAGAGTCACCTTAGCAATGGCAGTTCAAGGGTTTAAACTGGCTCATTATTATTATTATGATTTATTTATATACCGCCAACATCTTCCGTAGCGCTGTACATAGTACAAAACAAATATTGAGGAACATATATACATGATGAGAAGTTCCAGATACTGTACAGTCATGACATTCAATAGTACAAGTACAAATAAATACGTAGTAAATGTGTAGTTTGAGATATCTCTGAAGTTGGTGCGTGTGCATATGGTAAACTACAGCAATATAAGAAACACTAGGAGGAGGTTCCTGCCGTTGGGAGCTTATTGCCAGACTCAAAGAATCCACATATTTACACTTCCAGTAGCATGACAGCACTGATATCAGTGGCTTGGCTGTGTTTTTAGTGTTTGCTCAGTACATTTGGAAAATATATTTTAACCTGTGACTGACTAAATTCAACAACTACAGGTGCTAATATCTTTTAAAGTGGACCTGATTTCTTCTTGCTCAGGACAGAAGGAAAACATCCTGTATGTATGTATTTAGAGTATTTAGCCTGTCTAATTTCCCTTCATCTGTGACTAATCACTACTGTAATTTGATCTCATCAGCTGTGTCAGCTGGCTCCCTCGGCAGAGCAGCTAATCTGTAAACACAGGATAATAACCCTATGAAAGCGGGAAGCAGACACACTTCAGATTTATTGCAGGATTTGTATCAGCTGTAGCAAAGAAATGTTTTTCTTTAACCATTTTACCCTTTTGGACGTTACTGTCACGTCCAATAGGCTGCTGCTGCGCCCGTGCGCTCCTGTGCAGCCCCCCGTTAGCCATTCATTGATCTAAGTCCCCGGTAGAAAGACCAACAGCTTCTTATGAGAAGCCGCTGTCTTTCTGAACGAAAAAAATCACGTCCTCCTTATACTTCCTGTAAGCGAGAGTGCTCGCTTACAGGATGGAATTTAAAAAATGACTGTGGCCATCTTGTGGCCAAATAGTAAAACTGCATGTACATACATTTTTTTTCACACAAAACACAATAAATTACAATTAAAATTAACTGTTTACCTCCCACACCCAAAAAATACACAACATTTTTAACTAAAAAAAAAAATATTACAATTTAATCACTTAAGCCTATCTGGACAAACATTCTGGTCCAGATAGGCTGCACGCACACCCGCGGGCCGTGCACGCTCCCGCACGTGCTCCCAACACCATCCGTTAACCCAACGATCAATGAATGGGATTATAGATCCCACTCATTGATCGAAGCCCCCCGCAGAAAAACCGACAGCCTCTTTTCAGAGGCTGAGGTTTTTCTGAGTTACAAAAAGTTTCCCGTCCTCCTAATGTTTTCTGGAAGCGTACGATCAAGCTTGCAGGACTTTTTGACTGTGGCCATCTTGTGGCCAAATAGTAAAACTACACCCACATCCATTTTTTATTAAATAAATACATTTTTTACATTTAAAATTAGCTGTTTACCTCCCACACCAAAAATTATCCAAATAAAATTTTTAATAAAAAAAAATAAATAAAAAAAAATTACAATAAAAAAAAAACATAAATAGTTACCTAAGAGTCTGAACTTTTTAAATATGCATGTCAAATGAGTATATTAATATACAGTGGCTTGCAAAAGTATTCGGCCCCCTTGAGGTTTTCCACATTTTGTTACATTACTGCCACAAACATGAATCAATTTAATCGGAATTCCACATGAAAGACCAATACAAAGTGGTGTACACGTGAGAAGTGGAAAGAAAATCATACATTATTCCAAACATTTTTTACAAATCAATAACTGCAAAGTGGGGTGTGCGTAATTATTCGACCCCCTGAGTCAATACTTTGTAGAACCACCTTTTGCTGCAATTAAAGCTGCCAGTCTTTTAGGGTATGTCTCTATCAGCTTTGCATATCTAGAGACTGAAATCTTTGCCCATTCTTCTTTGCAAAACAGCTCCAGCTTAGTCAGATTAGATGGACAGCGTTTGTGAACAGCAGTTTTCAGATCTTGCCATAGATTCTCGATTGGATTTAGATCTGAACTTTGACTGGGCCATTCTAACACATGGATATGTTTTGTTTTAAACCATTCCATTGTTGCCCTGGCTTTATGTTTAGAGTTGTTGTCCTGCTGGAAGGTGAACCTCCGCCCCAGTCTCAAGTCTTTTGCAGACTCCAAGAGGTTTTCTTCCAAGATTGCCCTGTATTTGGCTCCATCCATCTTCCTATCAACTTTGACCAGCTTCCCTATCTCTGCTGAAGAGAAGCAACCCCAGAGCATGATGCTGCCACCACCATATTTGACAGTTGGGATGGTGTGTTCTGAGTGATGTGCAGTGTTAGTTTTCTGCCACACATAGCATTTTGCATTTTGGCCAAAAAGTTCAGTTTTGGTCTCATCTGACCAGAGCATCTTCTTCCACATGTTTGCTGTGTCCCCCACGTGGCTTGTGGCAAACTGCAAATGGGACTTCTTATGCTTTTCTGTTAACAATGGCTTTCTTCTTGTCACTCTTCCATAAGAGCCAACTTTGTGCAATGCACAACTAATAGTTGTCCTATGGTGAGATTCCCCCACCTGAGCTGTAGATCTCTGTAGCTCGTCCAGAGTAACCATGGGCCTCTTGACTGCATTTCTGATTAGCGCTCTCCTTGTTCGGCCTGTGTGTTTAGGTGGACGGCCTTGTCTTGGTTTACAGTCGTGCCATACTCCTTCCATTTCTGAATGATTGCTTGAACAGTGCTCCGTGGGATGTTCAAGGCTTTGGAAATCTTTTTGTAGCATAAGCCTGCTTTAAATTTCTCAATAACTTTATCCCTGACCTGTCTGGTGTGTTCTTTGGACTTCATGGTGTTGTTGCTCCCAATATTCTCTTAGACAACCTCTGAGGCCGTCACAGAGCAGCTGTATTTGTACTGTCATTAGATTACACATAGGTGCACTCTATTTAGTCATTAGCACTCATCAGGCAATGTCTATGTGCAACTGACTGTACTCAGACCAAAGGGGGCAGAATAATTACGCACACTCCACTTTGCAGTTATTGATTTGTAAAAAATGTTTGGAATCATGTATGATTTTTGTTCCACTTCTCATGTGTACACCACTTTGTATTGGTCTTTCACGTGAAATTCCAATAAAATTGATTCATGTTTGTGGCAGTAATGTGACAAAATGTGGAAAACTTCAAGGGGGCCGAACACTTTTGCAAGCCACTGTATTTTTTTAATTATGGGCTTGTAAATAGTGGTGAGCGCAAATTGAAAAAATGCACATTTATTTCCAAATAAAATATCGGCACCATACATTGTGATAGGGACATAATTTAAATGGTGTAATAAGTGGGATAAATGGGCAAATAAAATACATGGGTTTAATTACGGTAGCATGTATTAATTTCAAACTATAATGGCGAAAAACTGAGAAATAATTATTTTTTTCCCATATCTTTCTTAATATTCCTGTTAAAATGGATTTAGAATAAATTAATTCTTAGCAAAATGTATCACCCAAAGAAAGCCTAATTGGTGGTGGAAAAAACAAGATATAGATCAATTCATTGAGCTCAATAGTGATAAAGTTATTGGCAAATGAATGGGAGGTGAAAGTTGCTCAGATGCAAAAAATAAACAACCCTGTGGTAAAAAAAAAACCTAAGGCCCGGTTCACACTTGCGGTTCTCTGCCAAACGGACCGGATGACCTGACCGGATCCGGACCGGATCTGGATCGGAACCGTACGGTTCTGATCCGGATCCGGTCAGGTTGCATCAGGTGTTCATCAGGATGCGATCCGGATCCGTTTGGCAAAAGATAGAACAAAACCGAATAAAAATGTTGGGGTCTGGGAGGTCAGCAGAAGGTGGACCTGTGGAATCAGGCCCTCCGCTGTTTAGCACTCACCTCCACCTCCGACATACTGCCAACATCTCCAGCACGTTTAAAGTCACTGCTGCTCCACTCCAAAATGCTTGCCCATGTGTCCCCATCCAAAATCGCCGCTACAATACGCATAGGAAGTGGGGTAGAACATTTTTAGCCAGTGTGTTGTGCGCTCTCCGGTTCTCATTGGTTTGTATTGGCCGGATGGTGCAGTCCGGCTCCGCTCCGGATACGGCTGCCGGAGGAGCCGGACCCAAAAAATAGCGCATGTTGGGTCTTATGCCGGAGTCCGGATCCGGTCCGGATCCGGTCCGGACGAAACGGACGCATGTGAACGGACGCATAGGCTTTCATTGCTATGCCGTGCGTCCGTTCCGTCCGTTCTGCATGCGGTCCGGCTCCGGCACGGCGATTCCGGACGGCGACCGCTAATGTGAACCGGGCCTAAGGGTCTGAACTTTTTTTAATATGCATGTTAAAAGGGTATATCACTAAAAAAATTTAAATTATAAGCTTGTAAATAGTGATGGATGCAAAACTGAAAAATGGACCTTTATTTCCAAATAAAATATTGGCACCATACATTATGATAGGGACATAATTTAAATGGTGCTATAACCGGGACAAATGGGCAAATAAAACTTGTGGGTTTTAATTATGGTAGCATGTATTATTTTAAAGCTATAATGAAAACTGAGAAATAATGACATTTTTCCATTTGTTTCTTAATATTCCTGTTAAAATGCATTTAGAATAAAATAATTCTTAGCAAAATGTACCACCCAAAGAAAGCCTAATTGGTGGCTGAAAAAAATAAGATATAGATCAATTCATTGTGATCATTAGTGATAAAGTTATTGGCAAATGAATGGGAGGTGAAAATTGCTCGGATGTATAAGGTGAAAAACGACTGAAGGCTGAAGTGGTTAAAGGTTATTAAAAAGATGAATGGGTCGGCACCACCACTAGTAAATAAAGCTCTTTAATGAATCAAAGCGTAGCAGTGACAGACGCTGTTTCGGCCTCACAAGCCCTTCATCAAACTGCTTGTCAGCCCGAAACAGCGTCTGTCACTGCTGCGCTTTGATTCATTAAAGAGCTTTATTTACTATTGGTGGTGCCGACCCATTCATCTTTTTGACTGCACTGGCCCCAAGAGACACTGGGACGGGGTTGTGGCACACCCTTTTTTGCTTGGGTGCTCCTCACTTCACCTAATTTTGCGTTAAAGGTTATTATGCTGTTGCTTATCTTTTAGAGCAGAGAGAAAGTTCTGAGTTCAGGTCCGCTCTAAAAAACGTACAGACTTTTTTCTACTTTTAGCTTGTACTTGTAAGGCTTGGTGGTGTATTCTCCACAGTCAGCATGCAACGCATGAGCTGGCGTGGAGGAGGTACACACACCAGCACAAGGAAACAGGCTATCCCTAGTATAGTGGAGGGGAGGACTGACTCCAATAGGAGATTGTGGCGCACAGAGCCGGTGCAGATCTGACAGCCACAAACAATGCTTTCGTTATAACGTCTCAGCGCAAAGTAGCGCTGAGCGCATAAACCAGAACTGAGGAGATCAGGACAGGTAGACAGAATGAACGCTTGCTAACTAGCGGCTACTTAGCGACAGCAAGCGTCCAAAACAAGACAGACTGGAATGAGGCAGCCAATGCGATTGCAGCGATGGCGTGCCTCACAAAGACAGGACAGGATAGTCAGGAAATAGCAGGATCAAGATAGATGAACGTAACACAGACAAATATACAATAAGTATGTTTTCCTAGCGTATTACAATTACAGCTATCAATGAAACTATTTGTAACGTCTGACTAACATATGTATATATCGGCAATGAACCGATATATGACATAAGCAGGAACGCTGACTAGGACTGGAGTAATACAGGGAATAGGACTCAGAAGGATTCGCTATCTCTTCGCAGAGATGAACGCAATCCACAAACGGTAACAGAACAGGATTCAGAAGGATTCGTTATCTCTTTGCAGAGATGAACGCAATCCACAAACAGTAACAGAACAGGATTCAGAAGGATTCGTTATCTCTTCGCAGAGATGAACGCAATCCACAAACGGTAACAGGACAGGATTCAGAAGGATTCGTTATCTCCTCGCAGAGATGAACGCAATCCACGAACAGGACCAGGAGCAGGATACTAGCTCAGCACGGGTGCTCACGATACGCGCAAACTACCAAAACGTGCTGGAAAGCTGACTAACTGCACACAGGATATAAACAGTTCGTGTACGTATACATCAGCGACACTGATGTATCAACGTAACACGAATACAAGGAAAATAATAAACGTGCTGGTATGCATATATATGGGCAATGAACCAATATATGATGCAAAAAGAGCAAAGTATCTTTTAGAACAAGAAACACGATCGGGGGCTGAAGCGACAGCAAGACAGGCTTAAACTGAAGCTATGAAAACCCGAGGAGTCCTGCAGGAAGCATATCTTTATACTGAGGTCATCCAATGGGAGCAGACATGCAGATTCCCACACAGGTGAATGATAATCAGTCACAAGCTGACAGCAGGGAAAGGCAGACAAAGCTATGCAGCTTGCATGGAAAGAGATCAGAACTGCCTGAGCTGCAGCACTACTACTTCCAGCAACACCTGCTGCAGCAGCGATCATTACAGTACCCCCGCCCTTAAAAGCGGATTCCAGACGCTTTTCAAAACTGAAATTCCCAACAAAACAGTCTGACTGATAATTCATGATGACCGGGACAGCCCGGCAAGACCGAATTCCAGAATCAGTCCCCACAAGACTGGACCCATCAGAACCAGAACCTACAGAACCATGCCCATCAGTACTACAAGCCCCAGTGTGACACCCATCAGAACCATGATTTCCAGAAGAAAGCCCTCCGAAACTCCCTGAGCGATACCCACCGCCTTCCAGGAACCGTTCAAAAACGCCAAAGCCTTTGCAATGCCCACCGGGACTGTCTTTACTAACACAAAACCCACTGTTGAACCAGTCCAAGGCACCAGGACAAGTTTTCTCAGAGACCTCCCAGAACACCTTGAAGCTCCAAAGAGATCCCCATAGGTCAGAATGCCCCTGAGGCTCACATGGAGAACTATCAAGAACCCCTATGGAACCTAGGGCAATTCCCGAGTCAGGGCCACAAGGACAAACATCAAGATCAGGGCTTTCAGGAACCAGAACCATCTCTGGGCATGCAGGCAGACTGGCAACATCAGAACATGTTCCCACTAAGGAAGCATCAGAGCACGCTAACACCTTAGACACACTTGGGCATTCTGGCACACAAAGAACATCTGGGCACACTGGCACAAGAGAAACCTCTGGGCATGTCAAGGAACTGTGAGCCTCAGGGTCAGCCAAGACAGGACCAAAACCAGGACTGGCCAAAAAAAAATCATCATGACTAGACTTCGCAACTACTGGACTTTTACACGAGAATGCAGGATCAGACTTAGATGTCGCTGATTCCAGCAAAGTCAGTAACAAATCAGATTCAGGGGCACTAACAAGACAGGACAAATCTTCTGATGTATGCACTGAACCAGATAGGGACTCCACAACTACCTCTGGACTGAACAGAGACTCATCTAATACACTGGATTGGAGCTCATGAGGCGCTGCAGAACAAGTCAGTATTGCAGCAGCCCCCACTGGACTAGGCAAAACTGAGGAATTCCCTGGACAGGAAGGGGACTCTGGAACCTCTGCCACAGCGGCCAGAGAACCAGAATCTTTCAGGATACAGGGCTGGGTTTCAGGAACACTCATCAGACCGGACTGAAATTCTGAGATTTCTATTATTTTGACCAGAGAATCAGAATTATCCATGTTACAGGGCAAGACTTCTGAAACATTCAGAGGACAGGGCTGGAGTTCCTCGGCTGTTACAACACTGGAGAGGGACTCAACAACATTGGTTAAATCAGACTGTGTACAGGGCAAGGTATCTAACACACTTGCTGACGAGGACAATATTTCAATGGCTTCTGCTTTGCTGGGCAGAAATTCATCAAGTTTTATTAGAGCAGACTGTAATTCCAAAACAGCTGCTAGACAAGTGAATATTACTGCAACACCAACTGAGGTAAGCAGTGCCTCAGACCCCTCTGCTAGAGGGTTTGAAGTATCCAAAGTACTGGGTGAAGCATAAGACTCTGCGACCACAGCTTCACTGGACAGGATCACTGAACAGTCCATATTGCAGGGCAAAACCATGGAAGCACCTGCTGGACAGCATAATGATTCTGTGACCTGAGTTTCATTGGAGAGATCTACTGCACAATTCATGGTACAGGGCAAATTTACTGGAACATTTTCTGAACAAGGTAATAATTCTGCGATTTCAGGTTCACATAGCAGATGCTCTGAGCTATTCACGATACAGGGCAAATTTACTGGAACATTTTCTGAACAAGGTAATAATTCTGCGATTTCAGGTTCACATAGCAGATGCTCTGAGCTATTCACGAAACTAGAGCGAGGTGTAGAAACAGGAAGATCAAGACACAATGTTTGCGCATCTGAATCACCATTCATTTGAAAAATTGGAAGATTCAGATGCTGGGGTTCTGAGGTTTCTAGACAGGATTGCTGGGACTCGGAAACTGATGTAGTGCATCTATTGGCATCTGCTGGATCAGACGGGAGTTGAACTTTATTAACACAGGTAATTTCTGCAGAAGTGTTTGCAGAGGCAGGCAAGATTTTTCTGGTGTCTGTTTCACTGAACAAAGACTCATGAGTACTGGCTAGACTGGACTCGGAAGTCAGCAGGACCTCTGGATTCTCTGCTGAGAAATTTGCGCAGGGCAAGGTTAAGAATGTATCAGTGGCTTCTGTTTTACTGGTAAGTAACACTGAGTTATCCACGGTACAGGGTGGAATTGCAGGAACTTCAACTTCACACAAAAAGAGCTCAGAATCACCTGCTGAATCAGCCAAAGGTGCTGAAGCAGGCGGGTCAGAACGCCAAATTTGCGAATTCGGAGTCACATAAAAATCATCCAAAATCAGTTCCCACACATCAATCAAAGGAGCCACACAGTCATACCCACACACACCAGTTTTTATTAGGTTATAGGCAGACTTAATGCATGCATTCAATACTAATTCACTTTTTGCACTGTAAAATTGACAAAATGAACTTGAATCATTCTTCCATTCATTGACCAGAGCTTCCATCTCTCCTTTCTCAAATGGAGGATTCCAAGCATACTTAACAGGCAGATCATAGTTTGCAGATATGATTGTAGCAGGGACATATATTGGGTTAATTAGCAGGTGATTGGCAGAATCCTTATTCCTAAGAATCTCCAATACCTGTAGCAAGTGCTGAACTGTAGTGTATGCAAACTTTCCTTGCTTCACAAATAAGTTGATTTGTTCAATACTCTGTAATATCTCCTCATAATCATACTCAGATAATTCTTTTAAACAAAAATCTTTATTTTCCCTAGCCAGGGAGGAAAGTTCATTAGTAGTTTCATAAGTCCATTTAACTCCCCTGAAAGACAATTGCATTTCATTATCTGTTAATGGCAGAATCTCATTATAGGTCTCAGTCGCTAAGGATAACGACTCTGCAGATCGGACATGTTTCTTAGAACGTTTGCGTTTTGCCTTAGACCCTGCTGTTTTTGGTGATTTATTCAAGGCTGCAGGAAAATTATCAGTAACACTTTCTGCTTGCTGAACATTTTTGCAAGCAATTGAAGGAGAAGCTGATTGGCCTGCTGCCAGGAGTTCATTAAGAGGAAAAGGCAATGGATCTATGCGCAACCAGTTATGGATCACAAACGCTAGAAATTCCAGCGGTCTCTCTTTCAAATCGGAATGATTGAGAACATCAAATGCCCACTGGAATAATTCCCCTTTAAACAAAATATAACTTAGTTGGAGTGCCCAGGTTGAAACAGGAGTCGCTTGGAGATCGGGATTGGCCAGGAACCTGGCACATTCAGAGAAAAACTCATTTTCTGTTTCAGAGTTAAGTTCTTCAAATTTCTTAAAGGAACAGGAACCATAATTAACAGTGTCATACTTTCTGGGAATCCCCCCCACAATGGGGATTGGTAATGGGGTTTTCATAATGTAAGGCTTGGTGGTGTATTCTCCACAGTCAGCATGCAACGCATGAGCTGGCGTGGAGGAGGTACACACACCAGCACAATGAAACAGGCTATCCCTAGTATAGTGGAGGGGAGGACTGACTCCAATGTGGCGCACAGAGCCGGTGCAGATCTGACAGCCACAAACAATGCTTTCGTTATAACGTCTCAGCGCAAAGTAGCGCTGAGCGCATAAACCAGAACTGAGGAGATCAGGACAGGTAGACAGAATGAACGCTTGCTAGCTAGCGGCTACTTAGCGACAGCAAGCGTCCAAAACAAGACAGACTGGAATGAGGCAGCCAATGCGATTGCAGCGATGGCGTGCCTCACAAAGACAGGACAGGATAGTCAGGAAATAGCAGGATCAAGATAGATGAACGTAACACAGACAAATATACAATAAGTATGTTTTCCTAGCGTATTACAATTACAGCTATCAATGAAACTATTTGTAACGTCTGACTAACATATGTATATATCGGCAATGAACCGATATATGACATAAGCAGGAACGCTGACTAGGACTGGAGTAATACAGGGAACAGGACTCAGAAGGATTCGCTATCTCTTCGCAGAGATGAACGCAATCCACAAACGGTAACAGAACAGGATTCAGATGGATTCGTTATCTCTACGCAGAGATGAACGCAATCCACAAACAGTAACAGAACAGGATTCAGAAGGATTCGTTATCTCTTCGCAGAGATGAACGCAATCCACAAACGGTAACAGGACAGGATTCAGAAGGATTCGTTATCTCCTCGCAGAGATGAACGCAATCCACGAACAGGAGCAGGATACTAGCTCAGCACGGGTGCTCACGATACGCGCAAACTACCAAAACGTGCTGGAAAGCTGACTAACTGCACACAGGATATAAACAGTTCGTGTACGTATACATCAGCGACACTGATGTATCAACGTAACACGAATACAAGGAAAATAATAAACGTGCTGGTATGCATATATATGGGCAATGAACCAATATATGATGCAAAACCAGAAAAGTATCTTTTAGAACAAGAAACACGATCGGGGGCTGAAGCGACAGCAAGACAGGCTTAAACTGAAGCTATGAAAACCCGAGGAGTCCTGCAGGAAGCAGATCTTTATACTGAGGTCATCCAATGGGAGCAGACATGCAGATTCCCACACAGGTGAATGATAATCAGTCACAAGCTGACAGCAGGGAAAGGCAGACAAAGCTATGCAGCTTGCATGGAAAGAGATCAGAACTGCCTGAGCTGCAGCACTACTACTTCCAGCAACACCTGCTGCAGCAGCGATCATTACAGGACTGGAAGAAGAACATCAACATTTGTACTGATGAGGCCAAAGTAATGCCAGGTGCAGTTTCTGGAGTCATGACAAGGATTAGGTTAGTAGCTCAGCAGTCTTGTACAAATAGCCAGTGTTTGCTTCACAGAGGAAGCGTGGCTGTGAAACATACCTACAGGAATGAAAGACATTTTTCTTTCAGTGGCATACCCTGTCAGTTATGGGAAATCTAGTCCCTTGAATACAAGACTTTTCAGGTGACTTTGCCATGAGATTATTATTATTTTTTATTTATATAGCGCCAACATCTTCCGTAGTACAGTACATAGTACAAAACAAATGTTGGGGAACACATATATATGAGAAGTTCAAGACTAGAGTTGTACACTAGGAGTACGTTGCTGCTTGTAATCGAAATTTAAATTAGATATTGCGGCAGAGGGAGGGTTAACTTACCTATGCCACAACGCCTTCCACGTCACTCGTATGCTCCCTCCTTCAATTCGTAAGAAGGAAGCATGGGAGTGGTTGGAACGCAAGTGGGGTGCATCCGTTAAAGCGGCGGCATGGGTAACTTAAAGAGGAACTTCAGCCTAAACAAACATACTGTCATTAAGTTATATTAGTTATGTTAATTAATATAGATAAGTTTTAAAAGAACAGGCAAATGTTTGATTTCATGAGGGCAGCCATCTTTTTGGTTGAAAGGAGGTGAAAGGGAGCATGAGACACAGTTCCAACTGTCCTGTGTGCTGATCACCCCTCCCAGTTGCTAGGCAACGTGAACAACAACATAGGAAATCCCATCATGCTTTGCACAGCATCAGGGAAAAAAAGCTCGGGCAGTTTTCTTTGATGGGTAGAGCTTAGCTAAAAATGCAGCTAAAAATGATGCTTGGGTAAGAAAAACAAAGTTCTGATGCTGTGAAACTGTTAAAGAAACACCAAGCCTTTTCAGTTCTGCTGAGTAGATTTTTAGTCCGGAGGTTCACTTTAACCCCTCATGGGTAGTGCTGTCTAATTTAAATTTCAATTATGAGTAGCGACTAGTAGTACTAGTACCTACAACTTTTGTTACGTGCAACTATAGGCACATAATTCTACTTAAAGAGTAACTGTCAGGCTGCAAAAGCTAATTTAAACCTCTATTCTCCTTTGTTAAACAGTTTAGAAGGAAGCCAAAAAAGCAATACTGAAGTTAAAAATCTCTCTTACTTTTGATGTGTGCTGACAGCAAGGCTCTGTATTCCCAAGCCCTTAAAAAGGACGAGAGGCCGCATACCATACTGCAAAGCATTCTGGGGCCCTCCCCTCGGCTGCTAGTGAGAAGTTACAGGCTCAAGTTACAACAGCATGCAATGCTGGGCTGCTCACAGCACTGATAAATCTCGGGGCAGAGTACACTGCAGGAGTCCGCTATTGTTCCTAGCCACATGGCTAATTAATATTCACTGCACAGTAGTGTTATTCATTACGAGGTTTTTTTGTGAGTGGACTCATCAGGAAGCAGGGAGGATATGACATCACAATTGGCTTCACAGGAGACAGACAAACATGGAACCTGCCATGAGCTGTCAGGAGCATCTTACTCTGCAAATACTATATAAAAATTCTGTGAAGTACAAACGTGGACAGTGAAATGCATATGTAATGTAAGTACAGCCAATATTTAGCTACTGATATATGTGTTTATTTTCTCTGAGACCTTATACCTAACAGCTCCTCTTTAAAGTGGATCCAAGATAAAATTTTACTCATTGCATAATTGTGTTCCTTACATATAGTTTATAGGGCATTCCTCAAGCTAAATACTTTTTTTGTTTTGTTTTAATACTCTAATTCCCTATAAACTAAACAAGCCTCGCCCACAGCTTTTCTCAGTGCCTTGGCACTGTAGTAAGGGCTTATGGGAGCTCAGTCTGGGCAGGAGGAGGAGGAGGTTACTAGCCATTGATTTCAGAGGCAGAGGGGAGGAGGGAGGAGGAGAGGGGACTGAATTTACACAGTAAATAAAATCTCTAGTCCTCAGCCTGTGACAATGTGACAAACAGAACATGGCTGCCCTCATTGTATCACAGGAAAAATAATCATAAACTTTTGAAAGTGTTTGCAGCTAGATATCCTGTGTAAACTAAAGTTTAGTTCACACAGGGTACAGTGTGTGAGTGTGAGTGTGTGTGTGTGTGTGTGTGTGTGTGTGTGTGTGTGTGTGTGTGTGTGTGTGTGTGTGTGTGTGTGTTTTACAGTTAGTTTTTCATCCTGGATCCACTTTAAAGAGGGACCGTAACCAAGAATTGAACTTCATCCCAGTCAGTAGCTGATACCCCTTTTACATGAGAAATCTATTCCTTTTTTACATTTACATTTTTATTGGCTGATATTGTGGTGAAACCCTCCCAAAGGAAACTGTTAAGACTAGGGTCCTGGCAGTTTCCTGTCTGCGAACCTCGTTGCATTGTGGGAAATAACAGCTGTTTCCAACTGCCAAAAAAGCAAGCAGCAGCTACTTCCACTGACATCACCTGCCAGCAGTAAAAATGTCACCATGTGGTAAATGTCAGAATGTAAATTCTGACATTTACCACATGGTGACAGGGAGAGGAAAGCTTTTACAATGGGCAAACACTGACTAAATCATTTATACATAATTATTGTGAAAATAAAGCACTTTGTTATTACATTATTTTCACTGGAGTTCCTCTTTAATGCAATTTAGTGCATACACCTCTGTGACTGCTTGCAAAGGTTTGCTGGGCCGAGTCAAGGAAAAGCATTTCTATAAGTATTTGACTTGCATAGTAGTGCGGCCAGAGCCAAGGCAAATAATCATATCTAGACAAAGTTTTAGACTTCACAAGCTCACACTATGGCCTCAATTCACTAAGGGCAGTTCGGTAAAATCATTTAGGTCGGTAAAACACAGCATTCAGTATTTTACACTTTTTTTTTCCAAATTCACTAAAGATTTTCCACATGAGGCAGAAGTTTGGTAGTTTATCGAACAAACGTGCTTCAATTCACTAAGCCCTGCTCGTTAAGTGTCACTTACCAGCCGTGTAGCAGGTCAGCGCTGAGGCAGGGAGCTGTGTGTATGAGTCTGAGTTTTCTGTCCAGTGCGTCCTCAACCAGTGGCATAGCTAAGGAGCTGTGGGCCCCGATGCAAGTTTTACAATGGGGCCCCCCAAGCACTCTATACATAACAATTGATACGGCGCACCAAAACCTGCCAATGGCAACTACAGTGTCAGAGGTGCAAGAAGGGGATGGGGAGCAGCTTGTTAATGTTTACCACTATTCAAAGTATCTATAGAAGTGATTATTATGAGCGCAGGACCAATAGAGAGCTAATACTGCAATTGAGGGAGGGCCCTTTGGTGCCCCGATGCGGTCGTAACCTCTGCAACCCCTATTGCTAAGCTCCTGTTCTCAACATCCCTTTAGATGTGCTGCAGCGACTAGACTAGAGGGAGCTCTAGGTAGCCGGTCCCGAAAGGGTTAAATGCATGGGCTGTGCTGGCATAGGGGCAAGAGAGCTGCAGCCTGATCACCATGGGTGTTAAAACTTACGGTAATCGATCAATGAAATGAAGGTAATCAATGAACTGCAAATTTTTCTGCTGTGATGCAAGTTATATGCAGCTTGAACTTGGAACAATCAACTGCAGATCTCCTGTTCTTTTACCATTTGAGGTGGGAATATTGAATTGCTGTATGGTGTGAATGTGAAGGGAGCACTGACTCCCCTGCTTTGGCTTTTGACCTTTCTGTCTGGTCAGAAAAAAATGTCCCTCTGGCTGACGCGTACGTACAAAAAGGGCGCCCGGACAAAAAGGGCGCAGGGTGTAAACGCTAATTAATAATGAATCATTAATAGAGTTTATAAAAATAGTGTGCTATATTTCGTTTACAAATAATGTTTTACAAAATTATAAATCATTAAATAATGTTTATGAAATTGGCAATTGTGAAAACGTTAATCTTCCCTGTTTCAAAAGTGAAACTTATAATTACGTTTATTAAAAAAACGATAATATATGTTTAATTGTTATAATTATATATTATTGTGAATAACCTTCATTTATGGTTTGTTCTTATAAAATCTGAAAATATTCTTTATAACGATGATATAAATATAACTACGTTCGTAATAAGTGTTCGTAATAAGTGTTGTAAAACATTAGTAAGTATTACTAAAATTTTACTAAAAGTATACCTAAGCCTACTCTCACACAGAACCCTCCCTGTACCTATCCCTAACCCCTAGACCCCCCTGGTGGTGCCTAAACCTAAGACCCCCCTGGTGGTGCCTAACCCTAAGACCCCCCTGGTGGTGCCTAAACCTAAGACCCCTCTGGTGGTGCCTAAACCTAAGACCCCCCTGGTGGTGCCTAACCCTAAGACCCCCCTGGTGGTGCCTAACCCTAAGACTCCCCTGGTGGTGCCTAAACCTAAGACCCCCCTGGTGGTGCCTAAACCTAAGACCCCCCTGGTGGTGCCTAAACCTAAGACCCCCCCCTGGTGGTGCCTAAACCTAAGACCCCCCTGGTGGTGCCTAAACCTAAGACCCCTCTGGTGGTGCCTAAACCTAAGACCCCTCTGGTGGTGCCTAAACCTAAGACCCCCCCGGTGGTGCCTAACCCTAAGACCCCCCTGGTGGTGCCTAACCCTAAGACCCCCTGGTGGTGCCTAAACCTAAGACCCCCCTGGTGGTGCCTAACCCTAAGACACCCCTTACTGATCGCTTTATTATGTGGATAATAATGTTTTACTAATTGTGGGTGCAAAAAATATATTGCAATTTACGTCACGTACTGATCGCTTTATTTTGTGAATAATAATGTTTTACAAACAGTAAGGGATAAAACTTTAAATAATGTTTTAATTAGTTAAATAAGATAAATATGTTTAGTATTTTTATAAACGTTATTCGGCACGGGTGCATTTTATAAACGTAAATCACCACAAGCACACTTATAAATCATTAAAAAATCTCCGGGCGCCGTTTGTAAACGTTATTTATCTCCGGCGCCCTTTTTTCCTGCTCGGCACCCATTAAACGTTGTTTATTATGAGAGTGAATGGCGGCGCCCTTTTTGTCCACTAGCTGCCTGCGCCCTTTTTGTCCACTAGCTGCCTGCGCCCTTTTTGTCCACTAGCTGCCTGCGCCCTTTTTTCCCGCTTCCCTGGCTGACTTTCTCAGTGAATGGTGGAATACAGGAAAATGTATACTTGCCCACCCAGGGCTGGATTTCTGCAAAGGCCACAAAGGCCCTGGTCTTGAGATGCTGCAGCCCAAGGGGGAGGGAGGTGCAGGGCCGGGCCGAGGCATAGGCTGGAGAGGCTCCAGCCTCAGGGCGCAGTGTAGGAGGGGGCGCAGAATTCATTCAGCTGTCATTCCTAATTGTGTATGAAGCAGAAAGAAATAAGAAAAGGGGATACATAGCAGTGACTGCACGCCAGATAACTAGATATTAAGGTGTTGGGGAGGTTGTGGGCCCTGTGGCCCTCTTAGTGTAATAGCAATCAGTGTGTGACGGCTGGGGTGGAGGGATGGAGGGGCGCACTTTGGTGTCTCAGCCTTGGGTGCTGGAGGACCTTGTCCCTGCTCTGGGGAGGTGGCAGGCATCATCGTGCAAACAGCACTTCTGAAGTACCGATGCCCAAAAAGCTCTCTGCTGTGGTACACAGCCAGACAGGAGTGCACACATGCATGGAGTGTGGAGTGGATCAGAGCATGTGCCATTATTCGGCTCCGGTTCAATCAGAGCCACGAGCAGGGGCAGAGTAGCGCACCAGAGGGCAGCCCATTCTACAATAACAGGGGGATCTGTATGTATTAGGACCCCATAATACACATGCTGTCAAGAAGTTAGGGGTCAGTTGACTCCTGTGAGCGCCAGTTACTCACAGAAGCAGGCCCTTGGACACCCCCCCTCCCCCGCGATGGCTGGGGTCACAGGGGCCATTGTTACACCCTTGGGTGTGTGAATTATTGAACTCTAAAGGTGCGTACACACATGCGACTATAGTCGTTTGTAACGATCGTTCCCCGATCTTTACCAACGGCGATCGTTACAAAAAAATGAACCACCGACTATTAAGGCAAACGACGAACGAGCCAAATCGCTACAAAAGAAAGTTCTGTCTCGGCGGATTTTAACCAACGACGATCGTTTGCAAAAGTAGTACATCGTTGGAAACGATCGTTCGTACTAGGCTTGACATGCGCATTTCACTATTTCTCTGTGAAACTTTTCATTTTTATGCGCAGGCGCAATAGTTGCTTTACGTGATGTAACGTTCGTTCTAACGATCAGATCGTTACACACCTTTTAAAACTATCTTTACTTAGGTCGTTCTTTCATCAATTAAAAGTTCGTTTGTCGTTCTCAACGAACGATCGTTGTCGCATGTGTGTACGTAGCATTAGAGCCACTGCTCTAATGAACTGATACAGAATACAGATTCTGTATTCCGAGTAATCCCACAGTTCTTTACAGACTCCGCTAGGCGTGCCTCCCCCCACCGCGCATGTGAGCCTGCACCCCGCTCAGTGGCGGCAGTTGTAATATGCAGCGCTGTGTCCACGCCATGCGTATTACAACTGCCTTTTAGTTTTATATTTCAGCATTGTAAACAGAGAGAAGCACGTGGAGCAGCGGTGATGCCCTTTCACCTACTTTTCTGTTTGTGTGTCACATGCTGCAGGAGGCTGGGCTGAGATTTCCCCTGCTTTTCTCAGCACACATTTTTTCTTCCCTCTTTACTTAGGCCCAGTGCACACCAAAACCTCTAGCAGATCCACAAAACGCTAGAGGTTTTTGAAGCAGATTTCAGAGCGATTCTAGGCATGTTTAGAGAGATTTTCTAAACATGCAGAGCGTTTTTTGGAGCGTTTTTGTGTACCAGATTTCATATATTGTTAGGGCCCATTCACACTTAGAAATGCAAAACGCAGGCAATTTTGCCGGAGTTTTGCGGGAGACATTTTTCCGCGATTTCATGTGGAAAAATCACTGGACAGTGCAGCGATTTCACCGTGATCGCATTTAGCGCTTCTATAGCACTGAAACGCGATCGCCGGGAAAGCGTCTGAAAATGGTGCAGGTGATTTTGACCGATTTGCGGCGATTAGCGCAAATCGCCCAAGTAAGAACGGGCCCATAGACTTTTATTACACTAGCGCTTCAAAAGCGCTAGCTTTTGAGCGTTTTGCCAAATTCGCCGGCAAAACGCTCAAGTGTGAATGAGCCCTTACAGTAAAGCTGTTACTAAACAGCTTCTGTAACAAAAACGCCTGGAAAACCGCTCTGATCTAGCTTCTTTCAGAGCGGTTTGAGCTTTTCCTATACTTTACATTGAGGCAGAAATGCATCTGCAAACCGCAAAAATGCTGCAGGAGCCACGTTTTCGGTTTGCTAAAAACCTCAAACCGCCGGTGTGCACCATCCCATAGAGATACATTAGCCAAGCGTTTTCACAGGCGGCAGCGGTTTTGAAAACGCTACCAATAACGCGTGGTGTGCACCAGGCCTTAAAGTGGAACTTTAAAATGTGGTTGTTTAACTTGTTTTCTGTATTATTCAGGGCCGTGGAGTCAGTACAAGAATCTTCAGACTCCAACTCCGACTACGACTCCTCAGTTTATGAAACCACCGACTCCGACTCCGGGTACCCAAAATGGTTCCGACTCTGACTCCTTAGTCTACTACTTACCAGGGCTGTGGATTTTGTACAAAATCATCCGACTCCGACTCCTCAGTTTATGAAGTCACCGACTCCGACTCCACACAGCCCTGGTATTATTAACCAGAACATCTTCCCATCAGGGTTGCTGCTGTTTCACAGAACACAGCACGCAATATAGTGCTGGAAGTAATTTTCACCAGAGTTCTGGTCATTTAAAACTGCTGTATTTCTGCAGGGCTGTTATATGTCTCAGGTCAAGCCTTAAAGAGACACTGAAGCGAAAAAAATTATGATATAATGATTTGTATGTGTGGTACAGCTAAGAAATAAAACATTAAGAGCAGAGACATAAGTCTAATAGTGTTTCCAGTACAGGAAGAGTTAAGAAACTCCAGTTGCTATCTAAGCAAAAGAGGCACTAAGCTCCACGACTTTCAAAGTCGCAGAGAGCTCTGTCTTCTGAAGCTTATTATCTCAAGTGTCTGTCAGTGTATTGTTTTGTTTTTTTCCTGCAGAGGACAGTTCAACAATTCACTAGCCTGCTCCGTAAAATCATTTAGAATGCTGAGTAGTGAGTAAACTGCAAATATTAGAGAATGATACAATGTTATTAAAAAGACTATATAACTGAACATAAAAACATGAGAATATTTTCTTTGCTACTAATGTTTTAGTAATTATCCGTACTACACAACCAATTCATTATATCATATTTTTTTCACTTCAGTGTCTCTTTAAAGGGAAGGTACAGGGAGTGGTAAAAAAAAAATCCATATCCACTTACCTGGGGCTTCTTCCAGCCCGTGGCAGGCAGGAGGTGCCCTCGCCGCCGCTCCGGAGGCTCCCGGTCGTCTCTGGTGGCTGACCCGACCTGGCCAGGCTGGCTGCCAGGTCGGGCTCTTCTGCGCTCCAATCTGCGCCTCACGGGGGCGAGCGCTGACGTCATCGGACGTCCTCCGGGCTGTACTGCGCAGGCGCAGTAGTTCTGCACCTGCGCAGTACAGCCCGGAGGACGTCCGATGACGTCAGCGCGCCCGCGTGGGACGCAGAAAAGCCCGTCGTTGGAGCGCAGAAGAGCCCAACCTGGCAGCCGGCCTGGCAAGGTTGGGTCGGCCACCGGAGACCACCGGGAGCCGGCGGAGTGGCGGCGAGGGCACCTCCTGCCTGCCACGGGCTGGAGGAAGCCCCAGGTAAGTGGATATGGACTTTGAACCTTCCCTTTAAGCTGGATACCTTGGGCAACGGTTTGGGGTCAGTTCCAAGCATAACCAGAGAAGCTACATAAGGTGGAGGAACCACTAGACCATTGGGGATTACAGTAAGGGGGGACCACTAGACCACCAGGGAAAGCTACCCAGGGATGGAGACCCACTGGACCATACCGTACGGGGAGGAAGGACCACTACACCACCAGGAAAAGTTATATTGGGAGGATGAGGAGACCACTAGACCACCAGGGAATACTGTGAGGAGGAGGGTAAGGGGCTGCTAGACAGCCAGGAATAAATATATGGGAAGGGGGGGGGGGGTCACTAGACCACTTTTGAAATACTATATGGGGGAGGGGAATAGACAACTAGGGAATACTGAAAGGGGGAAGAGTGACCTCTAGGCTACCAGCGAAAGCTGTATTGAAAGGGGAAGGAGGGGAATCCTTTAGACCACCAGGGAACAATTTTTTTTTATAAAAGATAGAAGGAGCTAGACTACCAGTAAGATGAAGAAGGGGACTACTAGATCACCAGGGAAAGATATATGGGGGAAGGGAGCCATTAGACTACCAGAGAAATCTATATTAAGGCGAGAACGACTATACAATAAGAGGTGGTATTTAAGCCTCGTACCTCTTCCAGCAATGTGTCTCACATCCCGTCCATCCTATGGAGTAGCTGCCTGCATTGTGTGTAATCAAGCGATGTGCAGAAGAACCAGGGGGTATAGAGCGGGTGGCTGCAGTGGAGGGCAGATGGTAAGAAAGACTCATTGCTGGAGGAGGTAAGAGGCTACACCTCAAATTCCACCCCTGCACCGCTACTCTAACTCAGCCTATAGGGGAGCACAGGAGGGGTCGCGGCTTAGTTTCCGATTGGAGAATCCTTACGGAGGCAGGGAAGGAAGGGACACAGGCAGGGAAGCCATGCAATACAGGAGGCGGAGTGGCAGCGATGAGTGACAAGCGCGGGTAAATAGCAGGCTAGCGACAAGCAGATTGTTGCTAGCCCTGCGCTATTTAAGGTGGGACAGCAGAGCCCAGGGGAGGAGGGGGGGGGGGGCTGAAGGCACAATAGAAGGACACAGAGGCAGGTCATTGTACACAGAACATGCCTCTGTGTCCTATTAAGATTTGACAAACACACCTCAGGTTCTCTTTAACCTTTCTTCTGATTAACTCCTCTAAAACTGACACATTTGGGCACTCAGTACACAAAGTTAGCCAATAGATGTCGCTGTTGCTGTTTAAAATACTGCAAACATTTTTTTGCAGGTTGAAATGACACAAACTACATTTAGAATTTGCACGTTTTCAGTGAAGATGAATCATTTTCAGCCCACATTACACTTAATAGTTTGTGGGGGCGTATTCACTAAACTCCTGTAAAACTCAGCTATGTTACTGTTACTTACGCTGACAAGGCAGTGCGTGCTGCACAATTAGTGTCACCTGCATTACCTAGGTAACACAAGCATTACTCTAACAATCCTTGCATTACCTAGGTAACGCAGGCCACGCTATCTGCGCAACGCGCTGCCCTGTCAGCGTAAGTAACAGTGAGACTGCAGTGCACTCTCTTCTCATGACAATTTTACCAAACGTTTGTGCATATGCCCCACGGAGAGCTGTGCTAACAAGAGTGTAAAAATAACTATGAAAGAGCACCTGTCACTTTCTCACACTAAGGCCCGGTTCACATCTGCAAAATGAGCCAAAAGGATCCGGTGAGCGGATCCAGTCTCCGCTTCACCGGATCCAGATGGCTCAGTCCGTGGCTCGGTTCACATATGAAAACGTATCTGATCAATGATTGATCGGATCCGTTTTTACTCAGCATATACATACCTAATCTTCTGCAGCAGCCGGCTGTAGATGGTTCCTCTTCTTCCGCTGTGACTACACAGCGTGTCATGTGACTAGTCACATGACGCGGAAGAAGACGGAAGCCTCTACCGCCGGCTGCTACGGAAGATTAGGTATGTGTAAACCCTCCCTAGCCCACCCTCCCCTCACCATCCCGCCGCTAGATTTGTGTCGGCACATGCCCCTATCACCCGTGGAACGGTCCGTTTCTTCACTAGTGTGAAGGAACGTTCTGTTTCCCATTGCCCCCAATTCTGCTGCATTTTTTGTCCGGATCCGTTCCCGCTAAGCAGAACGGTCCGGAAAATTAGGGCCTGCAGCAATATTTAGGTCCGGGGACTGGAGCGTACGTAACGTAGCCGTACCAACGGACAATGTGAATGAATCCATAGGCTAACATTGGATCCGTTCACATCCTTACCGTTTGTACCATATACGTTCCGGTTACGTTCCGGAAAAAACACTAATGTGAACCGGGCCTAAGTAAAGAAGTCCAACATATCTTAAGATTAACTGCAACTCCCTTGTCAATACACTCATTGATAAAGAGACTGCTTATACTAGGGATGATAAGCAGTTCTATACAGCAGCATAATGTCTAAAATGATCAGATTCTATCTTTCTGAAAAAAAAATTGTGATTGAATTGTATAGAAAACTGCAGAGTGTGTGGTGAAAATCAGTGTAAAACATTTCTTTGGTTGATTGGAACAGAAAATGTAATAGAGCCGAAAGTTTGATTTTACGATTGTATCTGAAGAGAGAAAATGCCCTGATTGACCCATTTACGGGAACAATCCATTATTACCTTCTGATCTGATTACTTATGATCATAAAAAATGCATCGAAATATCGCATCTGATTAAAATATTGTACTGTTAATAGGCACCTTAAAGGGATACTTAAGCCAACTAAAGAGTTTCACTTACCTGGGACTTCTACCAGCCCCCTGCAACCGCCCTGTGCCTGCGCTGGTCTAAAACTAAACTAAGCAACGGCAGGGGAACGGAGGATCTTTGAGGACCGGCATGGTTACAGGACGGCTGCAGAGGGCTGGTAGAAGCCCCGGGTAAGTGAAACTCTTTTTTTTAAGTAGGCGTAAGAATCCCTTTAAAGGGACTCCGAGCTCACCCTGAAAAGGAAAATAGTACTCACCCGGGGCTTTCTCCAGCCCAGCGCTGGTCGGGAGGTCCCACGACGGCGTCCTGGCTCCTCTCCTAGGCCCCGCTCCGGATTTGCCTACCGGTGGCAGCTCGGCGACACTCGGGCTCCTTCTTCCTGGTAAGACGCGGCTGACGTCACGGCGCCGGCCGCCCCGCGTCATCACGGCGGCCGGTGTGAAAATACTGCGCATGTGTGCTTTAATCGTGCATGCGCAGTACTTTCACGCAGGCCGCCGTGATGACGCGGGGCGGCCGGCGCCGTGACGTCAGCCGCGTCATACCAGGAAGAAGGAGCCCGACACTCGGCCGAGTCAGCCATTCCGGAGCGGGGCCTAGGAGAGGAGCAAGGACACCGTCGTGGGATCTCCCGACCAGCGCTGGGCTGGAGAAAGCCCCGGGTGAGTACTATTTTCCTTTTCATGGTGAGCTCGGAGACCCTTTAAAGGAGTACTGTAGGGAGAAAAAGAGTTGAACTTACCTGGGGCTTATAATGGCCCCCAGCAGACGTCCTGTACCCGCACAGCCACTCACCAATGCTCCGGTCCCCGCCTCCGGTTCACTTCCGGAATTTGCAACTTTAAAGTTGGAAAACCACTGCAGCCACCAATATCCTCTTCCAACCTAGTAAGGTATCCTGGTACAGAGTCTCAGAGGGATGGAGGTCGTAGAAGGGTACAATACATTAGAGATATCAAGCCAGCCTCTAACGGCCTAAAATTGCACCAGGACTCAAACCGAGAGTAGGTTATAGAGTCATCAGCGGTTCAAGGGATGCTAGAAAGTGAAATATTTGTCAAGAACTTGATGGGAGTTGGATGATAATCCTGATTCCTGAGTGAACTGGGCAAGTAATATCATTGAAAAGACACTGACAAATTTGCCTACCCTGACAAAGTCCAACCACCATTTCAATGCTACTGGGTTGAGTCCTGTTGCAAAGTCTAGGTTATGGAATATCTCCATCATAAGGGAGGGTTTAGACTGGAGCTGAAGGTAGAAGTGGTATTTGCCCAAGAGTTGCATCCAATGCCTGGTTATAGGAGAGGCAGTCTTGCAAGATTTCCAGTCAAACGAGAAACGTCACATCAGACCACTGAGATGCATAGGCGCTATAAGTTCCAACTCCGATAGAACCCATAGTGGGGTCTGAGTAAAGCCATTAATGGGCACTAGTTGTGAGAGTAGGGAAGCAAAATAGTATGGGCAGGGCCGGATTTGTACTTTTTACCGCCTAAGGCCAACTATACGTATCGTTGTTATCTCTATGTTGGAAGTCACAGACAATAACCATTTCAGTAATACGCGTAGAGATTATAAGTTATGTTTTCCTTAAGAACTTTTATGTTTGCCATCTCGTTAATGATGGACCCATTGAGTCACCATGAGAGTTAGGCTGAAGTATAACTGCAGGATAGAGCTTACAGGTCTTGCAGGGACAACACAAGTACAGGACAGAGAGTTTAAAGGTTAAAGCTGTCCTTGTAGATAGGGATGGCTGCATAGAACAGCTTTACTTCCCCTCACTGAGCCGCCCCCAAATTTTTGGTGCCCTAGGCCATGGCCTATGTGGCCTTGCCAGAAATCCGGCCCTGAGTATGGGGAGAACCTGGGAGAACTGAGCCCACCATCGATGCGTGGGCTGGTCAGAATGGTGTGCTTATTAAATTTCAGTCTCCTTTCTGCCCAAATAAACTTGTGACAGGTCTTCTGCAGATTATGGATCTCAATCATGTGAAAAACAATTGGAAGAACATGGAAAAGGTTCATAATCCTAGGCAATACATTCATTTTTACTGACTGTATATGGACCAAGATGTAGGGAACTTGTCTGTGTCTAAAGTCAATTTGTGGATCATAGGGGGGTAATTGTATATATAAGATTGGGGTCTTTTGTCAAATGAAATACAAAATACAGAATTGCTAACATAAATAAATTGGTAATATTAATAAAATATGTAACAAACTCCAAGACACAAAAAGTTGAGAGAGCCTTGCCCTTGTGAGCTTATAATCTAAAGGAATAGGAAATTGGATCATAAGTGGTCAGGGCCAGTTCTAGTAGTAGAATAGAGTTTAAAGAGTTTTAGGGTTGAGGTCCATGTTTTGTGTACTCTTTTTAGTTACAAACTGAAGCAAAAGCAATTAATTTTTTGCATATTTTGTACCAAAATAAAAGACTTGTAAAATGATAACAAGAGACAGAATATAAAAGAAAAAAAAACATATATCCTGTTTGGCGGCCATCTTCATTGTTTACAAAAACAATGAATAAAACAGCAGAGAACCCGAGTACGCTGTGTAAACCTATGACGCAATGCCCGATTCTCCTCCTCCGTGCTCCGGCTATCCTCCCCTAGATGCTTTGCCACTGCTCCGGTCTCTCATCTCAGGGGACATTGTGACATCACACCCTACCAGCCGGTCAAGCTGTAAAAAAAACTTTGCTCCACGCTGACCTTCATCCGCGGTTAGGCTGCGGCAACTAATTGAGACCATGGCTTATGCTGAATAGTAGGCCTCAACTACCCTCAGCTCACACAGCACTTGTGCTGGGCGGGGGTAATCACCCAGAAAGCCTCTGCACACACAATCAGGTGCCCCAGAAAATGGGCATCAAGTGGTTAATACAACAATTCTTGGTTTGCTGTTGTCTTTCCTTTTTCAACACCATGTTAACTGTTACTAGAAAAATGTTAAAGATTTATATTTAAATTTTGTATGTATGTGTTCCAGCGTGCAAAATGTATCTTGATATGAAGTGCGGCCCTCCGGCAAAAAAAAGGTTGGGCACCACTGTCATAGAGCTTTTCCAGTCCTCTCTTTGTGTACTCATTTGAGCACTGTCACCTTTGTTGAAGTTATTTGACCGATTGGTGAAATACAACTTCCATACTGCGCATGCATGAGCGCAGACTCACGTGCCCTCATGCATGCATAGTATGGAGCCGGCTATGTTCGAAAAGCTCTTGGGTACACAAGTGCTTCCAAAGCCTTCCGAAGGATCTCAGAGGCGTCAGATTTGAATGGGGAGACAGCGCTGGAACAAGGATACCAAGCAGTGGTGGAGTAAGGGGCTGGCGGCAGGAGCGGGCCGCTAGGGGTGTCATCATGGCAAGGGGTGATACCAGAGACCTCCTGCAAGCTATGTCGCTAACTCACCTGCTCCAATGTCGGAGTCGAGCGATGTCTGACCTCCTACACTTGTGTAATCACAGGAAGACATCTCTTCCTGTACTCGTGTAATGCAGGAAAACCTGCTGGGTGCTAGGGGGAGAGTGGAGCGGTGACAGGAGGATGCATCAGTGGGACAGGTGAGATAAAGGCGTGGCTTGCTTCCGCTCGGACAGTTGTGCATCCTCACTGTCCCTTTTATAACGCAATGACATAAGTTTCTCCACTGCTGATCTCTCCATATCTTATTATGCGCACATGAGCCCAGAACGTCCATTATGCATGGCAGGAGCCGTTCACACTTGTAACTGTGCCATCCATTGCAGCAAGCGGGCCGCACTTCTGTGCAGTCCCCGATAATTCCGGGCAGACAGATGCATTCCCCCATAGGGCCTATGGTGGTAACGCATCTGCCTCGGGCTACGTGTCCCTATAACCAGCCCGGTGACTGGCAGAAACATAGGGATCTCCATTGGGCTGCCAAAGACCAATGGAAATCAGGGGCGTAGCAATAGAGGTTGCAGAGGTAGCCACCCCATTGGGGCCCTTGCGCAAGAGGGGCCCCGAAGGGCCCTCCCTCAACTACAGTATTAGCTCTCTATTGGTCCTGTGCTCATAATAATCACTTTTATGGATACTTTGAACAGTGGTAATCATTAACAAACTATTCCCCATCCCCTTGCACCCCAGACACTGTAGTTGCCATTGGCAGGGTTTGGTGCGCCGTATCAATTGTTATGTATAGAGTGCTTGGGGGCCCCATTGTAAAACTTGCATAGGGGCCCACAGCTCCTTAGCTACGCCACTGATGGAAATCCTCAACAACAGGGAGAATTCTCATTGGTTCATGGAGGACCAATGAAAATTCTCCTTGTTGCTAGAGAGAATTGGACTAGTGCAGTCTGTAGAGAGTCCCATGCTTCTGCCAGCCTCCGCGCTGAGTATTGGGACCAAGTGGCAGCGGGAAGTGGTGATCACTTTTGACGGGTGAACGCAGAGCGGACGGCGCAGAGTGGATGCAAAGTGGATGGAGCGCATGCGCTAATACCGTGCCCATCTTACATGGTGGGAACCAAGCCTAAAGCATTACATCAGGTTTGCGAATTTTAAAAAGATACATGATCTGTCAATCTGTGTGTAAACACAACAGGGAGTATTTGTAATGATTGACTCTGGCTTCTTTGCTGCTGCTAATCCAGGGCCGATAGTTGCTAAATCAATGTTGTTGACTATAGGAGTAAGGGTCACAAAGTCACTGGAAAATCATTTGTAGCAAAGGATCTGTGCTATACTGACACTGGCACTACTGTGCATAATAAAAAGGCTCCCACACTGAACTTAAAGGACCACTACAGCGAACAAAGTATGCAGTTAAAAACAAAACAGAACCGACAGGTTTTGGATTAGTCCATCTCCTCATGGGGGGTTCTCAGGGTTTTCTTTGTTTTCAAAAGCATTTCTTGAACAGCAATTGCTAGGTCTTGCTGCCAAAATAGTAAGATACCAGCCAGCCTCCCTACTCACTATTTTGACAATGAGACTTACCAACTGCCAAACAGAAAATGCTTTCGAAAACAAAGAATATCCAGAGAACCCCTCATGAGGAGATGGACTAGTCCAAAACCTGTCAGTTCTGACATATTTTAACTGCTTACTTTTTTCACTGTAGTGGTCCTTCAAAGAGGCATTATAGTAACATATAGTAGAACGTAGTACATTTTTCAGGATACTAACTTTTACGTTTCACCATCCTGGTTTCACCATCAGAAGCACTTCCTATAGTAGTACATAACTGTATATTGCTTTGTATCCCCCACCTTTCCAGCCTAGGCTGTTTAGTTATGCAGAATTCTCTTCCCAGAGCACTCTGGGAGACTAGGTACTGTTTCTGCTGACTTTGGAACACATTAGTCTTGGGCCATTACGGCAGTGTCTACTCAATAGGGATTATCAATGAGATACAAATTGTTCAAAAATTATGTAAATTTGAATGCAAATGTACGCAGTTTGAAAATGGACCAATCAATTTAAACCCAGGTTTAAATTGATTGGCCCATTTTCAAGCTGCATATATATATATTTGCATAAATGTACATTAACTCAGAATAATTTGCATATATGTGATCATCCCTACTACTCAATACTCCGAAGCCATTTGCGCATGAGTACTCGTCCAGGCACAGTATAGCCGTGCTCTTGCATGAAGAGAAGCGCAGCTGGGAGCTTCCAGAGGTTTCCAGGCAGCAGTGGTGTGAGCAAGGAGGATACAGGCCTCCAGATCCTCCTTCCCTCTACCTTATTACAGCCCTCGTAATCAGGAACTCAGGCAACTGGAAGTCTCAACTAACCGACATGCCTGAGGGGACAACAGGGATGATACCTACTACCAACTTTTTGAAATCAGAAAGAGGGACACTTAAGCCTCACCCCTAACCACGCCCCCAACAAACCCCTAAGGCACTCATTCCATAAAGATTTTGTAAGAAAAATGTGTTTTATAATTCAAGCCACACTGGTCCTTTTATCCTGGTTCATTTTCCTTCACATTAACATTTAAAAATAAGAAATACATCAATTTAAAGGCTAGGAATAAAGCATAGAGTCAATTAAAGTCATTTTTCAGTAGCAAAATGCATATATTTACATTGATCTGTACATGAGTCCTGAAAGAGGGACAAACGAAACGTGTAAGAAGGAGGGATTTGGTTCTCAAAGAGGGACTGTCCCTCCAAACGAGGGACAGTTGGGAGCTATGACGGGGACTGTGCTTTGGGGTTGTTTGTGGGGGTTTGCAGGGCTTAAAATACTTACCGAGCCGCAAAGCGCTGCCACCTGACCCAACGTGCTGAAGACAGCACTGGAGGCTTGGTAACTGCTGCACTGGGGGGGGGGGGGGGATTGAGGCTCAAACAACCGGCAACCACATGTACCCGGATCAGGTGATCACTACCGGTGTTGGATACTTGGGACTTTAAAGGACAACTGTAGTGAGAGGGATATGGAGGCTGCCATTTTTATTTCCTTTTAAAGAGACTCTGTAACAAAATTTTGAGCCTTATTTCTTGTATCCTATAAGTTTCTATACCTGTTCTAATGTGGTGTGTCTTACTGCAGCCTTTCCTAGTTGCACAGTGTCTGTATTATCTCTGTTATATAATCTAATCTTCTTTCCTCTGATGGCTTTGTCAGGCTCAAGCACTCAGGCTGGAATGTGCTGTTCTGTTGTGATAGGATAGAAGCTATACACACCCTCTCCAGGCCCCCTGCAGGCTCTGTGTGAGTCACAGACTGAGCTCCTCTCAGCCTATCACAAGCTGGCTAGCAGCCATGTCTTTTGTTTTTAAACACTGCCTAAAACTGGCAATTACAAGCCAGGATTGCAGCAGGGAGTGGCAGAAACAGCACAGAGGGGCCCAGGAGAACATAATGAATAGAATGGTGTGCTTTTTATTGTAAGAATTGTAGAGTACAGATTCTCTTTAAACAATACCAGTTACCTGGCTATCCAGCTGATCATCTGCCTCTAATACTTTTAGCCATAGACTCTGAACAAGCATACAGCAGATCAGGCATGTCTGACAGTATTGTCAGATCTGACAAGATTAGCTGCATGCTTGTTGTTTCTGCTTTGATTTAAACACTACTGCGGCTAAATAGATCACCAGGGCTGCCAGGCAACTAGTATTATTTAAAAGGAAATAAATATGTCTGCCTCCACATACCCCTCGCTACAGTTGTCCTTTAACTGTGCAGAGGAAACAAAGAAAAAAATATGTGTTGAGAAAAGCACAGGAAATCTTAGCCCAGCCTCCTGCAGCATGTGACACACAAACAGAAAAGTAGGTGAAAGGGCATCACCACTGCTCCACGTGCTTCTCTCTGTTTACAATGCTGATAACACAGAATCTGCAGTTCACTAGAGCAGCGACGAGAGTTCAACAGTCGGCACTCCACGCACCACTCGCATGTGGCCGTCCAGCGCGTCTCCACAGGCCACTCACATATGGCCATCCAGCGGGTCTGTAGCCACCCGATCCAGCGAATGATCAATTATTCCTCGATCTGAGACCAGCTGAGGAGTAGCAGCTGAACAGCCTTCCCCAATCACTCCCCAGCAGAAATCTGGTCAAGAATTCATGTAGCTCTTGCCCTTGTTATAGCTCTGTTCCACTTGATGCTGTACGGTTCTGTTTGCCCATTCTTGTCCTTCAATGCACCACCCCCCAACTACTCCAGTAAAATTATCACCTTGCCTGATCACAGTTTTGATCATTTGTTCAATAAACCGGCCAAAATCGATTGCAAGGTTAACAAATCTGCTTATTGACCCTGACCCCTGTATGGCCACCTTAAAAGGAACCTTAAGTGAGGCTTCCATATTTAGTTCCTTTTAACCACTTCAGGACGAGAGCAATTTTCACAAATCTGCACTGCTCCCATTAATTTGCAAATAACTTTATTACTACTTATAACTCCTAAATTATCTATGCATTGTTTTTTTTTGCCAGGACAAATTAGGCTCCTAAGTGTGTGATAATTTTGTTTAGTAATTACCTTATTTTCTATACATTTTAAAGGGAATGTAAGAGGAAAAAATTGTATTTGCTTATCTATCCTGGCTATTACAACATTTAGATTATGTTCCTAGTACACTGTATGGCGTAAATAAAGGTGTCTTTTTCTGTTTTCTGTTTTTTTTTTCTTTTCTCATTGTACACTATTGATGATTATAACGCCTTATTAGCAAAAATAATAGTAATATACCCTCATTGCATACATATGTAAAAAGCCAAGTTCCTAAGATAACAATATACATCATCAGAGCAGGTGCCCATTTGCAGTGGCTCCTCTCAAGCCTGACTTGACTGCTGGAATTTTACTCCCACTTGCCTTAGCTGCTTGCCTGGGCTCTGCACTGATCGCTCTGCATTCACAGCTGTTTGAATCCTTACAGCTCCATGAGCCTTCACAGACACGCTGGCTGTGAGCAGAGATCTTGCCTGTGACTCATACACACAGAGCCTGGAGGGGGCGTGCATAACTTCTCCCTATCACAGCAGAGGCAGTGCATTCCTCCCTGGGTCGACAAAGCTTGACAAAGAAAAGAAGATTAGCTATATTACAGAGACAGTGCAACTAGAAAAGGCTGCAGTAATCCAGACCACATTAGAACAGATATAGGAACTTTACTTTTGTAATGATCTACTCTGCTGTCTGCACAGGCAGGCAGCTTTTTGACCATTTTTTAGGTCTAATGGCTGCAGGTCCCTGGAAAAGAGACCTGTCTTCACTCTGCAAGCTTCAGAGTTGCTGTACTGGTGAGGGATTTGCATCCACTTGTCATGTAAATTGCTTAGCTGCTTCCTTTGATGGCTTGCAGTATAAATACCATTTCCTCCCAGAATTCCCTGCTGGTCATGAAGGTTTGTTCCTGCTAACTTACCTGGAGTCTCAGCCCTCTGCTAATTGTTTGCTTATATTGCTCTCTTGGAGTAGTTCCTTGGGAGTGCACTAGCATTCCTTCTAGCATAGTGAGGTCGTGATTATCTGTATTGCCTTGTTCTGTCTTTCTGTTGCGATTGTTCTGTCGCCAGCGGCGGTTGACAGGAAATCGCTCTGTCTGTATGGATCGCATTTGCCCTAGCGTTAGAGGCGGTGGATCTCTCTGTATTCTATCTTGGAGTTTAACCTCGGCTGCGGTTGCTGCTGGTTACTCCTTCTGTCTGTCTTGTTGCGCGGATCGCACTCGCTCTTGCGGAAGAGCAGTGGATCCTTTCAGTCCTGTTCCTGTGTATGGATCGCACTCGCTCTTGCGGAAGAGCAGTGGATCCTTTCAGTTCTGTTCCTGTGTACGGATCGCACTCGCTCTTGCGGAAGAGCAGTGGATCCTTTCTGACTTGTTCCTGTTGTCTGTTTGTCCGGAGCAAACAGCTGTTGCCTGAGGTAAGGCAACCGATTAGCAAGCGTTTCTGTTATTTGTTTGTTTGTATTTTCTGGGTTCATTTGTTAGGGTTGGCGCGTTTTGTCTCTGTTGCGCTTCTCGTGCGGAGACCGCGACATTAACGTGTTTTGTTGAAGTTGCGCTTCTCGTGTTCAGCTAGTGCGTTTGTTATTTTCCTTGGCGTTCTGATCATTTTGGTTGCTGTGTCTTTCTAACTACACCTATGCTCTGACTTTACTCAGTCTTGTGTCGCTAATAGAAATCACCATTCTTGCGATTGCTTTCCCACTTGGTCTTCGCTGTTGTGTGTTCACCGTCGCCAGGTGGCGACTAGATTGGTGGACATACATACATTCTGTCACTGTGCTCACTCTCTCTCACTAGGGGCTATCTTGCCCTGTATTGCTTCCCCTCGTACAATTCCTCTCTGACATCTGTGGCAGTGCAGAGGGTTTATTCCTCTGCACTCCACAGCTCCATCTGCCGGTGGGAATTCCCCTCTACAGGTGCATTGCACCAAAGCTGGGTTCTGTTATTCAAACGCTTGTGGAGGGTTTCTGCAGTGTCAGCGACCACGGAGACAATTCCCCATTCATTACAACTTTTACTTAATTACTTTTAGTTTACCTTGGGATAACAATTATTTTACTCAATTAATCAAAGTTTTTTCCGTGGATGCAAGCCATGCCAATAATTATCAAATAATTATTAGATATGCTTTGAGTGTGGCTGAACCACCCAGCATTTATCTAGCATCTTCCTGCACCAAGATCCAGTGTGCTCGAAAATGGAATATCTCAATATACCTGTTTTTAGACTCTAATTAAAACAGAGAATGTCAGGAATGTGCCTGTGTCATTTTCTGCGGGTTCTGATTAACTGACGCAGAAATATGACAATTTCAAATATTTCATATTCTTCCCTGCCTGACATGACAGGAGACAGGGCCTGACATGACAGGAGGCGACCGCCCTGGGTGCAGACCGGCAAATAGAAGAAGGGGGGCGTAAGCAGAAGGACATAACCACTAGGGAGCTGGTGACGCACAGTACAGCCAAATGGAAGAAGAAGATTAACAGCTCGATCACCTTCATTGACTCCTCCTAGGCTGCCTGTGTCAGATGTCAAGTCATCGTCACGTCACTACCGCGTGATGACACCTGATGTCCTGTAGCGGACGGTACTGCAGGCTCTTCCGGGCTCTCTTTGCCTGTGTATTTTCCTGGTCATTGCTTCCTCCTGGATGAGCCGCTGGTCACTAGTAAGTAGGCAGATCTACTTGTGACCTGGGCTGTGTGACTATCCCTAGAGAATAAGGGTTTGCGAGCCTATGGGGGTGGGAGAAAGTGGGCGCAATTATTACACCCTTGCCCTGGGTGCAATTCAGCATAGAAACTGCCCTGACAGGGGGCATGGAGCTGGGGGCATGTAGCTGAATGGACCATCTCCCATTACCATCTCCACCCTCCAGCGGAGCAAGGATTAAATGGCTGGACATACACAGGCTGTGGAAGAGACTCCAGCCATCCATACCATCAAGGATTTGGCTGTTACCCACAGAACTTTCCATAATTGGACTTTATATCTTGTGTGTGGACAACTCCAAAAGACATACTGTCACTTGACAAACTACTCATGACATTATACTGTATTATTTTCACGTTTATTCCTTTTATTTTTTGTATCGATCTGTTTCAATTGCTATATTTAGTTTATGCATTATTTTTTAAAATAGACAATTAAAAATATTTTTTGTAAGTGCTTGTTCTGAAAGCTCTGCAAAGGTTTCCATCTCATGAGAGAAACGTTACCATAACCGTTTTTATTGTTATGTTTTATATTGTTATGTTTTGCTATCTCTAGGAAGGTTGTTGAATTAATCCTTATTCCTACAGGATTTAGTTAGATTTGCGTATACGCACGCTTATTGCAGATTGGTGGAAGCGACCTGGTCTGTATATGAGATCACAGATCGTTTCGATTGTACAATCGAAATTGGACTGTGTGTGGACTCACCAACCAATCCAAAATGTTACTTTGCCTGCAGCGTTGAATGCCTTCAGGATTCTCTCAGGATCTGAGGCTGAATGGTAAACTGTGGCAAAGGTAACAGGAATTGAAGGATGACCGCATTTCGTCACAACCTCGGGGGACACCTGTACACACACTAGATTGTCAGCAGAGAAGTCTAGCGGATGTAGGAGGCTGTAGTAAATAAGGCATAAAGGAAGCATTGTCTTCTGACAGTTTCCAGACTTGTTGCATTTTGCACTGAGACACAGGGGCGTAACTAGGAGCCACCGGGCCCCCCTGCAGAGATTGTGACCGCCCCCCCCCCCCCCCCCCCCGGGTGCCTGCTCAGGGCTGTTTTGGGGGGCTGGAGGGGTTTATACTTATACAGGAAGTAGCGTCAGCCGTCAGACACTAGAGCGAGTAACATCCACGGTGGAGAGCAAGGAAGGTATGTATATCTACCGCTGCCCGCTGCCTGTACACACACTTATTGAAGCTGGAGGGGAGCGCAGAGGGGAGAGCCTGAGGTGGCCATGGCCTTCCCCTCATGCTGCGACCCCTCCAGCCTGCTAAAACTGCCCTGAGCGGGCTCCGGGGGGGCAGGTGCAGCGGCTGCAGCCCCTATTGTTACTCCTCTGACTGAGACACAGGAAGAGCAGCCCTGAGTCACTGTGCAGAACTGCAGGAAGCACAGCTGGCACAATGCGCATTATTATCAGCGCATACGCCTGCCCTATGTACATATATAATGGTAAATGACACAAAGCTTGCAAAACATGAACACACACTGATAAGATTATCAATATTCAGCTGAAGCTATCAATAGTTCCAGCCATGCAGATTGCTGGGGAGTTCTATAAACGTTCCCTATAAAAGGTTAGAACCCAACACTTTTATCAATGATCCAATACTATGACGGGTGGTCAGACATACAAATAATGCTCTTTGTAGAGCAAATCTATAGGAGGGAAAAGTAAAAGTTGTCTACTTACTAAAGTAGTAGGAAGGCCACAGCTCCCAACTGCCCTTTTTCTTAAGGACAGTCCCTCTTTGGGAACAAAATCCCTCTGGCCCTCTTATTCCTTATTTGTCCCTCTTTCAGGACTGATTTACGGATCTATGGGAATATATGTATTTTTCTACTGAAATTGTGTTTAATATGTGCTAAATTTTATTTCTATCATTTAAAATGATATATTTCTCATTTTTAAAGGACCACTATTGCGAAATTCATAAAATGTAAAGTACAGGTTAACTAGAGTGACCATATTTTTGTGGGTCCAACCTGGGACGGGGGGGGGGGGCGCGGGGGGGGGGGGGGGCGGCGCGCGCAGCGCGCTGCGGCGAAAAGTGGGAAGGAGTGAGGAGCACGCAGCGGCGAAGACTGGGGGAGGGGGGCTGCGCGCCGAAAAAATGGGCGTGGCCATGACATTGTATGGGCGGAGCTAACGTAATGATGTAACAGCGAGGCATAAGAAAGCAGTGTTTACGCCATGATGTGGACAAACGAGACTTTGTATCATGGGTGTGCAGAAACTGTGTGATGCTAATAGTATACCGTAACCACAAAGCAGCAAACATAGCCATCTATGACCATTAAATAATAAATGCAGTAACAGTTACCCCGGACACCAGAAAATAAACGCAATAGGCAACATGTCAGTATAAAATAAATGCAATGCGGGCAAACATGTCAGTACAAAATAAACGCAATGCGGGCAACATGTCAGTACAAAATAAACGCACTGCGGGCAACATGTCAGTACAAAATAAACGCACTGCGGCCAAACATTTCACCAGAAAAGAAACGCACTGCGGCCAAACATTTCACCAGAAAAGAAACGCACTGCGGCCAAACATTTCACCAGAAAAGAAACGCAATGCGGGCAAACATTTCGCCAGAAAAGAAACGCACTGCGGGCAAACATTTCGCCAGAAAAGAAACAATGCGGGCAAACATTTCACCTGGAAAAGAAACAATGCGGGCAAACATTTCACCTGGAAAAGAAACAATGCGGGCAAACATTTCACCAGAAAAGAAACAATGCGGGCAAACATTTCACCTGGAAAAGAAACAATGCGGGCAAACATTTCACCTGGAAAAGAAACAATGCGGGCAAACATTTCACCTGGAAAAGAAACAATGCGGGCAAACATTTCACCTGGAAAAGAAACAATGCGGGCAAACATTTCACCTGGAAAAGAAACAATGCGGGCAAACATTTCACCTGGAAAAGAAATAATGCGGGCAAACATTTCACCTGGAAAAGAAAGCATTTACTCACCTGGCAGAAGTGTCCGGCCTCTGGTGCGCTGCTCCGTCCCGGGACCGTCTTCCTCCTCCTGCTCTTCTCTCCCGCGCTGACAGGGCTACGGCAAGATGGCGCCCGAAGCCCTGTACTAGTGACACAAATAGGTCTCCAGTACAGGGCTTCGGCAGCCATCTTGCCGTAGCCCTGCTCGCCTGCCGGTGTCGGAAACAGACACCGGAAGAGGAGGCTGGAGCGGGGCTGCGGGCAATGAACTGGCACGGCGTCTATAGACGCCGCTGCCAGTTCATTGAGGAGAGAGTGGCCAGAGTCCCGAGGCCAGGACGTCCCGCTGCTGAAAGCGGGACGTTTCCCGGGACCTCATTAAGCCTGGGACAGCGGACCCCGAATCCGGGACGTGTCCCGGGCAATCCGGGACGTCTGGTCACTCTAGGTTAACGAACGAGATAGGGACTGTAGATTCGTTCTTAACCTGCATCTGTTCTTAAAGTGAATGTTTACCATTTAAAAAAATCAAAAAGTCAGATACTCACCTAAAGAGATGGAAGGCTCGGTCCTAATGAGCCTTCCCTCTCCTCTCCCGGTGCCCGGTCCCGCGCAGGATCCCCCGTAGCAGTATTCGACCAGTTCGGTCAAATACTGCCACTTCCACAGCCAAAGGGAGCTTTCGGAAGCCTTCGGGAGCACTCGGGCTCCCGAAGACGGGCCGCTCCATACTACGCATGCGCGAGCGCCCTCTATGACGCACGCACTCGCACGTGCGTAGTATGGAGCGGCCCGTCTTCGGAAACCCGAGTGCTCCCGAAGACCTCCGAAGTCCCTGCGGCGGCGGACGCAAATGGGGGAGCCAGCGCAGCACAGAGGGCACCGGGAGAGGAGAGGGAAGGCTCATTAGGACCGAGCCTTCCCTCTCCTTAGGTGAGTATCTGACTTTTTGATTTTTAAAGTGGTACCCACTGGCTTTAAGTTGGAACATTGTGCCATCTCTGTCCCCTGTACTTCCTCTGTGCCCCCCTGTGCCTCCAGTGTCACCCTCTGTGTCACCTCTGCCCTCTGCACCTGCTTAAACAAGCCATATTTTCTTTAAATTTTTTAAAATTGATTTTCTCAAAAACTACAAGTCCAATTTGGCTTGTTCCCATTGAAACACAGAATCCATGCCGTTCGTATCGGTGGGTCGTTCATAAGTCGGGTGTTCGTAAGTCGGGGACTACCTTTCTTAGGGCAAAATGTGCTATAAATTGCTTTTCTCCTATGTTGCTGTCACATACAGAAGTTAGTAGAAATCTGACAGAACCAACAGGTTAGGCTAGTCCATCTCTCCATAGGGGATTCTCAGTGATTTCTTTTATTTTCAAATGCACTTAGTAAAGGGCAGTTGCTCCATCCAACTGCCAAAAAAGTGTGCAGTGAGCAGGGAGGCTAACTAGCATATTTGTATAAATCCCTTTCAGGGAGTGTCTTTAGAAACAATAAAGACCATGCTGAGAATCCCCCATGAGGAGATGGGCTAGTCCAAAACCTGTCGGTAATGTCAGATTTCTACCACCTACTGTAAGTTACAGCAACATAGGAGAAAAGTAATTTATGGCTCATTTTACTCCGCAAGAAACATCCTTATTTGTATGTGTTTATATTAATTTTAAATTTTACACTTTTTCACGATAGTGATCCTTTAATCACTTCAGGATCACAGGTTTTTTCCCTTAAAAACCAAAACAACTTTCACATTTCAGCGCTCCTCCCATTCATTCAGGGATAACTGTATTGTTACTTATCACACTGAAATGATCTATATATTGTTTTTTCGCCACAAATTAGGCTTTCTTTGGGTGGTAGTTTTTGCTATGAATTATTTTATTTTATATGCATTGTAAAGGGAATAATAAGGAAAAAAAGAAATAAAAAATATTTCTCAGTTTTCAGCCATTATAGTTTTAAAATAAAAGGTGCTTTGGTACATAAAACCCACACGTTTTATTTGCCCAATTGTTCCGGTTATTACAACGTTTAAATTGTGTCCCTAGTACAATGTATGGTGATAATATTTTATCTGGAAATAAAGGAGCATTTTTTCATTTAGGGATTTTTAATACTTTTTCACTTATTACAAGACTTTTTTTTGCAAAATTAACAGGGATATACTCTCATGACATTAATATTAGAAAAGTCCCTAAGGTAACTATTTATGTAAAAACAAATAAATGATGTAATTTTTTTTAATTTTTAACAAGTGTTTTATTTCTGTAACTGTGGGACAGGGTTGGAGGGGGTTAAAAGTAATAAAATAAAGATATAATAATAAACTTTCTATGTAGAAAATTATACTGGTATAAATTGGCGTATTTTACTTTTTGGCCACAAGATGGTGCTACTGAGACAGTGTTTCTATTAATAGAACATGGACGAACACGGAAGTGTCGGGTCTGAGAGCTTGTGTGACGTTTACAAGTTCTCGGAAGACACGGAACGGTGATCGGGATTAAGAATCAAAAGATTCTCACATCCTGATCCCAGATGGAGGGGGCAGATGGTGGATCGACGGTAAACAGCGCGGGGATCGCGAACGCGACAGTAAGGCAGCAGTACGCATATCTACCCCCCTGATCCGCACGTGTAGTTTAAAGGGGCGTAGATATGCGTACCAAGGATCCTAAAGTGGTTAAATGTTAAAATTAAGTAGAACTAATGATGATAGAGAGGACCTGTGTGTTCTGAATTATAAAATGATGTCTTTTGCTTCTGAATTCTTTCTGGTATCAATGACTAGGGGTGTGGCGGGGGTGCGATTAGGGGTGTGGTGGGGCGCAATTGGGTGTGTGGCAGGGGTGTGTCTTAAAGCGTCCCTCTTTCTTATTTCAAAAAGTTGGGAGGTGTGGGGAAGCCTGTGGATGATTCAGAGGCTTCCCATGTCCTCCTCTCCCTCAGCGCTGCTGCTACCTAAACTGAGGTGAGCATTTACAGAGTACTTGAGGTTAAAGAGGACCTCCAGTGAACATAACGTAATGAACAAAAGTGCTTAATTTTTACAATAATGATGTATAAATGATTTAGTCAGTGTTTTCCCATTGAAAACTCTTTCCTCTCCCTGATTTACATTCTGACTTACCACATGGCGACATTTTACTGCTGGGAGGTGATGTCACTGGAAGGAGATGCTGCTTGCTTTTTTTGGCAGATGGAAACAGCTATTATATCCCACAATGCAATAAGGCTCCCACAGTGTGATGTCAGCACCATGGTTCCAACATTACACTGTGGGAGGGGTTTCACCACAATATCAGCCATACAGAGCGGGGGGCTCTGTATGGCTGATATTGTGGTGAAACCCCTCCCACAGTGTAATGATCCGTTTGAGAAAAGGAAAAGATTTGTCATGGGAAAGGGGGTATCAGCTACTGATTGGGATGAAGTTCAATTCTTGGTTATGGTTTCTCTTTCAAATAGGCAGAGCCTGGTGAGAAGAATATGAAGGCTGCCATATGTATTTCATTTTAATCACTACAAATTGCCTGGCAGCCCTGCTGATCCATTTGGCTGCAGTAGTGTCTGAATCACACCAGAAACAAGCATGCAGCTAATCTTGTCAGATCTGACAATAATGTCAGAAACACCTGATCTGCTGCATGTTTGTTCAGGGCCTATGGCAGAGGATCAGCAGGACAGCCAGGCAACTGGTATTGCTTAAAAGGACATATGGTACATCTGGCTGACTCCACATCCCTCTCGCTTCAGTTGTCCTTTAAGTGTTCAGCAAGCAGATAAAGGTGCACATAAAGGTGGGGTGCTGCTGTGTTCACTTATGTTTGACCACAGAGCATGTATTTAGGCGTGTGAATCAGCATGAGGCAATGAGTCATAACTCTACCTTCTTCCTGTAACTACAACATGGTTATGCCTGTGGGGACCAAGGCAGCCAGCCAGTGACAGACAACAGGTTAATGAAGCCACCGTGTTACCTTGTGTTACATCAGTTACAGATCACCGCAAGGACTGCAGCATCATGAGAGCTAATGCAAGTGATGTGTAAGAGTCATACTCTATGCAGGTTATATATGGGACTCTGTCCTTGTAACTGAATTGTGTGCATTTAGCTAATGACCATCCAGAATGTCCAGAACAGTCCTGAATGAGGAATAATAGGTCACAGCTGGTATTATTCTCTTCTGTACATTTAAAGAGGAGCTGTCAGCCATACTGTCTTAAAAAAAAAAAACCATATATAATTAGATAAAAACTTGCTCTACTTACATAACATACAGTGGTTTGCAAAAGTATTCGTCCCCCTTGAACTTTTCCACATTTTGTCACATTACTGCCACAAACATGCATCAATTTTATTGGAATTCCACATGAAAGACCAATACAAAGTGGTGTACACATGAGAAGTGGAACGCAAATCATACATGACTCCAAACATTTAAAATAAAAATAACTGCAAAGTGGGGTGTGCGTAATTATTCGGCCCCCTGAGTCAATACTTTGTAGAACCACTTTTTGCTGCAATTACAGCTGCCAGTCTTTTAGTGTATGTCTCTACCAGCTTTGCACATCTAGAGACTAAAATTCTTGCCCATTCTTCTTTGCAAAACAACTCCAGCTCAGTCAGATTAGATGGACAGCGTTTGTGAACAGCAGTTTTCAGATCTTGCCACAGATTCTCGATTGGATTTAGATCTGGACTTTGACTGGGCCATTCTAACACAGATATGTTTTGTTTTAAACCATTTCATTGTTGCCCTGGCTTTATGTTCAGGGTCGTTGTATTGCTGGAAGGTGAACCTCCACCCCAGTCTCAAGTCTTTTGCAGACTCCAAGAGGTTTTCTTCCAAGATTGCCCTGTATTTGGCTTCATCCATCTTCCCATCAACTCTGACCAGCTTCTCTGTCCCTGCTGAAGAGAAGCACCCCCAGAGCATGATGCTGCCACTACCATATTTAACAGTGGGGATGGTGTGTTCAGAGTGATGTGCAGTGTTAGTTTTCCGCCACACATAGCGTTTTCCATTTTGGTCTCATCTGACCAGAGCACCTTCTTCCACAGGTTTGCTGTGTCCCGCACATGGCTTGTGGCAAACTGCAAATGGGACTTCTTATGCTTTACTGTTAACAATGGCTTTCTTCTTGCCACTCTTCCATAAAGGCCAACTTTATGCAGTGCACGACTAATAGTTGTCCTACCTGAGCTGTAGATCTCTGCAGCTAGTCCTGAGTCACCATGGGCCTCTTGACTGCATTTCTGATCAGTGCTCTCCTTGTTCGGCCAGTGGGTTTAGGTGGACGGCCTTGTCTTGGTAGGTTTACAGTTGTGCCATACTCCTTCCATTTCTGAATGATCGCTTGAACAGTGCTCCGTGGGATGTTCAATGCTTTGGAAATCTTTTTGTAGCCTAAGCCTGCTTTAAATTTCTCAATAACTTTATCCGTGACCTGTCTGGTGTGTTCTTTGGACTTCATGGTGTTGTTGCTCCCAATATTCTCTTAGACAACCCCTGAGGCCGTCACAGAGAAGCTGTATTTGTACTGACATTAGATTACACACAGGTGCACTCTACTTAGTCATTAGCACTCATCAGGCAATGTCTATGGGCAACTGACTGCACTCAGACCAAAGGGGGCTGAATAATTACGCACACCCCACTTTGCAGTTATTGATTTGTAAAAAAAATGTTTGGAATCATGTATGATTTTCGTTCCACTTCTCATGTGCACACCACTTTGTATTGGTCTTTCACGTGGAATTCCAATAAAATTGATTCATGTTTGTGGCAGTAATATGATAAAATGTGGAAAACTTTAAGGGGGACAAATACTTTTGCAAACCACTGTATTTATTGCACTGTCCACGTTTTGATTTTTAGTGATATCATATTTCTACAGTAAAAAAAGAGAAAATCCTTCTTAGCATTTCCCATTTTAACTGTGGCTATTTTGAAGCCAATCCTGATGTAATTTCCTCCCTTACTCTCCTCTGCCCAATTGTGTATGCATTGCCTGTCTTTCACTATAGAAAAGTGCATTGTCTCAGCATGAGAAATATTGGCCAATCAGAGAGGAACAGAGGTGGTGGGAGGGGAAAAGAGGAGGGAAAGAAGCTTCAGCTAATCAGGCTGCATTAGTTAAGTCTGAGGGGAAAGTAGAGAAGCAAAAAGAACAACCCAGCATGCCCTGCAACTTCCTTTTTGAGTACCAAATCTTGTGCATACCAAATAAGAGTCAGGTAAACTGGGGAATGATCATTTATCAACAAGAAAAGTAATAGTGATTTTAACTTTTGGATTCCCTGGTTAGCATCCATATTACTTGTTCACCAGATAAAAATAAAGAATTGATTTTTTATTTTATGCCCGACAGTTACACTTTAAAGCAAGTCTGAAGCCTAATTAAAAATAGAGGTCCTACAGAGCCTTCTTGTTCTCCTCAAAGTGTCCTCATTCCCCCGCACGCTCCTTCATTTGAATCTCCCGCCGCGGGACACTTTGGCAGTCTTCGCACTCGCGTGTGCAGCTCTGTTCTGCACACACGCGAGTGCTTCTGAAGATCGTCGAAAGCCACCCAACGCGGAAGACCGCAGTCTTCAACCGAACGGCCATGGACTGCTAACAGGGGAGCCTGCAGGGGAACGCAGAAACCAGGAGGAGAACGGGAAGGCTCTATAGGACCCAGGGCCAGTGGCGTTCCTACCATAGGGCGGCAAGGGGCGGAGCGCTCCGGGTGTCGGACATCTCAGGGGGTGTCACCAAGGCCTCCCACAGAGGGGGGAGCAACACAGAATGGAGGGGTAGCGGGGAGACCCCCACCTCCCTCACCTGGATCCCCTCCTTCTGGCGCTTCCCCCCTCCTAATTAGCAGCAGCTTAGAGAAGCGGGCAGGAGCGGGCAGAGAGGACTTGCTCACCTGCATCCTGCGTTCCAGGCGATGGCGTCATCGTCACGTGACACTGGTATCCGCCTTCTCCATCGCTCACTGTGTGATTAGCGGAAGCACAGTGAGCAGCAGAGAAGTCGAAAACCAGAGTGACGTGACGATGACGCTGTGCGCCATCGCCTGGAACGCAGGTAAGTCCTCTCCGCCCACTCCTGCCCACTTCTCTAAGCTGCTGCTAATCAGGAGGGGGAAGCGCCAGAAGGAGGGGACCCAGGTGAGGGAGATGGGGGGTCTGGCCCCCCTCCCCGCCACCCCTCCTTCCAAGCTTCCCCCATACCGGGGGCAACTATATTACTGGGGCAACTATACTAGGGGCCACTATACTAATACTGGGGCAACTATATTAGCTATACTGGGGGCAACTATATTACCTACACTGGGGGCAACTATACTAGCTATTCAGGGGGCAACTATACTAGCTATACTGGGGGCAACTATACTAGCTATACTGGGGGCAACTATATTACCTACACTGGGGGCAACTATACTAGCTATTCTGGGGGCAACTACATTAGCTATACTGGGGCAGTGGCGGTGCCAGGGGGGTGCTGAAGCACCCCCTAAAATTCTCCAAGCACCCTATTAGCACCCCCCAGCGTGAACTGACTTTCGGCATCTAATAGACGCCGTGTCAGTTCACCGGCAGCAGCAGCCAGTAGCTCCGGCAGAGCAGGGCTACAGTAAAATGGCGTCCGAAGCCCTGCTCTGAAAACTTTGAGTCTGCCATGCAGGTCTTCGGGCACTATTTTCCTGTAGCCCTGCTTTCAGCACGGGAGTTTTAGGTCAGGAACGTTGCTGGCTGACTGCAGAGGATCGTGGGAGCTGCGCGCCGGACGGAGGCCGGGACAGGAGGTCTGCTATGCTGCAGGTGAGTAAATGGTTTATTTTTTATTTATATTAGCAGGTGCATCGTGTATGTTCTGGCCAGGTCTGCTACACGATTGAAGTGTTTTCTGGCCAGGTCTGCCACCCGATTGCATGTATTTTCTGGTCAAATCTTTCACATGATTGCATGTATTTTCTGGGCAAATCTGCCGACATGATTGCATGTATTTTCTGGCCAAATCTGCCGACATGATTGCATGTATTTTCTGGCCAAATCTGCCGACATGATTGCATGTATTTTCTGGCCAAATCTGCCGACATGATTGCATGTATTTTCTGGCCAAATCTGCCGACATGATTGCATGTATTTTCTGGGCAAATCTGCTGACATGATTGCATGTATTTTCTGGGCAGATCTGCAGACATGATTGCATGTATTTTCTGGGCAAATCTGCCGACATGATTGCATGTATTTTCTGGGCAAATCTGCCGACATGATTGCATGTATTTTCTGGTCAAATCTTTTACGATTGCATGCATTTTCTGGGCAAATCTGCCGACATGATTGCATGTATTTTCTGGGCAAATCTGCCAACATGAGTGCATGTATTTTCTGGGCAGATATGCCGACATGATTACATGTATTTTCTGGGCAGATCTGCCGACATGATTGCATGTATTTTCTGGGCAAATCTGCCGATATGATTGCATGTATTTTCTGGCCAAATCTGCCGACATGATTGCATGTATTTTCTGGGCAAATCTGCCAACATGTTTGCTTGTATTTTCTGGGCAAATCTGCCGACATGATTGCATGTATTTTCTGGGCAAATCTGCTGACATGATTGCACGTATTTTCTGGGCAGATCTGCAGACATGATTGCATGTATTTTCTGGGCAGATCTGCCGACATGATTGCATGTATTTTCTGGGCAAATCTGCCGACATGATTGCATGTATTTTCTGGGCAAATCTGCCGACATGATTGCATGTATTTTCTGGGCAAATCTGCCGACATGATTGCATGTATTTTCTGGTCAAATCTTTTACGATTGCATGCATTTTCTGGGCAAATCTGCCAACATGTTTGCTTGTATTTTCTGGGCAAATCTGCCGACATGATTGCATGTATTTTCTGGGCAAATCTGCTGACATGATTGCACGTATTTTCTGGGCAGATCTGCAGACATGATTGCATGTATTTTCTGGGCAGATCTGCCGACATGATTGCATGTATTTTCTGGGCAAATCTGCCGACATGATTGCATGTATTTTCTGGGCAAATCTGCCGACATGATTGCATGTATTTTCTGGGCAAATCTGCCGACATGATTGCATGTATTTTCTGGGCAAATCTGCCAACATGAGTGCATGTATTTTCTGGGCAGATATGCCGACATGATTGCATGTATTTTCTGGGCAGATCTGCCGACATGATTGCATGTATTTTCTGGGCAAATCTGCCGATATGATTGCATGTATTTTCTGGCCAAATCTGCCGACATGATTGCATGTATTTTCTGGGCAAATCTGCCAACATGTTTGCTTGTATTTTCTGGGCAAATCTGCCGACATGATTGCATGTATTTTCTGGGCAAATTTGCCGACGTGATTGCACGTATTTTCTGGCCAGGTCTGCCACATGATTGCATGTATTTTCTGGTCAAATCTTCCACATGATTGCATGTATTTTCTAGGCAAATCTGCCGACATGATTGCATATATTTTCAGGTCAAATCTGCCAACATGGTTGCACGTATTTTCTAGTCAAATCTGCTGACATGACTGAACTATTTTCTGGTCAAATCTGCCACATGATTGCATGTATTTTCTGGTCAAATCTGCCACATGATTGCACGCATTTTCTGGTCAAATCTGCCACATGATTTCACGTATTTTCTAGTCAAATCTGCCGACATGATTGAACGTGTTTTCTTGTCAAATCTGCCACATGATTTAACGTGTTTTATTGGTCAAATCTGCCGACGTGATTGAACAGTTTTTCTGGTCAAATCTTCTCACATTACGTGTATTTTCTAGAGAAAATCTGCACAATTATGTGAATTTTCTGGGGAAAGTCCTCTGCCTGTAATTCTTTCAACCATAGACCCTGAAACAAGCATGCAGCAGGTCAGGGGTTTCTGACAACATTGTCAGAACTGACAAGATTAGCTGCATGCTTGTTTCTGGTGTAATTCAGTTCACTACTGCAACCAAATAGATCAGCAGGGCTGCCAGGCAACTAGTATTGTTTAAAAGGAAATAAATATGGTGGCCTCCATATCACGCTCACCCCAGTTTCACTTTAAATTACAGTTAGCTCTGCCCTCATACGGTCTTGGCCACACCCATTTTTGCAAAGCGCGCCGCGGGTCATCACCTACACTAGAAATTGGGGGTGTGTGTCTTTTATTACCCAGCACCGGGTGTCAAATGCCCTAGGTACGCCACTGCCCAGGGCCTTCCCTCTCCTTAGATGAGTATCTGTTTTTTATTTTAATTTCACTTCAGACTCCCTTTAACATGCTATATTTCTCTTTCAGTTATTTGGAACAAAGGTCACCATCCTGCATTAGGAAGATACACAGAGGCAGCAGAAGGGTGGAGGGTATTTGGCAACATGTGCTGACAGATCTTGTGTGACAGTGATCAGTACAAAGTGACACACACATTCCGGATCCAGTGGAATTTGCTTATTGTGATTATATTTTTAGCACAACACTACATTTAAGCAGAAACAAGGTATGAACTGCAAACAAAGAAAAAAAGGGGGGTGTGCTTAGACCAGGTGTCACCTAACTTATATACTGGCTGCCTTGTGTCTATTGACTAAAATGGCATACCTTTTGCAAATGCATCTGCTTGCCAGAATATGCAGGATCTAAAACTACTTCACTGCTGTATCCTTGAGGAATCGGCCCTTGCAAAATACTTTGCATCTCAACAGGGGCGTCGCGTGTAGTCAGGGCCGGATTTGTTCTCTTTACCGCCCAAGGCAACTGTAATCAGCCACCACCTTCAGCATAGGTAGTCAGATGACAATGAACCTTCCCTCTAGTATGGGCAGCCAGATGACCCTCCCCCCCACTACCTCCAGTATAGGTGACCAGATAACCCTTCCCCCCTCCTCCAGTTTAGATAGCCCGATGACCCCTCCCCTTTTTCCCTCTAGTATTAAATAGAGGTGGCCCGAACCTTCGATTTTCGGTTTGCGAACTGGGTTCGTGAACCTACTGCGAAAGTTCGGTTCGCGTGAACTTTCGCGAACCACAATAGACTTCATGGGGGGGCGAACTTTGCAAACTAGAAAAAATTATGCTGGCCACAAAAGTGATGGAAAACATGTTTCAAGGGGTCTAACACCTGGAGGGGGGCATGGCGGAGTGGGATAGATGCCAAAAGTCCAGGGGAAAAAAACGGATTGGACGCAAAGCAGCGTTTTGAGGGCAGAAATCACATTGCATGCTAAATTGGAGGCCTAAAGTGCTTTAAAACATCTTGCATGTGTATACATCAATCAGGGAGTGTAATTAGAGTACTGCTTCACACTGACACACCAAACTCACTGTGTAATGCACCGCAAACAGCTGTTTGTGTTGTGATGGCCGTGCTGGACTGGTGCACACCATGGCCAGAGTGCAGGCGATAGCGGTTTTCAAGCCCATATGGTCGCCGGGCTGTGGTAGCTCAATGATAGAACAACAGTGACTGTCCAGCTGATCAAATTTGGTCTGTCCACAATGAAGCAACGACCTTATTATCTTTGGATGGATTAAGATGTAATGAGACCCTAGGCAAGGTAGTAGATTTTGGGCCCCCCCTGTAGTCTTTTTGGTAAGCTGAAGTAAAGGGAGGTCAGGGAAAGTGGCTGGTGGGCCCCTTGACACCCATTAGGCCCCAAACACCTGCCTTGGTTGCCTGGTAGATGATCCTGCTCCTGCAGCGGCTGGTAATTAACATATTTAGCTTGGGTGAATATTGGTGGAGGGTGTTTTTAGTGGTGAATGTGGCACTTTATATCGGTGGAGATGGCGGTGCAGGGGGTAGATAAGTGAGAATAGAGTCAGCTTTGACAATAGCAAAATATCAGTAAAAAAGTAGAACAGTAGAATATTGGTATCCTGTACCAATATTCTATAAGCGGCTGTCAAATTACCGAGGTGCCCTTTTTGAGTGTAGGCTTTTTGCCCACCTAGGCCAACTTAAATCAGCTGCTTGCTTTCTTTTCTTTTTTAATCAATTAAACTGCGTTGACTCCACCTTCTAACTGATACGTTCCTTTCTTTAAAAAAAACCCAGTAATATGTAGGAAACGAATGTTAGAAAGGTCCGGTGTAGTTTGAATTATGAATATTTTATATTTTTCTTATTAATTCTTTGTTGTATGTGTGACTATGGGAGTGGTAAAGTGTGACTGTGGTTGTGGTGGGTTGTGAATATACGTGTGGTGAGGTATGACTATGGGTATGGGTATGGTGGGTGTGACTATTGCTGTGGTGAGGTTTGACTATGGGTATGGAGGGGTGTGACTGTGGGTATGGTGGGTGTCACTATGGGTGTGGTGAGGTATGACTATGGGTGTGGTGGGGTGTGACTATGGGTATGGTAAGGTGTGAATATGAGTGTGGTGAAGTGTGACTAAGGGTATGGAGGGGTATGGCTATGGGTATGGTGGGTGTGACTATGGGTGTGGTGAGGTATGACTATGGGTGTGGTGGGGTGTGACTATGGGTGTGGTGGGGTGTGTCTATAGTGTAACTATGGGATGGGGTGTAACTATGGGTATGGTGTGGTGGGGCTATGGTTATGGTGGGGTGGGACTATGGGTATGGTGGGGTGGGACTATGGGTATGGTGAGGTAAGACTATGGGTGAGGTGGGGTGTGACTATGGGTGTGGTGGGGTGTTTCTATAGTGTAACTATGGGATGGGGTGTAACTATGGGTATGGTGTGGTGTGACTATAGATTTGGTGGGGTGGGACTATGGGTATGGTGGGGTGGGACTATGGGTATAATGGGTGGGACTATGGGTGTGGTAAGGTAAGACTAAGGGTGTGGTGGGGTGTGTCTATAGTGTAACTATGGGATGGGGTGTAACTATGGGTATGGTGTGGTGTGACTATAGATTTGGTGGGGAGGGACTTTGGGTATGGTGGGGTGGGACTTTGGGTATGGTGGGGCGGGACTATGGATGTGGTGGGGTGTTAGTGTAACTATGGGTATGGTGTGGTGTGACTATAGATTTGGTGGGGTGGGACTATGGGTATGGAGGGGTGGGACTATGGGTATGGTGGGGTGGGACTATGGGTATGGAAGGGTGTGACTGGAGGTGTAGCAGTGGGGTGTCTATAAGGTGTCTCTTTTTCTTAAGTCAGAATGTAAGAATCTATGCCATCGGCATGAGGCAAGTATGAGTCATTAACCCAACGGTCCTGCATCATATACTTCAAATAATGCCCTTTATTCAGACGAAACAGACAATTTGGGTGTGAGTGGCACTCAGCAGATAGTAGAGTATTGGTAAAATTAATAGTAAAAAAAAACTAGGAAAAGGTTATGGAAGGTGTACGCTCCAAACAATACTCCAAAACATTATATCGGTAAAATATTATAATTTTATTACGCAAAATTACAGATATTCCACTACCGTTATTTGGTGCCCATTTTTTCCACGTGCCTTTTTGCCTACATGCTATTCGGTCATTCCCACAATGTAATCATTTTCTATCTTTTTTGCTCTTCCTAGATGCTGGCAACACTCAAGCAGAGAGCGCCTTTATCTGCACTGTATGCAGCCACATGTGACCAGGAGTAACCTTTCCCCATTTCCCTCCCACGATGGCATCATTCTGATTGGCAACAACACCAGTCAGCGATATCACATTCTAGTAAAGTAGAAAGTTAAAAACACTCTGCATTCTGCATTGCTTCTATAAACATCTGCCAAAAATAAAATAAAAAATCCTCTCCTGAGTTCTCTTCGATCACCAAGCTTCAGAGGTGAGCAGTACAGACGGGGTCCCAAGCGCTGCCACTACCTGGAACCAGGGGAGGACTGGGACCTTTTGGCCTGGGGGGAAAAGACAACCCAGGGGTACTTTCAAGGCAGCCCCAGCCCAAATCCACAGCTCAAGCCCCACGGCAGCACCAACCTTCACGGCAGTCTGAGACCAAATGCATGCTCCCCATCCCTATATGGCTCCCTTGGTGGTCTAGTGCTCCCCACTTATGGCCTCCCTGTTGGTTCCCACCCACCACTATCAATTTTATTCCCTGATAGTGGCCCTCCTTCCTGTGTGCTACCCCTCTTATATAGTGAGTAGGGTGCAGAGGGACGGGCAGAGGCATAGCTAGACAGTTTTTGTTCCCCCCCCCCCCCCCCAATAAATCTGCCGACTGGGAAGAATATGAAGGAGCATCTAGATGCTGGCTGGGGTGGGTGGCAGTGAGCATCTGGGTTCTGGCTGGGGTGGGTGGGACCTAGCATTTAGACGTTGGCTGAAGTGGGAGGGTGTATCTAGCTGCTGGCTGGGGTGGGAGGTAGCATTTAGATGCTGGCTGAGGTGGGAGGGGGCATCTAGGTGCTGGCTGGGTGGGAGGTAACATTTAGATGCTGGCTAGGGTGGGAGGGGGCATCTAGGTGCTGACTGTGGTGGGAGCATTTAGATGCTGGCTGAGGTGGGAGGGGGCATCTAGGTGCTGACTGGGGTGGGAGGAAGCATTTAGATGCTGGCTGGGGTGGGAGGGGGCATCTAGGTGCTGGCTGGGTGGGAGGTAACATTTAGATGCTGGCTAGGGTGGGAGGGGGCATATAGGTGCTGACTGGGGTGGGAGCATTTAGATGCTGGCTAGGGTGGGAGGGAGCATCTAGGTGCTGGCTGGGATGGGAGGAAGCATTTAGGTGCTGGCTGGGATGGCTGGGAATGTTTTTATCCTGGCATTTGAGAATGCTGTCATTGAATGAGGGTCAAAATTTAACAATATTCATGGTAGTCATAGGTTCACAAATTACCTGGGCCCCTATTCAATTAACTTTTTCTCCTGAGTTTTCTCCTAGGACAGTGATCTGCAAACTTGGCTGTCCAGCTGTTAAGGAACTACAAGTCCCACAATGCATTGAGCGAGTCTTTCAGCCACAGTCATAATTCATAATGGCAAATGCATTGTGGGACTTGTAGTTCCTTAACAGCTGGAGAGCCAAGTTTGCAGATCACTGTCCTAGGAGATAATTTTTCATCTTCTCTTTAAAATACCTTTGCAACTGCAAAAGAATCAAAAATAAGGTAAAAATTAAGTACTATCAAAATTATTCTGAGTATTTTTTTGCTGGCTGGCGATTTAAAAAGGCATTTTATTGATGGGCTGTGAAAATATAACCTAAGAGAAAACTCAGGAGAAAAAGGGAATTGCATGTGGGCCCTGTTCCTATGCTGGACAGAATCAAAGAACGGCTGTTCAGATTTTGTGGACTGGTTGAACCTGCCACATGGGAAGTAATATTTATCTTGGAAGATGCAGTTAGTTAATTGATGGTTGTCTCCAGGATTTATTACGAAAGCGCACAGATATGTTCTGTTGGCCAGTAGTTGCCATCTCATTGTCATTGGTGAGGGGTTTGCCTAAAAGGCAATATATAAGAGCCAGACCTATCACCTTGAAGGCCCTTTCACACTGGAGCAGTTGGTAAATTTACTGCAGGCTTATGAACGTCTAAGGCTTAGTTCACACTCCCCACGTTGCAGTACACTGCGCTGGTAGTGTCCTATCTAACGCACTTCCATACCTACATTACCGTGTGGCTCCAGCGGCGGACCGGAAGTCATGTAAGTCTATGGCAGTGATGCACTCCAGGTGTGACAAAACTACAAATCCCATCATGCCTCTGCTTCCCCAAGTTATGCTTAGAGCTGTCAGAGTATTGCAATGCCTCATGGGACTTGTAGTTCCACCACAGCTGGAGTGCCAAGGTTAGCCATCACTGGTCTATGGTAACTTGCGTGTTGTTTAAAAACCCGCCACAATTTTTAGCGTTGCAAAGCATATTTTAGCAGTACTTTTCCGTGCACATCAACGATTGCCCAACAGGAATTGAGCTTCATTTCCTGCTTGGCCGGATGGCAGATGGGGATCACCGCTAACGCGGTAATGCCTGAAGGCTTGTTCTTGGCAGTGCCGTGGCCGCAGAGCAGGGACAAAGTCCTCCAGCACCCAAGGCTGAGACACCAAAGTGCGCCCCTCCACCCCTGCCACCCCAGCTGTCACTCACTGATTGCTGTTAGACTTAAGGTGCGTACACACATGCGACTATAGTCGTTTGTAACGATCGTTCCCCGATCTTTACCAACGACGATCGTTACAAAAAACGAACCAACGACTATTAAGGCAAACGACGAACGAGTCAAATCGCTACAAAACAAAGTTCTGTCTTGGCGGATTTTTACCACCGACGATCGTTAGCAAAAGTGGTACATCGTTGGAAACGATCGTTCGTACCAGGCTGGACATGCGCATTTCACTTTTTCTCCAAGGAACTTTACAATTTTATGCGCAGGCGCAATAAGTGCTTTTACGTGGTGTAACGTTCGTTCTAACAATGTGATCGTTACACACTTTTTACAACTAACTTTACTTCGGTCGTTCTTTCGTCAATTAAAAGATCGTTCGTCGTTGACAACGAACGATCGTTGTCGCATGTGTGTACGTAGCATAAGAGGGCCACAGGGCCCACAACCTCCCCAACACCTTAATATCTAGTTATCTGGCTTGCAGTCACTGCTATGTATCCCCTTTTCTTATTTCCTTCTGCTTCATACACAATTAAGAATGACAGCTGAATGAATTGTGCGCCCCCTCCTACACTGCGCCCTGAGGCTGGAGCCTCTCCAGCCTATGCCTCGGCCCGGCCCTGCGTGGCCGCACCACACCGCCAATCTGCAGTGTGAAGCCGACACATGAGATTAACCACTCTGTGACCACCTAGTACAGATTGGCGGCAGCACATTGGCTCCGTTGTTCCTCCAGGATGCCATATGGCGTCATCTTGCGAGGAGCGAGATTAGACGGGAGCTTGCATGAGCGCAAGGCTGTGTTGTTTATTTATTAATAAAAAAATATTTATAAAGCTCTGACATCTAATGCAGCGCTGCAGAGTACTGCCTTGTCACTTAACTGTCCCTCTGATGGGCTCACACTCTAATCCCTGACATAGTCATATGTCTAGGTGTGTGTGTTGTAGTGTGTAAATTGTAGTGTAGGGCCAATATGGGGGGAAAGGGGGGAGGGAGGGGGAAATAAAAATATACAAAAATTTTGCTCTTTTTTTTTATAAATAAAAAAGCCCTAAAAATTGCAGCAATCAGATACCACCAAAAGAAAGGTCTGTTTGTGAGAAGAAAAGGGGAATAAAATTCATTTGGGTGCTAAGTTGTATGACCAAGCAATCGTTAAAGTTGTGGAGTGCAGGATTGTAAAAAATGGCCTGGTCACCTGGGGGGGTATAAACCTCTGGTCCTCAAGTGGTTAAAGTACCCTAGAGAAGGGGAAAAAAAGCGATTGAATTAAACTGGGCTCGATAACCTAATTATATCCCATGGGAGCAGTGGCGCCATCAGAGCCAAGCATGCAGTGTGGTCATCGGGTAATTGGTGGGGAGCATTGTTCTTCTAGCAATGAACGTCAGGTGACAGCATTGGGGTGGGCACGCATGGGGAGCGAGGGAGGCAGCAGTGCTGTGGTGCTGAAAGGGGACAGCTCCATGGCACGAATACCTTGTTCTTCTTCTGTATTGCTCAGCACCACTCAAGATACAGTAGCATCTGAAGTGTCAACTGAAGTTAGAAGACTATGGAGGCTGCCATGTTTATTTCCTTTCAAGCAATAATAGCTGCCTGGCAGCCCTGCTGGTGTGTTTGGCTGCAGAAGTGTCTGAATAACACCAGAAACCAGCATGCAGCTAATCTGTCAGACCTGACAATAATGGCAGAAACACCTGGTTTGCTGCATGCTTGTTCAGGGTCTATGACTGAAAGTATTAGAGGTAGAGGGTCAGCAGGGCTGCCAGGCAACTGGTATTGCTTAAAAGGAAATAAACATGGCAGCCTTCATATACCTAGCTCTTCAGTTGTCCTTTAGGCCAATAGCTATTATTCGTGTTGTTTTATGCTCTTTACTCTTAGAAATTGCTCAGGTGAAGCTGGCAATTTAATTTGTCGGTAAATCCTGAGCAATATGAGGTGATAAGAAGCTCAAAACTTGCAAAGTTTATGTGCAGTATTTTTGCAATTATTTGGGAAAATGTCTATGCATTATTCTATCAAGCCCATACCATTAAATGACAGAATGGACCATATCCTATTCACTTTTCTTCTGAGTTTTCTCCAAGGAGATATTTTCAAACCTTACCCATAAAATCTCTTTAAATTGAATGGGAACCGCATTTTAAAAAAAATGAAGCAAATACTTACCTAAGGAGAGGGAATGCTCTGGGTTGTATAGAGCCTTCCATCTCCTCTCTATTTTGTGCTGGCTCCCCCCCGTTTCAATCCCCCACCGAAAGGGTATTTGGAAGTCTTCGGGAGCCGTGTCCTCCCGAAGACGTGCGGCTCCATACTGCACAGGCGTGAGCGTGCAAGAGAGCGTGCTTGCGCAGGCGCAGTACAGGTCCGCCCTTCTTCAGGAGCACTCGGGCTCCCTGAAGACTTCTGAAGCCTCCTTCGGCTGGGTAAAGCAGTATTTGACTAAATTAGTCAAATACTGCTACCGGCCGAGCCAGCACTGGAACGAAGCAAAAAAAATATTTTTAAAAAAGTTTCATATTATCTTTTTAAGACTTTTTTCAATTGCTAGGTGCTGAAAAGTATTTTTTTTAAGATTAGATGAAAAATGATCTCCTTGGAGGTAAAGATGGTAGGATTTGGCCAAACGTGTGCCTCTTTTGATAGATCTCTGTTCAGTTCCTCACGGAGATCTCTAGGAAAAAGTATGTCGTTCAGGTCTGATTTTCTTGGCCCAGGAGCTCCAGAAGTTTGGAGCTTGGAAGATGATCCAACTTTCCTGCACTTTTTTTTTTTAATAATTAGAACTGCTACAAGCTCGTTTCCGGAGAGGTTTCTTTCATTTACCCTTAGATGACCTCTCCAGGGCGAGCCGATGAAGAATAGATTATGACCTCGTGTTGTGACAAGCCATGCCTCTATACCTGGAGGTTATCTCCTCTGGGTTTTGCTGGCCATGAGATAAATCGATGTGTCCAAGGTCACAGGAAAACCTAAAAGACGTCATTGTCCCCGACAGACCATGAATCACCTCAGAGCAGCCACAAAGTCAATTAGAAGGAAGGCTGAATTTGCGCTCGTTCTGTTTTTCCAAAGAGTAGTCTCAGCATACATTTCCACCAAGACCTCATTTAACACTGTGGTTTGGAGGACAGGAAACTGTGTTGTGTTACCACCCTCTAAAGCCTCACACTGTATAGCTGATGGGCCTGCACACATAAATATGATGAGAAGATTACAATTGTGTAACAAGCTGCATCTGTATTGCGGCATTCACCCTCAGCAGTGCATGTGTTTATGGACTGCTGCAGTATCTGTGAGTTGCCAAACACCTGGCTGGAAGTGGACCTGAACTCATGCAGATGACAGAAGGAAAACAGAGAGAAAAGCACCCTGTATGTATTTAGAGAGTTTATCCTGTCTAATTCCCGCTCATGTGCATCTAATCATAAGTTGTAATTTGATCACTCCCCTGTATCAGCTGACTGCCACGGCATATACATTCATTTGAAAGCACAGAATGTTAACAATATGTCTGCTTCCATGAAAGCAGGAAGTAATAAAACTGCAGATTTATTGCAGGATTGGTATCAGCTGTAACAAAGAAATATTTTTCTTTGAAGGGAATCTGAAGTGAAAATAAACTTATGATATAATGATGTGTATGTGTAGTACAGCTAAGAAATAGAACATTAGCAGCATAGATATGAGTCTCATATTGTTTCCAGTACAGGAAGAGTTAAGAAACTTCAGTTGTTATCTATGCAAAAGTGCTTCTCTGAGCTCTCCCACTAATTTAGTCAGAGAGCGATGCTATTTTCTAAAGCACTTAAGGACCATACACAGGTCGATTTGCCATCAGATCGACCAACAGATAGATCCCTCTCTGATCGAATTTGATCAGAGAGGGATCGTATGGCTGCCTCTAATGAAATTGATTCACCATCTGTGAAGCTGCCGCTGCTCCTGCCCCCCCCCCCCTCCCCGCATACATTACCTGCTCCGCCAGCATGTGTCCCCGCTGTCACCGCTGCTCCTTCTCCGCTGGGTTCCGGCAGGCTTCACTTCTTCCTGTCAGGGGAAGTTTAAACAGTAGAGGGCGCTCTACTGTTTGTGTCGGGACAGGAAGAAGTGAAGCCTGCCAGAACCCAGCGAAGAAGGAGCAGCAGTGACAGCGGGGACACGTGCCAGCGGAGCAGGTAATGTATTGCCGCTAGCGTCGGTTGTCGGACATTGGAACGCCACTATCGACGCACTCCCGACCCGCCAGCGATCGAGCAAACTCTTAAGCATGGACGGATCGACGGGAACGATCGATTTTGGACGGAAATCGATCGTTCGGTCAGCGTTTGCACAACGTCTTCACAGCAGATTCGATCGCAGTGATAGAATCTGCTGTATATTGGCGGGAAAATCGTTAGGTGTACAGTGAAAAACAACTTCAGTTAAGATTTTACTGCAGGGTAGTTCAAAGGGTCATTAGCTCTACTCTGTTTCATACTTGTAAAATGTAGAGTATAGTTTGTAAAATGCAAACATTAGAGAATGATGCAATTTTATAAAAAAAAAAAAAAAAAAATAATGTTCTATTAATTATCCGTACTACACATACAATTCCTTATATCATAAGTTTTTTTTTTGCTTCAGTGTCACTTGTGTTATGCTGTTGCTTATCTTTAAAGTACACCTCAAATGTGGAAAAAAAACTTTTACATCAAAACTTTGGGGTGCCAGAGTTCTCCTCTGAATCTTTTTTGCCTGCTTGTTGTTTTTAGGGGCTCCTCCCGTTATCCTTTCAGAACCGTGTGTGCTCAGTGAAAGAAAGGGCTTGTAATGTACACCTCTTCATCCTTTCATACATGAACTCGTCCTTTTAGTGGTTTTAGGACTTGCATGCATGCCCAGTACAAATGTGCTCGTGCACTGCCACAGATGCTTCCTGCTGAGGATTTGACTGACAGGGCCAGTAGAACCATTGAGGAAGATGGGCACAGGGGATAGGAGGGACCCCAAAGACAATGAGCAGCATGAAGAATTTTAGGAGTAAGGGCTCAAACCCACTAGCAGCCGTTTCTAAGAGATGGTAATTTGAAAAGCTGTTGGTCATGCAATGCTATGGGTGATTTTTTTTTTAAATAATACTGCTCAAGTGGTATCACACCCATAGCATTACATTAGCAAGAGCTTTTCAAATCACAGGCACTTAGAAATGGCTTAGTAACATACTGCTAGTAGGTGCCAGGGCCGGTTCTAAACTTTTTGCCGCCTGAGGCAAACCTGTGAGGATGACACCCACCCTCCACCGAAAGGTGGTATTATTGTTTCCAGTATAGGTAGCCTGGAGGGGCTAGCAGCCAGGAAGGGAGGCAGCGGGGACAGCGGTGGGGAGGGGGTCGGACCCCCCTTCCCTCACCTGGGTCTCCCCGTGCGCTCTCCCCTTCCAGCAGTGGCGGCTCCAGGAAATTTTTTTAGGGGGTGCTATGCAGGTGCTGGACCAATTTCCGGGGGAGCTGACGACCTGCGGCGCGCAAAGCGTGCCGCGGCAAAAAATGGGTGTGGCTACAACCTGCGGCGCGCGAAGCGCGCCGCGGCGAAAAAATGGGCGTGGTCATGACCGGATGAGGGCGGGGCTAACTGTAATTTAAAGTGAACCCAGGGTGAGAGTGATATGGTGGCTGCCATATTTATTTCCTTTTAAACAATACTAGTTGCCTGGCAGCCCTGATGATCTATTTGGCTGTAGTAGTGAACTGAATTACACCAGAAACAAGCCATGCAGCTAATCTTGTCAGTTCTGACAATATTGTCAGAAACCCCTGACCTGCTGCATGCTTGTTCAGGGTCTATGGTTGAAAGAATAAGAGGCAGAGGACCAGCACGGCAGCCAGGCAACTGGTATTGCTTAAAGGGAGATAAATATGGCAGCCTCAATATTATTCTCACCTCGGGTTCCCTTTAAAAGTGCAACGCAAAGACAGAGGGCCCAAGTTTTGGTGACCCTTTTCCCAGAAAATTCACATAATTGTGCAGGTTTTCTCAAGAAAATACACGTAATGTGAGCAGATTTTAACAAAAAACACGTCCAATGACCCCAATATGCACAATCGTTATCAGATATGGCTCCAATATGCACAATCGGTAGCAGATATGACCCCAATATGCACAATCGGTAGCAGATATGGCCCCAATATGCACAATCGGTAGCAGATATGGCCCCAATATGCACAATCGGTAGCAGATATGGCCCCAATATGCACAATCGGTAGCAGATATGGCCCCAATATGCACAATCGGTAGCAGATATGGCCCCAATATGCACAATCGGTAGCAGATATGGCCCCAATATGCACAATCGGTAGCAGATATGGCCCCAATATGCACAATCGGTAGCAGATATGGCCCCAATATGCACAATCGGTAGCAGATATGGCCCCAATATGCACAATCGGTAGCAGATATGGCCCCAATATGCACAATCGGTAGCAGATATGGCCCCAATATGCACAATCGGTAGCAGATATGGCCCCAATATGCACAATCGGTAGCAGATATGGCCCCAATATGCACAATCGGTAGCAGATATGGCCCCAATATGCACAATCGGTAGCAGATATGGCCCCAATATGCACAATCGGTAGCAGATATGGCCCCAATATGCACAATCGGTAGCAGATATGGCCCCAATATGCACAATCGGTAGCAGATATGGCCCCAATATGCACAATCGGTAGCAGATATGGCCCCAATATGCACAATCGGTAGCAGATATGGCCCCAATATGCACAATCGGTAGCAGATATGACCCCAATATGCACAATCGGTAGCAGATATGACCCCAATATGCACAATCGGTAGCAGAAATGACCCCAATATGCACAATCGGTAGCAGAAATGACCCCAATATGCACAATCGGTAGCAGAAATGACCCCAATATGCACAATCGGTAGCAGAAATGACCCCAATATGCACAATCGGTAGCAGAAATGACCCCAATATGCACAATCGGTAGCAGAAATGACCCCAATATGCACAATCGGTAGCAGAAATGACCCCAATATGCACAATCGGTAGCAGATATGACTCCAATATGCACAATCCGTAGCAGATATGACCCCAATATGCACAATCGGTAGCAGAAATGACCCCAATATGCACAATCGGTAGCAGAAATGACCCCAATATGCACAATCGGTAGCAGAAATGACCCCAATATGCACAATCGGTAGCAGAAATGACCCCAATATGCACAATCGGTAGCAGAAATGACCCCAATATGCACAATCGGTAGCAGAAATGACCCCAATATGCACAATCCGTAGCAGATATGACCCCAATATGCACAATCCGTAGCAGATATGACCCCAATATGCACAATCCGTAGCAGATATGACCCCAATATGCACAATCCGTAGCAGATATGACCCCAATATGCACAATCAGCATCACCTGAAAAAGAAAAGAAAAACCCATTTACTCACCTACAGCCAGAAGACCTTCTTTCCCGACCTCCTGTCCCGACCTCATTGTGGCGCGCAGCACCCGCGCGCCCACGATCCTCTTCCTTCCCGACGTCACGACGAGACTTCCTGCCTGCATGCAGAGAGCAGGGCTACGGGAAAATGGCCGCCCGAAGCCATGCACTGCAGACTCGAAGTCTGCAGAACAGGGCTCCGGGCGGCCATCTTACCGTAGCCCTGCCTGCTGCTCCGTGCTGCCGCTCTGTGAACTGACTTGGCGTCTTTTAGACGCCTGAAGTCAGTTCACTCCAGGGGGTGCTTTGGGGGTGCTTGGACAATTCTAGGGGGTGCTCGAGCACCCCCAAGCACCCCCCTGGCGCCGCCCCTGCCTTCCAGCTATGAGCGCAGCATGTCAGGCAGCAGGTGGGGAATGACTCACCTCGTCCTTCAGCATTCCAGCGCTGCATAGCACCACTTGTCACTTCCTGCAATGCCGCTCACTGTACTTGCGCAAGTACACTTCCGGCATTGCAGGAAGTGACGAGCAGTGGTATGCACCGCTGTGCCCGCTGCTGCCCCCCTTCATGGCTGCTACCCCCTTCACCTCGTCGGCCCCCCCTCTCCCACGGCTAGGCAGGCGCCGTCCCCCCACTTCTGCCACCTGAGGAACCTGACTCACCCCGCTTCATGAGCGACCCGGGGCTGCTAAGTGCATTAGTGCATCTTACCACATTTGGTTAACCACTTGAGGACCGCAGCCCCCCTAGTGACAAGGCCTTTTTTCATAAATTGGGCCACTGCAGCTTTAAGGCCTCGCTGCAGAGCCGTACAACTCAGCACACAAATGATCCCCCCCCCCCTTTTCTCCCCACCAGCAGAGCTCTCTGTTGGTGGGGTCTGATCGCTCCCCCAATGTTTATTTTTTTTTTATAAATATTTTTCTTCTTTTTTTATAAATTTACTTCCTTTTTAATTAATTTTGCCTCCCTCCCTCCCTCCCCCAGTCTATCACAGCGATAGGCTTCAGCCTATCACCGCTGATCGCTTCTGTGTCCCCCAGGGGGACAGGTGTGTCACGCTGTCCCCAGTACAGTGCTGCCTTAGATCGCAGCACTGTACAGCCTTATTAGATGGCAATTTCGCCATCTAACAGTCTCCGAGCAGCGATCGCCGCTGGGAGACTGAAGGTGGAGCAAAGCTCCGCCTTCCAAGCGGAGATGCGCGCGCATCAGCACGCACGCTCTCCTGCAAGCCCCATTGAAAGCCATTTACGCCAATCGGCGTGGAGTGGTCTTGGGGTTGCCGCTGCGTTCACGCCAATCAGCGTGGAGCTGTCGGCAAGCAGCAGAACACAGTTGGTTATACCGAACGTCTTGTCAAATGTTAATTCGATAAGGCTGTTACTGCATGGAAAAATAAAATGACTGACTAGTGAGGTCATATACTGACTTGTGTGGTAGATTACCAACTTGTAAGGTAAATGCCTCTAATGTCAATTAATTAAGACTGTTACCGCATGGAAAAGTAAAATTACCAACTAGTGCGCATAGGCATCCGCAGAAAAAATTTCCAGAGGGGGGATAATGGGCGTGGCCATGGACCAGGTTGTGGTCATGGGATGGAGCCAAATTTACATGAATTTAGCAATGGCGGGGACATTAGACTAGGACTATGATTGGGATTAGATTGTGAGCGCCTCCGACACAGGTGCTCCCCAGTTTAGGTAGTGACAGGGACCCCGCCAGTTTAGGTAAAGTTGGAGACCTCCCATGTTTAGTGACAGGGACTACCCCCAGTTTAGGTGGTGACAGGTGCCCCCAGTTTAGGTAGTGACAGAAACCCCCATGTTTAGTGACAGATGCCCCCCAGTTTTAGGTAGTGACAGGAACCCCACTCACTGTGATGAAGACCTCAGTAACATCAGTATCATGCAACAGGCAGCGTGCCAGCAGGCAGCATTAGACCTCCGATCATCCGTGTGAGAAGCGGGTGCATTATACCCCCGTGGACACCATGCTGAACATGCAGGAGTGACATATGACATCACTTCCGGATATCAGTGCGGTGTCCGCGAGGTACTAGCTCCCGCTTCTCACTGATCGCCGGCTGATCAAAGGTCTAATGCTGGCTGCTGGCACACTGTCTGTTACATAATAGGCAGTGGGGATGGCCGGTGGTGGCTGACTGCCTGGGCAGGGCGGCTGCCCTATTTAGCCCCTATGTGCGGACGCTCATGCTAGTGAGGTAATATACTGACTTGTGTGGTAGATTACCAACTTGTGAGCTAAATGCCTCAAATGTCAATTCACTAGGCCTGTTACCGCATGAAAAAGTAAAATTACCAGCTATTGACTTGTACGGTTATTTTGTTGTTGAACTCGGTGGACATATGTCTTTTTTCAATGCAAATTACTATGCAACTATGTGCGCCTATCATGAACTATATTCAAAGACCAGGGGTGCAACAAAAAGGAGGCGGAGCATGACCACTGCAGGAGTGCATCAGAATGCCAGGGCTTTGCAGCAACAGTCAAGCAAGTTAGCTTGAATACTCAGGAGCATATGTTCCTATAACTGTCGATTGAGCTATTATCAGTTGCAACTCATCAAGCAACTGACAATTCTCAATCAATTTTCGGCCCTGCTTGGTTAATCATTTTGAGATATTTTGGGCATTGGATGAGTGTTCACTGACTTGCTAACTGGTTTAGAGTAGGAACCCGTTCAAAGAAAGGAACCTCAACGCTGGTGAATTGGTTTAGTACAAAATTACTGCGATACATCTTGAAAACTAAAATCTTACACTTTTGCATTCAATTAGAATTTTGCAACCACGTTGTTTTTGTTGGTTCTAGAGTTCCAGCTTATTGGGATTGTGTGTTTAGAGTGAAGAGGGAGGGTTAAAGGATACCTTAGTCCTTATCAAAATCTAAAAATGACCCCCTGTGCGTGTCTGGGGAGGTGGACATAGGCTTACCGCACCTACCGTCATCTGCCTCCGTTCAGCTGCATTGATTCCTGTTATCCTCATCCCGGTCGGAGTGGTCGGCAACATTTGCCCTGGAAATACTGTGCTGTGCATGCGCATGGTGTCCTCGTGACCGTGTATGCCTGCACAATGACGTACCCGACGCGCACAAGCCGCCCCCAAGAGACACCAGGGCCCATATGCAATTCACTTTTTCTCCTTAGTTTACTCCAAGTTGATATTTTCACACCTTGTCATAAAATGCTTTTTAAACCACCAGCAAGCAAGAAAATACTCAAAATAGTTTTGATAGTACGTTTTCACCTACTTTTTGGGTACTTTTTCAATTATAAAATGCTTCAAAGTTATTATACAGAGAGTATAAAAATTATCTCCTAGGAGAAAACTCAGGAGAAAAATTGAATTGCATATGGGCCTATATGCAATTAACTTTTTCTCCTGAGTTTTCTCCTAAGGGATAATTTTTCATCTTGTATTTAAAATAAATTTTAAGCATTTTGCAATTAAAAAAGTACCTAATTGAAAAACTACTATGAAAATTATTTTGAGTATTTTCTTGCTTGCTGGGGATTTAAAATGTATTTTATTTACAAGTTGAGAAAATGTCACCTAGGAGAAAACTCAGGTGCCCATGGCCCATATGCAATTCACTTTTTCTCCTGAGTTTTCTCCTGGGAGGTATTTTTCTATTTGTCAATAAAATGCTTTTTAAGCCACCAGATAAAAAGAAAATGCTTCAAATTATTTTGATAGTACTTTTTCATTTACTTTTTGGTACTTTTGTTAGTTAAAAAGTGCTGGAAAGTTATTTTAATTTGAAGATGAAAAATTATCTCCTAGGAGAAAACTCAGGTGAAAAAGTGAATTGCATATGGGCCCGTGTGCAGCGTACGTTAAAAAGGGGCGCTGGGAAAAAGGGCGCCGGGTTTTTAACGATAAGCATGGATAACGTTTAAAAATGTATTGTACGGTATTTCGTTTAAAATTAATGTTTTTTAAAGTTATAAATCATTAAATAATGTGCATTAAATCGGCAATTGTAAAAACGTTAATCTTTCATTAAAATACTGAAACGTATAATAACGTTAAAAAAAATAATTACTAAGTAACCCTCCCTGTACCTACCCCTAACCCCTAGACCCCCCTGTTAGTGCCTAAACCTAAGACCCCCCTGTTGGTGCCTAAACCTAAGACCCCCCTGTTGTTTTTTTCGTTTAAAAATAATGTACTGTTTTTCGTTTAAAAATAATGTTTGGAAAAAAAATATTGTACTGTTTTTCGTTTAAAAATAATATTTAAAAATGTATAAATCATTAAATAATGTGTAATCATGAGAAGCAGTAAGAAAACATTAAGTCTCCGGGCGCCGCTTTTAAAACGTTATTTTTCACCGGCGCCCTTTTTTCCTATCGGGCGCCCATTAAACGATATTTATTATAGGAGTGAATGGCGGCGCCCGATTTGTCCACTAGCGTCAGGCGCCCGAATTTACTGTTTCCCCGTGTGCATGTGTGAGTACACTACCCTTGTTTGAGTACACATAGAGAGTCTAAAAGCATCTTTAGAGGACCTCTGTCGCGAAAATCTTCAAATTTAAAATACATGTAAACATATACAAATAAGAAGTACGTTTCTTCCAGAGTAAAATGAGCCATAAATGACTTCTCTCCTATGTTGCTGTCACTTAGAGCCCGTTCACACCTGAGCGGGAATCGCACGATTCCTGCTCACGGCAAACCGCTAGCGGTTCTGCAAGAACCGCTACACAATGTAGCGAGTGGCAGTGTTCTCACTGCCGCGGTTGCGGTTAGCGATAACCGCAACCGCGCTGCATGCAGCGGGTTTGCCGGCGACAAGCGTTCCGCGATTTGCGATCGTGATTAGTGTGCATAGCACGCTAATCGCAATCGCTCCCAAATCACCGCAGTGTCCAGTGATTTTTCTGTGCTAATCGCGGGAAAATCACTCCTGCAAAACGCTGGTGGTAATCTCCGGCGTTCTGCGATTTTAAGTGTGAACAGGCCCTAAGAGTAAGTAGTAGAAATCTGACATTACCTACAGATTTTGCACTAGCCCATCTTCTCATGAGGGGTTCTCAGGGTTTTCTTTACTTTTAAAAGCACTTAGTGAATGGTAGTTGCTCCGTCCAACTGCCAAAAAAGTGTGCAGCGAGCAGGGAGGCTGGCCAGCATCTTTATATAAATCTTTTTCAGGTAATGTCTTTTTCTTACACTGTTAATGGTAGGATTCTCAAACTTTGCACAGTTGGTCGGTCACTGGGTGACTGGGATTATTATTCAGAAAATTGGGTTGAGCCTACAAAAGCCAATCAAAATTCACCTATTGATTTTCAAGGGGAATATGTCTTTGCTGCCATTCTTGCACTGTTAATGACACAAGCCTCAAACCTGGGACAGTTGGTCATTTGGTGACAGGAGTTCAAATTCAGCCAATCAATTCTGGTATTGCAGATGCAATTGTACATCCTGCCATAGACCTTCCCTGCAGCCATTTATAAGCGAGGTGCTGCTTGACCGGTTCATCTACCTTTTCATTCACTCCTTTTCCACTAGTCGCGGTATGATGCGATCATTGCATCACACCGTATCCAAACTGCACTCAATATAAGTCTATGGAATAGTTTCCATTGACGCAAATTTACGTTTGCGATGCGGCTTAAAGTATGGATAGCGTGCTGCAGTTTTCTGCAGCACTCGTGATTCTCATAGAAGCATTATTGAGCCACGGTGCATCGCAATGCGGCCAGTGGAAATGAGCCCCTTAAGCGATGACCAATTTGATTGACTCCTGACCCTGTGATCTCTGTGAGCCAATCACAGTGATCGCAGAGAATACATTCTAAAAAGGGCTTGTATCAGGTGTCAGAGTGTGCAGGTCCCAAAGTGGTTAAATATAAGTTAAGAACTATGTAGAAGTATGCTCCCAATAGAGGTGCAATGTTGAAATGTCTGCTTGCATGCAGAGTGGTACTGGCTAACAGTATGGATCAGTTCCAAGGAGGAGCCCTTAGACCTCTTTTACAGTGGAACGTTGCATTTGATGTGACGTTAAAGTGGCACAACGTGCCACTAATGCAGCGCATGTAGGTTATGACATTGGACGTTATTTTGCACTGCATTACGTGTCTCTTGGTGCGCCGTTTTCGTTGCATACTGATGGAACAAAAACGGCGCATGCGTTACATTAAAAAAAAACAAAAAACATTACTGAGCATGTGCAACACATAACGCAGCAAATTTATTGCTAAACGCACAGCATGCAGCACTTTCTAAATATTGCTACACGTTACACACATCGCAACGTGTGCACTGTGAATGTCGCACAGACTTTGTATTGCTGTGCGTTAGTCTGCGTTATAATTTTTTGTAACGAGCGACTTTAACGTCCCACTGTGAAAGAGGCCTTAACCAGCCTGGCATTCTATTAAGATCACCAGGCTGGCGACCGGACGTTTTTTTTTTTAATTAAGAAAAAACTATCGCATGCAGCCAACTAAAAGTTGGCTGCATGAAAGCCCACTAGAGGGCGCTCCTGTTGCGTACTTCTGATCACCTCCGGCGATCAGAAGTAACAAGAAAGGCCGCAATGAGCGACCTTTCTTGTTGCGCTTTCCTCGTCGCCATGGCGACGAGCGGAGTGACGTCATGGACTCAGCCGACGTCCTGACGTCAGCCGCCTCCGATCCAGCCCTTAGCGCTGGCCGGAACTGTTTGGTCCGGCTGCGCTGGGCTCGGGCGGCTGGGGGGACCCTCTTTTGCCGCTGCACGCGGCGATCAGGTAGCACACGCGGCTGGCAAAGTGCCGGCTGCGTGTGCACCTTTTTATTTGATAAAAATCGGCCCAGCAGGGCCTGAGCGGCAGCCTCCGGCGGTAATGGACGAGCTGAGCTCGTCCATACCGCCAGGCTGGTTAATGTTTGGTGAACTGGCTTTTAATGCAAAATACTGCAGTGCTTTGATAACTAATCATCCTCTTCGAGTCCACTGCTGCTGTCCAGAATCCTCTTCATCTTCTGGCCGTGTTCCCGACAGTGTATGAACACATCCCAACTGCCTGTGCAAGAAGTCTCCATGTATGAACAGTAGGACAAAGCACTTGTGCATGGAGGGAAAATGCTGTGCACAATAAGCTTCGTACTGTTGAACATACGCGGACCTTACTTGTGCATGTCCAGTCATGATGAGCTCATACACGGCAGGGTGCGGCCACAAGAATCATATTCGACAAGCTGGAACGGTGGGCTACAGGAGGATCCAGGAAGTCTTTGGCTATCCAGAGGCTTCCCACTACAGAAGTAAATGATCTAACTTCACCCTTTTTTTCATTCCAGACACATTATTAACCACTTCCCAACTGAGGGGTTTTACCCCCTGACCACCAGAGCAATTTTCACCTTTCAGCGCTCCTTCCATTCATTCATCTATAATTTTATCATTACTTATCGCAATGAAATGAACTATATCTTGTTTTTTTCGCCACCAATTAGGTTTTCTTTAGGTGGGACATTATGCCAAGAATTATTTTATTCTAAATGTGTTTTAATGGGAAAATAGGAAAAAATGTGGGAAAAAATTTATTATTTTTCAGTTTTCGGCCTTTATAGTTTTTAAATAATGCATGCTACTGTAATTAAAACCCATTAAATGTATATGCCTATTTATCCCGGTTATAAAACCGTTTAAATTATGTCCCTATCACAATGTTTGCCGCCAATATTTTAGTTGGAAATAAAGGTGCATTTTTTTCAGTTTTGCGTCCATCCCTAATTACAAGCCCATAGTTTATAAAGTAACAGTGTTATACCCTCTTGACATAAATATTTAAAAAGTTCAGTCCCTAAGGTAACTATTTATGTATTTTTTTTAAATTGTAAATTTTTTATTATTTTTTTAATTACAAAAAAAAAAAAAATTGGGGAGTGTGGGAGGTAAGGAGTTAATTTTTTGTGTAAAACAAGTTTGTGTGTAAAAAATGGTTAGGATGTAGTTTTACTATTTGGCCACAAGATGGCAACATTACCAATTTGTTTCATGCGACCTGCAAGCGTCCTTCCGGACGCTTGCAGGAAGTAGAAAGAGGCTGGGACTTTGTTATTTTTTCACAATGATCGCGCTGCTCAGCCGAGCGGCAGCAGATCATTGCGGGGCTTAGATCAACGAACGGGAATGGATTTTCCCGTTCGTTGATCTCTGGGCGAGCGGGCGGCGGCGTGTTTACTAGCGGCGGGCGGCGTGTTTACGAGCGGGAGCGCGGACAGTGGCGGGAGTGCGCAAAGTACGGATTTCTCCGTCCCTGGGAGTGAAAGGATGGAAAAAGGGGCGGAGAAATCCGTACGCGCGGGGGTAAAGTGGTTAAACTCAGCATTTCCTCTTTGCTCTAAATGATTATTTACAGCATAAAATCTACTACCACAAAAAAATTGTAGCAGAACAGCATGCAAACAGTTAACCACACAAATTTGTTCTTCAGTGTATTGCTCCTTGCTTAAAGCGGACCCAAACCAAACTTTTTTTAATGCACAACATTTAGTAGCACCACTCTGACACATACAAAGAAAAATAAACACTCCTTCAAGCCTATGAGCATTTCAGCGCATGCTTTTCACCCTTCTCTTTTCATAGCTAGGGTTATACAGGTGGCAGCCATTACTTCTGAGCTTAATAGGAGGTTTTAGATCATGGGTGTGTTTGTCATCAGCTACCCTCCCTCAAAGGGGCGTGGTCTGTGTGAAATCTCACAATCTGAGATCACCTCCCCTGTGACATCATTAGTAGCAGCCTGTGTTTTGTTTTTGTTTTTTTATCTCCTCCACCAGCTTGCTGAATTCTGTCCAGGCAATATGAGAGGAAGGGAGGGATTCCTCCAATCAATGTAAAATATTTTATATTTGTCATCATGCAGCTGAAAAAAAGGCTGCTATTTATTATTATAATTTAGAAAATAGATTTTATTTCCGAAATCTTGTATTTTTAATTTGGGTCCACTTTAACCTTCCTGGCGGTAACTCTGACCTACACTCGGGGTAGCCGCCGCACAGGATTTCTCTTCTTTTTTTAATAAAAATAATTTTATCTGTTGTAGCTAGCAGTTTTCTAGCTACCATTGCCCCCCAAGTCCCTCCGCTCTCTACCGATCCCCCCCGATTGCCGCCATTTTACGTACCCCCCAGGGATCCCACGATGGCGCAGCCTCTCCAATCAGCGCCAGGCTTTACTATGGGGAGCATCGGGATTGCGAATAATGTCATGACGTTGATGACGTCAGACATCATGTCCGATCGTCACCATAGCGACGACTGAAGCACATTGGGGAGGCTGCGACTCTCGCAGGATCACGGCTAGGTAAAGTATAGCGGCAACAATTGGGGGGGATCAGAAGGGTGCGGGGGGACTTGGGGAACAATGGTAGCTAGCCTAGTGCTAGCTACAATGGATACAAAAAATGTAATTCAAAAATTCCCTCCCGCGGACGCAGCCTCAGAAACTGCATACCGCCAGGAGGGTTAAGTGGACAGCTACTGGCTGCAGGTGATAACATCTTTTATAGCTTGATCACACCTAGGGCGCTTTTGGCTTTTTTTAAGCGCCGGCGATTTTCAAAATCGCCCTAAAAGCGCTTGTGCAATGATTTCCTATGAGGGTGTTCACATATGAGCGGTTCGATTCCAATCCACTCACCAAAGCACTGCCTGTACCATTTTTGGGGTGATTTGCCTCAATAGAAGGTATAGGGGAATCACAAAATGTTTGAAAAAGCGCTTTGTATAGCGATTTCCCCAGCACTTTTAAGATTAAATACATGTATTATTTTCCGGGTGAATGAGTTCACTTCCTGACTTGCATCAGGAAGTGAAAAAACAAATCACTCTGCAAAAACGTTTAGAAAAGCGCTTTACATAAAATCGCAACGCACAGATAAGCAACGGGAGGAGCTAAAAATAATCACGCACAAAATCGCAAAACGCTGGCGTCAGCGATTGCGATTTTAGATGTGAACAAGGCCTTAGTAAAGATATGTTTAGTAAACATTAGCAAACTGCCAAAACTGAGCTGTACTGAGCTGAGAAGCAGAAAGAGCTGAGATGGGATCACTAGACATATTTTAATATATAAATACAGCAGCTATGCAATAACAGGCAGTGGCAGCTTTCAGAGCAGATAAACCGTCCTTTGGGACTTTGTAATTTGTAGACAGACAATACTTGTACACAAAATCATACATAACTGTACGGATAAAAAAGGGTACAAAAACATTTTCATTGAATGTTATGTCAGAGTTTTATCCCACTTTAATCTCCGTGTTATGCTCCAAAGTTTAGTTATCTTGCCCATAACGTGTGGGGAAAAGCGACATCCCCTTCAGAGGAGACCACAAACACCGGCATATATAAATGTGTAACATAAATAAGCAGTAAGACAGAATGTATAGAATGTTATTGCAGGGAGCAGCTGCATTGCTCAGTCTGCACAAACACAGGGCCAGCAGTGCTATGTGCCTGCCCTGTTCCCTGGAAGCCACACATGTGAAGCACTCGAGGGGTCTGGTGGCTTCCTGCTCAATAGGGAGCCAGCAGCATGTGGGAAGAGATAGGGGTGTGCGGAGGGTGGAGCAGGATGAATGGCTGGTTTGTGAAACAGCCACAGCCATACATTGGAAGTGTCTGGGGTGGAACTCGCTTTTTCCGCAAAGAAAAGGACTTTTCTCACTTGTGAAATATCTGAACTGAAAAACAAGCAGAGCTTCTGCCAGCCTCAGTGTAGCTCCACGAGAGGGAGGCGTATATAATATGTAATCCATACATAACTGGACACGTGCCAGCTGCAAGAACGTGCTGTATACGCTCTTCCAGGAAACGCGGGAGATAGTGCCAGGTTTAAAGTGCACCTGTTGCCACTACAGATCAGCTCAGACACGTTGATTCTGTGTGAAAGGGCAGCCTACGTCCTCACTGGCATTTGTCTCCACTAATAAATCTCTTCTTATAATAATATGCTGCCTATCACTAATGCACTACTCCCCAGTCAATGGTAAATTACAGTGCTGCCCATAATTATTCATACCCAGGGCCGGATTTACCATAAGGCACTGTAGGCACGTGCCTACAGGCGCCTGATTGGACAAAGGCGGGGTTTAATAACGTCCCCGCAAAATGAAAAACCTTAAGAAGTGATCCTCCATTACAGTGCCGATCGCCCCGCCCACTCGCGTCATGATCCTGCGGCCGCAACTACAGTGAGGGACGGGGTGGCTATTCACAAGTGGTCATTCTATCCTGCTCTACCCGCCCACCGGCGCCGTATTCATGCCTGCCTGCACGCAGCTGTGAAACATGCAAGTGAGCAGGAGCTGCGTGCATAGGCGGCGGGGGCGGAGCGCTTGTTTCTCTTTGCTGGCCGCTGAACTGGGACTCAGGAAACCACATGGGTGGCCAGAGCGAGGCAGGGATCGCTAACCAGGTACAATTGATTCAGGCCAAGGAAACATTACGGATCGGGTGTTTAGTCATTCAGTGCCGCTATAGAGCTGTGTTCCTCGGCAGGGGACTTTGTTTTCTTATGTAAATTACTGGATGTTTGATTTCGCAGCCATGTGAGAATAGTCACAGCTCCTGTAGTGCAGGATTGCTCCCTCCCCCTACATCATCTAAACTCCTCTCTGGCTCTGACACAGTGACACTCCAGCACTGTCTAAGTAATCTGATACATTCCCTCTCCACTCCTAACCTGGCTGGGCTCCGTGATAACAAGACAGCAGTACTGAATTGGAATATGAAGTATGCAAACTAGGTACTTTTTCTTTCCTATATTCTGCCTCTGTTTGCACCCCAAATCTCCCCCAGCGCCTGTGCACATACATGCTTGACGTTCCTCAGAGCTAACACTCTGCACAATGGTCACTGTTCCCTCTGTGAGTCAGGTGATCTCTGCCTGCATTTCAGCTCCGGGCCTGACCAGCTCTCTGCACACACTGATGCAGGGTGCCTTGTGCGTAATGATGTAACTAATGCTGGGTACACACGTGGCGGATTTACTGCTTGATCCGCGGTATCGATTATTTTGACATGTTCGGGTTTCGATCGATACAACCGTCAATTTTGCATGTTAAGTATGCAAAATTGACGGCTGTATAGATCGAAACCTGATGGAACATGTTGGAAATAATCGCTCCCATGGATTGAGCGATGAATCACAACGTGTGTACCCAGCATAAGCCCAAGAGGGGCTCTGCTGCAGTGACCCCCTAACTTATCAATGCATGGATGTTGATTTGTCAGCTAGCTGCAGAGGAGATGGCTATAACTGGCTATAAAACGTGTGGCACTACAAGTGACAGCATGCCCTGTCAATGATGTAGCATAGGGTGTTCGGTAACTTCTGGATTTCTCAGTTAAAAGAAGAAAAAGTTCAGCATTCCCTGTCCTGTCCTCTGTAACTTGCTATATTGCCTAAACTACTGGTCTCAGCATGCCCTGTGTTCTGTCAGTTTTAGCTACCCTTTCAGTTTTGATAAAACATAGTCAGTGCATGCTGTAGTCCAGTCTATGTTCATAGGACACCTTATTCATTTGACTTTTTCTGCTAGACCATTTTTTTTTTTATAATCTCTATACTTTTCAGCAATTTGCAATGCCTGGCATGGGGTGAAAAAGTCGGCTTTGACTTACATAGTGCTTCTTGCAGCCCCCTTTTGTCTTAAAGGTCCCTCAATGTCCTCGTGGTCCCCTCCACTGATCCTCGCTCAGCCCCAGTTAAGTCTGTGATTCATCTGGGTCATGCACTATGGCGCATGTGCACCGGCTTAAAGCTGTTACTGCAGCTGGGAGCACATGTGCACATGCTCAGTTATGAGTCTTGACAAACTGCCTGTGCACAAAATGCTCCTGGTCATGGATACGTGATCAAGGAGGTGCGCTGCTGGATCAGCACATGTGCATTAGTGTGCAGCCCAGCTGACTTGTGGACTTTACCAGGACTGACACCAGCACAATGAAGGGGACTCCACGGACACAGAGGGACCTCCAAGACTACGGAGGGCTCAAATTAAAAGCCAACGTTTTACACCCTGCCTAAGGATTCTATTAAAAGGTGTTTTATTGAGAAGAATTTGCATTATGTTTGGCCCACTCTAGACCACCAGGGAAGCTATATTGGAGGTGGAGACCAAGAACACCAGGGAGGCCATATGGGGAAGGTAGGGGGAAAGCATTAAACACTGGGGAACTGTGTAGGGGAGGGTGGGGGCCTGGGAACTCTATAAGGGAAGAAGGGGGCCAGTAGACTTTGAGGTTGGTCTGCGACTAAGTGTCAGTGTACAATTTTGGCCCACTTTGTATTTGAGTTTGACACCCCTGACCTAGGAGGAAACACAGGATAAAAAATTAATTGAATAGGGGAAGGATGGCCTTTTGTTTTACCCACCATTATGCTGGGAATACACAATGAGCTTTTTCGACAGATTTACTAGCTGATCATTTTTCAGATCGTTTTTCTGATTGGTTTTCATTCACTTCTATGACCAAATCGAACAGAAAAATGATGGAAATCAGATTGGACCTGTCAGAAATTATCTATCGATCTGCTGAAGAAACTCATGGTCTATTCCCAGCATCAGTCTCCACAGTTGTGCAGCACCAAAAACTCCTAGCGGCTCCTATTACAAAGTTTTTCACTGCACTCTAGCAGTACTATAAGTCACAGCATGTCTTATCACAGCAGTATGTATGAGGCTCCAAGATCCAATGTTGTCTTTCCACATCTTACACAGCCTTCATCATTAGCTTGACAACTGTTGCACTTCAGGTATCAGCATACCCTTCAGCCACTGACCCAGGTTACCTTTGTGTATCAATGCAGACATTTTTTTGCAACATGTAATGAGTGATTCTGATTGGGGTTGTGTACCAGTTCCTCATTAGCAGTAGAGCATGCAGTCATTCTATACAGTGAAAGTTAGTCTGCAATGTGTGCAGCCTCAATATGCAGACCATATGCTGTACTGAGCCCTGGTCTGCCTGACAACATAGAACACTACAAGTCCTTGGGCTATACTGTACCTGCCTATGGTTTGTAGTTGAGCTATGTGAGGCCTGATATATTTAATGTGTGTTTTCTCAGTTGCACAATATAGAATGTTGGTTCCAGAGAGAAATGGGAGGGATTTAGGAGTTGAAAGACTTGCATTGCATGTGTTAGAGGTAACGCATCTGCCACCTTTTCTGGGGGGAGAGAGGCATCTTCTACCAAAACTGGAGGCCAATCTGATACTGGGGCACATCTGGCTTCCTGTACTGGGGGAGGGGGCATATCTGCTGCTGAAAGCGTTACTTAATACGTGGGGGTGTGGCCTGTGTTGAGGGGCGGGGTTTAGGGGGCACCAGAACGCCTGTGCCTACAGGCTCCTGAGCTGTAAATCCGTCCCTGTTCATACCCCCGGCAAATTTTGACTTAATGTGAACCGAGCACCTTTTTTTTATCACTCAGGACATTTCTATAGCACATGAAAAATGCATGCTGACAATCTGTTTCATTATTAAAATAAACTTTCATTTTACCTTGTATTTTACATTCAAAGTAGTTTAATTAGCCTGTTTCAGCCGGCCTGCACGACTGTCCCCAACCCAACTGCAGAGACTTCAGGAACCTAATTGTTTTATTGGGCTAATTAGCAAGAGGTAAACAGTGCTATTAGACAACAAAAGGGGGTGAGTAATTAGGACTGTTTCTTCAAAGACATTGTGTGTGTCAATGTGTCAAGATAGCACTCTGACTTCTGTAAATAAGGAATGTGAGAAGGGGAGGGGGGAACATGGCAGCTTCTATGCCAGGAGAGATTCCAGTGAAAGAGAATGTGCTCAGTTCCCTTTAACCACTTAAGGACCAGGCCATGTTTGCAGAATCTTTGCTGCGTGGGCGCTCCAGCCCACAGCACAGATCAGGAGGCACGCAGGGCGATCAGATTTCCCCCCTTTTTTCCCCCACCAGGGGGATGACCTGCTGGGGGGGGGGTCTGATCGTCGCCGCTCTGTTGTGCCTTGCGGGGGGGGGGCCTCCTCAAAGCCCCCCTCCGCAGCGATTTTCCGCCTCTCTGTGTTTCCCTCCCTCCCCTTCGCTCCATGGGCAGCACAGGACGGCGATCCATCCTGCGCCGCCTCTGATAGGCTTCAGCCTATCAGATGCCGGCAATCCCTGGCCAATCAGAGGCCGGGAAACGCCAATCTCCTTTACGGCGCTGCTGCGCAGCAGCGCCGTATGATGTAAACAGCGGGGATTTCTTCCCCGCGTGCTTACATTTAGCCTGAGATCGGAGGCTCGCAGGCTGTTTACGGAGACACCCTCCGTGAACTGACATGGAAACACCACTGCGACCTGCGTCCGCCTATCGGCTGACGTTGGTCGTTAAAGGGAAGGTTCAGGGACACCTTGCAAAAAATAAAAATCGATATCCACTTACCTGGGGCTTCCTCCAGCCCGTGGCAGGCAGGAGGTGCCCTCGCCGCCGCTCCAGAGGCTTCCGGTCGTCTTCGGTGGCCGACCCGACCTGGCCAGGCCGGCTGCCAGGTCGGGCTCTTCTGCGCTCCAAGGACGGGCTCTTCTGCGTCCCACGCGGGCGCGCTGACGTCATCGGACGTCCGCCGGGCTGTACTGCGCAGGCGCAGAACTACTGCGCCTGCGCAGTACAGCCCGGCGGACGTCCGATGACGTCAGCGCGCCGGCGTGGGACGCAGAAGTGCCGGGCCTTGGAGCGCAGAAGAGCCCGACCTGGCAGCCGGCCTGGCCAGGTCGGGTCGGCCACCGAAGACGACTGGAAGCCTCTGGAGCGGCGGCGAGGGCACCTCCTGCCTGCCACGGGCTGGAGGAAGCCCCAGGTAAGTGGATATCGATTTTTATTTTTTGCAAGGTGTCCCTGAACCTTCCCTTTAAGTGGTTTTAAAGTTACTTTTATTCACCAGCAAGTCATTTTTTGATGGGAAATGACATAGGTGTCTCCCAAAAGATAATAAGACAATATACAAGAGAAACAGGAGTTGGAGGAGCACTCATCCATAGGAAGGAACTATTGTGTGCCCAAGCCTTGGATTCCTGTATCCTCAGAATCCTCAGTAGTCAAATGTAGAAACGAGGCTGGCACCACCAGAAGTAGAAAAGTAAAAAATTAGCTCTTTATTGATCAGTCATTAAAATGACAGCATGGTCAAAAAATAAGGCTTTGGCGGCGACAGCCCGCTGTTTCGAGCTCTTATAGCTCTGTCTCAAGCCGGTCAGCCCATAAAATGCTAGCAACAATGACCACACACTTATATACTGGTCTATACATCAATTAGCCAATCATTTCAAAATCAGAAACACCAATCAGAGTGCAGGGACATGTGGATGGAACTGATGGGGAACAGGCAGTGTGTGATGTCATCAGAGCATACCTCCCAGTCAGCTGACCAAGGACAGCCCATAGCAGCATGGTGTAGAAACCTCCACATGCAAAAGCAGGAAGTGCAATGTAAACAAAAATCACATGCACCAATAGGAACAGGCTCCATCAGCCCACCCATCAAAATACATCAAAATACAGCATGGTATACGCGTACAAATGTCCGCATAGTACGCGTCCCATAGACGCGATACCAATGCATAACAGCCGCCGCAACTCGCCATCCAAACGCATTATCAAGAGGATGCGTACAAAAAGACGCATGATGTGTAATACTGGACGTAAGATGGCCGCATACCGCTCATAATGCCAACGCAATAATAATGCGTACAAACCGACGCAAAAACGCCCTCTGGACGCATAACCGTTATGTGGATGCGTACAAAAGACGCATAACGCGTGATACCAAACGCAACATAGTCGCATACTCCTCCTAATACCAATGCTGTATTAATGTGTAAAAACCGGTGCAAAAAGGCCTTCCAGACGCATAACCATAGAATGGATGCGCACAAAAGGCATATAATGCATAATGTCCTGGCGGAACCCAAATCAAGTCCCACCATGAACTAATGCACAAAATTATACACGTGGAAATCGCATAACTGAAAAAACAGTTCTCACCAGGCCACAATATTCTTCCCTCCATCAGCTTGCAGGGACTACAGAAAAAAGGAAAAAGAAAAACACATCACTGCAACAAATATCAAAATGTTCAAAAATATTACAATGCTCCCAACCAGTATTCCACATATCCTAGCACAGCATGACCACTGCCTCTTACCATAGTAAATATCCCACATCACTATTTACAGAATCAACAGGAAAATTTAAATGCAAAAACTTAGATCGTATTCCCTATTAAGTCCTCCCTTTCCCATCACATGTAACTTTTTAATCCACCAGGTCTCTCTTTTAGCTAACTCCTCCTGTCTACTCAATCTCCCTCGCCAATTACTTGGAACACTGTCAATAACCTGAACTTTAAATTGGGACAAATTATGTCTAGCTGAAACAAAATGGCTAGACACAGCCTGGGTCATGTCCTTGCCACGTATAGCCGTCTTATGGCCAGACATTCTGACCTTCAAAGCATTGGTGGTCATACCCACGTATCCCAATCCACAGGGGCATTTAATTAAATACACTACGTAACTAGAATCACAGGTATATCTGTGTCTAACAGTGAATCTTTCCCCTTTGGTGGGATGCGTGAAAGACCCACCTTTAGCTATATGGCTACAAAGATAACAATTGAGGCACAGGAAAGTACCATGTCTATTTTGTATGACTTGTGTCCTCGACTGGCGGTGATGGAAGACCTTGTCTCTAACTGTAGGAGCCCTTCTAAAAGACATTAATGGAGGGTACCTAAATTCAGGTATCATGGGAAACGCATCCTGTAACAGATGCCAATGATGTTGAATTGCCCATCCAACCAGTTCGCTACACGTGTTGTATGTGGACACAAATGGCATGCGAAATTGCTTAAGATCACGACGAATTTTGTGATTTCTAGGAATCAGGGTCCTATCAGGATAACCCCTGTCCAAAAACTTTTGTTTCAATATATTTTTCCGAGTTACTGCCTCAGCATCACAAGAGACTATCTTTTCAACACGTTTTAACTGGCCGGTTGGAATGGCATTTTTGATAGGGGGAGGGTGGAAACTTTGGTAGTGTAGCAATGAATTTCTATCGGTGGGTTTTACATATAAATTGGTAATTAATTTATCCTGACTCCTGATAACATATGTGTCCAGAAAAGTTGCCTCACAGCGGTCAGCATGTACAGTTAGTCTAATCGCTGGACAGCAAGAATGTAGAGAGGCGATGAAGTCAATGAGGGTCGAATGTGGCCCCGCCCACAAACAAAAAATATCATCAATATATCTCCACCAGCACTTAGTGTGCCGGTGGAAAAGTGGGTGGGTGTATACAAAACTGTCTTCATACTGACCCATAAAAAGTCCCGCATAGGACGGGGCCACATTCGACCCCATCGCCGTACCTCGTCGCTGGACATAGAAGGAATCCTGAAAAGAAAAATAATTACGTCTCAAAATGATATTCAACAACTTCACAATGAACCGTCTCTGAGGTTCAGACATGTCCGCATACTGCATCAAGTACCATTCTACAGCCTCTACACCCCCATCGTGAGGGATGGAGGTGTAGAGGCTTTCGACATCAAGAGTAACAAGAGGAACCTCATCTCCAGAGATGTCTAGAGATCTCAATTTGTAAGGAACATGTCGGTATCCCTAATGTAGGATGCAAGAGAGGTGACAATAGGTTGAAGCAACCGGTCTACATATTGGGCAAGGGGTACAAACACAGAACCCACGCCGGCCACTATGGGTCTCCCCAGTGGCCAGCGTGGGTCCTTGTGGATTTTAGGAAGAGTATAAAAGGTTAGGATCTTGGGTGAATCCTGTTGGAGGAAAGTAAAAAGGTTATCATCAATAATATTACAAGATTTCGCATCATCAAGTACAGATTTGATACACAACTGCACTGCTATAGTCGGATCTCCCTCCACCTTAGTATATACATCCTGTTGTGCTAATTGTCCCAAGATCTCCTGTTCGTAATACAATGTATCTAATGCTACAACTGCACCCCCTTTGTCTGCTGGACGTATTGTGATCTCCGTACGTTGTCCTAGACTAATTAATGCTGTATGCTCCTCCCTACTCAAATTAAAGTCAACACTAAAGGTACCGGCCCTTGACTCTATCCCACCAATCTCTTCCTTAACTCTCTCCATAAACATGTCAATCATTGGGTGGCTAGGGGGTGTAAAGCGACTTTTGTTCCTAAGTCCAGTGTTCCTCAGTGACAGCACATCCATATCTTCCCTATTTTCCACCGGAAAATCATGCCTAGTACCAAAGAAATGCTTAAGTTTGATATTGCGAAAGAAGCGAAAAAGCTCTTGATCAAGCCCAAAAAATCTGGTTTATGAGTTGGGCAAAAAGAGAGTCCATAATTCAGTACTCGTTCCTCAATGGCAGATAGTTCATGGCTGGAGATATTCACTACTAGTGAGGGACCTTCTGATCCTTTCTTTGTCTGAGGGTCATCTGGCCTTTGGAGCCTACTTTGTTTGTACCTCCTGCCCCCCCTCCTTCTCCTCCTCCTCGGCCATTTGGTGAAACCTCCCGGGAGGATGGTAAAAAATCACTAGAAGAGGATTGTGGCTCAGAGGTAACTGGTCTAGGGTCCCTCCATTTAGGGTGTCCAGGTTTTGGATTCCTTCTACCTCTCGAGGCTCCAGAGGCCCTTTGCCAGGCATAAACATAGCCCGTAGTGTAATCAGAAAGATCACGATGATATTTCGATCTCTTGATCTCCTCACCATTTTTCCTGTACTCCTCCATCTTTTTATTCAAGCCATTAACATATGTCTGAAATTCCCCATCCGGCATACACTCCTTTAATCGATCACCAATATCATTGATCTTACTGTCAATAATGGGTAATTCTTTTTGAATCCGTGCCACCGTATGTATCATGGCATCAAAGGAGGCCTTATTCCATATCCTCACCCATCCAGAACAACAATCAACATCATCTGTAAACAGCATGGGGTAAATAGGGGAGCGTACCGCCCTGGGGATCTTTTTAGATTTACAATACTCCACCAAGGTTTTGGCATGCAAGTCCAAATCAATGCGCCGTTTGCGTAAATTCTCCAACTCTAGTTTAATCGATTTAATATCCGGTGCTTGAAGAAAGCCCGCTTCACCATCAAATCGTGCCATAATCCTATTAGCCTGGTCAGCAGTGTAGGATAAAGTTTCTGGGGTATCTCCAGTGATAGTGTCCTCCATGGTGCTTATCTCTCTGTGGATACAAATGCAAATCAAAAACAGGAGTTGGAGGAGCACTCATCCATAGGAAGGAACTATTGTGTGCCCAAGCCTTGGATTGCTGTATCCTCAGAATCCTCACTAGTCAAATGTAGAAACGAGGCTGGCACCGCCAGAAGTAGAAAAGTAAAAAATTAGCTCTTTATTGATCAGTCATTAAAATGACAGCATGGTCAAAAAATAAGGCTTTGGCGGCGACAGCCCGCTGTTTCGAGCTGTTATAGCTCTTTCTCAAGCCGGTCAGCCCATAAAATGCTAGCAACAATGACCACACACTTATATACTGGTCTATACATCAATTAGCCAATCATTTCAAAATCAGAAACACCAATCAGAGTGCAGGGACATGTGGATGGAACTGATGGGGAACAGGCAGTGTGTGATGTCATCAGAGCATACCTCCCAGTCAGCTGACCAAGGACAGCCCATAGCAGCATGGTGTAGAAACCTCCACATGCAAAAGCAGGAAGTGCATTGTAAACAAAAATCACATGCACCAATAGGAACAGGCTCCATCAGCCCACCCATCAAAATACATCAAAATACAGCATGGTATACGCGTACAAATGTCTGCATAGTACGCGTCCCATAGACGCGATACCAATGCATAACAGCCGCCGCAACTCGCCATCCAAACGCATTATCAAGAGGATGCGTACAAAAAGACACATGATGCGTAATACTGGACGTAAGATGGCCGCATATCGCTCATAATGCCAACGCAATAATAATGCGTACAAACCGACGCAAAAACGCCCTCTGGACGCATAACCGTAACGTGGATGCGTACAAAAGACGCATAACGCGTGATACCAAACGCAACATAGTCGCATACTCCTCCTAATACCAATGCTGTATTAATGTGGTGGTGCCAGCCTCGTTTCTACATTTGACTACTGAGGATTCTGAGGATACAGCAATCCAAGGCTTGGGCACACAATAGTTCCTTCCTATGGATGAGTGCTCCTCCAACTCCTGTTTTTGATTTGCATTTGTATCCACAGAGAGATAAGCACCATGGAGGACATTATCACTGGGGATACCCCAGAAACTTTATCCTACACTGCTGACCAGGCCAACAGGATTATGGCACGATTTGATGGTGAAGCGGGCTTTCTTCAAGCACCGGATATTAAATCGATTAAACGAGAGTTGGAGAATTTACGCAAACGGCGCATTGATTTGGACTTGCATGCCAAAACCTTGGTGGAGTATTGTAAATCTAAAAAGATCCCCAGGGCGGTACGCTCCCCTATTTAACCCATGCTGTTTACAGATGATGTTGATTTTTGTTCTGGATAGGCGAGGATATGGAATAAGGCCTCCTTTGACGCCATGATACATACGGTGGCACGGATTCAAAAAGAATTACCCATTATTGACAGTAAGATCAATGATATTGGTGATCGATTAACCCTCTGGGCGATACAATTGCATCGCCCAGGAGGGGGTGCAGCACTTTTTTTAAAAATTTTTCTTTTTTAAATCATGTAGCGAGCCCTGGGCTCGCTACATGATAGCCGCTGCGCAGCGGCATAACCCCACCCACTCCGATCGCCTTCGGCGATCAGAGTAAGCAGGAAATCCCGTTCAGACGGGATTTCCTGCTGGGCTTCCCCGGTCGCCATGGCGACGGGGCGGGATGACGTCACCAATGTCATGGACGTCGTGACGTCAGAGGGAGTCACGATCCACCCCTCAGCGCTGCCTGGCACTGATTGGCCAGGCTGAGCAAGGGGTCTGGGGGGGGGGGCTGCGCGACACGGCGGGTAGCGGCGGATCGGCGGCGATCGGAAGTTACACGCAGCTAGCAAAGTGCTAGCTGCGTGTAACAAAAAAAATTATGCAAATCGGCCCACTAGGGCCTGAGAAATCCTCCTGCGCGATATACCCTGAGCTCAGCTCGGGATTATCGCTTAGGAGGTTAAAGGAGTGTATGCCGGATGGGGAATTTCAGACATATGTTAAAGGGACTCCGAGCTCAAAAAAAAAAAGAAAGTTGTTCTCACCATGGGCTTTCTCCAGCCCAGTGCTGGTCGGGAGGTCCCACGCCGGCGTCCTGGCTCCTCTCCTTCTCCCCGCTCCGGAATGGCTGGCAGGCCGCAGCCCGGGCGACACTCTCCCGAGTGTCGGGCTTCTTCTTCCGCATATGACGCGGATTACGTCACACGCCGGCCGCCTCGCGTCATCATGGCGGCCGGCGTGAAAGTACTGCGCATGCGCGCTTTGTTCGCGCATGCGCAGTACTTTCACGCCGGCCGCCATGATGACGCGAGGCGGCCGGCGTGTGACGTAATCCGCGTCATATGCGGAAGAAGAAGCCCGACACTCGGGAGAGTGTCGCCCGGGCTGCGGCCTGCCAGCCATTCCGGAGCGGGGAGAAGGAGAGGAGCCAGGACGCCGGCGTGGGACCTCCCGACCAGCACTGGGCTGGAGAAAGCCCATGGTGAGTACAACTTTCTTTTTTTTTTTGAGCTCGGAGTCCCATTAATGGCTTGAATAAAAAGATGGAGTAGTACAGGAAAAATGGTGAGGAGATCAAGAGATCGAAATATCGTGATCTTTCTGATTACACTACGGGCTATGTTTATGCCTGGCAAAGGGCCTCTGGAGCCTCGAGAGGTAGAAGGAATCCAAAACCTGGACGCCCTAAACGGAGGGACCCTAGACCAGTTACCTCTGAGCCACAATCCTCTTCTAGTGATTTTTTACCATCCTCCCGGGAGGTTTCACCAAATGGCCGAGGAGGAGGAAAAGGAGAGGGGGCAGGAGGTACAAACAAAGTAGGCTCCAAAGGCCAGATGACCCTCAGACAAAGAAAGGATCAGAAGGTCCCTCACTAGTAGTGAATATCTCCAGCCATGAACTATCTGCCATTGAGGAACGAGTACTGAATTATGGACTTTCTTTTTTTCCCTTTTTGTGCTTGATCAAGAGCTTTTTCGCTTCTTTCGCAATATCAAACTTAAGCATTTCTTTGGTACTAGGCATGATTTTCCGGTGGAAAATAGGGAAGATATGGATGTGCTGTCACTGAGGAACACTGGACTTAGGAACAAAAGTTGCTTTACACCCCCTAGCCACCCAATGATTGACATGTTTATGGAGAGAGTTAAGGAAGAGATTGGCGGGATAGAGTCAAGGGCTGGTACCTTTAGTGTTGACTTTAATTTGAGTAGGGAGGAGCATACAGCATTAATTGGTCTAGGACAACGTACGGAGATCACAATACGTCCAGCAGACAAAGGGGGTGCAGTTGTAGTATTAGATACATTGTATTACGAACAGGAGATCTTGGGACAATTAGCACAACAGGATGTATATACTAAGGTGGAGGGAGATCCGACTAGAGCAGTGCAGTTGTGTATCAAATCTGTACTTGATGATGCGAAATCTTGTAATATTATTGATGATAACCTTTTTACTTTCCTCCAACAGGATTCACCCAAGATCCCAACCTTTTATACTCTTCCTAAAATCCACAAGGACCCACGCCGGCCACCGGGGAGACCCATAGTGGTCGGCGTGGGTTCTGTGTTTGTACCCCTTGCCCAATATGTAGACCGGTTGCTTCAACCTATTGTCACCTCTCTTGCATCCTACATTAGGGATACCGACATGTTCCTTACCAAATTGAGATCTCTAGACATCTCTGGAGATGAGGTTCCTCTTGATGTCGAAAGCCTCCACACCTCCATCCCTCACGATGGGGGTGTAGAGGCTGTAGAATGGTGCTTGATGCAGTATGCAGACATGTCTGAACCTCAGAGACGGTTCATTGTGAAGTTGTTGAATATCATTTTGAGACGTAATTATTTCTCTTTTCAGGATTCCTTCTATGTCCAGCGACGAGGTACGGCGATGGGGTCAAATGTGGCCCCGTCCTATGCGGGACTTTTTATGGGTCAGTATGAAGACAGTTTTGTATACACCCACCCACTTTTCCACCGGCACGCTAAGTGCTGGTGGAGATATATTGACGATATTTTTTGTTTGTGGGCGGGGCCACATTCGACCCTCATTGACTTCGTCGCCTCTCTAAATTCTTGCTGTCCAGCGATTAGACTAACTGTACATGCTGACCGCTGTGAGCCAACTTTTCTGGACACATATGTTTTCAGGAGTCAGAATAAATTAATTACCAATTTATATGTAAAACCCACCGATAGAAATTCATTGCTACACTACCAAAGTTTCCACCCTCCCCCAATCAAAAATGCCATTCCAACCGGCCAGTTAAAACGTGTTGAAAAGATAGTCTCTTGTGATGCTGAGGCAGTAACTCAGAAAAATATATTGAAACAAAAGTTTTGGACAGGGGTTATCCTGATAGGACCCTGATTCCTAGAAATCACAAAATTCGTCGTGATCTTAAGCAACTTCGCATGCCATTTGTGTCCACATACAACACGTGTAGCGAACTGGTTGGACGGGCAATTCAACTTCATTGGCATCTGTTACAGGATGCGTTTCCCACGATACCTGAATTTAGGTACCCTCCATTAATGTCTTTTAAAAGGGCTCCTACAGTTAGAGACAAGGTCTTCCATCACCGCCAGTCGAGGACACAAGTCATACAAAATAGACATGGTACTTTCCCGTGCCTCAATTGTCATCTTTGTAGCCATATAGCTAAAGGTGGGTCTTTCACGCATTCCACCACAGGGGAAAGATTCACTGTTAGACACAGATATACCTGTGATTCTAGTTACGTAGTGTATTTAATTAAATGCCCCTGTGGATTGGGATACGTGGGTATGACCACCAATGCTTTGAAGGTCAGAATGTCTGGCCATAAGACGGCTATACGTGGCAAGGACATGACCCAGGCTGTGTCTAGCCATTTTGTTTCAGCTAGACATAATTTGTCCCAATTTAAAGTTCAGGTTATTGACAGTGTTCCAAGTAATTGGCGAGGGAGATTGAGTAGACAGGATGAGTTAGCTAAAAGAGAGGCCTGGTGGATTAAAAAGTTACATGTTGTAACGATTGTGGAATTCTCTCTGTGATCAGCGCACAAGCCGTGCGCTGACACTGCGGAAATCCTCCACAAGCGTGTAATTTGCAGGAACCCAGCAGTAGGTGCAATGCACCTGCAGAGGGAAATTCCTGTCGGCAGGTGGAGCTGTGGAGTGCAGAGGAACAGCTCCTCTGCCCTACCACACACGCCAGACAGGAATTGCACGAAGGGAAGAAACGCAATCGCAAGAGAAGCGATTGAGAGTGAGCACAGAGACAGATTGTGTGTGTGTGCATAAAACTAGTCGCCAACCCGCGACTGTGCACACACCACAGCAGATATGAAGTAGGAACGCGATCGCGAGAGGTGCGATCGCCAGACGTGACACAAGGCTACAGCAAGGCGGAGCACGAGAGTAGTAAAGGCACAGTAAATCATACAATGAGGAGATACGGAAAATAACAAACGCTAGCTAACCGCGAACACCGCACTCGTTCGCAACAGTGCACGCGGTTATGCGCGGTCTCCACGTGATAAGCACAATAGAGACAAGCACGCCTAACTAACCATCGACAGACAAACATGAAACAGAGGACGCGAACACTTGCTTAACGGTTACCTCACCGAGCCTCCAGCAAGCGTCCGTAGCAGACAAGACCGACACACGAAAACAGGGACAAGCAAGAGATAGGATCTACAGCACTAGCGAAAGTGGCTAGCGCGATCCAGGAAGACAGAACAGAAGGATCCACAGCACTAGCGCAGGAGCGAGTGCGATCCAGGCAGACAGAACAGAGTAGCAGACCAGAAGGATCCACAGCACTAGCGCAAGGCGAGTGCGATCCAGGAAGACAGATCAGAAGGGGCTACCAGTAACAACCGCTGTTCCAGTTAGCACCCAGACACACAGAACGACTTTCTATCGACCACCGCTGGGACAGGACAGTCGCAACAGACAAGCAAACAGATATACAATCCTAACTGCACTAAGGGACCTGCCTAATTGCAGTCCCAGGAATTACTCTAAGCTGAACTTCAAACAATAAGCAAGGCTGACACTCTCCAGAGTGTTTCACAGGAAGGAATCCATATGACCAGCGAAGGTCTGTGATATCACATGGTATATATAGCACAAGCCCACAAAGGATGTGGCCAGGCAATCTGCATGACAAACGTATGCAAATTCCCCAGCAGCAGTAAGCTGCAGAATTGACAAAAGGTCTCTCTTAAAGAGACCTGCAGAATGCAGACCTGAGCAATAGTCAAAAAGCTGCCTGCCTGCACAGGCAGCTGAGCAGATCATCACACATGTGATGGGAAAGGGAGGACTTAATAGGGAATACGATCTAAGTTTTTGCATTTAAATTTTCCTGTTGATTCTGTAAATAGTGATGTGGGATATTTACTATGGTAAGAGGCAGTGGTCATGCTGTGCTAGGATATGTGGAATACTGGTTGGGAGCATTATAATATTTTGGAACATTTTGATATTTGTTGCAGTGATGTGTTTTTCTTTTTCCTTTTTTCTGTAGTCCCTGCAAGCTGATGGAGGGAAGAATATTGTGGCCTGGTGAGAACTGTTTTTTCAGTTATGCGATTTCCACGTGTATAATTTTGTGCATTAGTTCATGGTGGGACTTGATTTGGGTTCCGCCATGACGTAATGCATTATATGCCTTTTTGTGCGCATCCATTCTATGGTTATGCGTCCGGAAGGCCTTTTTGCGCCGGTTTTTACACATTAATACAGCATTGGTATTAGGAGGAGTATGCGACTATGTTGCGTTTGGTATCACGCGTTATGCGTCTTTTGTACGCATCCACGTTACGGTTATGCGTCCAGAGGGCGTTTTTGCGTCGGTTTGTACGCATTATTATTGCGTTGGCATTATGAGCGGTATGCGGCCATCTTACGTCCAGAATTATGCATCATACGTCTTTTTGTACGCATCCTCTTGATAATGCGTTTGGATGGCGAGTTGCGGCGGCTGTTATGCATTGGTATCGCGTCTATGGGACGCGTACTATGCGGACATTTGTACGCGTATACCATGCTGTATTTTGATGTATTTTGATGGGTGGGCTGATGGAGCCTGTTCCTATTGGTGCATGTGATTTTTGTTTACAATGCACTTCCTGCTTTTGCATGTGGAGGTTTCTACACCATGCTGCTATGGGCTGTCCTTGGTCAGCTGACTGGGAGGTATGCTCTGATGACATCACACACTGCCTGTTCCCCATCAGGTCCATCCACACGTCCCTGCACTCTGATTGGTGTTTCTGATTTTGAAATGATTGGCTAATTGATGTATAGACCAGTATATAAGTGTGTGGTCATTGTTGCTAGAATTTTATGGGCTGACCAGCTTGAGAAAGAGCTATAACAGCTCGAAACAGCGGGCTGTCGCCGCCAAAGCCTTATTTTTTGACCATGCTGTCATTTTAATGACTGATCAATAAAGAGCTAATTTTTTACTTTTCTACTTCTGGTGGTGCCAGCCTCGTTTCTACATTTGACAATATACAAGAGGAATTATTGTGGAAAAAAAAACATCTCAGTTTTTATTTACATTTGAGCAAACAGTCCAAAATTATTCATACCCTTCTCAATAATCAATAGAAAAGCCTTTATAGGCTATTACAGCAATTAAGCACTTCCTATAATTGCAGACCAGCTTTTTGCATGTCTTCACAGCAGGTATTTTTGCCCATTCATCTTTAGCAATGAGTTCCAAATCTTTCTAGTTGGAGGGACTTCTTGCCATCACCCTAATCTTTAGCTCCCTCCACAGATTCTCAATTGGATTCAAGTCAGGACTCTGGCTGGTCCACTTTGTATGTGAGTTTGACACCCCTAAGGGCTGGGACCAACTATGGGCACTAAATCACAGAAGTGCTGCGACTGCACGTTAACTCCCAGAGCGATCATCGTTTGGCTATTGCAGCCACTGATGCAATCGCTCCCAAAAAGTTTTGTGAGAGCGAACGCGACGCTGCTACACCACCTCCATAGGGATCCACTGGCGTAGCACTTTGCTGCTTGCTGGCGATTGGCAAGCGCTGACAAAGTGATCCTAGTGGGTCCCAGCCTTAACGGAGGTTTGTAAATAGTGTGGGGGTGACAAGGACTACTTACCTTCAGGGGGCTCTCCCTAGCCCCCTATCTGTATACATGAACCATCATCTCCAATCAGACCCACAGCTGCAGCAGTTTCAAGCTCCTGCGGTGGTGTCGCGTCCCTGCCCGACGCATTGCATGCTGGGAAGTAAAATCAAATTGAAGGACTACATCTGCAGGCATGCATTGGGGCAGCCAGGGATGCGCAACACCGCCACGGATGCTTCAAATTGTGCCACTTGTGGGACTGGTTGAAGAAAATGATACTATTTAGGGACCTCCCTTGGGGGGGAGGGGGGGATCATTTTGTATATTTTGGTCCCTTCCCATAACAGTGCGGCCCTAAAATAAATACTCATTTGAGTTTACATACTAGTTACATATAAATAACTAGTGGAAGTCAAAAATAAACAAGCTACCTCTGACAGCACTTCTGTGCAAGTGCACTTTCTCAAAGAGATGGAATTACATTTTTTTTGGGAAAACACACTTGGATGAAACAGCTGTCAGAGGTATTAATATCTGCTGTCCTTAGTTCATGCTTACTCTTAATCAAGTCATAATGAAAGTGTCCAGCCCCTGAAGTCTTCTTGGTCCCTTTCCTTGATCTACTGTGCTGACCACTGAGTTCGCTACTTAGCTGAGTTGTGCATTACTGCACATGTGCTGACCCAGCAGCACGCCTCCTTGATTGCGCTCCCATGGCTCTGCATATGTGCAGTTTGTTAGGACTAGTAACCGCGCATGCACAGAACGCTCCTGGCCATATGAGCACGATCAAGGAAGATCAGTGCATACGCGGTAGTAACGCTTGAGTTGCTATGGTAACGCATAGTACCCTACTTGCCTAAGTAGTGTAACACGTGTTTGGGGTTGCCGAGGTATACCGGTATAGTGGTATAGCGCAGTTAGATTGTGCGTGGTAATCATACCATGCACAATCCTGTTTTACCGGTTTTAGGGAGCGGGAAATAGGACGCACCGGCGGGGAAGAGCGGGCAGACACAACTCATCCTTCTTCAGCCACACGCGGCGTCTATCTTCTTCCCCCCAGGTGTCGTCTCCTTAGTAACAGTGCCCCCTGTGATGATTTAGCCACATGTCATCACAGGGGGCGCTGTTATTAACGTGACAACGCCTGGGAGGTACAAAATAGATGCCGCGTGTGTCAAAAGGTAGGCAAGTTGTTACTGCCCGCTCTCCCCGCCACTGCACTGGAGTCGCCTGTACCCATACTGGGGACAACTATACTAGCTACCTATACTGGAGGCACCTTTACCTACACTGGGGGCAACTATACTGGGGACAACTATACTAGCTACCTATACTGGAGGCACCTTTACCTATACTGGGGGCAACTATACTGGGGACAACTATACTAGCTACCTATACTGGAGGCACCTATACTGGGGACAACTATACTATCTACCTATACTGGAGGCACCTATACTGGGGACAACTATACTAGCTACCTATACTGGAGGCACCTATACTGGGGACAACTATACTAGCTACCTATACTGGAGGCACCTATACTGGGGACAACTATACTAGCTACCTATACTAGAGGTACCTATACTGGGGACAACTATACTAGCTACCTATACTGGAGGCACCTATACCTATACTGGGGGCAACTATACTAGCTACCTTTACTAGAGGCACCTACACTGGGGGAAACTATCTTAGCTATCTATACTGGAGGCACCTATACCTATACTGGGGGAAACTATACTAGCTACCTATACTAGAGGCACCTATACTGGGGGCAACTATCTTAGCTACCTATACTAGAGGCACCTATACTGGGGGCAACTATCTTAGCTACCTATACTGGAGGCACCTATACTGGGGACAACTATACTAGCTACCTATACTGGAGTCACCTATACCTATACTGGGGGCAACTATCCTAGCTACCTATACTAGAGGCACCTATACTGGGGACAACTATACTAGCTACCTATACTGGAGGCACCTATACCTATACTGGGGGAAACTATACTAGCTACTTATACTGGAGGCACCTATACTAGCTACCCATACTGGAGACACCTATACTAGCTACCTATACTGGAGGCACCTAACCTATGCTTGGGGCAACTATACTGGCTACCTATACTTGAGGCACCTAGCCCATACTGGGGGCAACTATACTGTCTACCTATACTGAAAGCAACTATACTGGCTGCCTATACTGGAGGCACCTAACTGGCTAACCTATACTGGGGGCAACTATACTGGCTACCTATACTGGAGGTACCTACTTGGCTAGCCTATCCTGGGGCAACTATACTGGCTACCAGTACTGGAGACAACTATACTGGCTACATATACTGGAGGCACCTACTTGGCTAGCCTATCCAGGGGGCAACTATACTGGCTACCAGTACTGGAGGCACCTACCTCGCTACTCCATTATCCCCCGTTGCTGAGCATGGCCCCCTGAAAGAATAGCGACAAGGCAATAATTGTGTAATACTGTGATACCGTGATAATGTTTGAGGTGGTTATCATACCATCATATTTCATACCGTTGCAACCCTACACGTGTTACCCTAGCATTGCGCACGTTACCTAGGTAACAAAAATTGTGCTAATTGTGTAACACACACTATTACCCTGGCATTATTACTAGTAACAGCAGAGCAATTTAGTGTATCGGGTCACATGCCAGTTCAAGTACACTTTAACCACTTCGCATCCAGACCTTGTTTTCCCCTTATTGACCAGAGCAGTTTTGACACTTTAGCGGTGTCCCTTTTTAATCAGCCATAACTTTATCCTTACTCATGACACCTAAATGATCTAGGTATCGTTTTTTTCAGGACAAACTAGACTTTCATTGGCGGGTATTTTATCCATAGACCAAAAAAGTTTTCTATGCATTTTAATGGGAAAAAGAGGGGGGAAATGAAAAAAATGCATTTTTTCTCAGTTTTTATCAATTCCAGTTTAAAAATAAAAAGTACCACAGGAGATAAAAACATGTCACCAGTATTATGTCCCCCAGTATAGATAGCAAAATGTGTCCCAAGTATCAGACTCCCCCTTATAGCCAGATGTGTCCCCAATATCAGTCACCCCCAGTATAGCCCGATGTGTCCTCTGTGTTTGGCACCTCCCAGCATAGATAGATAGATGTATCCCCAGGATTGCTGCCCCTCATGTGTCAATATGTGTCCCCAGGAATAGTGGTCCCCCATTATAGCCAGATGCGCCCTCAGGATTAGTGGGTACACCCTGGATTAGGGCCCCCCACCATTATAGCCAGATCTGCCCCCAGTATAAAATTATACACATAAAATAAAATTGTACCCCCTCTTACTTTATTGCCCCCCCGCCCCAGCTGCACATTTTACCCCTCACCCTCCACCAGGGGTCCACGCACCCCCATAGGAGCCAGCCAAATGCCCCACCCCCCACCCAGGCAGCCCCCTCGGTGGCCAGATCTGTTAAAAAAAAGGATTAGAAAGCAGCCTGACTCACCTTATCTCGTTCCAGCGATCAGCCTGCAGCCCAAGCCTCCGATCGCCGCTCTGCACGCAGCCCTGTGATGCCGGTTACCGGGTCCCGGCTTGATGACGTCATCAAGCCGGGACTCGGCTATTCAGCATCACAGGGCTGCGTGCAGAGCGGAGATCGGAGGCTCGGGCTGCAGGCTGGTCGCTGGAACAGGAAAAGGTGAGTCAGGCTGCTTTCTAATCCTTTTTTTTTTACAGATCTGGCCACCGAGGGGAGAGATGAAGGATCACCGCTGTTTGCTACAGCGGTGATCGTTCATCCGCGAGGGGGTCACTAATTGGCTACAAGGGAACATTTTCCCTTTTACCAATTAGTATTGCAGCTGTTAGTGCCGGGAGGTGCGCTCTGAAGCGCACCTGTTCCTGCACAACAGGGCTGCAAGCAGGTCAGTATATCTACGTCGCTGTGGCTTGGAGAGAGCCACAGCTGACGTAGATATACTGTAGCAGAGGACAAAGTGGTTAAACTCTATTTAATCAAAACAACTCCATCACCGGAGATATTTTAGATCCAGACTGAAAGCCCACCTGTTCCATCTGGCATTAAGAGTTATTTCTTTCCTCTGAGACCAAATCCATCCTGCTGCAAATGAATAAATTAAAACTTTCCACAGCAAAGTCCACGTTATCCGGAAATCAAGCAACCAGAAGTCTCAACTAACCGGCATGCATGAAGGATAGCGGGGTCTTTGTTGTGGGCTGGTTTGCAGGTTTAGAAAATACTTACCAAAGCTCCAGCGATGTGTAGCAGCCTTCCTGCAGCACCTAGAGGGCTCCTAGCGGCTTCCGGACTCCGAACACAGTTCCCAGCGTGTCACATGACCCACCGGCTTTTGTGCATGGAGGAAATCAGACTGCCGCTAGGAGCTGCAGGAAGGCTGCTACACATCACTGGAGGCTCGGTATGTATTTAAAGGGACCCTGAGCAGAGGTGAAAAAAGCGAATCTGGACTTACCTGGGGCTTTCTCCAGCCCCCCGTAGCCTTCGAGGTCCTTCGGTGTCCTTTGAGTCTCCTCCGTGGTCCCGCTTCAGCTGAAGTTGCACAAGTATGGCCCGTCCAGGCATCCGTCACGTCATCACCCCCGTTGCCGTAAGAGTCCTGTGCATGCGTGGTACTTAAAAAGACTGAACGCCGATGTCGCCAGGTTTACGGAGCCACCAGCAGGACCACGGAGGCGACCCACAGGACACCAAAGGACCTCGCAGCCGACGGGGGGCTGGAGAAAGTCCCAGGTTTGCATTTTCTTGCCTCTGCTCAGGGTCCCTTTAAGGGGGGAGGTTTGTGCTTTATCAGCTGGTTGCTCAAGCAACTGGCAATCACATGTATCCAGCTAGGGATGGTCGAAATTGCCAATTTCTGCTTCCGCTGAAAATCCACATTCTGCCATTGCCGGTTACCGATTCTGCTTTCTGCATTCTGATGTGTTTCCCTCTTGTTCCCCATCTTCTGCTTATCATACCCTGAAAGTTTGGTGTTTCTAGCACCTATGGGGGCTTTGCTATTAACCTCTAAAGTCGGCAGCATACCGCATATCGGTAATGTGGATTTCCGCATTTTACATTACAGTCAATGGCCGCCGACTTTAGAGGTTAATAGCAAAGCCCACCCATAAGGGCTAGAAACACCAACAATTTTCTGCATTTTTAAGCAGAAGATGGGGAACAAGAGGAAAAAAAATCTTTCAAAAAGACCTTGTAGTTTTTGAGAAACTCAATATTAAAGTCGACGGAACTTTCCTCGAAAATGTCCGCGATTTCCACGAAAATCCACCTACCGCACTTGTATGACTGATTTCCAAATTTCGATGTGGAAATGCAGTTTCCGATCAGAAATGCGGAAATTGCAATCCGAATGAGCATCCCTATATCCAGCATCAGGCGATCGCCGCTGGTTCCGGATACTTGGGACTTCGCTGTATGCGCTTTGAGTTTTATGGAGAGCCATTTGTTGCTGCGATAGTTAGTAGTTATTATTGTTAGTTGGAACATCATTGTATAATTCCCCGAAATTGCTCATGCTTATTTATAGTTATATGTAACATATATAGTAAGAGGCCTGCATGTCTGCTAACTGATCCACTTGCTACAGATAGCTTCATCATTGCTCCCAGCACAGTATTAGCAAGCATGTCCAGCTTAGTCACTGCTGAAGTCACACAGACGAGGGTCCTCCTACTCACACACACTCATGGCACAGTGATCTCACTCACTGGCTATATCTCTGCTTCACAGACTGCTGATGGTGAGCCAATAGCTGATGACGAGAGAGTACGATACATATATAGACATATGACTATGGTAGGGATAAGATTGTGAGAGACAAATATGTATCCAGACACATAGAATCATGAGGCATACATGAAAAAAGAAACCTGTAAAAAAAACACCATCTTGCAGTATTGCAATCGAGCGCTGAAATACCTTGTTTGCCGCACATCGCAGTCATTCTAAAAGCCACGGTTCGTGGCAAAGAAGGTACGTTTTGTCAAAATCTCCCAGGCATGCCACAAAATGCAGCTTTTATCATAGGCAAATTCTATTACAGGGATAGGAAACCCACGCAGACATGGGGAGAACACACAAGGGGAATATGTAAACTGCTGCCATACTGTTAAGGGCAAAGGCTTCAAACTTGCTACAGTCGGTCATTGGGTGACTGGAGATCAACTTCACTAAATGGGCGGAGCCACAAACAGCCAATCAGATTTCTTTGGTGGATAAACTGCTTCCATTCACACATTTTTGATGCCAGGAACCCGAAAGCTCACAAGCTTGGTCATTGAGTGACTGTGTGTCCAGGGTACAAAAAGTGGGCGGAACCAAAAACAAATTTCCCAAGGAGAATATAAACTGCAGCCATTCTTATACTGTTAATGGCAGAGTTCTCAAGCTTTGCACAGTTGGTCACTAGGTAACTGGGATTAATAATCAGGGAAGTGGGTGGAGCCTACAATAGCCAATCAAAATTCACCTGTTCATTTTCAAGGGGAATATTAAATTGCTGCCATTCTTACACTGTTAATGGCTGAGGTCTCAAACCTGGCTGGTACAGTCGGTCATTTAGTGATTGGAGTTCAAGTTTTGGAAAGGGGTGGAACCACAAACAGCCAGATTTGTTTAATTTCAATGGGAAAAATACAAATGATTGATACCAAGGACCCCAAAGCTCACAAACTTGGTCAATGAGTGTTTGTTTGTTAACTTAGGGTTAGAAAAAGTGGGCAGAGCCAACAGCAGACAAATACATTCCCGGACATTGCCGGGTCATCAACTAGTTAATAAAATATAACTTTTAAACCTTTGAGCAAGATGGCTGTGATGTAAAGTGCTTCCGGGTCAGTACACAGTCTCCCTATCTTCCCCCTGCTAGCTGGAGCACACAGAAAGGTCAGGGATGACTCATCAGATGACGCAGTAGGGGGTGGGAGAGGCAGATAGCAGGGAAGAACAGCGGCTGTTTTGTCTGCCTCTTCCTGCAGCACAATATTTGTCTAACTAGATGAATAATTAGAAAGGAGCAAGAGAGAGAAAGCACAGCTATTTCTAAAGAAGACAAGTGAAAAAAGATATGTACTTATGAAAGAAACATATCTCTTCATTTAAATTGCATTTTGAAAAAAGGCCACAGAACTCCTTTAAAGAGACACGGAAGCGGAAAAAAATATATGATATAATGAATTGGTTGTGTACTATGAATAATTACTAGAAGTTTAGCAGCAAAGAAAATATTCTCATAATTTTATTTTCAGGTATATAGTGTTTTTTCTAACATTGCATCATTCTATAATATGTGCAGATTACACAACACTCAGCATTCAAAATGATTCTTTCAGAGCAGTCTGTGAACTAATGACCTCTCCTCTGGCAGAGAAAAAGTAAATAGTTCAATAACACTTGAGATAATAAAAGTCAGATAACAGCCCTCTCCACGACTTTGAAAGTCGTAGAGCTTAATTTCTTTTTTGCATATAGATAACAACTGGAGTTTCTTAACTCTTCCTGTACTGGAAACAATTAGACTGATGTATCTGATCTTAATGTTTTATTTCTTAGCTGTACTACACATACAAATCATAATATCATAATTTTTTTTTCGCTTCAGTGTCTCTTTAACCACTTCACGTCCCTGGTGTTTTCCCCCTAAAAATCCTGAGCAGTTTTCTATATTTCACACTCCTCCCATTCATAAGCCAATAACTTTATCAATACTTATCACACATAAATGATCTATACCTTGTTTTTTTGGCCACCAATTAGGCTTTCTTTGGGTGGTACTTTTTGCTAAGAATTATTTATTTTCTATGCATTGTAAAGGGAAAAATGAGAAAAAAAAATAAAACAAGTCTTTATTTTTCAGTTTTCAGACCTTACAGTTTGAAAATAAAAAGTGTTACCATAGATAAAACCCACGCATTGTATTTGCCCATGTGTCCTGTTTATTTCAACATTTAAATTATGTTCCTAGTACAATGTATGGCGACAATATATTATTGGAAATAAAGGTGTAATTTTTTCCATTTTTTCGCATTGTACTTTATCAGTAATTACAAGCCGTATTTGACAAAATAACAGTAATTTACCCTCATGGCATACATATTCAAAAAGCTAAACGCATTTATTAGCTTCCACCCCGTAGTTAACCAGATGTGCCCCTTTATTCCCCTCAGCCATACCCCCCCCCCCCACCCATAGATAACCAGGTGTGCTATTTTATTACCTCTGCCCCCCCCCCCCCCCACAGATAGCCAAGTGTGCCCCTTTATCGCCCCCTCCCAGTATAAACAGCCAGATGTGCCCTTTATTAGCCCCTCCCCATATAAAAGGCCCAGATGTGCCCCTTTATTAGCCAGATTCACTCCTTTGTCCTCCCACCCCCATTGATAGACAGGTGTGCCCCTCGCTTCTTCCCCCGAACAGATAACCAGATGTACCCCTCTATTCCCACACTTATCCATGGATAGCCAGGTGTGCCCTTTTTTGCCCCCAGTATAGCCAGATGTGCCCCTTATTAGCTCTTCCCCCCCAGTATCAACACATTGATATGCCCTTTTGACCCTGCCATGGACCGCCTGGTGTGCATATTTATTTCCCCCCCCTCCACATAGATAGCTAGGAGTGCCCCTTTGCTCCCCCCACCCCCATAGATAGCCAGGTGTGCCTCTATGCCCCCTCCCCCCCCCCCCCATAAATGATAGGTGTGCCCTTTAAATCCCCTAGCTTTATGGCCTGTAGTGATACACACCACTCACCCTCTCCAAACAACCCCCCATGCAGCAATCGGGTAGCAGGCACCCCCCACCCGATCCCCTGTCCTGAGGCTTCTTCCCCATGCAGCGATCGGGCAGCAGGCAGGATTAGCAGCATGTAAACAACATACCTCACCTCGTTCCAGCGCGATCAGCCTCCCCTCCGTGCATCACCGCTGCCTGTGTCTTTATGCCGAATGGATCGGGTCCCGCCTTGATGACATCATCAAGCCGGGACCCGATCCGTTCGGCATAATGACACAGGCAGCGGTAATGCATGAAGGGGAGGCTGATCGCGCTGGAACGAGGTGAGGTATGTTGTTTACATGCTGCTAATCCTGCCTGCTGCCCGATCGATGCATGGGGGAAGAGGGCTTAGTAAAGGGGATCGGGCGGGAGTGGGAGGATCAGACCCCAGGAAGAGGATCCTTGATTAGTGTAGGATGGATGATGGAGGGTAATGAGCCCAGGTGCGTGCTAGCACGCACGCTGTGCTCATTAAATTGCAGTAACTTATTTTCACGTCATGTGGCTTTCAGGAGCCACTTCAGATGACGTGATTATACTGTATGCAGGATGGGAACTGGTTAAAGAGAATCTGTACTGTCCGATTTGTACAATAAACATACCAATCGAGCCACTGTGATCTCCTGGATCCCTCTTTGCCGTTTCCGCCGCGATCCTGGCTTTTAATCGCCAGTTTTAGGCAGTATTTACAAACAAAAAACATGGCCACTAACCAGTGATGTTTGTGTGTGTGTGTGTGTATATATTTAGGAAAATTAATACTTACCTACAGGAAATTTTCCTTTCCTGGTGCAATTCCATGGCAGCATACTCTGGGTTATGGCCCCGCCCCCTAACCCCATTGGACAGTTTTACTATAAGATCTTTGCCTGCACACTTGTATACCATCTTGATAACTATCGTCATCCCTGAACTGGGTGGGATCGTATGCTGCCATGGAATTGCACCAGGAAAGGAAAATTTCCTGTAGGTAAGTATTAATTTTCCTAATTCCCTGGTGCTTCCATAGCAGCATACTCTGGGATTTAACTATCCAGAAAAAAACACAGAACAGGGAGGAAATGCATAAACCATTTATTAAATAGCCAAAGCAGCATTAATGATAGAACGACCAACAGTAGCAGAGGTAAGCATACAAGGGTCAATCCTATAATGGTCAATGAAGGTATGTGCAGATGACCACCCAGCAGCTTTGCAGATGGACACCAACGAAACCCCCGCTAAAGAGGCCCAAGAGGAAGCAATTCCTCTAGTGGAATGAGCTGAAGAACTTTCAGGGGGCTGAAGACCCTTAAACCTATAGGCGCTGCAGATAACTTTTCGAATCCATGCAGCAATTGTCCTGCTTGAAACCTCTTTACCCTTTTTAAAGCCTTTAGGGGAGACTAGGAGGTGATCAGACTTCCTAAAGTCTTGTGTAAGGAACAAGTATCTTTTTAGGATAGATGCAACGTCTAGAGGATGAGGTCTAGAGTTTTCTGAATCTTCGAACATGGCTGGTAGAGACCATTCACTATCCAAATGGTAGACTGTAACTACCTTTGGTAAAAAGTTCATCATCGGTCTCAGTATTGCTCGATCATGATAAAGAACTAGGAAGGGTTCTTTGTAGCCTAGAGCGTGGATTTCCGAGACTCGCCTGGCCGATGTAATGGCTAACAGAAAAGCTAGTTTGTCTGTGAGATTGGTTAAAGAACAGTCCTCCAAAGGATAGAACGGAGCAGAGCTGAGAAACTCCAATACTACAGGTAAGTCCCATTTAGGAAACATATTTCTTCTAGGAGGTCTCAGTTTTAATGTGGCCTTCATAAATTGTTGAACCAAAGGATGAATAGCCCACTTTTCTCCTGATAGAGTGGATAAGGCTGTACCGTGTACTTTTAGGGTATTATAACTCAGACCCAAGTCAAGGCCTGCCTGCAAAAAATCAAGAACGTTAGAAACGTTTGCAGCATTAGGATCAATTCCAGATTTTGATGTAAAGTCTATAAACTTTGTCCAAACTTTCTTGTACACAGCATTTGTGAATGGCTTTCTTGCTTTTAGCAGAGTATTAATAACTGCATCGGGACAGCCTAGACCAGACAGCCTTTGACTTTCAACATCAAAGCTGCCAAGTGTAGTTTGTGCGGAGCGGGACGGAGAAATTCTCCTTGAGACAACAGGTTGGTCACATTCTGAATGAACAGAGGTTCCGATTGGGCTAACTGTAAAAGCAACGGGAACCAAATCCTGTTCGGCCAGTATTATTTTAGTTTTATTTTCAACTTTTGACCACTCCTCCATGATGACTCCATTGATTTCTCTAAATAGAGGGAAAGACGGCCCAACCTTAGCCAAGTGTGGATAGTACTTTGGAACTTCTTCAAGGGCAACTTCAGGATCTGACCACTGTAAGGCCTCTTTGATGGCCGCTATTAATGGCTCCACTAAAGAAAACTGAAAGTTATCTTGATCTTCAGACTCTGAATTTGAATCCACAGAAAGGCCCGGATCCAAAGGGGGTTCCGCTTGTGGCATAAAAGAGGCTTGAGCTTGGTCGACGTCTTGAGAAAGAGGCACGGCGGTTGAAGTGGAAGGAAGTTGAGCTGTAATTTCTTCCCGCACCGCCTGTCTTATGAGATTGAGCACCGTGGATGAGTCCTCCGCATTATTAGACGTATTCTCTTGCAAACAATTGCCACATACAATTTTCCCCGGCAGGGCCTTGTTGCCACACATCCAGCAGTCTGTCCTCCTGGGTCTTGGAGGTGGAGAATAGTAGCGAGGTGAGGGGGAGCGTCTTTTAGACCTTGATCTATAATAAGAAGGAGATTTAGATCTACTCCTGTTATCCCTGTTAGACTTTAGAAGACGTTTGAGAGCGATGGTTGTGTGGATCTTTAAGTCTAGAAGGGCTAAAAAGAATACTAATTAGTATCCATAAAGCCAAGACCCTCCTCTTTTTTTTTTTTTTTGCTGCATACCTGCAAGCTTGTTGCTGATCTTTTGTGCGTCCCATTTTTGGGGAAAAAACACTGGCTACAATAAAGAATAGAGAAGAAAGAATATTGAAATATATGAAAATATAAAAATAAATAATATTTTGTCTATTACTAAATATAAATATACCTTAAAGAAAAGAAATGGCAGTGAAAATACCAACAAAAGTACTGCTGGCTTGTTGGGAGGCTACAGAGACAGGAGCTTCTCAAGAAAGTACCTGTCAGCTGAAAACCCAGCTCTTAAATAGAAGGCTGTGGCCATGAGCATGCCCAGTTTGAGCTGCCCCTAACAAAGATGGCCGCCATACCTCAGGAGGGCAAGGAGACGGAACAGAGGCGAGACACTAAAAGAGGCCAAAATCTCTCTCGCGCGCGAGAGAGAACTGCCCCAGGACGCCAGACGCCGGAGAAGATGCACTCCAGACGCTCCTCTGCTATCTCCCTGCTGGGAGATCCGTTTGCCCGCATGGACAGAGCGGTATAGAGTATACCGCTCTGCTAACGCTGCCCAGCACGCCAGCCGCCGGAGAAGAAACCCTCCAGACGTTCTTCTGCTATCTTCCTGCTGGGAGATCTCTATGCGGATGGTCAGAGCGGAATTGCGCCCAGGGACCCTGCAGCAAATGAAAGCTCCTACTCTGGGAAACAAAGCGAGGTAAGAGGCGGAAAGAAGTGAACAGGCAAAAGTTAGAAAAATAAGTTGCAGCACACACCACGTTCTGCTTTTAGCAGAAACAATCATACAGTGATCAGCTACCTGACCTCCCTGAAGTGCATTTAGCACCCACGCGAGGCTTCCCCAGGGAAAGGGATAAACCCTGGGGGAAAGGTTGTTTATAGGAAACCTGTGCAATAAAAACGAAAAGTACCCAAGGGAAAGGGGAGGATAAAGAAAAAAGATGGTATACGAGTGTGCAGGCAAAGATCTTATAGTAAAACTGTCCAATGGGGTTAGGGGGTGGGGCCATAACCCAGAGTATGCTGCCATGGAAGCACCAGGGAAATATATATATATATATATATATATATACATATATATATATATACTCACAGTTTCTCAGCATGTGACAGGCAGCTCCCTTCCCCCTCAGCCTCACAAACTGCACAAGCTGAAACTGAGAGCAGAGAGTGAGGAGTAAACAAAGCACACAGGGCCTGCAGGGGGCGTGCATAACCTGTATTCATTACAACAGAGGCAGCCCATTCCTCTCTGTGTCGACAAAGCTTGACAAAGAAGATTAGACATATTACAGAGACAGTGTAACTAGAAAAGGCTGCAGTCATCCAGACCACATTAGAACAGGTATAGGAACTTATAGGATAGAAGAAATAAGGCTGAAATTTTTGTTACAGTTGGGGGGGTCAGGCAGCCGCACCCTTGGTAGGGCTAGCTGGTGCATGTTGTCCCCAGTGTGGCCAAGTGTCCCCCTGTATTGCCAGCAGCCTTTACTCACCTCCCAGGCTCCAGTGATGAGCAGCTCTAGCCCCCTCCACTCTGACCGGCATCCTCGGTCGCACTGCCATCGTGGCTTGATTATGTCATCAAGCTGGGACCCGACACGTACGTCAGAGTGAGCAGAGATGCCGGCCACAGCGGAGGGGAGCGACAATCAGCAGGAGAACGTCAGGAAGGTGAGTGGATCCTCTTCTTCCCCTACTACCGCCACTGCTCTGATAGTGATCACTACAATTCGCTGGCAATCGTAGTGATCCTGTGATCAGGAGCCAATCGCGATGGCTCCTTATCACTGAGGGGAGATGTCAGCTGTCATATGACAGCTTAATCTCCCCTCTCGGGTGCGCACAATCGTGTCTAGAGCAAAAATGGCAGGTGGTGTAAATCCTACGCCGCATCAGGCTTAGACAGCCACGCGTGCAGCGTGGGATTCACGCTCAGCGGTCCCCAAAAGGTTAATGTTGCATATTTTCAGAGCGTGCCAGTGCAGGATTGAAAGGGTTTAGAAGATTGGGGAAGCCTCTGGACTATCCAGAGACATCCCTGTACTGAGCCAAGTATCTAACTTTTTTTTTTATTCCCTTCAGGCACTCTTTAAAATGTACCTGAGGTGGAATAACATAATAAAAAGAGATACTTACTTAAAGTGGGCCCAAATTAAAAATACAAGATTTCAGATATAAAATCTATTTTCTAAATTATAATAATAAATATCAGCCTTTTTTCAGCTGCATGATGACAAATATAAAATATTTTACATTTATTGGAGGAACCCCTCCCTTCCTTTCATATTGCCGGGACAGAATCCAGCAAACTGGTGGAGTAGGAGGTGTTCGGCAAAGGAGGAATTGCTAATGGCTGCCACCTGTATAACCCTAGTTATGGAAAAAGAAGGGTGAAAAGCATGCACTGAAATGCTCATAGGCTTGAAGGAGTGTTTATTTATTTTTGTATGTGTCAGAGTGGAGCAACTAAATATTTTGAATTAAAAAAATGTTTGGTTTGGGTTTTGGTGAAACACTGCCCACATTATGATTGTTTTCTAGTGAAACATTGCCACATTATGATTATTTGCTGGTGAAACGCTGCTGCATTACAATTATTTTCTGGTGCAAGATTGACACATTATGATTATTTCATGGTGAAAGATTGCCACATTACGATTATTTTATTGTGAAACACTGCTGCACTGCTTGCATTTCATGTGTCAGAGGTAGTGGTAGTGACACATTTCATGTGTCGGAGGTAATAGTTCTTGCATTTCATGTGTCAGAGTTAATAATTCTTGCATTTCATGTGTCGGAGGTAATGGTTCTTGCATTTCATGTGTCGGAGGTAATGGTTCTTGTATTTCACGTGTCAGAGGTAATGGTTCTTGCATTTCCTGTGTCGTAAGTAATGGTTCTTGCATTGCCGCCTCACTGTTACGCGTTACATTAGTTAGCCCTGCACACATGACCACACCCATTTTTTTCACTTTACTAAAAATAAATGTGCTCGAGCATGATGCTCCCTTCACATTGCTGACTGCCCCCTCATATGTGCCTTTCTAGAGCCGGCCCTGATGGAACATATCCGATAAAAGCTTTGTTAGACATTTTATTTTGGCCACAATTACCACAGTGTACAAGCTCCAGGGCCATATTTCTGGAAAGGCCACAAAGGCCCAGATATTGGGCAGTTGCTACATATAAAAGAGGAGGCTGAAAATGTGGAACAACACATGAAAAAAGGAAGCTGATGCCTAAGGGGAATGGGAGTTGGGAGTATACAGATAAACATATAGGTGAAATATATGTAAGCATAATGATTGCAGCATGTGGGTATTGTGTGCAAACAAACATTTATGCTCTCTGCTCGTCCCTCCTCCCTTCTCTGTCCACTCCCTGCCCTCTGTCCATCTTCTCCCCTTCTCTGTGTGTCCACCCCCTCCCCTTCTCTTGTCCTGCTAGTCATTCCCCCCCCCCCCCCCCCCTCGAATGCTTCCCCTGTAAAATGATCCGAGATTCGGATCAAAGATCCGGATCTTTTCAATGATCAGATTCGAATCATCTGGATCATTGAAAAGATCCGAACTTCGCATCTCTACTGGCCACCTCTCTACCTTATAATAGCCCCCCTCCATCCACTATACAGTTCCCTGGTGTTTAGTGGTCCTGCAACCCTCATCTATACAATTCACAGATGTTTAGTGATCCTTCCTCCCCTATACTGGATAGTGTAAGGGCTCTGCCTCTGACACAGGAGACCTGGGTTCGAATCTTGGCTCTGCCTGTTCAGTAAGCCAGCACCTATTCAGTAGGAGACCTTGGGCAAGCCTCCCTAATACTGCTACTGCCTATAGAGCGCATCCTAGTGGCTGGCTAGCTCTGGCGCTTTGAGTCCACCAGGAGAAAAGCACAATATAAATGTTCTGTGTTTGTACAGTTTCCTGGTGTTTAGAGGCCCCCTCCTTTCCCTATACAGTTTGCTGGTGTCTAGTGCCCCCTTCACTCTCCTATACAGTTCCCTGGTATCTAGTGCTGTCCCCCTCTTCATATGGCTTCCCTGGTGATCTAGGGATTACCCTCCAATGTAGCTTCTCTAGTGGTCTTGAGTGGGCCAAACATAATGCAAAGTGGGGAAACCACCTGAGGGCCAAATATGATTGCTCCAAGGGCCAGATTTTGACATGTATGATCTAGATCAGAGGTGCCCACACTTTTTCGGCTTGTGAGCTACTTAAAAAAATTAGCAAGTCAAAATGATCTACTTGTGTACAATTTTAGGAGCACACTTGTATTTACAGAATGGAAAATATAGTGGGGTCAGGCTCTACCATAAAGCCCTTCGCGATCTACCTAATGGGCATCCCTGATCTAGATGCTTCTCCCTTACTAGTTTTTTTATTTTTTATGCTAGCCACTACACCTGCCACATCATCCACTCTTCTTTATAAATCAACCCCCTTCACCCCAGCCAAAATCAAGACATGTGCAGCCAAGCACAAACAGCTTTCATAACTCACATTCATTTGGCACAACGACTATAAGAGTAAAAGTAGGGGAAAGGTCATGTTGCCCTGTTTTCCTTCCCAAGCCTACAGGGAACAGTCGTCCCACGGTTATCCTATTATCAACTAAACCTGCCCTTGCTGTGACATTCTATACTCTGGAAACGGGCGAGGAACAAAGACTGGGTGGAGAGATTGGGACCAGAAGCCACCCTATCTACAGCCCAGCCAAGGGTCTCTCTCTCTCTGGCAAGAATTGGGGGAAGGAGTGAATAATGAAGCAGGACCGAGACGTGACAATCAGCTACACACCCTCCCCTGTCTAGGCCCCTCCCCTTTTCTCCTGCCCCCATCCCTGCTGCACGATGAGTGAGGGGGATGCCGGGATGCTGCATCACCACCCTGCTGGGGCTTCCCGGGGTTCTGTGTACCATGCAGTGACTCGCACTCCACCACGCCGCTCGGCAGCAGCTGATCACGCGCCGACTGCGAGCTGATTGGCTGCCGATCTACACACCTTTGCCGCCCATTGGTCGCCCTTCTCCCCGCCCACGGCTACGTTGTGGGAGCACTGAGTGCTATCTGAATGGAGCAGCTGGGAAACTGAGGATAGAAGAGATAAGGCGGCTGCTGTGTACAGACTGCAATAACCTCTCCAGCACTACCTATCATCATCATTGTTCTATGCAAGCCATGCTCAGCTACAGCTCTCCCCTCCATCTGCACAACAGCAGCAGGGTAAGTGGCCAGCAAGGGATCATCTGCACCAGGGGTGGAGCATTTGGGGACAGCTGTGAACAGGTTCTTACTAAAAAAAATAGCTGTAGATGGTCCTTTTTGTAGTTGCCCATCTTGCCTGGGCATTATTATTTTTATGTATATATGTATAGCACCAACATATTCTATAGTGCAGTATATATATTCTGTATATAGTACATAACAGACAATAGAGGTGAGTACAGATACACATTGTGCAATCAGGACATGCAGCAACAACACAAATACTAAGAAATACAATAGATGTGTAGTTTGAAACATAACCAACACTTGAAAAGAAGGCATGATGTTCTTTTATTTATCATTCAATACTGAGCTGCGCTTATCAGACCTACTGGTAAATTATTTATGTTTTACAGTGGTAACAGTGTTATTATTATAAGTAACTTTATTGGTATAGTTTCATTATTCTGGAGTTCTGCACAGTTAAAATTAAGTTGGGAATATTATTCCACCCTTATCTTGTGCATTGCTGTACAATTGGTAGTATAAACATATTTTCACGTGAGGTGCCCACTAATGATACAATCTTGATTGTGCAATCTTACCACTTCTGTGTAATGTAAGGGAATATCTTAAGTATCCATTCAAAGTATATACCTCCAGCTTATTCTTCTACTGGTATGATTGCACAATCAAGATTGTATCATTAGTGGACACCTTAGAAGGTAAACTGAGCAAGTCATTTGTATAGACATTCAGGTCTGCCCCATTGAGGCTTATGCAAGTCAGCTTTTAGTGGGCTTGAATATATTTTTGTGGGCTACACAGCAGGGACCTCCCAGTACTGATCACTGTGATTGCTGCTGCTGTTGTCTTTTGTTTTGCAAAGCTTTTGAGAGCTGTGGCTCAGTCACTGAGACAGGAATTGGAAACATTTTGCACCAATCACAGTCCACTCATAAACCCCTTATATTACTTAAATGGGACCAGGGGCGTAGCAATAGGGGTTGCAGAGGTAGCGACCGCATCGGGGCCCTTGGGCCAGAGGGGCCCCGAAGGGCCCTGCCTCAATTACAGTATTAGCTCTCTATGGGTCCTGTGCTCATAAAAATCACTTCTATAGATACGTTGCATAGTGGTGATCATTAACAAGCTATTCCCCATCCCCTTCTTGTACCTGACACTGTAGCTGCCATTGGCAGGTTTTGGTGCACCGTATCAATTGTTATGTGTAGAGTGCTTGGGGGGCCCCATTGTAAAACTCGCATCAGGGCCCACAGCTCCTTAGCTACGCCACTGAATGGGACCATCGACAGTCCCCATGGACATTTTTTGGTAGTGGTTTGGCATTATGTTTTTCCGTATTGCAAACAATTGTGGGGGCCTGTTTTGTGGTTCCAATCGCCAGATTAACGCTGGGACTAAAGGTGAACAATGGCTGCAGTGCTGTGGACTCTCAATACAAATGCCCATATTTTGTTGGGATACTTGCCCAAAATGAGATGCCTCAGGCTGTGGCTGCTATTCAGTATCCACTGTCCCTGTCATTTTCATACTGACACTCTCTCCAGAGGGTTTTGGCCAATCTCTACCACTTGCCATAGCTACATACTTATCTGGCGATGATCTGCTGGATCTCTGTTGCCCAAAGGGATTGGGTACCAATTCCTGCAGGGCAAAAGAGCACTGAAAACGCTGTATATATGCGTATACAGCGTCATCAGCCTCTGGCCGACACGTATGGCGCTATGCTGTGCTGGGGGGGCACAGAGGGACGACCGGTGCGTGAGACGGAGTGGCAAAAACAATGGCATTTTATGGTGCTGAGGAGCGACGCCCGAGACGCTGGATCTTTTGCCATCCTCCTGCGATTGCTGTACCCACACTGGTCAGAGCGCCTGATTCTCTGCCATGGCAGTCGTTATTCTCTGCCATGGCAGGGTTCAGACCTACATGGGTATGGGCCTTAAAGGACTCCCGAGGTGAAAAAGCAACGCAGTATTTACATACCTGGGGTTTCTACCAGCCCTTAGAAGTCCTCTGGGTCCCTCACCACAGCTCAGGTGCTCCCGGTATCCCGTTAGCTGCCCGCAAAGCTTGTTGACCCATTGGCAGGTCGGTGCTTCTATGCATGCGCACGGCTGCGCCCATGTCACTGGGCGTGTACTGCGCCTGCACAGTAATGCATAGGCTCGAGTTATGGATGGGCGAGCTTTGTAGGCAGCCAGCAGAACACCAGGGAGCACTGGAGCTGTGGCGAGGGACCCAGAAGACTTCTAGGGGCTGGAAGATGCTCCAGGTAAGTAAAGATTGCGTTCCTTTTTCACCCTGGGAGTAAAGGACAGTTAGTGACAAGACTGCATATACTCTGTAAAGTGCTGCAGAGCTTCAGCTCTATAATATAAACACTAATGATGATATTCGTTTTCCCAGCATCCGTTCTGCTCCTATGGTGTGCCTCGCAGCAGTAGTTTGTTGGGTGGTGGCGGGTACGCGCCTGTGTGTGTGAGAGATGCGCGGCGCGCGGGGAAATCAGAAACTAGGTGAAAGGTTGTGACGCCGCGGCTGGCCGGGTTCACGCTTCCTGAGGACTGCAGGGCAGCAGCTGATCATGCTTCCTTCACGTGCCCGCCCAGTGCAGAGTCGTCCAATGACTGCGCTGCACTGTGGTTGTGGAGGGGGCGGGGAAAACACAGAGAGACTCGCACAAAAAAAAAAAAAAGCTTACGTGATGTGTTGTGTGTCTGATGAGCAGCACGCACGTGACACAAGTCCTGGCTTCCGGCCAGCAGGGGCGGAGGAGCCAAACTTTTTTTTTTTTTATTTCAATATGTGAACAACAAGTATAGTAAAGCAGTTCTTCTAAAGGGGACCTCCACAAATGTCATTTGACTGAACAGATTGGAATGAAAGGGTTTTTTTCAGCTAGTTGTCTCACTTGCCTATTTGAATGTGGAGAGGTAATGGGAAAAGCAGAATATGTACACTGAATTGGACTTTTTACAGAAATGACAGAAGCTGTTTGGTACTACAGATGTAGGTTGCATAGCAGAAAATGTTTTGTTTGTACAAGAGCTAATGGACCTCATCAGTGTGGACTGCAGCACAGTTTGAGTTCCTGGCAAATTGTTTCATTTATTTATTAATCTCCATAATGTGGATGTTCTTGTTTTCTGTAGATGGATAAAATGGAAGTATCCAGCATTCAGCGATGTGGTGGATCTGCCTGGAAGTCAGCTGCAGAGAAAGGCGACTTTGAGGCCGTGGAAGCTCTCATGTACATGAGCAGCCGATGGAAACCAGAGCCAAAAAGCTACACTGATCTGAGACCAATCACCCCAGCATCAGATCTGTCTGAGAGTGAAGACAACATGATGACGACGGACTTCAGTACAATCCCGCCTTTTGTAAGTCTGTCTTCTGTCATTGAGTCCTTTAAGCACACCTCTAACCAGTAGGTTTTGTCTAGTTCTTAAAGTGGACCTGAACTCTTGCACAGTACACAATGAAAAGTCTTTATCCCACATATAGTTGCTGATGAAATTTACTGCACTCTGCTCTGAGTTTGTGTCTCCAGCTGGGACATAGACAGCTATAAATACATCCTTTAAGTAGTATGGAAGATAGATTACAACCACTTTGTACTCCTGTCTGCATCCCTGTTGGCGAGATTCTGTAATGTCTAGTGATGTTATCAGGGCTGAGTAGTGAATGGGTGGTCTGCAACAGGTACACAGACTTCAGTACAAACCTGTCATTGTATCTTACCCTTCTTCACTCATTCCAAAACAAATATATCTTGCCTTGGGCTCCACTAATAAATAGGATTAGTTCTATATGTACCTATCTTTATCTTATCATGTCACTTCAGGTATGCATTAAATTTAGGATTCTTATTTGGGGTGTAGATAAAGTCAGATGTAACCTTTCAGAGGCCTAGTCCAGAGTTCATAATTTAAATTCTCGGTACTGAGATTCTAAAATGTATACTTAATTGTAAATGGCCTAGAATGGTGAAGTAACCAGGACTCTCATTCTTATGTTGCAGTGCCTGACGCCTCCATACAGCCCTTCTGAGTTTGAAATGTTGCATTCTCCGAGCATCAACCTAGTGCCTATGACTACTGAGAAGAGCGGGCCTTTCACCGGCACAGTCCCTACTAATCCAGCTCCTAATGTACGAGAAAGCAGCCAGTATTCCCATCAGAAAGCCCAGGTGACAAGCGTCATCCGGCATACCGCAGATGCTCAGTTCTACAGCCAACCTGCCTTTACACCAAAGACTAATAATGACTATGGTGCAACCGACAGCCCTCACCAGAAGACTGTGGTTGTGCAGACTGCTGTGCCAGTTTCTGAGCAAGTCAAGACTGAAGCACAGACTCCACCTACTGTCTTTCCAGGAAATGTCAACCTGGGTGGCCTTTCTCCTGCTCCCCTTCAAGTGTCTCTTATGAAACCCAGTTCTCCTGATGCCCGTCTCCTTCCAGTGCAAATGCCATCACCACCAGTGCTGGTATCCACACCAGTAGCTGCAAACGGAATGCCACAATTGCCAGTCTTGTGCCAGATGGTTCCGTTTTCTTCAAGCAATTCGGTGATGACGACAATGGTGGCCGGCACACCAGCCCAGCCCCCGGCAGTTATGCAGCCGGTCTTCTATATGGGAGCGCAGATGCCTAAAGGGACAGTGATGTTTATGATGCCCCCGCCTGTAGTGCACAGTACGAAGACTGCATTGAATGGCAGCACCAGACTTTCACTGATTGCACCTGCACCGGGGGTTTCACCTTCCGAAGCCAAATTTCCCTCGCCTGTAGATGCCTCCCGGATCAGGAGCCACATCTGTAACCAGCCTGGGTGTGGAAAGACTTACTTCAAGAGTTCTCATCTGAAGGCCCACATGAGAACTCACACAGGTACGGAAAAAACTGGTGAACCCTTTCCTTCTGCACTCAAGGAATGACCTTCAACTGTCTGCAACCAATCAGGTTCAAGCTTCATCATCTAGTACAAGTTTGAATCTGATTTATTGTAATGAGATAAGGCACATCGTCTTCTGCCAAAAAAACTGCTTATCCTTTTTTCAAGCATGCTCTACTAGCTGATAATTCTATCGAAGAATTTTTGGATAACTTCCCTCCACTATTTCACAATAATCATTCTGAGCAAATCCTACCAGTTTCTGCCCAGCAGCATACTGGAAATTGTGATTGCTTAAAGGACACCTGAAGTGAGAGGGATGTGGATGCTGCCATATTTATTTATTTTTTTAAACAATACAAGTTGCCTACTGATCTTTCATGCATCAGTAATGTCTGAATCATAGACCTGAAAACAGCAGATTCGATCATTGTGATCGAATCTGCTGTGAAATCGTTGCGCAAACGCTGGCTGAACGATCGATTTCCATCCGAAATTGATCGTTCCCGTCGATCTGTCCGCTCAATCGCCGGCGGGTCGGGAGTGTGCCGATAGCGGCGTTCGAATGTTTGACCGATGCTAGCGGCAATATATTACCTGTTCTGCCGGCGCCTGTCCTTGCGGTCCCTTCTCTGCGCTGGGCTCTGGCTGGCTTCACTCACTTCCTGTCCCAAAAGGAAGTTTAAACAGTAGAGCTCTACTGTTTAAACTTCCCCCAACAGGAAGTAAAGTGAAGCTGGAGCCCAGAGCGGAGACCGGGGAACTCACGCCGGCCAGATCAGGTAATGTATGCAGGGGGCGGCAGCGGCCCCTCCACAGATTGTGAATCAGTTTCATAGTGAACTTGATTCAAAATCTGTTTGCAGTGTAGGCAGCCAATAGATACCTCTTTGATCATATTCGATTACAGAGGGATCTATTTGCTGGTCGATCTGGTGGCAATCGACCAGTGTATGGCTGCCTTTAAGTCTCATCTGCTTAATTATCATCATCTTTACTCTAAACAGAGCTGTGATTGTAGCATGGATGCTGGGTGGAAGTCTGCTCACAGAATGGCAATTTGCTGCATTGACAGCGGGTCCCACCCAGGTGCAGAGTGGTGCAGCTCCCAGTCACTTGTATGACAAAGCATGAGCAGCCTAGTGCAGGTGAGTGGGAGGTGGACTAATCTAACCCGTCAGAAGCCACTGTAAATGCACCAGAACTCTCCTCTGCACAGACTTCCCCATGGCGCCCATGCTACAATAAAAGCACTGATTTAGCAGGTATGGCTTGCTGTAGTGTTAATAGTTAATGGAGGGTAAACTTGCTGCCCTGGCCTTCAATGTCAGTTAATGGTCTCTAGTAGAGTGGAGAATCCGAGGAGAAACCGCACACCACTGTGGAGGTGCTGGACCTGAGTAACAGTCAATGATAAGTCCAGAAGGTCCGCACACTCATATGTAGACCAAGTCTGCTGTTTTATTCAAAAAACGTGATAATTCCATTCCATAACCAACGATTCGTTTCGGGGGCCCCTCGGGGTCCCCTTTGTCAAGGTAAACACACAGAATGTGTGTTTACCTTGACAAAGGGGACCCCTCGGGGCCCCGAAATGAATCGTTGGTTATGGAATGGAATTGTGTCACGTTTTTTGAATAAAACAGCAGACTTGGTCTACATATGAGTGTGCGGACCTTCTGTATTTATCTAGTAGAGTGGAAACTAGTAGAAACTCTGTGACCGGTTTTTAATTCTGTTTTTGGATATTTTCTCCTAGAGACAATTACTGATATTCTAGTTAATTATGCTATTTTACTGTAACTTAACCCTACTCTCACACAGAACCCTCCCTATACCCATGCCTAACCCGGATACCTCCTGGTGGTGCCTAACCCTAAAACCCTCCCAGTGGTACCTAACATGAACCAACAGCTATTCCTGGTGGTGGCCTAACCTCACACACACACACACACACACACACACACACACACACACACACACACACACACACACACACACACACACACACACACACACACACACACACACACACACACACACACACACACACACACACACACACACACACACACACACACACACACACACACACACACACACACACACACACACACACACACACACACACACACACACACACCACACACACACACCCCCCTCCTGGTGGTGCAACACGCCTAACCCTAAAACTTCCCCTACCTAAGCCTATCTACCGATTATCGTTAGAAAGGGCACCTCTGGCCACCATAGACTCTGATATTAATTGCCGCTATTTTAGCATGCAGCAGAATTGCTCCTTTCTCATGATAATCGTGGCCGTAGACTGTAATGTTAATTTCCGAAGCGGCAGTATTTGTGGCCGCACTGTGCATAGCGGGCGGCCCCTGGGTACCAGCTACTTTTTTTTTTTTTTTTTTTTTTTTTTTACTGCTGATAGCTGCTAATCATTGAAAATAACATTAGAGTCTATGGCAGTGCTTTTTATATCAGCTGCTAAATGGAAGACAGCAGTAAGGCTACGTTTCCACTAGTGCGGTGTGATTCCGGTGCGGAAAACATGTAAACGAATTTGCAGGCAGATGCAAATACGTAAGCATTTGCATGAGAATTTTAACGGGAAAACGCGTTAAAATTCGCGTATTTTCGTAAGTATGCGATTTTAACCATGTCAGTGCCTGTGTGCCTTTACATTAATTGCGAAAACGCGAGCAAATTTGCATGGTAAATTCGCATGGCGAAAATGCATGCGATTTTCCTATAAATTACATTACAGGTGAATCGCATGCAGAAAACACGCAGATTCGCTCTAGTGGAAACGGCTTCATTTTAAACTAAGCATTTCTGTTTTTATATGTGGGCTCCTTTTATCTGTAGATGGTTATAGCAGTCCAAAAGCAAAGCCATTAGAATCTACTGTTGACCAGCTCAGAACTAGAACACATTTTGGAGTAAACACAGTGTATGTGACCAGCCTCCTCTTACCTCTTGACTTTTTCTGCACACAGGTGAGAAACCCTTCACTTGCAGCTGGGAAGGCTGCGAAAGAAAGTTTGCCCGCTCTGATGAACTGTCCCGCCACCGGCGCACGCACACCGGAGAAAAGAAATTTGCCTGCCCGAAGTGTGACCGCCGCTTCATGCGCAGCGATCACCTGACCAAACACGCCAGACGCCATCTCTCCACCAAAAAGCTCCCGACCTGGCAGATGGAGGTCAGCAGGCTGAGCGAGGTGGCAGTCCCGCCGTCCTCCGCACCCATCCAGTGAACGAGCCGTCAGAGCTCCCAGTTCTCTGCCTGAAAGTGTCGTGGTGCGTCGTAGGTGACAGGTGTGGTGACAAGTCACCTCCACTCCTAGACAGATGTGAGTCCGATTGGCCAGAAGAAATTGCAGCCCGTGAAGCATGGCGGCGGTGTCAGTATAACTTTGACAAGGACTCTGGCTCCTATACTTGTGTTTGCACTGGAGAAGATGGATGAGTGCATAGTATTCTTGCGTGGTGCGATAGGGAGCGCTGCCAAGACAGTGTGTATTGCGATGAGTCTAGCCCTTTGTGTTCTAGTATTGCTTACAGAACTGTAAGCTTGTTTACTACTACCTGGTAAAAGTGGCTATTTTTGGCTGTTCTATGCTGCCTGACTTGTAACTAACTTAAATGGGTTGGGGCCTTATACTCCCTGCTCATACTAGTAATAACATCCTATACTACTAACCATTCATTTAGAGCAAAGGTTAACTAATATAAATTAAATATTTGACTAGATAAGTTCTTTCATTTAAAAAAGTAGTTTTTTTTTATATAATAATAGTACAATATCTAAACTTTGTTAGATGGTACTTTTTGAGAACAGGTGAAAACTTAGAGGTCTTTGAACTGATAAACTGGCTAGAGGTGGTTAGTGAAATGCTCATAATTGATGGAGATTTGTTTAATTCATGCAAATGTATGCAGGTTGGCATTGGACCAATCAAATGCATGCAGTAGTTGACGATTTTGTTTTGATTGGTCCACTTAAACTGCATAAAATTTGCATGAGCTCAAACTTATGGACATCTCATTGATCACCTTTACCACTGAACTATTTCTTTGGGGTTCTTTTTACAGACCTGTAAATATTTAAAGTTGTTGCCACCTCCAGGTCTGAGAGAGACCAGCAATATTCTTAAATCAAGGTGTGGCAGTGTTCGGTTTCACCTATGGGAGTCAACTTTGGACTCGTGAGACATATTAATAGTTTTGGAATACCAACTCTGTTGTGTGGTAACGCCATTCCATTTGAAAATTTCGCACTTTTGTAATGCACTGTAACAATTTTTTTTATTTCTTTATACTTGCTTGACTGAGCATTTGGAAATGTTACTTAAGTAATGGACAACACTCACATGAGCTGCCTAAACACATGAACAACAACCTTTTTGTACGCTTAAAGGAGTTCTCCCGCCCGGTACCTTGCGATGACGTGGGTAGGATACTTACCAAGGAGGACCTGTTGCTGAGTTTTCAGAGCTTCCTGGTCTTCTGCAGTCCTTGGATGCTCTCCCAAAAATGAATGGCCTAAGGCTTTCCCCCCAATCATTTTCACTAGACTAGGAAAGTGATATCAGATTATGGAAGTTTGCTGAGGACTCCCCAAGATATATGCTTCTCGCTTCAGGTGCTCAAGCATTATGGGAGAAAAGCACTATATAAATGTTAGTAGGAGTCTTTAGTCATTGCCCTGCATGAAGTAAAAAAAGCGAAGGTCCACCCAGTGGCTGCAGAAGACCGAGAAGCTGTGACCCCAACAGCTGGCATCCAGTGACACACCCTTCCAGGATTGTCACACTTCCCTGGAATGACACTGGCTGGAGTTCTTCCTTAAAGGGCACCAGTCCATTCTTTTTGAATGCAGTATTGTGGGTGTCAAAATATTCATTATTTTGAGCTGTTTACCTTGATGCCCAGCCGAACCCGAAACTGAACAAGGCAAATTATGTTGATTAGAGCAAACTATAAGGATTATAGTTCAGGTCTGCTCGAGCTGAAAAAATTCTTGTGAAGTTGTGCTTACCTGCAGCTTAGCCCCAAGCCATATAGACTTCAGATTTCCAGAGCTTGTTATTTCCCGTTAGTAGAGATGAAATCTTACACCCACTTCCTGTAACATCCCCCCCCCCTTTCTCCTGTATATGCATGGTTTCTTCCATCATGTTGGGATTCTGGGAAACATAGTGTGGCATCTCTTCTCTATCTTCTTACTTTATGTGGCATGGGGTCACCCCTGATGTGATGCAGACACCAGCTAAATCTAGACAGAGGATTAAGCAAGGTTGACTGCAGTTCCAAGTACTTTTGGCCTATGAAAAACAAATTCTGCGCACCACTTTGCTTCTATGTACTGTTTCACTGTTTATATCACTCATCGCCTCAATTGCACTTAGAATTTGCCTTGTTCAGTTTTGAGTTTAATTAGGCTTACAATCCAGTAAAGTATATAAGGACCTCCTGCCATGTTTCTAAAGGGACTCTTTACACATGTGAGAGGCTTGTGTGATGAACCAAACCAAATACTACCTTTTTAGAGCAGTGACTGTGAAGAGTTTAACTTATGGCTCCTTCCACCAGAGCCTTCTCACAAGTTTTGATTCATGATGGATACACTGAAGCGGAAAAAAAATGATGATATAATCAATTGGTTGTGTAGTACGGATAATTACTAGAACATTAGTAGCAAAGAAAATTATTCTCATTTTTATTTTCAGTTCTATAGTGTTTTTTATAATATTGCATCATTCTCTAATATTTGCAGTTTTCACACTACTCCGCATTCTAAATGATTTTACAGAGCAGGCCAGGGAACTTTTTAACCTGTCCTCTGCTGAAGATAAAAACAATACAGTGACTGACAGTTGAGATAACAAGCTTTAGAAGACAGAGCTCTCTGCGACTGAAAGTTGTGGAGCTCAGTGGCTCTTTTCCATAGATAACAACTGAAGTTTCTTAACTCTTCAAGTATTGGAAACAATATTAGACTTCTGTCTCTGCTCCTAATGTTTTATTTCTTAGCTGTACTACACATACAAATCATTATAATTTATTTTTTTTCGCTTCAGTGTCTCTTTAAGGGCGGGCATGTGCAATCTCGGGGGATGTCTTCACTTGCACACTGGTGCATACTAGTTTAGTAAGTGTTTAGAAATGGGTCATAGAAGATGTTTAGAGCAGAAGTTGCCACATTTGAGTCCTTATTATGTAGAATTTAACACGGAAAGTGGGTGTGGTTTGTGGATGGTTGGCCGGGGTTCTCAACTCAAATCTCACATTCTTTGTGTACATGCAATCCAGGCAAAGGCATGTATGCACACTTGGAAGTTTACTAACTGTGACGTGTTGTGGGTGAAATATCAGCTTATGGGGTAAACAATGAATGATTCCCATCCCCTGTTAATGTTTACGAAACCAGTCACTGCTTAAAGGGTTAGTCCACCCAAATCCTCAACTTTTTATATCTCTCATGATTTCAGCTCTGAAATACCGCTGACAGGGTTCGCCGATCTGTCTCGCCAATCCATCTATCGTATACAATCAGGCAAAGAGGTCTCCTTTTGCCACTGATGGGCGTTTACTGTAGCTGCAGGGGGTGGGCGGAGCTGGCAACCAACATGCACAGACGACACTGCTGAGAGATATAAAGTGGCCCTGAAATAAACTTGTGAAGTGTAATCTGATTTTATAGGTGTGATGATAAAGTCTATAATCAGAGGTTGCCACCTGTGAAAGCTGCATTGAAAAACTATTATTACAGAAAAATACCAAAGAGGGGTTCTACTACTGAGCGTGTTGAAGTGGACCTGAACTCAGAGCTCCCTTGTTGCTCTAAAAGATAAGCAACAGCATAATAACCTTTAAAGGGAAGGTTCAAGCAAAATAAAAAAATGTGTTTCACTTACCTGGGGCTTCTGCCAGCCCCATGCAGCCATCCTGTGCCCTTGTAGTCTCTCACTGCTGCTCCAGGAACATTAACACATACATTTTTACGCATTACTGGTTTAATGCGTACATTTTTACGCATTAAACCAGTAATGCGTAAAAATGTATGTGTTAATGTTCCTGCAATAGCGGGAATGCGTAAAAATGTACGCAATGCGTCCCGCCGACCTCCAAGGTCAGAAAGCTGCCAGCGGGGGACTGGAGCAGCAGTGAGTGACTACGAGGGCACAGGATGGCTGCATGGGGCTGGTAGAAGCCCCAGGTAAGTGAAACTCATTTTTTTATTTTGCTTGGACATTCCCTTTAAAGAAATAATGTCTTTGTTACAGCTGATACAAATCTGCAGTGTGTCTACTTCCTGCTTTTGTGGGAGAAGACATAGGGTTAACAGCCTATGCATGCAAATTATCTGCTCTGCCAGGCAGAGACAGGACGTAGACAGGCTAAACTCTCTCAATACATACAGGGTGTATTCCTCTGTTTACCTTCAGTCCTGTGCAATAGTTCAGGTCCACTTTAAGAGGATGTTCTTCCCCTTCGGTGTTTCAAGCCTTCCTGTTGGTCTTAAAGGCCCAGCTCAGGGAAGTGTTTGCTTTATGTGCAAAATAAAATGAAACTATGTCTAGGTTGAGGCTTTAACTATACTACACTGTACTCACTGTATCTCTGTTCTGTTAAACTGCTGAGCAGTTAGACATGCAGTTTTCACTAAAGGTAACCGCTGATTACGTAAATTATCACCGGATGATCAGTTTATATTGCACAAATTTCGGGGACATTTTAAGATGCTAGGGGGTAATTCCAGTACCACTTTGGTGTGGACCATCCCTTTAAATTGATGTACTTAATAGAGAAAGGAAGCTGCAGGTTTCAGTTGCTTTTGGTACATCTCTTTTAGCTTTATGATGTCAGAAGTTGTACGTTGTTTTTGTTTGTTTGAAGTGCACTTTGGTCACAAATACAAATTCTGGATTTATTTTGTGTGACACTGAAGCTGGTTAGCTAATGCAAAAATACATACCTGTTCTAGTTTCGGGCATTGAGTTGTTGAGGCAGCTTATCAGGACTGTCGGGACATTAGCGCCGTATTCATTCCGCTGCCTCTGCATCGCGTCAGCAACTGTCATCACATGACTCTACACCTTCAACAAAATGGCTGACTCCCGTCAACAGTGTGTATTGCTTTTTATTTTACTGTCCTTCTTTCCATGGACATTTGCACAGGTTTGAGCATGGTTTATTGTTGCTCTTAAGGTGCAAGGGACATTTTGTGACGTATATGTATATATCATTTGCACAATGTTGCATTATACTTTGTATTTTCTACATATTATTGAATAAAAGAACAATTTTATATCACATTTTTGTTTTTGTGTGCTTACTACTCTTAAAACTGCTTCATTTATTATTAAAAATTAGCAAAATTATGGGGCTTTTGCAAACGACCCACTTAATGCCTCAATTAACTAAGCAGTTTAGACTAGTCTACTGATGGTTTTTAGTCTACTGATGGTTTGGTGTAATGTTTTAGACCTGGTCTAAAACATTTGATAATTTATTTGGCAAAGCGGGGGACATGATCAAAAGATGCAATTCACAAAGGCAAACAAGGAGTAACCATGCCCACTTTTTCTGACAGATTAGACCAGCTGATTTCTGTCAGTAAAATAAATCTGTGAGGTATTTTAGACGTGAGGATGGAACCTTTTGAATTAATTATGCAGGAGTTTAATTGTATCCAGAGGAGAGCTCGTCAGAGGAGAAGGATGTCAGTCATAGCTAGTCTTTTGTGAATTGCATCTTTTGATAATTTCCCCTGCTTTACCGAATGTTTTAGACCAGGTCTAAAAACCGGTCTAAAACATTTGGTAGTTATTAGTGAATTCCCCTTTGATGCAACTGATTTACACCAAACCATCAGTAGACTAAAAACCATCAGTAGACTAATCTAAACTGCTTAGTGAATTGAGGCCAATATTGTGTTTTAGTCAGAATTTTAAACCTTTTTTTTTTTTTAATTAAAACACAACAGCACTTAAAGGGGTTCTCTTGCATAAATAAAAAAACAAAAACAGACACTTACCTGGGGCTTCTATCGGCCCCCTGCAGCTGTAATGTCCTGCACCGTCCTTCTACGATCTTCCGTTCCCCGCCGCTGGCACCAGTCTAATTATTCATCTAACTATAACGGAAAATCGTAGGAGTACGGCGCGGGACATGACCGCTGCAGGGAGCCGATAGAAGCCCCAGGTAACTGTCAGTTTTTATTTTATGCAAAAGAATCCCTTTAAAAATAACTTTCAAGCTTTGTTCACATTAGAGGCGTTTTTTAAAAAATGTCAGCGCGGGTGTTTTTTCCAAAGTGCACAGAAAGCGGTTACACCATGTTGTGCTATGGTGTAGTTCAGACTAAAGCGTTCCGTGCGCTGTCAGTTTTCAAAAGCGGTGCTTGAGCCATTTTAGGGCGTTTTTGCTATAATGGAATAGGAAAAGGTATAGGAAAAACGTGAAACGCACACAACCGCTTTGTGGAGCGATTGCGTTCGCGTTTTTAAGAATAAATACATCGGGCTTGATTTACAAAGCCGTGCTAACTTAAGCACGGGTGTGCTAAACAGTTAGCACGTGAAGTGCCGTTCACGGACTTTTGCGGGCGCAAAGTGCAGCGATTCACGCGATCGAGGACTTTTGCACGCGCAAAAGTCCACGATCGCGCGAATCGCGGCACTTTGCGAGCGCAAAAGTCCGCGAACGGCACTTTATGTGCTAAAACAGTTAGCACGGCTTTGTGAATCAAGCCCAATGTATTTATTTTCCGGTTCAAAGAGTTCACTTCCTGACTTGCGTCAGGGTGTGAATTACCAAAACGCCCGGGAATAACGCTTCGGAAACCGCTAACCCCCCCCCCCCCCCAAAAAAAAACCCGCCCACCGAAGCGCCGGGAACAGGAAAGAAAAAAACGCCTAAAAATAAGGCCACCGCGGACGGACATGCGAGCCGAACGCAATGTGAACAAGGCCTCAGGCTGGTTTTATACTTGAAAGTTGTGTTTGTAGAGAGATGCCCCGCCGCATTGCACCGCACAAAATGACTAAAATATGACCCTGAGGCAGAGTGTGCAGACATAGTACTGCAACACCACCCCCCGGGTTTCCCCAACCGCCGCCAACATTTGTAAAATTCTCACGTCGCCCATTGACTTGCATTACTTCAACTGTGCCCCGCAGATGTCAGGCGAAATGCACTTTTGACTTTGCGGTGAATCGGGCACTTCTGGCACGGCGCGGTTAGTTTGCTAGGCCCCATTGACTTGTATTGACTTTTTTTTCTGCGGTAAAACAGGATAACGCAACGCAAGTTAACAAAGCAAGTGTAAAAGCATTACGCATTTTACAATTGAAAATGTTCCTAAAAGTGGATGAAAAAGTACTAGGAAAATTATTTTGAGTATTTTGTTTCTTGCTGGTGGTATAAAAGGCATTTGATGAAACGGTGTGAATATATCACCTAGGAGAAAACGTGAATTGCATATGGGCCTTTAGCAATAAAATGCTTTTCGAGCCCCAGCAAGCAAAAAAGTACTCCAGAATAATTTTGAATCGAATATATATATATATATATATATATATATATATATATATATATATATATATATATATATATATATATACACATACACTTTGGAATTGAAAAATGTACCAAAAATTATATATATATATATGTATATGTGTGTGTGTGTGTGTGTGTATATATATATATATATATATATATGTATGTATGTATGTATGTATGTATGTATGTATGTATGTATGTATATATATATATATATATATATATATATATATATATATATATATATATATATGTATATGTATATATATATATATATGTATATATATATGTATATTATATATATATATATTATATATACTGTATATAATATTTTTGGCACTTTTTTCAATTCCAAAGTGCTGAAAAGCGGAAAATTGAATACTTACCTACCGGTAATTTTCCTTTCCCCTAGCATCCATGGCAGCACAACGGGTATTGGCCCCACCCCTAATACCCCATAGGACAGAGTAACTATAAGTGTTTTAGCCACCCTTCCCTCAGTGTCTTTGTAACTAGCACCTCACCGAACAGGGTGGGTACCCTGTGCTGCCATGGATGCTAGGGGAAAGGAAAATTACCGGTAGGTAAGTATTCAATTTTCCGCTTTCCCCTAGCCTCCATGGCAGCACAACGGGAATTAACTAGCAAAAAACAAATGATGGGAGGGGAGACTGTTGCAGGTGCACAAAAACAATATTTTTTATTTAACAGAAGTACACACTGATCCGGAAGATAAGACAGCTCTTCCGAATTGCAATGAAGTGTTAGCAGTGACATCTACTTGATAATGTGACATGAAAGTATTAATCGTAGTCCAGTTTGCTGCCTGGCAGATCTTTTGTGGTGAGACTCTGACCTGTGCCGCCCAGGATGATGCTACATTCCTAGTTGAATGGGACTTTATTTCTTTAGGTGGTGCCAAATCCACAGATCTATAGGCATCCTGAATTGTTCTGACCAACCATGCGGCAATGGTGCGTGTTGAAGCTGCTTCTCCTTTCCTATACCCTGCATGAATAACAAAGAGTCTCTCTGTTCTTCTAAAGTCTCTAGTTGCTGCTATATAGGCTCTCAATGCTCTCGCTACATCTAGCGCATGTAGTTCCTCTGAGTCTTCCTGAGAGAAGTTTGGCAAGGTCCATTCCTGATTTAGATGGCAATAGGAAGATACCTTCGGCAGGAATCCTTGGACCGGTCGAATTTGTACCCTATCCGGGAAAAACGTTAGGTACGGTTCTAGATGACCCAACGCCTGTAGCTCCGACACCCTCCGGGCTGAAGAGATAGCCACTAAGAACACCGTTTTCAGAGTAAGACTGAGTAGTGTACATTCTTCTACTGGATTCATTGGAGACCTGGCTAAATAATCTAGAACCAATGGCAAGTCCCATGATGCAAAGAATGGCTTAAGAGGAGGACGAATCTTCATAACCCCAGTAATAAACTGCTTTATCAGAGGGTTAAAGGCCCATCTCTGACTTGTTAAGGCCGAGATTGCCGAAACCTGTACCTTAATTGAGTGGAAACTTAGGCCTTTCTCCACCCCTGACTGCAAGAAAGCCATCACTTGATGGACCAAGGGATCGAAATCTTGCTGGATAGCATATTGTATATAAACTTTCCAGATTCTCTGATAGGCCCTGTTTGTGGTATTTTTCCTGGCCCTAAGCAAGGTTGATATCACTGCATCAGAACAGCCTATTTCCCTCAGCTTCCCCCTCTTAATCTCCATGCCGTCAATCTCAGGCGACTCGGTTTGGGATGGAACACAGGGCCCTGGGAGAGAAGTTCCTGGCTGCAGGGGAGATGGAGAGGAGGTTCCATCATCATCTGTTGAGCTATAGGGAACCAGGGCCTCTTTGGCCAGTATGGTAGTATTATCAGTAAGGTGACTGGCTCCCTGCTGAGCCTCAGTAGAAGTCGTAGGATTAGTGGTACCGGTGGGAAGGCATAAGCAATGCGAAAGTTCCATGTTGCTGACAAGGCGTCCACCTCCTCCGCTCCGGGGGTAGGTTAACGACTGAAGAATCTGTGGCATTTCCTGTTCTGTGGTGTCGCCATAAGATCCAGCTCTGGTTCTCCCCACCGGGCACATATCTCTCTGAACACCTCCTGGTTCAACGACCACTTGTTGTTGGATATCTGTACTCTGCTGAGGAAATCCGGGGACTATATTCGTAACTCCCGGGATGTGAATTGCTGAGATGGACTGAAGGTGACTCATTGCAAACTTGAATATTAAAGAAGTCTCTTGAAGGAGTAGGTCACTGCGAGTACCGCCTTGATTGCGGACATAGGCCACTGCTGTCACATTGTCCATGTGAAGTAGTACTGCTCTCCTCTCTATCAGAGTCTGAAAATGTCTGAGGGCGCAGTAAGCCGCTCTCAATTCCAACCTGTTCGCTGACCAATGATTCATGGGAGTCGGCCATCGACCCTGAGCTGATTGGGCTGTACAAGTGGCTCCCCAACCCCAAGTACTGGCATCCGTCGATATAATCACTGGGTTCTCCGTAGCCAGCTGGCTGTGACGCTGGAGATTCGCATCTCTCAGCCACCAGTTCAAATCCCTCTTCATAGTATTCGTCATGATGATAGACTGGTGGAGATTCTGGCCATCCCACTGTTTTAGTAGACCCTGCTGCAATGACCTTGTGTTCCATTGGGCCCAAGGTATCATGGGTATAGTTGAGACCATAGTACCCAGTACTCTCAAGCAGTATCTGGCCTGTACTTGGTTCGTAAGCAGGAGTTGAAGTATTCTTTGCCTTATCAATGCAATCTTCTCTTCCGGTAGACAGACCGCATTCTGGTCTGTTAAGAACCGAGCCCCTAGGTACACCAGGTCTCTCGTTGGTTCGAGATGGCTCTTCTGGTGATTTATCCGCCACCCAAACTGCACAAGAGTCTGAAGGAGAATCTGTCTGTGTGCTAGGCTTTGCTGTCTCGTGTCTGCCAACAGAAGGACATCGTCGAGGTAATGATGAACTCTTAGGCCTCGTGTTCTTAGTATGGATATCACTTCCACTAGGAGCTTGGTGAATGTTCTCGGGGCCGTGCAGATCCCGAAGGGCAGACAGACAAACTGAAAATGGCGGTTTCCTATGCAGAAGCGCAGAAACTTTTGGAACGAATCTTGAATGGGGACATGCAAATACGCATCCTCCAGATCGACTGAAAGTAAATAGTCATTGGGCTTGACTATTGAGATAATTGTGTTGAGAGACTCCATCTTGAACCTCTCGAGATGTATAAAGGAGTTTAGATATTTGAGGTCTAGGACCGGCCTCCAGTCTCCCGATTTTTTTCGGACAAAGAAGAGGGTTGAATAGAACCCCTGCTTCTTCTCCTGTCTCGGAACCTGAATTATTGCACGCTTTCTTAAGAGCTCCTGCACATAGGTTTCCAGAATCTCCCTTTTGTCTGGGCAGGTGGGTGTTTTGGTTCTCCTGAAGCGATTTGCGGGTGGTGGCCTTACGAAAGCCCAAAAGTGACCTGTTGTAACGGTTCTCCAGACCCACGGTGAATCGACTTGTTGTCTCCAGACCCGCGAATAGTTCCTTAGTCTGGATCCTACTGGGCACTTCTGGACTCTGTAATCGTCAAAAAGACTTCTTCGTATTCTGGATAGGGGGGTTAGCCCTCTGCTTGTTGTTTCTAAACTGAGTAGGCTGATTAGGCTGCCAATTCCTTCTGAAACCTCTACCAGGTTTATAGGACCTTGCGTTGCGATATCTTGTCGTTTGTGGTTGCGACTGAGAAGCTGTTGATTGTCGTGTCTGGCGCCTGTCTTGGGGAATCAGGCCTGACTTGCCCCCCGTTACCCTGGAAATAGCGTCATCCATTTTTTCTCCGAACAGAGACTTGCCATCAAACGGTATCTTGCACCATAGAAGACGAGAGGATGGATCCGCCGTCCACGATCTCAGCCATAAGGCCCTCTTGCCCGTCACCGAATATAGCATCGACCGGGCAGACGACCGGAGTATGTCGATAGCCGCCTCTCCAATAAAATCTCCGGCTACCTTTAGATCTTCTAGGGCAGTAATTAGCGTCTCCTTATCCGCATCCTCCCTGATTCCCTGTTCTAGGTTCTCCGTCCAGAACCGGACAGCTTTTCCTATCAATGTAAGGGCAATGGCCGGTTTGCATGCTCCCCCCGATGTTGTGTAGATCTTTTTTAAGTCGAAGTCAAGTTTCCTTTCTAACGTATCTTTGAAAGAAATAGTCTTCTAGAGGCAGAGTTACGTGTTTTGCAAGGCGAATCACTGAAGCATCCACTGTAGGCGCGTTTTCTAGGGGTTTACCTGTCTTCTCTGGAACCGGATACAATTTTGAGAAGCGATTAGCTAGTGGAGGTCTCTTCTCCATTTTCTGCCACTCCTCGTCAATCACTGCTTGTATCTCGTCCATAACCGGGAAGCTAGATCTCGTTTTGGTTAGATGCTTATAATATTGCTTTTTTGGCTTCTTGCCACCTTGCTCCTCTTCTTCCCCATCAGATTCCGGCCAGTCAATTGCTTCCCTTACCGCCTTGACAAACGGTTCCACCAAGGCAAAGTCAAAGCCTATATCATATTCGTCCTGCAAAGTAGCTGCAGCCGAGGTCGAGGGAAGCTCTTGAGTGCCTGCCGTCCCGGTAGCATCGTGAGACGGAAGGCTCGCTAAATATCCCTGCATAGAGTCCTGGACCGCTTTTTGAATGAGCCCTGAAACATCAACTGGCTCCTGTGTACAGTCCTTTCCTAGATCATGGAAACAGTCTGCACAGACAAGCTTTCCAGGTACTACTGGCTGTGCGCATGCCCAGCATAATTTCTCCTGACGTGCTCTCTCCGGCGACTTTGTTGCTGTCTTCGATTTTTTGTGGGACTTGTGGTACCTTGATTCTCTTCTTTTTCTGTCGTCGGAAGGAGAAGGGTCCCTTGAAGCTCTTCTCTTAGAAGATTGAGGGGATCTTCTCTTTTCTTTATTTCTTGTGCTGTCATAAAACAGTATGATGCACAGTTTAGGCACTCCTCTCGTCCATTGAATAGAACTTACCTGAAACCTCCCTTACCTATAAGAATAGCGCTGATCTCTGTAGGGCACCCGGGCATCCATAGTGGGTCACTAAACAGCAGTGAGAAGCTAGAAAAGACAGGTAAAACAATAGCTATAAACATATACTGTACAACGGCGCACCGCACAGGGCAACAACCACTGAATGCTGCATACCTGCGTGTCAGTAGGACTTCCTTCTGGGGCTCAGAGCGCGGAATCCGCGTCAGTCCACTGTAGCCGCCGGCTCCCCGCACAGAGCCTGTTTTAAAAAACCTGCTGAGCCTCGTCCCGGAAAACCCCGCCCACCCCCAAGCCGAGCATCAGCGCCCAGCCAATCGGAGAGGGCGGAAGCCAAACTTCCGGTATAGCGTGCGCTCCACAGAGAGGAAGCGGAAATGACATGATGCTTCCCCCGGAACGCACGCCAGCACGATATTCAGCGCCATCTACATCAGAAACTAAAGAGAGGAGAAGGATGCCTGCCCATAAAGCCAAGCTATTAGCCTGGATCAACAAATGAGTGCTCCAAATCCATGTACTCAGCACCATTAGTGCATATAAGAGTATGAGGCTAATACGAAAAGACCCCCAAGATCAGCAGAACGGGGTCACTGGCAAGACACTCTATTAGAGTGTGTTATGGCAGTCATGCATCAGGGGAGGCTACCTGAGCGCTAGCTACATGATGCAGCTGATAAGGGAGGAAAAATAAAACATGAGCAGTATGGAACCTGCAACTCTGTCCTGTGAGGTGAGACAAGGAAAAAAAGACACTGAGGGAAGGGTGGCTAAAACACTTATAGTTACTCTGTCCTGTGGGGTATTAGGGGCGGGGCCAATACCCGTTGTGCTGCCAGGGAGGCTAGGGGAAAGTTATTTTAAACAGAAGATGAAAAATTACCTCCTAGGAGAAAACTTAGGAGAAAGGTGAAATGAACAAGGGTCAGTTTGTGTGTCCAGTGGATGCAATTCAGGTAATGAACTCCAGGAACAGGGAAGCACGAAGAACAGAGAAAACCCGGAGCACTAATATGTAGTATTTTCAGGTAATCAGACAGAAGGTCACAAAATATACTTCTTACAAAGCTGGGTTGCCAACAGGCAACTACAGTGACAGTTAGATGGAGAATTCTGTCTCCATGCAGATAAGAACCTTCTTCATGATGTGGTAGGTCGCACTCGGAGGAAGAAAACCGCTGGATAAGGTATCACATGGGTACAGCTAGTAGTGGAGAGGAACTAAGCATGGAGGGATGAGGCGCTCCAATTACCTCAGTAACACGGAAGTAAAATGTACTCCGTTCATTGGACACTACAAAGTATTTCATGGGTCTGGCCTACTTCCTCAGGTCAAAAGGTACAGTGTCATTGTGACTACATGCCTGGACTCGAATCTCCTTAATGAGATACTAAGGGGCTCAAAGTCTGTGTGTGCAGCAGGGCCGGTTCTCTTAAGAAGCAAGGTGAAACGTTTGCATCAGGCGCAGAGATTACAGGGGCAGCATGTTTGTACGCATACATTTGAAATCGGCGCCGGTTAACTTGGGCACAGGATGGAAATAGCCGGTATATGGCTGATCCTGCTTCTGCACAAGTCCGGGCCGTATTAATGACTATTTCCCCTCCAGGCCGCCATGGATAGTGGGGAATTAAATAATTTGGCTTCCAGCGATTGCTGATGATTGTGTTTTTTAAGCAACCTCGGCTCCGTCTTCTGACGGTGCCGACGTTACTCACTGAGCGCTGCTCAGTTGTGATTCCTTTTGTAGTCTATGGTGGCGCCAGCAGCGCCGAAAAGCACCGCTACGTGTTTGTTCTGTGTGTTTACACTTACAGCATGCAGTCAGATTAGGAGGAGAAGTGAGAGGAGAGCAAGGTAAAGCGGTTATCATTGGGGAAAAGCAGCTTGTTGTGCTGTGTGAGGAGTCTGACAGTGAGTGGGGAGGGGGGCAGGAGAGCAGCAGGGTTTCATTTGACTTGCACAGCAGAAGGGAGGAGGTGGCTCTGCAATCCTAACTGAGGATGAGCAGATCGTTTGTCACAGACTCGCAGCCAGCCAGCGTGCTATTGTGTTGAGCTGCAGCATGTCATGTGAGAACATTAAATGAAGCAGAGTAAATTGTTGGGTGCTGTGCAATCATTCCAAATTGGGAGAGGGGAGGGGGCAGCAAAAAGTCTAGAACCAGCCCTGGTGAGCAGTCACAAAGACCCTTGAAACATGTCGTCTTTATAATGTCCAATAGCCTGAGTATTTTGTTTACCTCCCTTTTAGGCTGGTTTCATACATAAAAGATGTCCAGTCCTGTCAGTTTTTGACAGCTGGTATCAGTTTTGGATTGGCTTTCTTTGGCTTGACTCACATATAAGGTGTACATTTCCAGTTGGGTCCTGTCAGAATTTCTCAGGGAAGTTACCAGCATACAGTCGAGGTTCCATCTCCAGCTGAGTGCTCCTGAAGTCAGGCCACTCTGCACTGTGCATGCGCGAGCATGCTGTCTCATGTGCTTACGCATGCGCAATATGGAGCCGCCTATCTTCAGGAGCACTCAGCTCCCAAAGCTTCCGGCGGCGGGAGATTTGAACCGGGGATCCAGCGCTGGAACGAGGGCACTGGGAGAGGAGAGGAAAGGCTCATTAGGACCAAGAGTCTTCCCTCTGCTTCGGTAAGTATCTGATTTTTATTTATTTTTTTAATATATATTGACAGATTGATAGAATGTGCAGACTGTCACTGGTGGCGCTGAGAGGTCTGAGCCGTGAGGAAGGTGCTACTGCTGAACGCTGGAATGTCAGTCTTTCTAGGAACAGACATGTCACAGCAGATGTATGTTCCAGCATGACAAGGAATAAGCACGCTGATCACTAGCAAATGCGAGAACGGTGTCCTGGACGATGTTTCCAGATTTGTGTCAGACGTGACAAATCACTGTGACAGCTCTGCCTCCTCACATAGATGTGCTTTCAAAACAATAATGCAGAACAGGCCTCTGCCTCATGTGACAGAGTAAGGCCCAGTGCACACCAGAAAGCGCTAGCGTAATCGCCAACGCTCAGCGCTTTTTGAAGTGATTTTTCAGAGCAATTTACTAAACATGCCGAGCGATTTTTGGAGCGTTTTGGTGTAGAGTTTTTTTATATTTTGTTACAGTACAGCTTTAACTGAATAGCTTCTGTAACAAATAACGCTTGGAAAATTGCTCAGATCTGGAACTTTTCAGAGCGATTTTCCACTTTCCTATACTTAATATTGAGGCTGAATCGCCTCAGAAATCAGCAGAAATGCTGCAGGACTGCGTTTGGGAAAAAAAGCACATCGCTCTGGTGTGCTCTTTCCCATTCAAATACATTAGCCAAGCGCTTTTCAAAGCGATCAGAAGTGCTCTTGGTGTGCACCAGCCCTACCATGGAGGCTGCAAAATACATACTGCAGAGATTCAAGAGACATGCAAGTGCCATGTATTCTGCCCATGGGGGTGTCACATGACTTTATGTAGATGAAAAGTGTAACTGGTCTATTAAAAAATGAATGCAGAATAGTATGTTCCATAGCCTCACCGCTGAATTCTTAGTGAGGCTGCTGCATCCACACTGAGACTTGCTAGAGCATGAAAGGAAAGGTCAATGGCTAGGAATCATAGGGCAAGAAGCTATATTCCCATCCTGGGTGGATTTATACATCTTATTAACCTAGACCAAAAGTCTTCTGCTGCCTCCCTCCTCCTTCCATGCAGAGTAGTCTCCCCTGTTCAATGTGCAGTGTCCATCTTCCGTGTGCCCCCTCCCTCCCCAACCATAGCAGGATCATCCACCACACTTACCCCCTCTTCCATGTGCCGCAATTCCCCTATTCCATGTACACTTACCCCCTCTTCCATGTGCAGCAGCCCCTCTCTTCCATGTACACTTACCCTCTCTTCCATGTACACTTACCACCTCTTCCATGTACACTGACCCCCCCTCCTTCCACGTGCAGCAACCCCTCCCTTCCATGTACACTTACCCCCTCTTCCAAGTGCAGCAACCCCTCCCTTCCATGTACACTTACCCCCTCTTCCATGTGCCGCAATTCCCCTCTTCCATGTACTTACCCCCTCTTCCATGTACACTTACCCCATCTTCCATGTGCAGCAGCCCCTCTCTTCCATGTACACTTACCCCCTCTTCCATGTGCAGCAACCCCTCTCTTCCATGTACACTTACCACCTCTTCCATGTACACTGACCCCCCCCCCCTCCTTCCACGTGCAGCAACCCCTCCCTTCCATGTACACTTACCCCCTCTTCCATGTGCAGCAACCCCTCCCTTCCATGTACACTTACCCCCTCTTCCATGTGCAGCAGCCCCTCTCTTCCATGTACACTTACCCCCTCTTTCATGTGCAGCAGCCCCTCTTCCATGTACACTTACCCCCTCTTCCATGTGCAGCAGCCCCTCTCTTCCATGTACACTTACCCCCTTTTCTATGTGCAGCAACCCCTCTCTTCCATGTACACTTACCACCTCTTCCATGTACACTGACCCCCCCCCTCCTTCCACGTGCAGCAACCCCTCCCTTCCATGTACACTTACCACCTCTTCCATGTACACTGACCCCCCCCCTCTCCTTCCACGTGCAGCAACCCCTCCCTTCCATGTACACTTACCCCCTCTTCCATGTGCAGCAACCCCTCCCTTCCATGTACACTTACCCCCTCTTCCATGTGCAGCAGCCCCTCTCTTCCATGTACACTTACCCCCTCTTCTATGTGCAGCAACCCCTCTCTTCCATGTACACTTACCCCCCTCTTCCATGTGCCGCAATTCCCCTCTTCCATGTACACTTACCCCCTCTTCCATGTGCAGCAGCCCCTCTCTTCCATGTACACTTACCCCCTCTTCTATGTGCAGCAACCCCTCTCTTCCATGTACACGACCCCCCCCCCTCCTTCCACGTGCAGCAACCCCTCCCTTCCATGTACACTTACCCCCTCTTCCATGTGCAGCAACCCCTCTCTTCCATGTACACTTACCCCCTCTTCCATGTGCAGCAACACCTCTCTTCCATGTACACTTACCCCCCTCTTCCATGTGCAGCAACCCCTCCCTTCCATGTGCAGCAATCCCTCTCCTCCATGTACACTTACCCCCTCTTCCATGTGCAGCAACCCCTCCCTTCCATGTACCTTTTTCCAGCCCCCCCAGGATTGTAGGTCCCTCGTTGTCTAGCCGGTCCTCTTCCTCAATCCACTCTTCAGCCCGGTACAGTGTGCTACGTAGTTATGTCATGCGTGCAGCTGGAAGTCTTAAAGTAGAGAGTATGCATAGAGCGTGACCAAGCAGGCGTGCCGCCAGCCAGTGCATGCGCAGTTCTGTGCGACTTGACCGACAAGGCTACTGTATCAGACCAAACAGTAGAACGAGGAAGAGGACCAGGAGGACAGCAAGGAACCTACAAGCCTAGGAGGGCTGGAAGCCCCAGGTAAGTAACGGAACACTATTTTCCCAGAACGTCATTTCGGACAGCACCCCTGGATGAGACTTGTCTCCCTCCCCACTGTGGACAGGAAACTGTTAAAAGAAGAATTTGCATAAGCAATAGGCAGCCACATATAAGATACTACACCTGCCACAGTACCTCAGTTTTAGTTTCCTGTCCCGGACGGGATGCATGGGAGAGGTCTCCAGGAGTGCCATCCATGTCAGGCGGCAGGGGCAGCGTTTTCCAGGGCTCCAAGCAGCACTGTTCAGTGAACAGTCGGAGCCCTGCAGCGTGGAGGAGGCTTCTCCATCAGAGGCAGCAACTTTATGCGCGCATGTGCGTGCATTGGAGAGAGTTCACTTCCGGTTGAACCGGAGGTAGTCACGCGCTGGCGTCCCGCGTGATCTGAAGTCTGAGCCGGGCGGCAGGGGCCGCGGCGGTGATAAGGAATCGGCATACAGCTGATTCCTTAAGGTAAGAAGCTGATTAAGCATATGCTTAGCCGGCATAATTGGATCAGCTGCATCAAATCAGCAGCACAGGTATAAGTTTGTAGAGTCCATGATGCACTCTGGTTTGTGGCTGGGATCATGGAGGACGCCTCTGGGTCAGCTCCTGCACAATCTGCTGAATTTGCCCAGGATCCCTCTCTGGCAAGTAGATGTGATTATGTTTCTTCTGCTTGGCTGGATGTATGTTATGTATAGAGGGATTTGTCTAATGGCTGGCTATCGGTTATTATGTTTTATACCCCAAAAGACATAAGACTGAGAAGGTTGAAAAGTCTGAAAAATCTTCTACTCAGTCCAGTCAGCATGGATTGGCAACTCTGAATGGAAATTGTGCCAGTATTGTACAGAGAAGGTCCACAGCAATAGGAAATTAAAGATTCTGCTATTGCTTCTACCACCTCAGCTGCTTCAGATGGGCCTGGGACTAGTACTGCTATGGCTTATCTACCTGTTATAGCTAATCCATCATCTCCTATGTTGTCTGCACCTCTAACTATGCGTCCTGCTTCCAAGAGACATAGGCCTCTATTGAGCATTCCTGCATGCGGTAATGCTCAAAACAGCTGACTTTACCCACCATTTAGTAAAGTGTGCATTCATAAAACCTGTGTCCGCATGAAAATCTATAATTCCTGAGCAGGTGCGGGAAATTAACACCTTGTGCGGAGATTATCACAACACAGGTCACTGAAGGTTAATTCATAAAAATTAAAGCAGGCAAATGTGAGCAGAGAAACCCTGGCTGTTTAGAGAAGGCAATAAGCCAGCCATAACAGGCAAGCTAATGGAGAGACAGACCTCCCAGGCAGCTGCAGTGAGAGCAGAACAAACTGCATCCCAGAATACCCAGGCTGTGTTTTTAACCCCTTGGGTACCTGTTTTCAGATAAATTTCACATCAGAAAGCCTGCATGTGTAACATTCTTGAAGTTCTTCTAAGCTGCAGCAATTAAATAGATTGTTTAAAACAACTAGACAGATTCAGGGCAAGGAGAGGCAATTTAAACAAAAATTCACATGTAAAGGGATGCTGGGGCTGCCTCCTTTATAGTAACTCTCTCTGCACAGAGAAAATGTATCAAACTAGGAGGAAGATTTGAGTAAAACTGACTAAGGGCTTTTTTTTCATTACCCTGCGAGTTACGATTTGATTCTGATCACGAGGTACGTTAAACTAATGGAAACTGCAGCAGCAATTTCCATTAGTGCAATCTGATTGCGATGCGATTTGGACAAAGCACAATCGTCATCCTCCTGCATTGTATGCAATTGAGCTGTACTATAAGTATAGTAGCGCAATCGCATAGTGGAAATTGAAGTGCGATTGGGATCGCAAATGCGGTTGCGATCGCATTTCATAGTGGAAAAGAGCCCTAAACGAAATGTTTTTTTTCCTGAATTAATAAAAGACTTACTAATAGGTATTAAGTCTGAGCAGAAATCTTTGACACCTTTGGATCAAATGTATGAAAGTTTGGCGGATCCTCATTCTCGGCTTATTCCAGTCCATTCTACTCTTAAGATAAGGATTAAGGAGTGGGATAATCTAGGAAAAGGTTTTTTTTTTGGCCCAGATCATTATCTAAATGTTGTTTTTCTCCTGAAGATCAGGGTTTTGGGGAACCCCGCCTAAATTAGATCCATATTTTTCAAGGGTATCAAACAAAACTGACCTACTTTTTTGAGGATTTCTTGGAAATTTTGAATGATTTCCCTAAAGTTTGGAATGCTTCCAATTATCTAGTGGACGCTTCAGATGATACGGTTAAACTTATGGCCAGAACTACGGCATTAGTTAATTCAGCCAGAAGAGGTGTATGGGTAAAAACTTGGAATGATGACAATTCTTCAAAATCAAGTTATGTGGTGTACCTTGTGAAGGGGGTCTGCTGTTTGAGTCAGTTAGACAACCCTCTAGACAGAACGGCAGACACACATACAAAAAAAAAACAAAAAAAAAAAAAAAAGTATTCCTGTTAAAGGAATTCTATCGATTCACATATTTTCAATTGACACAGGAATTGTTTGGGAAGTGTTGCTAAGTACTGGTGTATACATTTTAGTAGCAACCTCTTTGTTTACTGTTATCAAAATGCTTTCAAACTTTACTGACAAAACTGACTCTGAGCCATGAGGAGAGGGGAAATTCCCCTCACACTTGATCAGTTAACTCTGTGTAACTGTGTGTGACAGAGAGAACAGCTGCAGCTTCTGTGTCCTGTTTCGGACTGAAGTGTCTGTAGAGAGCAGAGGAAATGTAACTAATTGTTACAGCTTTTCATACTGTTTTTTGCTTTCAGAGTTAGTTTGATATTTGCTTTCTGTAGTCCGATGTGCATTGAAGTAGACACCCCTTCTGCAATTGATTTGTCCCAATATAGCTAATCCTACCCTTAGTAAATTACAGCTTTTGCCTCTGATATTTAACATGAAAGGTAGGTACATGTTTACACAGCAACTAAGACATTATTTGTACATTGTCATTTTAGAACACTTGGGTATTGATAGTATTCCTTTAAGAAAGGACCTTTTCAAAGTAAACGGTCCTTTCGTCCCTCCTTCTAAGAATAAGTCAGATCCCTAGTCCTCTAAGGGCAGGAGATGGATCAGCCACGCAACGCATGCAAACGCGGATGACGTGCGTTCGTACTCGTTGCGTTCCGCATGCGTGGCCGTCCGCGTTTGTAATGTGAACCGGCCCTAAGTCCAACTTCACTTTTACCAAGAAGTCAGATAAGCAATGACGCTAGTATTCCAGTGAGATGGAGAATTGCAAATTTCAAAAAATGGCAACTACAGTGCACAAAATATTGGTTATTTAGGCTTCTTTCACAGTGGGACGTTACAGGCACAGGTTAGAGCAACCTGTAACGCAGCCCAGCTCACAGTAATGAAAAATCAATGGGCTGTTCACAGTGCCCACGTTGTGTTACACTGTAACGCTGCACGTTCTGGGAAAGTGCAGCATGCTGTGCGTTATACACGGTTTTAGCCGCATTAGACTGTTTGCATATGCTCAATAACGTGTGTTTTTTGTTTTTTCTTGCAGGAGAGGAGGGGAGAGTCCGCTGTTGTGGCCAGCCACATGACTAATTAATATGCACTGCAGTGTTAACTTCCTGGAGCGGCCGCTTATTGGCTGGCAGGACCACGTGATGCGGAGTTTATCCGATCACGTGCTCTCCAGTCTTTTGCCGCATGCGCCGTTTTCGTCCGATAGTATGCGTCAAAAAGTACGCATCACAGACCCATCAGGAGATGCATAACGTGGCTCTAAATAGCATCCAACTTCAAAGCTCACATGCGTTGCGTTGGGGGCACGTTATGTAACCTTAGCGTCACATCTAACGCAGCGTCTTAGTGGGAAAGAGCCCTTAAGGTGGTTTTTGGAGATACAGAATAGAGTTCTGCCAGCCTCCTTTTAAGAGCTTTTGCATTACTCCCCGCTTGCAGGACCAAATAAAGTTTTCAGCCCTACAATCGAAAGTCCTTTCCCTGTTTAGAAAAAAAGGGTAATTCGAGAAGTACCGAAATGTCAGAGGACAGGGATTCTATTGCCCTGTGTTTTTTCTAGTAAAGGAGCTACAGGGAAATTATCAGTTCATACTAAATTTAAAGAGTCTAAACCAGAAGGTAAAATACAGAAAATTCAGGATGGATTTGATCTATTATTCATTTCTTACAGAAGGACGATTTCCTAGCCTTTCTAGACTGAAAAGATGCGTATCTTCAATTACCGATGCATCTGTCTTCTCAATAATGCTTAAGGTTTGCCATCCAGATGGAGGAAGAGGTAAGAATGTATCAGTTTAATGCTTTGCCCTTCGGATTATCCTCAGCTCCAGGGTTGTTTATGAAGGTAATGTCTGGGGTTCTGGCTACACTTAGACAGAGAAAAGTTAACATTTTGGGTTACCTTGATGATTTTCTGTTTTGGTGGACATCTCCCAATTCGGTAAGAGATCAGATTGTTACGACAATAGTCTTACTACAAGATCTAGGTTGGATCATTAATTGGGAGAAATCTTCCTTAATTAAATCCTACACAGATTATAAATTTGTTTGGGCTATTTCATTAGCATATCAGACACAGGGGGAGCAATTCAATTCTATCATGGCTTATTCCACAAGAGGAATTTCGACTTCTTGGGCAGAGAGGGCAGGGGCCTCCTATAGATCAGATCTGCAGAGCTGCGACCTGGTCAAGTCACAATACGTTTGTAAAGCACTATCGCCTTAATGTATTGGCCTCTGCAGGTTTATCCTTCAGAAGGAAAGGTTTGCAAGCTGTGGTCCCACCCTAAGGTTTTAACTCTTGTATATCGTCTCATCCAGGGGTGCTGTCCGAAATGACGTTCTGGGAAAGACCACTTTACTTACGGTAAAGTCTTTTCCAGTAGTCATGAGGACAGCACCCCTGCAACCCGCCCTTATTTGGGTAGGAAAGAGAAATAAGTTTGTGTAAGCATCATTAAATGTCCGTGTCATCTTTTTATCAACTGAGGTACTGTGGCAGGTGTAGTATCTTATATGTGGCTGCCTATTGCTTATGCAAATTCTTCTTTTAACAGTTTCCTGTCCACAGTGGGGAGGGAGACAAGTCTCATCCAGGGGTGCTGTCCTCATGACTACTGGAAAAGACTTTACCGTAAGTAAAGTGGTCTTTTGTTCACCTCCGATATCCACTTTTGAGAACAATTCTAAAATGTAAATTACATACATATAAAATGTACAGTTCTCAAAGAATAGACTGCACTATAAATTGCTTGTTCTTTCTATTTTGCTGTCGCTTACAATAGGTACTAGAAATCTGACAGATCTCATAGGAGATTTTCAGAATGACCATTTTACAAAACCAATCCCTTGCAAGGGACTGTACAAGGATGCTGGCCTATTTTTTTTCACATTCTTTATGGCCTATTTTTTTTTCTTTCTTTGCCATTCATGAAGTGCTTCTGTAAATAAAATAAAAATATGTGGAGGAGTGGTCTAGTCTAAAACCTGTCTGAATTTTACTGCCTACTGTGAGTGACAGCAACATAGGAAAAAAGTAATTAATAGTGCACTTTACTCTGGGAGAAATCTACATTTTACATGTACCAGTATTTGTTTCAAATTTTACAATTTTTCTGCGATAGTTGTCCTTTAAGGGAAATACATGCAGTTATTCATATTAAACAACAGAGGCTGGCAAAGTTTTTTTTTTTGTGCTGGACAATTTTCTTATCTAGATAGTTTGATATAATCACTGGAGGAAATATTTTCCAACTTACTCGCAGCCCCCTTCTTCTTCTATTTGCAGGCAGTGCGCTCCCCTCCCAACTTCCGTAAGCTCCTATGCAGAGCAGCATACGGCCAATCAGAGAAGATGAGCAAGGGGAGTCGGAGAGGCGTGGCTGAAGGGGAGAGGCACAGCTGAAGTGAGAGACAGCGTCTCCTCCCCTCTAGGCTGTGCGCAGGGATGTGGCCACGCCCCCTCAGTTCCCATGGTACTTCAGCAATCTTCTTTCAGCCACGTGCTGGAAAAGTTGAGGAGAGGAGATAGGAGCTGCAGGTGAGTATGTGGCTTTTTCTTTCTAGATGGGTTGTGGGCACTGTTTGTATCACTGCCAATGTAAGTATTGTATATACAGTATATCTATATACTGTATATACTCATGTATAAAAATGTGCTGAAAAGTTACCCTCTTGGCTTATATGCGAGTCGGTGGAGCAAAACAGATGGTGGCGCAGGTTTGTTACTGGCAGGTTTTGTTACTGGCTCCCTGCTGTGTCTGTGCCCCCATCCCCCGCAACATGATGTGCAGAGTGCGCTGCTCAGAAGTACCTGTGTCCCCGGCTTGTGGAGCAGAGCGTGCAAGCAAAGTGTCAGCCATGCAATGCTCGGGGATTCTTCCTATGGGGCAATCGTTGTGTCTCATATCTATGATGCCATCTAGTGGGGCCTTGAGACTCAGCTGTTTCATCCTTGGGGCACATTTGGCTATGGGGAGGGAGGCAGACTTGTACTGGGGGCACATCTGGCTATTGTGGAGGGAGCTTATACGTGAGTCAATAACTTTTTCCTGGTTTCTGAGGGAAAAGTGGGTACCTTGGCTTATATGCGGGTCGGCTTATATGTGAGTATATATATATATGTGTGTGTATATATATATATATATATATATGTGTATATATATATATATATATATATATATATATATATATATATATATATGTATATATACTGTATATATGTACAGTATTATTTTTTTGTGTGGTGGTGGCCAGGAGAAGGTTTGGGTGAAGGATTCACTAGCTTATTGTAGTTATATATCAACATCATGAATGCTAAGTTTAGCATTTCAAATGTTGGAAGATCTCTTGGAGTGGGCAATTTTAATAGTAGCTTGTGAGCCGAAAAAATGTGGGCACTCCTGCCCTAGGCCATTACCTGAGTTGCCTATGCAGATATCAGGCCCTAGCACTAAGATGACAAAGGTGAACAGGGTGAGTGTTTTTCTTTTATACAAACTGCAGATTTTGTTTGAACTGTTGTGGTGTTTATAGAACTTTCTAGTGCTGCATTTCTCTCTTTCTCTGCTGAACAACATAAGCAGGAAGACTGAGGCCGCTCGCATTCAGCACAGCTCACACTGACAGTGTAGTTAATGCTGTTGGAATGGCAAGAATTAAGTTTCGCCCATGTTGCAATGCTGTGAAATCCAATACACCCACTTACAGGCACACTTGTAAGGTGAAAAACATTGGACAACCTTGTCAGTAAGTACAGTTATCTTCAGCAGACAGGAATAAAAATATCTCGTTTGTTTCCAGTAATCATAATGACTGCTCACAAGATCAGACAATCATCCCTGGCATTAAGAAGAGAACCTGTAGTTAGAGTGATACTCCACTTTCGTTAAAAAAAAAACCAACAACTCTATATCATCACCGCTCAGCCAGTTTGTGGCCGATTCACAAAATGTTACATAGTTGCATAGCTGGTTTGAAAAAAGTCAGAAAAATACCCTTTCCTTACTTATTTTTTTTTACTTTCAGTATAAAATAACTTTTCTCCACTTTCTTAGCAAACACCTAAACAAAAAACACTGAAAGTAAGTTGTTAAACAGGATCATCAAGGTTGTAAAGGTGAAGGAGCCATTAAAGAGAACCTGAGATGATTAATACAAAAATGTATACATACCTGGGGCTTCCTCCAGCCCCATTCGGCCGGATCCATCCATCCCTCGCCGCCATCCTCCGCCTCCTGCGTGCTCTCCCATCGTGCTCCTGTTGCTCTGGTGCAGAACGCTCCTGGCCACAGGAGCACGACGGGAGAGAGAGCGTGGCCGCACTGCTCCTGTGCCGACTGGCAGATGTTACCGGGAGCCATAATGGAGCAAGCAGGAAGTGGAAAAGGACGGCAAGTGAGCGATCAGGCCAAAGGGGGCTAGAGGAAGCCCCAGGTATGTATACTTTTTTTTTATTTATCATCTCTGGTACACTTTAATGAAAATTTCAGTCTTAGTGATGAAAGGATTGGCGGGTGTTAGTGTTAGCATAAATCATTGTATGTCTGAAGAATCTAGGGCTCTACATGACACTACTCCTCAGTCAGACTGTAGTCAACCGGCAGCCTACAGGCAGCCCTGTACAGACGCTAGATTAGACTTAGCTGAGGTAGCCGATAGCAACTGCCTGCACTGAGAATCTAGAGCACAGGTGTCAAACTCAAGGCCGTGGGCCCAATGCGGCCATCATTGACATTTTATGTGGCCCTCAAGAGCTTATAATGTCCAGTATTTTAACCACTTAGGACCACAGGCTTCCCCCCCCCTCCCCCTGTGACTAGGCTATTTTTTTACTAATTAGGCCACTGCAGCTTTAAGGCCTCGCTGCAGGGCCGTACAACTCAGCACACAAGTGATTCCCCCTCTGTTTTCTGTCCACCAACAGAGCTTACTGTTGGTGGGCTCTGATTGCTGCTGGGGTGTTTGTTTATTTTTGTAAATATTTTTTTTTTTAAATAAATATGTGCTTCTTTTTTATTATGTTTATTCCCGCCCTCCTTCCCCCGGCAGCCAATCCTCGCAATCGGCTCTCATAGACATCAGCCTATGAGAGCTCTCTGTGCCTCACAGTCTAACAGTCTCCTAACGGTGATCGCCGCAAGGAGACTGATGGTGGAGCGGAGCTCCGTCATTCAAGCGGAGATGCGTGCGCATCGGCGTGCGCCAACTCCTGCAAAACCCCGCCCCTAGGACTTCACTCCAATTGGCGTTGAGCGGTCCTGGGGCTTCCACCGCGTCCACGCCAATTGCCGTGGAGTGGTCGTAAAGTAGTTAAGCAGCAAAAGAAAGAGAGGACACTTCTTCCCCACCCAGAGGAGCACACCAGTGACAGCGTTTCTGATTGAAATTATTTTACTTTCTGATCTGAGTATCAAATTGAATGTCTAACGAATCAAAACAATTGGGGGAAATCAGTGGTCACATTCGCGGTGAGGGGTAAGAGGGTTTATGGTGACCACAGTTGTTAAAGTGGGACTGTCAGCCATAAAATCAAATTACATTTAGCCACTGCTCTGTGTTTATTATGCAGTCTACAACCTGACCCTGCATTGCAAGCATCCTAATAGAATCATAAATGTTTCTGCCCTAATAAATCTTTTCTCAGTCAACCTGGCTCTATTCTGGTACATTTCTGGGGAGAAGGAAGCTTGTTACTTGCCCTCCCACATTCCTGCTCCTCACTGATTGGATGAGGGCAGTTCAGTGTGACACGAGGCTGAGATTGGAAATACACCTTACCCCTCTGCAGAAGCTGCTGAAATACGATGTATGCTGTGCTCACGTGTTGACAAAGCAAGCTAGATACGACAGTGCAATTTCTAGGAGAAAAAAAAAAGAGTAAGGGATGAAATGACATCAGGATTAACTTCAGTTAGAGGCAGTAAAGATGGAAAGTGCCTGAGGCCTAGAATCCACTACAAAGCGCTATCGCTAATCGGAATCGCTAGCGTTTTTAATTAGCATTTTGTAAGTGATTTCATTAGCGTTTTCTGGCGATTTTGGTGGCGATTTAAAAAAGTGTAAGGTTTTTGACAGTGATTGTGGAACGATTTGCGATTAGCGTTTTTAATTCTGATTGGTCCTTTAAATTCATTTAAATTTTTTTTTACAGTGTACAGTAATTTAAAAACGCTAGCAAATCGCTCTGTATAGCGATTCATGAGTGAGTACGCCAGCGTTTATATATTTTACATTGCAGAAACGCTAAAGCAAACGCTCAAAACTGCTGCATTTCCTGCGTTTGCGATTTTGGCAATCACTCCAGTGGAATTTGGCCCATCCATTAACATTAGCTGAGTGTTTAGGGAAATCGCTAGCGTTTTGAAAACCTCCCTAAATGCTTAAAAAATTGCTGTAGTGGATTCCAGCCCCGAAACTGGTTTCTCTTTATTTACTATATAAAATCTACTTAAATCAAATCGTGGACAGTGCAATACATCTGTTATGTAAGCAGAACAAGTATTTATCTACTTATATATGTGTTGTTTTTTTCCTGGGATAGTACGGCTACCCCTGCTGCTTTAAAGAGGGAAAAGGAGGGTTAGGGTTGCTGCATTTGTTATGGGAGCAATTCCAGCCACACTTGTTAAAGAGACTCCGTAACAAAAATTGCATCCTGTTTTTTATCATCCTACAAGTTCCAAAAGCTATTCTAATGTGTTCTGGCTTACTGCAGCACTTTCTACTATCACAGTCTCTGTAATAAATCAATGTATCTTTCCCCTGTCAGACTTGTCGGCCTGTGTCTGGAAGGCTGCCAAGTTCTTCAGTGTTGTGGTTCTGCTATGAACTCCCCCTTCCAGGCCCCTCTATGCACACTGCCTGTGTATTATTTAGATTAGGGCAGCTTCTCTCTTCTCTCTTATCTTTTACAAGCTGGATAAATGTCCTCTGAGCTGGCTGGGCTTTCACATACTGAGGAATTACAGACAAAGGCAAAGCTGTTTGCAGGAAGAAAGGAGCAGCCTGAAACTTCAGTGCATGAGAGCTGAAGGGGGAAATAAACACACAAATGATCTCTTGAGATTCAAAAGGAAGGGTGTATACAGCCTGCTTGTGTATGGATGTATTTTCTATGTGTGGACATACTGTACATCAACCTACTTCCTGTTTTGGTGGCCATTTTGTTTGTTTATAAACAAACTTTTTAAAACTGTTTTTAACCACTTTTAATGCGGCGAGGAGCGGCGAAATTGTGACAGAGGGTAATAGGAGATGTCCCCTAACACACTGGTATGTTTACTTTTGTGCGATTTTAACAATACAGATTCTCTTTAAGGGAAGAAATGGGGGCGGGGTCAAAGTTGGTGCACTTGTTACCACGAGGACTGAACAGGTTAGAGAGAACTAAGCACCCTTTTTGCTTATAGGAGCTATAGGAGCTGCCATGTTCCCCCCTCCCCTTCTAGCTCTCCTTATTTACAGTCACAGATGCTATCTTCACACCTTTTCTCTGAATAAACTCTTGGAAGCAGTTGCCCTAATTATCCACTCCCCTCCGTTGATGAAAGGTATTGTTTACTTCTTCCTAATGTGTGCAATAAAACAATTACATCAGTTCTTAGCTGCCTGAAACCTCTGCAGGTTGGCTGAAGGAGTTTAATAAAACCTGTGTTAAACTTTTAAATGTAAAAAGAAAGGGTCAAATGAAAGTGTTTTTTTTTACTAATGAGACACATTGTTGGCATGCATTTTAAATGTGTTATTGAGATGCCTTGGGTGCTAAAAATGGTGCTCAGTTTTCTTTAACACAGGGAGAGGGTCCCCATCAGAGTTTTATTAGAAAGCTCGATGATTTGTAGTTACAGGATGTCCCTCCAGAGAAGTACAAATTAGTCTGTTGAACAATGAATAGGGACTGTCTACAAATCTTTGTCTGCAAAACTATGTATGATTTCTTATCGGTGGCTGAGCAGATGCAGTCATTAGAATAATTGTGCACAGAGCAGAAAACTTTTTCAGTCTCTCAGGACAGGGAAAAGAAACGTCTGCCCCTTGCAGGGTCTATTGATACCAGGGCCTGAATTGTACTCTATACCACCCAAGGCCACTGTCAGCAGCCACCCCCCTCTTCAGCATAGGTAGCCAGATGACCTTTTCCCCTTCCTCCATATAGGTAGCTTATTGACCCTTCCCTCTAGTATACGCAGCCAGATGACCCTCCCCCCACCTCCATTATAGGTAGCTACCTCCATTATAGGTAGCCAGACAACTCTCCCCCCTTCAGTGTAGATAGCCCCTTCCCTTTAGTATTAGAAGCCAGATGACACACACACACACACACACACACAAAAACTCACACACACTTCCATATAGATAGTGTGATGAGTGACCCTCCTCCCTTCAGTATAGGTAGCCAGGTGACCCTGCCCCCAGTATAGCTTGTTGTCCACCCGCCACTGATCCTGCGGTGCCCTAGGCCATGGCTTAAATCCGGCCCTGATTGATACGCCCCCTCTGTGTCCCATCTGCTCTCTCCCCGCCCGCACCATCTCGGGTACACTTTAAGGTTCACATTAAGAAGGCTAATTTATATTTTTGTACAGTAGGAAAGCTCAATGATTTGTAGTTACAGGATGTCCCTCCAGAGAAGTACAAATTAGTCACTCGATAAATCGGCCACATGCTTGTCCATAAATTCTCCTACAAGAGCTGATACTCTATAATCATCCTACAGACACCATGTAATGTGAGTGACACTAATAGCAGGGGATTAAATCATTTCTATTTGAAACACTGCGTGAGCCTCATTATCCCTCTATAAATAGTGCTGGTTGTGATTATGGCTGGAGAAGGGTGACCTGTTTTGCCTCTGCTCTGTGTACCCTGGCAGATATCCACACACAGAGTTATTATGACAATAATAATCTTTGTATGCCAGACGTTTCTTGTGCTCGAGGGTTCTGATGGCTTCGGCTCCTTTGCAGTGCATCTTGGGATTGTGCAATCACCTCCTGTTTATCTTCAGACTTGTTTCACAGCTCATGAGTGCTGCTTTCCTGTAAATAGCTATAGGAACTCGGCAACATCGCTAGCAGGAGTCTAACAAGGATACTGCGGGTTGGCTGAGGTGACTGGACAAGTGGCATCGGGTTCCTGTGTCTGAAAAAGCTGGCACTGCCCACTATGCTGGGGGACGTGCTGTACCAAGATTTATAGCGTGCAGAAGATCCAAGCACCAAAAATAAATAAACACCTTTGGTGACTGAGTACCGTAATACAGGAGATCAGCAATCCAGGGTTGGGTAATCACTTCAAAAAGTCAATTGGTTATCATGATTTCAGTATTCCCTGTATTTATAGAGTACCAAAACAGTCAGGGCCGGTTTTAGGCTTTCTGCTGCCTGAAGCAAACTTTGGCCCTTAAGACCAGTTAGTAGAAGGAGCAGCGGGTGGCTGTGATTGGTCGGTCTGGTGCCAGCACCTTCACCTGATTGGTCACATGCCAAAGCTTCCCCTCTGACTGGCCATGGTGACGCACATGCACTGTGGCTGGGGCAACTTGTCAATCTTCTGGACTACGAGGGAAGTGGGGAACACCGCGGAGGAATGGCTGAGCGCGGAATCACATAGAGGGAGCAGGATGACTTACTTCAGGGGGCTGGAAGAAGCCCCAGGTAAGTAAATGGGTATATATATATATATATATATATATATATATATATATATATATATATATATATATATATTTTTTTTTTAACTTAAAGAGAACCCGAGGGGAGGTTTAAAAAAAAAATAGCAATGCTACCTGATCCTGGGGACTGGGCAGACCAGGTAGCCACAATCCCAGCCACTCTCCACTACTCCTGTGGCCTGCAGTCCTTTAGTTTGACACTCTCTCTCACACACAGAGCAGCGTGCAGGGAGGCGGGGGAGAGGCAGAGCTGCCCAATAGCAGCTGGAGAAGGCCTGAAAGAACGCCCTCAGTAGGCTTTTAAGCAGGCAATACCTCTCCTCCCTTCCTTTTGAAACTGGCAACAATCGCATGTCACCAATTCCGGGGCTGATAGCACGGTGGTGGTGGGGGGGCACAGAGCGGCGCAGGGGGGACACAGAGGCATGACCTGCAGCAGGAAACATGCCCAGGGGCGTAACTAGAAATCACTGGGCCCCCCTGCCAAACTTTGTATGCCCCCTCCACCCCCACCTTGCTTTCTGCACAGGTAAACTAGTGCACACATGAATGTGTTTTCCCCAAGTAGATAACAACAGACAGCAGTCAGGGCCGGATTTGTACTTTTTACCGCCCAAGGCCAACTATACCATCTGTATGGTTGTTATCTCTGTGTGCCCCAATGAGAATTCTCCTTACTTTCCTTCATTGCTGTCACAGACAATAGCTGCACTGGAATTAACTACCTGCATAGATGTGCAAAGCTCAAAACTACGGGCAAATTACACAACTTGCATTCAAAACAGGTACAGCAAAGGAGGGCATTAGCTTCAACAAAAATATTGAGTTATATTTAGCATATACAATATCTCCGAGGTTTGTTCTGTTAATCTGAAATCCTTATTCAGAATTGTCTGCTTAGTATGAATATAATTGTGGCTTCCATATATCACTGGCAGACCTTGCGTGGCCAGAGTGATGACAAGAGCACACATTATTCTGGGTATACCCGGGCCGGTCAGGAGGACCCTCAGACGGGAGGAATGCAGCGAGGCTGAAAATAGGCCGCCTGGCTAAGCACAAGGGCATCTGTCAGCTGTAATAATAGACGGGAGGGGAAGCCCTGCAAATCCACGGCGCTAGAATGGAGGAAAGTACCTTCCTAGTATCAGATGAAGGACACACCTTTCTTTTTCCACCTATGGGGCTTCTAAATAGGCAGGCTTAGAGTATCCGCTGACAGCTACTGGATTTCTCATCAGTCTGAACATGTATGGAACTGAAAGGGAAAGTACCATGTTAGTACCACACACCCACATACTGTATGTGTCTGCCTCCATGTGTCTGAATACCTTGTGAGTGCACTGGAGACAGTTCCAGGCCTGGTAGATATGTCCCTGAAGTGTCCTCTCTCCAAGGGTATGGCACACCTGTCACTATATGTGCCTGCCCAAAGCTACAGCACATACAGTGATTGGCTGATCTGTGTCTCAAGACTAGCTGCATGGCTATTGATGGCAGGCACAGAAAATTGCAGAGTGACTCTTGTCTGCTTCTAGCATGGCATAATTGCTAGTCATTATCTGACCTTTCAATAGGTATTTTCTTCGACCTTAATTTAACCTCTTGAGGACCGTGGGCTTAAACCCCCCTAAAGACCATGCCATTTTTTACAAAATGGGCCACTGCAGCTTTAAGGCCTTGCTGCAGGGCCGCACAACACAGCACACAAGTGATTCCTCACACCCCCCCCCCCCCTTTTCTCCTCACCAACAGAGCTGTTTATTTTATTTTTTTTGCAAATATTTTTTGTTATTTATTAATAAATATGCCTATTTTTTTTTCTCCCCTTCCCTCCCTCCCTCTCCCCAGCCGGCCAATCACGGCGATTAGCTGTCATAGGCTTAAGCCTATGAGAGCCGATCACTCTCTAATGCCCCAGGTGGACAGCTGTGTCACACGGCTGTCCCCAGTACAGTGCTGCTGCTGATCGCAGCTCTGTACAATGTATGGTAATTAGACGGCGGTTACACCGTCTAACAGTCTCCGCCGCTCGGAGACTGAAGGTGGAGCTCTGCTCCGCCTACCAACTGGAGATGCGCGCGCAGCCTGCGCGCAATCTCCTACACTGCTAACCCCAAGGACCTTACGCCGATCGCCCTTAGGTGGTCCTGGGGCTGCCGCCAGGGCCACGCCCATTGCATGAAGCAAACCTGAAGTGAAAAAAAAAATGATATAATGAATTGTATGTGTAGTACAGATAATAAATAGAACATTAGTAGCAAAGAAAATAGTCTCATATTTTTAGTTTCAGTTATATAACTTATTATATAACATTGTATCCAGGGGCGTCCGCAGAAAATTTTCTGGGGGGGGGGGGGGCAAAAAATTGGGGGCACAAAATGGGGTTACGCTGTGCGGCACGCATAGCACACCAAAAAATGGGGTTACGTTGTGTGGCGCGCGTAGCTAGATGGGTGTGGTCACGTACCAGAACGTGGGTGTGTTCTCGGGTGGAGACAAATTTATTTGAACTTAGCAATGGTGGGACATTAGCTTAGTATAGTGGTGGCGAACCTTTTGGAGGTCGAGTGCCCAAACTGCAACCCAAAAGTCACTTATCTATCGCAAAGTGCCAACAGCAATTTAAACTAAATACAAATGTTTTAACTCATACATGAACATTGAGGAAAATTCAAGTAAACTGTGAAGATAAACAATTTAATCCATCCTACTCCTGAAAAATGTATTCATTTTTTTAGAACCTCCCAGTTTTATTTTTTGTTTTAAAAAGCTAAAAAAGTAGGTTTAATGCTAATGTCTCATATGATGATGATTCAGCTTTTTCCATAGTCTCGCAGTTAGCAATCATGTGACCCCCAACAAGACAAATTCAGCAATCATGAGGCCCCCCCATCAAGACAAATTCAGCTATCATGAGGCCCCCAACAAGACAAATTCAGCAATCATGAGGCCCCCAACAAGACAAATTCAGCAATCATGAGGCCCCCAACAAGACAAATTCAGCAGTCATGAGGCACATAAATAGACAGCATTTTACATAAATAGGCAGAATGCCCTGTTAATATGGTAGACACCTCTCACCTGGCTTCTGAATTCTCCTCTACTGGCTGCTGTGCCTGGCTGGCCTGGCAATACTGTTTTTGGCTGGATTGGGGATGATGTGTGGGCTGAAAGGCCTGGCAGTGATGCTGTGGCCTAGCTGGCCATGATGCTGTGGCTGGGCTGGCAGTGATGCTGTGGCCTGACTGGTGGTGATGCTGTGGCCTTTTTGACAGAGATTTTGGGCTGGTTGGCTAGTGGTGATGCTGGACTGGCTGGCCTGGTTAGGTAGTGACAGGTGCCCCCTAGTTTAGGTAGTGACAGGGCCCCCCAGTTTAGGAGGCGACAGGAGACCCCCAGTTCAGGTAGTGACAGGAGCCCCCCAGTTCAGGTAGTGACAGGAGTCCTCCAATGTATGTAGTGACAGGTGCTCCCCAGTTCATATATTAAACTGTTGCAGGAGGCGCCCAAAAAGGTTGTTTGATCTGTAAATTTGTATAAAAAATAACATAGTGCACAGTGACAATGCGTTTCTTGGCGTAAGCCGCTTCCTCAGGTCAAGTACGTGCCAGCCCGATAGGGGAAGGAATCCTGAGGCGCCCGATAGCCGAGAAACGCGTTGTCACTGTGCACTATATGTTTTAGTTCTAAATAAATTGGAATTTGTACTTTTTACCAAAACAAACTCATTTGAGTTATTTTTTATACAGATTTACCGATCAAACAAATTTTTTGGGCGCCTCCTGCAACAGTTTAATATATGTCTAATACCCTACGGTGTGGGGTTCCGCTTCACATTCTTGCGAAGAGAATTTTTTAGGATTAGCGACCAGTACTCCCTGGAGAAAGACCGAGTGGGGACGGGTTTTCCTCACAGGCTCAGACGAGTGGTTGCCTCTTACAGCAACCCATCCATGTGAGTATATTTTCAGCATTTGATATCTCCAACACTCCAAACGATATTACACCAAAGCGGGCTCCCGGGGTCCGTTTGTCTTCTTTTTGTTTCATCAGCAATAAGCCTCCCAGTTCAGGTAGTGACAGGGACCCACCAGTGTATGTAGTGACAGGAGCCCCCCAGTTTAGGTAATGACAGGGACCCACCAGTGTATGTAGTGACAGGAGCCCCCCAGTTTAGGTAATGACAGGGACCCCCAGTGTATGTAGTGACAGGGACCCCCCAGTGTATGTAGTGACAGGTTCCCCCCAGTTCAGGTAGTGACAGGGACCCCCCAGTGTATGTAGTGACAGGTTCCCCCCAGTTCAGGTAGTGACAGGGACCCCCCAGTGTATGTAGTGACAGGTTCCCCCCAGTTCAGGTAGTGACAGGGACCCACCAGTGTATGTAGTGACAGGAGCCCCCCAGTTTAGGTAATGACAGGGACCCCCCAGTGTATGTAGTGACAGGACCCCCCAGTGTATGTAGTGACAGGTTCCCCCCAGTTCAGGTAGTGACAGGGACCCCCCAGTGTATGTAGTAACAGTTGCCCCCCAGTTTAGGTAATGACAGGGACCCCCCAGTGTATGTAGTGACAAGTGCCCCCCAGTTCAGGTAGCGACAGGGACCCCCCAGTGTATGTAGTGACAGGTTCCCCCCAGTTCAGGTAGTGACAGGGACCCCCCAGTGTATGTAGTGACAGAGACCCCCCTGTGTACGTAGTGAGAGGAGCCCCCCAGGTTAGTTAGTGACAGTGCCCCCCAGGTTAGTTAGTGACAGTGCCCCCCAGTTTAGGTTGTGACAGGCGCCCTGCAGGTTAGGTAGTGACAGGGACCCCCCAGGTTAGGTAGCGACAGAGACCCCCCAGGTTAGGTAGTGACAGGGACCCCTCAGGTTAGGTAGTGACAGGGGACCCCCAGGTTAGGTAGTGACAAGCGCCCCTCCAGGTTAGGTAGTGACAGGGACCCCCCCAGGTTAGGTAGTGACAGAAGCCCCCCAGGTTAGGTAGTGACAGGCACCCCCCAGGTTAGGTAGCGTCAGGGACCCCCCAGGTTAGGCAGTGACAGGGACCCCCCAGGTTCAGCCGTGCGGGCGGCAGCGGCGCAACACTTACTCTATTCTCCGGCGCGAGAGAGCTCTATATCTATGCGCCGCTGCTCTGGTCTAGTCCAGAAAATTCTGTATTCAGTACTTTAGTCCCGACCGTTTGACCGTTTTTTTTCTCGTTTTCCCTGTAACCCTGTCGGCGGGCCAAGCGGGCCCAAAATACTCAACAATTTCCTAAGTCCCTTGTTTTGCTGGCGGGGGAACAGAAGGCCATATCTGGCTAACCACAAGTCCCAGCCACACGAAACTTGATGTGCACTCTCTGGGGGCCCCAAGGGCCCCGCCCCTGGCACTGGTGAATCAATGAATCCCTGGATTGGTAACTCTTCTCATAGATTTACATGGAAGTCACAGCCCCCCGCGTTGCCCCGCAGGCTCCTCCGTTGAAATCTCCCACCACGGGAGACTTCGGAAGGCTTTGGGAGCCCGAGTCCTCACGACACGGTCGTTACTTGAGCAGTGCGGACAAGGCGACCACCCTGGGCGCAGACCGGCAAGTAGAAGAAGGGGGGGCGTAGGCAGAAGGACATAACTGCTAGGGAGCTGGTGACGTGCAGTGCAGCCAAATGGAAAAAGATTACCAGCACAAACACCCACGTTGACTCCTCCTGGGCTTCCTGCATCTGACGTCAAGTATCATTAAAGATGGCCCGAACCTCCAATGTTAGGTTCGCAAAAGTTCAGATTCACGCAAACATTCGCGAACCGCAATAGACTTCAATGGGGAGGCAAACTTGAACTTTTCCGCTGGCCAGAAAAGTGATGGAAAAGATGTTTCAAGGGGTCTAACATCTGAGTGTTTGCATGAATGAGTGGGATAGACGCCAAAAGTCCCAGGGAAAAATTCTGGATTTGACGCAAAGCAGCGTTTTAAGGGCAGAAATCACATTGCATGCTAAATTGCAGGCCTAAAGTGCTTTAAAACATCTTGCATGTGTATACATCAATCAGGAAGTGTAATTAGAGTACTGTTTCACACTGACACACCAAACTCACTGTGTAACGCACCGCAAACAGCTGTTTGCGTAGTGACGGCCATGCTGGACTGGTGCGCACCAACGCGAGATTGCTCTTCCTCAGTGATATCAGGTAATGTCTGACTGCCTTATCAACTTTTGATGTTTTTTTTTTTCTCTACCATTGTTAAAGCTAACATCTATTTTTTTTAAATACTTGAACTTATGGAGGGCAAGTCTACCATTGCGAGTGACCACGGGTAATGGTCCGGAGTGGGAGCCTAAGAAACGGCTACCACCACCACAAATCCATAGAAGGCAGCAGGCATGCTGTGGGCAAAGGAGCAGGAACGGCTACCACCACACATCCAAGGAAGGCAGCAGGCATGCTGTGGGCAAAGGAGCAGGAACGGCTACCACACATGCAAGGAAGGCAGCAGGCATGGCTTACACGGCCCGAGGGAGTGACCAAAAATAACAATACAGGAGGACTTTCAAGGCCCTGCTGTATATGAGATCAATCAACTTTAAATCCTTTAACGAGAATCTGTTATGGAGGGCAAGTCTGCCATCCATTCAAGTGAAAGGTATGCACTGACTGCCAGGTATAATACAATGTGCAGTCAAAGATGCAGTGAAAGGTATGCAGTGACTGCAAACAGCTGTTTGTGTAGTGACGGCCGTGCTGGACTGGTGCGCACCATGACGAGAGTGCAGGTGATGGGGGCTTTCCAGCCCATATGGTCGCCGGGCTGAGGTAGCTGAATGACAGAACAGTGACTGTCCAGCTGATCAAATTAGGCCTGTCCACAATGAAGCAACGACCTTATTATCGTGGGTGTGCCTCCCCGAGACACTCATATAGCAGTCGGTCATTGCTTTATTGTGATACACAAGCCCCTTCACCGCGGCAAGGTAATGATCACGAAGGGGAATTGGCACATGTACATGCACCAGAAAAATTATTGCGGTGGCCTTAAAAATTGAAGGAATCCACCTGGTGTCCTGGACCCTGTTGGTGGTGGAGGAGAAGGCAGTCATGCTGTGTGGGGAGCAACTTAGTCTTGGGGCAGGCAGTCACACGGCGTGCAGGCAGAGAAACTGTGTGTGGGGACTGACTTAGTCTTCGGGCAGGCCTGAGCGTGCTTTGCAGACCAGGCATCCGTGGTCAGATGGACCCTTGACCCAACGCTGTGTGCCAGAGATGTCACCACTTGCCTTTCAACATGACGGTACAGTTTAGGTATCGCCTTTTTTGAGAAAATATTGCGGCCTGGTATCTTCCACTGCGGTGTGTGGCTTTGCTTTTGTGTGCTGCTTTTCCTCAGGTGGTCATCCCATTGCAGTTTGTGCTTTGTAATCATGTGCATTCGTAAGGTAGTTGTCCCTATACGGGTCTTGGTCTTTCCAAGGCTCAATTTTCAGTGGCAGAGAGTACAGATGGCATTGCTCTCATCTGAGGCAGACACACAAAAACATTTCCACACCGCTGAGCCCTGGGGTGATGGCATTTTGGTGGTGGCGGCCTAGCTGAGTGTTAAGTGGGGTGCCAGAATCAGAGCAGGAGGAGGAAGATATGTCACGCTTCCGTGCGAAAGCTGAGAAAGATGAGGTGTTCTGTGTTAAATAGTCAACTACATCCTAAAAATGTTGGGGGTTGATGGCACGTGCCTTCTTCTGAACACTGTACTTTGGTCGAGGGCCGCATGAAATCATGACAGCGCGACCTCGAACAGACCTGCCAGATGGCCTGCCTTTGGCTTTGCCTTTTGTTTTGTCCATATTGGGGGGGATGAAGTGAAAGGTATGTACTGACTTGATTAATACAATGTGCAGTCACACAGGTGCAGTTAACAGGTATGCACGGAGTGGTATATGACACTGCGTGCACTCACATAGGTAGGTGGGTGCACTGAACACAACAGGTAGGTATATGCAGTGATGGGTATGACAAATGTGCACCTGTCTCACACACACGCACCGTTAACAGGTACAGTGACTGGTGGTATTAAATATCACACTGCGTGTGCTCACGTAGGTAGGTATATGCAGTGATGGGTATTACAAATGTGCACCTGTCACACACAAACACAGGTACCGCCGTGAACAGGTGCAATGACTGGTGGTATTAACATTGCGTGCGCTCACGTAGGTAGGTAGGTAGGTGCACTGAACAGTGAACAGGTGCAGTGATTGGGATGGGATTACAAATCTGCAGCTGCCTGTCACACACACAGGTAGTCATTGAGTGTGCTGGGCCTGGCAGTGGCACAGTAGGAATTACACCAAAGGTCAGCTGCGACTGACTGACAGGGCCGTATATAATGCAAGTGGGCCACACACACACACACACAAAAAAATAGATCACAAGAACAAAAAGAGCTGTTGAGGGGTGCTTTTTAGTAATAAGAATCAGCAAGGAGCAAGCTAACAAGCCTACAAGAGCCTAAATAAGCTTTCCCTATGAGAGTCTGCAGCAGTTCTCCCTCCTCTAATTAATGCAGGCACATGAGTGAGTCCAATGCCTGACGCTGCCTGCCTTTTATAAGGGGGGGGGGGGAGTGGCTCCAGGAGGGAGTGTAGCCTGATTGGCTACAATGTGCCTGCTGACTGTGATGTAGAGGGTCAAAGTTGACCCTAATGATGCACTATGGGGGCGAACTGAACTTCCGGAAAAGTTGAAGGAATTCTTGGCAGGAATTCTGACTCCATCACTTTATAATTACTGGAAAAAGCAGCAGCCCCTACACTACCATTTAGGGCCCAAACCTCTTATGCCCCCTCCAAAAAAGAGCTTCCCCAGACAAGGGCCTATATGCAATTAACTTTTTCTCCAGAGTTTTCCCCGAAAAGATAATTTTTAATTTCTCTTGACAATTTTTCAGCATTTTGCGATTGAAAAAAGTACCAAAAAGAAGGTGAAAAGGTGCTATCAAAATTATTCTTAGCATTTTCTTGCTTGCTGAAGGTGTAAAATGCATTTTTTTTTAAATTTTACTTTTTATTGAAAGTGAGGCGTACAGTGACAAAGAAAACATCATGTGTACATATGATATTGCATATAGGATAACATTCAGTTGTTTTACATTGGGTCCATAACAGAGTTGGCTTACAGAGTTTAATCTAACCTTACCATATTACATATATATAACCCTTTATTGGATTACTGAGTATCTCCATAATGGGAATTTTTTTTTTTTTTTTTTTTAGTGCTATATAAGGGTTCTGTACCCGTAGGGAGATAGAATTAGAACCCTCTATAGTGTTCCAAACTCTATAACCGATGGAGTCTCTCTGTTCACCCCACACCTCCCCTCATTTTTCTTATCTATAAGAAGATAGAGGTATTAAGAAGAGAAAAGAAGGAAAGAAAGAAGAAAGAGAAGAGAGAAAGGAGAGTATTAGGGAGGGAAGCGCGTGAGGGTGCCACAGCCCCCACACATCACCCCCTTCCCCCCAGCCGGTCCAACCATAAAGTCATGTGTTATTACACTATAATTCCATATTGTGGGTGGTTTGAGAGTAATAATTATGACCATCTCTGATCTATATATAAATGATTTATATTAGTAGAGCTTTTCCTTCTTCAGATTCTACAAAAAATTCCCACCGTCTCCAAGTATCTCTGAATTTTACTTCTCTATTTGTGGCTAAGTGGATTATTTGTTCTAAATGCTTAAGGGAGTTGAGTTCCACTAGCCAGTCGTTGAGTGTAGGGGCATGGGTGGTTCTCCAAAATTTGGGTATTGTCAGCCTTGCGGCAGTGAGGATATGACGAATCAATGATTTTTTATACGATTTTATAGGGCATGATATCTTTAGCAGCAGCAAGGTTATCGGGTCATTGGGTACCTTAATATTACTAATAGATTCAATTATCTTACAAATTTTTTTCCAGAAGGGTTGTATACGGGCACAGCTGTGCCAAATATGTATCATATCTCCATCCTCACTATCGCAACGCCAACATGTGGCTGGTATATCTTTATTAAATTTGTGTAGTCTCGTCGGAGTTCTATACCATTGTGATAATATCTTATATGCATTTTCTTGGGCCCTGACCGCCAAAGAACATTTATTGCTAAATAGAAAGCATTTTGACCACTCTTTATCTGACAGATTTATATTTAGTGATTGTTCCCATTCTGTAATAAATTTTGGTTTACTGTTACAGGTGTATAAAAGTAGAGTATCATATAGTGCTGAGATTGTGTGCTCTGTTGGGGGTGAGACAAAACAGAGATGCTCCACATCTGTATTTTCTCTGCAGGTTAAGAAAGTATCAACCGTTGAGTATAGGAAATGTGATAGCTGTATGTATTCAAATTTTACTAAGGGTGATATTTTGTCTTCTTCTATTAGTGAGGATAACGATAAAGGCTTATTGTCTTTCCATAGGTGTTTTAATTTAAGATCTTCTTTCAGAAGCTTACGCAGAGTGAAGGATGGGTTAACCCCAGGTGGAAAAAGTGGGTTGCTCCAAATGGGCATTTCGGGGCCTACATATGAGGATATGCGGTGCTGTGATATAAGACTGTCCCATATTTTCAGGGATGTAGAGTTGAGTATGGCTGGTTTAGGAAGAAAGCCTAGTCTATGTTTTGGGTAAATCCAAATGCTGGCCCCCAAGTTGTGTCCTGCTATCTGTTTTTCTAAGGAAACCCATTGGGCTTGGCGTTGGTCATGTGTCCAGTCCATAACTCTGTTGAGATGTACTGCGAGATAGTATGTTTTAGGATGAGGTAGGGCTAGGCCTCCTTTAGCTTTGGATTTTTGTAAGACTTTTAAGGCTAATCTAGGTCTCTTGGATTTCCAGACATAGTTGCTCATAAGCTGAGATAATTTTCTCCAAAAGGACTCTTTTATAGGGATAGGCATTGTTTGTATCACATACAGCAATCTGGGCATCAAGTTCATTTTAAGGATGTTAATCCTGCCCACCCATGAATGTGACAACTGTGTCCATGATTTAAGGTCTTTCTCGAACGCTTCCAATAAGGGTATGTAGTTCAGCTCGTATAATAATCTTAAATTTGTGCATAGTTTTATGCCCAGGTAAGTGATGGATGTCTGTTGCCATTTGAATGGAAATGAGTTTTGGATTCCCTGCACCTCCCTAGGGGGGATTGATATGTTTAATATCTCAGATTTCTTGGAATTTATTTTGTAATTGCTGAGTAAGCTAAACTCCTCCACTGTCTTAAGAAAATTTGGGAGAGTGATCATTGGTCTAGTTATATATAGTAATAAGTCATCAGCGTAGATCGCCATTTTGTGTTCCTTACCATGAATGGCTATCCCCGTAATGTCTGGATTATGTCTGATGTTTATAGCCAATTGTTCCATATATAGTATGTAGAGAAGGGGCGACAGGGGGCAGCCTTGACGTGTTCCATTCCCAATGGAAATCACCGGTGATAGACATCCATTAATTTTAATTCTTGCAGTTGGGGATTGATAAAGGGAGAAAATTTTCTGAAAGAAATTTGAATCTGAAGGGATGCCCCTATTGACCATCACCCTTTGAAGAAATCTCCATGACACCCTGTCAAAGGCTTTCTCCGCGTCGACAGAAAGTAACATTGCAGGGGTATTAGATAACTGGGCTTGGTGCATTAGCAGTAAAGTTTTATACGTATTGTCAGAGGGCTCTCTCTTTGGGACAAAGCCAACCTGGTCGGTATTAATTAAAAGGGGGATTACCTGTTGAAGCCTATTTGCTAGGATTTTGGACATAATCTTTAAATCTACATTGATGAGTGATATGGGGCGGTAGTTTGAGCATAGTAGGGGGTCTTTTGCTGGCTTGGGGATGACTATTATATGAGTTTGTAAGGCGTGGCTGGGGGGTGGGTTAAAGATGTTAAGACTGTTGAAGGCTGAAACAAACAGCGGAGCTAGCTGAGATCTAAATTTCTTGTAATACTCTATGCTAAAGCCGTCTGGTCCCGGTGACTTGCCATTGGGAAGGGAACAAACTGTGGATAAAAATTTGTCTTCTGAAAATGGGCAATTCAATTCCTCTAATTGTTCTTGGGTTATGGGAGGTACAGGATGTTTATGTAGAAAAGTATCAATTAACTCATCAAGTGCGGTCGGGGATTTGTCAGAATAGGTGCTTTTTAAGTTATATAATGCTGTATAGTATTCATGGAACACTTTAAGGATATCTTCCGTTATAACTGCCTTGCCATTTGTTTTTGTTTTAATAGCTGCAATATGAGAAGATTGCTGTTTGGCCCTCAAAGATCTGGCTACCATACGACTGCACTTGTTATCATATTCATATAGGCGAGCCTTAAATCTTAGGAAATTGTCTACTCTTTTGTGCTCAAACAATTGCAGTAGTTCTCTGCATTTTAAGGTGAGTTCATTAAGTGTCTGTTCCGCTAGGCACTGCTTGTGTTGCTGCTCCAGGAGTCTTAATTCCTCCCAATTTTTTTTAATTTGTGTGGCTCTTTCTTTTTTATATCTGGCTCCTATTTGAATCATGGTTCCCCTTAAAACGCACTTATGCGCTTCCCACCTGCTAAAAGGGGTAGTTTCTTCGGTTTCTTTGCAGTTGTCTGTGATATAATCTGTTAGTACTTGTTTATAGCGTTCAGCACAGGCAGTGTCCTGCAGAAGAGAGGTATTCATGCGCCAAGAGAACTGATTCTGTGAGCCTATTTTACCCCTAAAATCAAGTATCACCGGAGAGTGGTCTGACCACGATTGAACCCCTATGGTCGATGTATGATTCCAGGAGAGCAGGGCATGTGATACTAGGATAACATCCAACCTACTGTAAGTACAGTGGGGGTGAGATAAATGAGTGTAGTCTTTAGTAGACGGATGGAATGTTCTCCATATATCTATTAGCTGTAATGAAGCTAGTTTTTTCTTGATAAACTTTAAGGCCTTATATGATATTGGGGATTTTTTTCCTGTGCTATCAATCAAAGGGTCTAGAGTGAAATTTAGATCTCCCCCCAGTATCACATATCCCTCTCTAAATTTGTCCAGCTGTTGTAGGATTTTTGCGAATGTAGCTATTTGTGAAGTGTTGGGTAAGTATATACTCGCCAAAGTGAACAGTTTACCCTCTATGAGAGTTTTGACAAATACAAATCTTCCATCAGGGTCAGACACACTCTCCAGGACCTGAGCGTTGCATGATTTGTGAATAGCTATGGCTACACCTTTTGTCTTCTGAGCTCCAAGGGCACTTAGGAACCATTGAGGGTAGTATGGTGAGTTACACAGGGTGGGTACTTGTCCCTTTTTAAAATGTGTCTCCTGTAGTAGCAGGATTTTAGCTTTTTCTTTATGGAAACCGTATAATATCTGTGAGCGTTTCTGAGGCACATTAAGACCGTTTACGTTCAATGAAATTAACTTAAAGTGATCACCTTTCAACTTGGAGAGAACCACCCGTTACACCACACCTGCAGGAAGGTTGCGGACCAGCTGGGGAGAGAAAAGGGAAAGAATAGAAAAAACAGAAAAACAGTACTAGGCACGAGAGTGTGTCTAGGCAGAGAAGTACAATGGTGACAAAGGCACCTGCGATTCTGCTGTTCCCTTGTGGGGAAAGTAACATTGCAGCAGAATCAGTATTTTGAGGCCAGGGCAGAGTTTGCCCTAACATCACTTTGGGGTAGTGAAAAGCCACGCGGCGGAGGCCCCAAACGAGCCCGCAGCCCCCAACTTTTTGCATAACATCTTAAACGAAACATGTATGACAACTTAAAGAGAATCTGTATTGTTAAAATCGCACAAAAGTAAACATACCAGTGCGTTAGGGGACGTCTCCTATTACCCTCTGTCACAATTTCGCCGCTCCCCGCCGCATTAAAAGTGGTTAAAAACAGTTTTAAAAAGTTTGTTTATAAACAAACAAAATGGCCACCAAAACAGGAAGTAGGTTGATGTACAGTATGTCCACACATAGAAAATACATCCATACATAAGCAGGCTGTATACAGCCTTCCTTTTGAATCTCAAGAGATCATTTGTGTGTCTCTTTCCCCCTGCAGCTATCTTCCACTGAAGTGTCAGGCTGTTTCTTCCTGCAGAGTGCAGACAGCTCTGCCTGTATGTAATTCCTCAGTATGTGAAAGCCCAGCCAGCTCAGAGGAGGATTTATCCAGCTTGTAAAAGATAAGAGAGAAGCTGCACTAATCTAAATAATACACAGGCAGTGTGCAGAGAGGGGCCTGGAGGGGGGAGATGCATCACAGAACCACAACACTGAAGAACTTGGCAGCCTTCCAGACACAGGCTGACAAGTCTGACAAGAGAGAGATAAGTTGATTTATTACAGAGATGGTGATAGTAGAACGTGCTGCAGTAAGCCAGAGCACATTAGAATAGATTTTGGAACTTGTAGGATGGAAGAAAACCGGATGAAATTTTTGTTACGGAGTCTCTTTAAGCAAAAGCCAGTGTGAACATTGTTATAACCTGTTAAATCTCGTAGAACCATAACTTATAGAAACCTATAGCTGTTATAGGACAGTACATGGTATCCCCTGTATTCATAAGTGCAGCTACGTTATGATTTATAGGAGTTCAGCTAACTATATATTAAACTCAATTTAAGAAACTGACATATAGATCTGTTAAGGATATCAAGCTGTTCCAAAGCTGTGTTCAATCCGTGCAGCAAAGAAAAAACAAGGGCTCCGAACGATCTATTTGTTGCATATAGAACATTCGCAATTCCATGGAGGAGATAGCAACCTCTGTGGGTTTCAGTATAGTCAATGCAGGTACTGCAAGGGAATATGAGTGTCCCCTCTTACCCAGTTCAGGGATGCAAAGGTAAAAAGCAAAAGGAAAAATATCACTAAAAAATGGTAGATTAAGGAAGAAACTTACACTGGTTCTCGCAAAAAGTCAAACGATTAATGCTTTCAGTTACTCATTTCAGTTACAGACCTTCTTCTGTTTCCGAAGGGGAATCATTTTGAGGTGCGTCATGAGGCCTAGAGCGGCGTCTCTTGGCCTGTACCTTCTGCCATTTTTCTTTCTGTTGTAATGGCGGTAGTTTTTCCGAACCCGGCCAGTCTGGCAATTTGATGTTGGGTAGGTCGAATTTGTCAGAAATCTTCGGCAGGTCGGATGGGTTAAGAAAAACGGCTGACTGACTCTCTCTTTTAATAAGGAGAGAGAAGGGGAATCCCCATGAGTAAGTGGCGCCGGCTTCTCTCAGGGCGTCTAGTAAAGGCTTGGTCGCTTTGCGTAGCAGCAGTGTGAAGCGGGAAAGATCTGCGTATAGATGTATTGTGGCCCCGTCAAACACCAATTCCTTTTTATCTCTGGCTGCCCGCATGATGTCGTCCTTCAAAGCGTATTTGTGGATGCGGCATATGACATCCCTCGGGCGGTTGATGTCCGACTGCTTCGGACCGAAGGCCCTGTGCGCCCTGTCAAGCTCTATCTGGAAGTCGTCTGGCTTATCCATGAACATGCTGAAAATCCCCTGAAGTGAAGGTATGAGATCCTCTTGACCCGTGGCTTCTGGGAGGCCTCGCACTCTGATGTTATTGCGACGGCCTCTGTTCTCCATGTCGTCCATTTTTAGCCAGTGGTCGTCCAGGCGTTTGTCCTGGGAGTTCGCTCTTTTCACCAGGGAGTTGACCGATTCTTCCAGCTTGGCTTGTCCTTTCTCTAGCTCACATACTCTGTCCCCCACCTCCGATAGTTCCTCACGGACTTCCGCTATGTCTTGTTTATATGCGTTTTCGATCCGTGAAGCGAGGGACTCAAAGTCTGATTTAGTAGGGATCTGACGAAGAAAGGCTCTTAGGTCAAAGTTGTCCTCTTCTTGATCTTCGTCGGAAGAGTCGGTGTCTCTAGCCGGGGTGGGAGCTCTAGGGGGAGATTGCGAGCGGGCTGTCTGGGGCCTCGGGGAAGAAATGGCATCTAAGGCCTTAGGTGTGTTACCATGCTTCCGCTGCGAGGACTTCTGAAAATACGAATCTATTTCACCTCCTTCCTCTCTGGACTTAGTCCCCTTCCTTCTGGAGCTTGAACGGCTCATGTTGTTAAGGTTTAGAAGGCTGTGTCGTAGCTTAAAGATCAGTTAAGGGCTGCTGGGCACACGGAGCTCTCACAAGGCACGTCTTGCTGCCGCCATAGCCAGGCCACGCCCCCGTAAAATGCATTTTATTGACAAGGTGAGAAAGTTTCATCTAGGGGAAAAAGTGTATTGCATTGGGGCCAAGGTGTTGTAGTCACAATTGTTATGGGTTGGGAAGTCATGGTGGCTACACCTCTTATGACCCCTGGCTGAGAGGGTTGCTAGGGGGAAAGGAGAAGGAAATAAAGGATAGTGTACATGGAGAAGGCAAGGGGGTCCCATAATTCGTAGTTACCCCATTGAATCTGTGGTTTGGAAAAGTGGGCCACAAAAGCTGAGCACTTACAGGTAATAACCTGCTTCATCAGAGACAAACCCTCTGATGAAACAGCTGTCCGGCTCTGACACCCTCACTGCTCTGTACCACTCTGTCTGCCCAGTGCTCAGCCGGAATAAAGGCCTTTTAGGAAGAGGTGCTCCGCTGTTCCCTTCATTTCTCCATGCATTGACAGTTTTCCTTGGATTGTGAGTAATGTAAGGGGGGCATTGTTATGGGATTCAAACATACAAAACAGCAGTGCTCATTCTACACAGATCATAAATGGGGAAAATGGAGGTGCAAAGGGATACAGCCAAATGAAATGCAAGTGTACATATGAGTTTTCTTGTATGCTCGTATGAGTGGACCAATCCTAAGGAAGAAACCTTGATCATTTTGGTAGGTTGGCTTAACATTAGAATGCTGCAGCATTTTTTTAGAACTAAGATCCTCCATTTTGTTTGATAGTTTTTATTTCTATGTGTTCTGCTTTCAAGTGAAAACTTTGAGCGCAAGGCTATTAGGCTAATATGTATGTGCACTGTGATAGGAGGAGCTCTATGAGACACTACAATGCACTCTAAATAGTGTGTGTGCTACTGCCAATAGAGCGCGCCCTAATGGCTGTAGCTCTGGCGCTTTGAGTCCGCTAGGACTCAAAGGGCTTGATTCACAAAAGCGTGCTAATAGTTAGCACGCTGGTGAAATGCCCCTTATCACGCCTAAACTCAGTTTAGGCGTCATAACTATAGCACCAACTGGGTTAGCACCGCAGAGCACAGCTGATCAAAAGTTTTGCGCTTGCAAAGTCTGGTGCGCGCAAAATGTCACATAGAGTTTAATGGCGCTGTTTTGCGAGCAGGACTTTGCACGCGATACAAAAACTTATCACACCTAAACTGAGTTTAGGCGTGATAAGGGGCTTTTCACCAGCGTGGTGCAATGGTTATCACGCCTAAAGTCTTTTAGGCGTGATAACTAGGTTATCACCGCTTTGTGAATCGAGCCCAAAATGTCTTGTCACAGTAAAGGGACAATAAAATGTGTTACCCACAGATAAATTCATAAATGTCGTAAGCCCCATCTACACGATACGATTCTTTGTGCGATTCGATTACGATTCTATTTACGATCCGATTAAATCCGACATGTCCGATCTAGATTCGATTCAGTTCGATTTGCCATTGTTTTGCAATAGCAAATTGAATCGAATCCCGATCGGACATGTCGGATTTAATCGTATCGTAAATAGAATCATAATCGAATCGCACAAAGAATCGTATCGTGTAGATGGGGCTTTAGGCTTGAGCATGTCATGCTTGGTCTATCCATTAGCTGTAGCCATTTCACTCATGCCCGAGTCTGCTGCAATGCCAGATCTCACCTGTAGGAGTTGCTGCAGACATGTTCAGGATTCCTACAGTGTGGCTTTGTTACAAAACAAGTACAGTGTGTTATGAATTTATGTGGACGTGTACAATTTGGCTGAAACCGTGCTCTCTGAACCTTGGACACTGAACTTCAGAGAAATCCTGCCATGAGGCCTGTTACTGTTACTGTGCCAGAGATTAGGTCATTGTGCTCCAGCGTGACACAGGCCATTCTAAGGCTACACCAGGTAATGTTTATTATGTAAAGCTACGTGTATATGAGCAGAAATACCAGAGCTTCCCTCCAGGCTCTCGATAACACTGGCTGCAATAAAATGATTTTTTGCCCAACAACCATTAAAAATAGATGAAAAAAACAAACAAACAACATTTTGCTTCATTTAAACTAAAATCCCTCTCTTACTGGAAAACCATTTACTTCGGGTCACCTATTAAACACTGAAACATTGCCATTCTTGCAGACTCTTACCTTGTTCTTATGTGCAATCACACACACACACACACACGCACCGCACACACACACACACACACACACACACTACGCGCGCACACACGCACGCACGCACGCACGCACGCACACACTACACCTACACACCCACACTACGCACACACACACAGACACACACACACACACTACACTACACTACACTACACACACACACACACGCACGCACGCACGCACGCACACACGCACACACGCACCACACACACACACACACACTACGCGCACACACACACACACACACACGCACACACACACACACACACTACACTACACTACACACACACACACACACACACACACACACACACACACACACACACACACACACACACACACACACACTACACACACACACACACACTACACACACACACACTCACACGCACACACAGGTATCCCAATACAAACACTAGCCAGAAAATACTACAGGGGTATGTCAGCCTGCTGTAATCACTCCATCAGTCTCATGCGTGCAGAAAAACAAGTCTGCCTTCTAAAAACAGAAGGTATTTGTGATTATTCATATTGGAGTAAGCATATGATGTCTCCCACAATGCATCACTGCTGAATATGCAAGTCATCCTTTGTTGTCCCTGTAAGCCACACCTCCAGAACCGCTGTAACTCTGCATGTTTCAAGTACGACTCCATAGAGCCATATAAATCCATGCCATACACTGATGAAGAACAACCAATCCCAAACAGTCTGTATGCATGCTGGATTATTGTGGCTCCGTACAATTAACAAGCTGACACATCATTGCATTCCAGCGGTTATGGAGGTGTGGTTAGGTTACAGGGACAACAAAGGGTGATTTGCATATTCAGCAGTGATGCATTGTGGTAAACATCATATGCTCACAACAATTTGAATAATAGCAAATAACGTCTGTTTTAAGAAGGCAAACTTCTGTTTTCCATAGCATTTTAGTAAAAGGGGCTTTGGTCATTTTTAGCCCCATACACACTCCTAGGAGTTCTGGTTCACCATGAGCTTGCTGGGTAGTCTTTCTGCATGCATGAAGCACAAGACTTCCTGCTCTTTGTAGTGAATCCCTCACTACACATCAAAGAATATGCCAAACCTGACATCCCTCCCATTTACTGTAAATGCTGTATTAACAAATCCTTACATTAAATAAGCACAAGTATTTAATTGAAATCCAGCTCCATAATCTGAGCCCATTTTGCAATATTTTTGGCTGCGGTCTAATCTAACAAGAATATGGCGGAAGAAGAAAACAAACACAGATTACGTCACTAATATTTAATAGCGTACAGGTAGTCCCCGGTTAAAGAACGAGATAGGGACTGTAGATTTGTTCTCAACTTGAATCCGTTCTTAAAGTGGAATATAACCCTGCATTTCAACTTTGCTCTAAAATATTATTTACAGCATATTATATGCAAAACGCATTTTTTTTTACTAGACCAGCATTGGAAGGGTTAAACACAGAAGTTTAAAGTTCCCTGGAGAGATATGCAGAAGTTCAGATAGATACATTCTATTTAGTTGAATGTATCTATTGATAAATGTTACACACTTTTTGGCTGTCCTCCAAGCTCCTTCTCAGTGAGAGAGAGTGAGTCACATTCAACACTTAGATACATTTATGTAAACAAAATGTATCTATTTCAGCTTCGGATGCGTTTGCAGAAATCTCCAGGAACTTTAAAGCCCTGTGTAACCCTTCCAATGCTGGTCTAGTAAATCGAAAATGCTGGTTGCATATAATATACTGTAAATAATGTTTTAGAGCAAAGTTGAAATGCAGGGTTATATTCCGCTTTAAGTCGGGACGTTTGAAACCGCTTCTTCAAACTTCCCCCATGGAAATGACATAGTACATTCAAAACTAGATGTGTTTATTTAAAAACAACAAGTTTTTTCTACATAGTATTGTTTATTTCTTTCAAAGGACAACTAGCATGAATAATTGTAAAATATATAAAATGAAGATTTCTCCCAGAGTAAAATACAATAAAAAATGATTTTTTTTCCTATGTTGCTGTCACTAACAGTAGACAGTGAAAATCTGACAGATCTGAGTTTTTGGCTTGTTCCACTCTGGACCCTGTCAGGTCCAATGACTTTATAGGACAAGATCACCACACTTTGATTGGCCCAATAGGCTGCCTGTCACTTGACAGGCAGCCTATTGGGTCAAAGTGCGGGGATCTCGTCCTAATTGAATAAACCCCCAAATCAGCTAGCTAATTGTTTAAGCTGTTAGGCCTGGTGCACACCAAAAACCGCTAGCAGATCCGCAAAATGCTAGCAGATTTTGAAACGCTTTTTCTTATTTTTATGTAGCGTTTCACCTAGCATTTTGCGGTTTTGGGAAGCGTTTTTGGTGTAGATTTCATGTATTGTTACAGTAAAGCTGTTACTGAACAGCTACTGTAACAAAAAACGCCTGGCAAACCGCTCTGAAGTGCTGTTTTTCAGAGCGGTTTGCGTTTTTCCTATACTTAACACTGAGGCAGAAACGCATCCGCAATCCAAAATCTGCAGCAGCCCGGGAGTATGCGTTTCTGCAAAACGCCTCCCGCTCTGGTGTGCACCAGCCCATTGAAATACATTACCCTAGCGGATCTGCACCCGCAAGCGGATCGCAAACCGCAGCCGAAACGCTCTGGTGTGCACTAGGCCTAAGTCAGTATTTCTCCTGTCTGGCTCTCAGGGAAATTACTGATGTTGCTGAAAGCCAAGAGAAGCTGAAGACGTGTCTGACACTTCCGCTGCCCGGTGGATCAACTGTATACACATCACCATGGCAACAGGGACGTGAGCCCTCTACTGCGCATGCGCACTGTCCAAGTTTGAAACATATTGTATGGCTCTCAAATAATTACATTTTAACGTATGTGGCGTTTATGGCTCTCTCAGCCAAAAAGGTTCCTGACCTCTGGTATACAGTCTTGTCATTAACTTTGCCTCCAATTTAATCCCTACCATATGTCCATGTATGTATTAAATAGTGTATGTACCATAGTCTAGGGCCAATTTTAGGGGGAAGCCAATGAGCTTATCTATATGTTTTTTGGGGGGGCGTGGGAGGAAACCGGAGTGCCCAGAGGAAACCCAAGCAAACCCAGGGAGAGCATACAAACTCCTTGCAAATGTTGACCTGGCTAAGATTCGAACCAGGGACCCAGCACTGCAAGGCAAGTGTGCAAACCACTACACAGATTTCATGCTGCAATCTATTGAAGGTCTATGTGCAGATCAGATTCAAATCAGAGAGATCGATCTGTTTGTTTTATTGAGTGGCAATCTGTGGTTGTATATATGGCCACTTTTACACAATGATAGAGATTTCTCATTTGCTTACGTGTTATATTTGTAGACGGAAAGGAATGGCTGCTGTAACTGTGTTACACTGCCACCTTGTGGAATGAGTACAAAATGCATCCAGTCATCCTTTGCTTGCTGAATCATATCACATTCAAATAATGCTTTGAAATTCACTTGTATGACATCCCACGCCAGTCTTTGTAATTTACATTCTAGCATCCAACTTGTGCAATTGGCTGCCTTGTTGGATACATCATTATAGCTGACCCTAAATTCCAGCTTTGTTAAATTGCTCCAAAAATATGCAGACAAGACAAGACACATATTTATATTGCGCTTTTACGCAGTACACACCCCAAGACATGGGCGCCCGCACTCGCACATGCATAGAAGCACCGACAGGTTGGTGAGCTTTACTGTTGGCCAGTAGTACAGCACTGGAGCTGTGGCAAGGGACTCAGAAGACATCTAGGGACTGGAAGAAGCCCCAGGTAAGTAAGAATGCTTTTTTATTTCACCTCGGAAATCCTTTAAGTTTTCCACTGTTCCTTAGATGAAAAATGGAATGTTTCACAAAAGCTGAAACTGGATTCCTGAAGTTTAACTACCTAAAGACCGCCTAACGCCAAAGGGCGTGATCAAGGCGGCAGCCCCAGGACCGCCTAACGCCAATTGGTGTCAAGTCCTGAGGCGGAGATCTGCAGGAGATTGCGTGCAGATGCCGCATCACTGCATGAATGATGGAGCTTCGTTGGTGGGGAGAAAAGAGGGGGGAAACCACTTGAGTTGTGCGACCCTGCAGCAAGGCCTTAAAGCTGCAGTGGCCCACCTTGTAAAAAATGGCCTGGTCTTTAGGGGAGTTTAAGCCCATGGTCCTCAAGTGGAGAACTGTAGGGGGAAGAGGGAAAAAAGAAGAGTTTAACTTACCTGGGGCTTCTAACGGTCCCTCGCAGACGTCCTGTGCCTGGGCAGCCACTCACCAATGCTCTGGTCCCCGCTGCCGGTTCACTTCCGCAATTTGCAACTCTAAAGTTGCAAAACCACTGCACCTGCGCGGTCGCATCCTCGCTCCTGCTGACGTCACTGGGAGCTGTACACTCCCAGTGCAGTCAGCGGGAGCGAGAACACGACTATGCAGGCACAGGCCGTCTCTGAGGGACCGTTAGAAGCACCAGGTAAGTTCAACTATTTTTCCCGCTACCCCCTACAGTGCTCCTTTAACCGCTTGAGGACCACAGGCTTACACCCCCTTAGTGACCAGACCATTGTTTACAATTCGGCACTTCACAACTTTAACGGTTTATTGCTCGGTCATACAACCGAGCACCCAAATGAATTTTCCCTCCTTTTCTTCTCACAAATAGAATCAGAATCGCTTTATTTCGCCAAGCACGGCTGGACCGTGCCCGGAATTGGATTTGGCACAGTAAAAATAACATGACATTGGTAAGACAATACAAATTTACAGAGTCAGCAACATTTTACAGAAGGTAAAAGAGTAGTACTAATGCACACTATAGCAAGAACAGTGATCAGGGCAGCAGCAACATGGTCAGATGACAGTCCGTAGACGGCTACAGGGGGAAGCTTTTGTGGTGAGGGCAGAGTTCAAGAGTCTAACGGCCGTGGGGGAAAAAGTGTTCCTGCGCCTTGTAGTCCTGTATGAGATGGACCAAAACCTCCGGCCCGATTTGTGCCGACTGAAAAGGCTGTGGCCTGGGTTGGAGAGGTCACCATTGATTTTCATTGCTCTGGAAAGCAGTCTAGTGTTGTGGATGAGATCTAAGGGGGGTAGAGGTTTCCCAATTATTCTCTCTGCTGAGCTGATGACCCTCTGAATTTTGTATCTGTCACTAGCGGAGATTAGAGATTTCTTTTGGTGATATTTGCTTTTTCATCACTTCCTGTCCAGAAAGGAATTGGGGAAATCTCTCAAAGACCTAAATAAATATGAACATTTATACTCCCTTACTGTAGTTTTCTTTTACTGTAACTTCAGATCTGCATACGTCCTGGTTTAGCTACAGCCCAAACCCTCACAGGACCTAGATCTATACACTCACTCACCTGGCTGGCTCAGCAATTCTCGAGAATCATACACATGCTGACATGGAGTTGATCCAGAAGAGAAAAACTACTTTAGAGGAGTATCAGAGGCGTAACTAGAAATTACTGAGCCCCCCTGCAAAACTTTGGATGGGGCCCCCTCCCACCCCTAGCTTTCTGCACAGGTAAACTGAGAACTAATGTTATTCATTTGGGTAGTGCCCACTTGAATGTGTTTTCACCATGCAGATGAAAACAGACAGCAGTCAAGCACTGCACGCATTTTCTTTATCAATTACATTAGCTTCTGGGATAAACTTGCATGTTTTCACACACGGATTGCAGAAAATGCATGCATTCAGATCTGCTTTAACCTCTTGTGGACTGCAGTGTTGAACCCCTCTAAAGACCAGCGCAAACTGACCACTGCAGCTTTAAGGCATAGCTGCAGGGTGGCACAACTCAGCATACAAGTGATTCCCCCCCCTTTTCTCCCCACCAAAATAGCTTCCTGTTGGTGGGATCTGATCGCCCCCCAGTTGTTTATTTTTTTTATTATATTTATACTTTTTTTTTTTTTTTTTAAATACGTGTTTTGCTGCCTCCCCCAGCCATCCTCCCTCCCTCAGCCAGCCTATCACCCCAAACTCTCTGGGGTACATCGCGGACTCCTTCCGCATAGAGGCAAAGCATTTGGCTGCAGCTCTGCCTCTATGCGCGTCAATCAGCTCGGATCGCCGCCTCTCCCCCGCCCCTCTCAGTCTACCTTCACTGAGAGGAGCGGCGAGAGGCGGAGATAAGCGCTGATTGACGCGCATAGAGGCGGCAGCAAAATTCACAACCAAGAAAGTCGTGGATTTTGCAGGGCGAGTTAGGGTGATTTAGGGTGTTTTCAGCCGCGGGGATGCGGCGATTTTATAGGGGCAATAATGTTAAGAGGTTTTTAAAGAGACTCTGTAACATTAAAAACATCCCCTGGGGGGTACTCACCTCGGGTGGGGGAAGCCTCCGGATCCTAATGAGGCTTCCCACGCCGTCCTCTGTCCCACGGGGGTCTCTCCGCAGCCCTCCGAACAGCCGGCGACTGTGCCGACTGTCATTTCAATATTTACCTTTGCTGGCTCCAGCGGGGGCGCTGTGGCGGCTTTCCATTCCGAACTACACGGAAATACCCGATCTCATTCGGGTCCGCTCTACTGCGCAGGCGCAGGAGACTTGCGCCTGCGCAGTAGAGCGGACCCGACGGCGATCGGGTATTTCCGTGTAGTTCGGAATGGAAAGCCGTCAGAGCGCCTGCGCAGGAGCCAGGAAGGTAAATAATGACGTCACCGCTGCCCGGACTCCACGGAGGGCTGCAGCGAGACCCCTGACGGATGGAGGACGGCGTGGGAAGCCTCATTAGGATCCGGAGGCTTCCCCCACCCGAGGTGAGTACCCCCCAGGGGATATTTTTATGTTACAGTTCCTCTTTAAAGTAAAAACCTCATTTTTTGGAGACTTCAGAGTCTCTTTAAAAGATACATGAAGGAAAAATGAATAAATGCTGATCTACTTACCTTCTTCTCTCTGTGCCCTTAGTTGTCAGTCTCTCAAGACAGGGAAAAGAAACTTCTACCCCACGGGGCCCCCTGAGGCTTCTGGGCCCCCCTGTGGCTGCATCCCTTGCAGGGTCTATTGTTCCGCCCATGGTGAGTATACATATTCCTCAGGTGTTTGCAGGTCTGCTTACTGATAGTCCAGACAATGCTGCCCATGAGCGTGAACTGCCCCTTCCCCTCTGGCTCTGTGGGCTAGGTGGGCATTCCTAAGAATCCAAGCTTGCGGAAACCTCACAACCCTTTCTGAGTGGAGAGGTGAGCAAATGTTTTGAAGTCTGAAATTACTTCAATGGTCACTTCCAGATACCTCGCAAGAGTTCTCATTATAGCCAAGGAATTAAGGAATTGTGTCTTGATATGCTACAAAGAAGCATAAACTCCATTCTTGGCTAAGGGGTTTCTTAGCTACATGTCAGGTTCAAATACCAGCATACTACGTACCGGAGTCTAAAGAGACCGTGTTGAGGAGGGCAGCTTCTCTTTCAACTCGCCGCCAGGGGCTCGTGGAAGTGAGACAAGACACTCCGGGCAACAAAGAGCAGGAGGGCATGTGCTGAAATCCAAGAGGCAGTCAAACCACTAACAGATGGTGTGACTAGTAGAGGATGAACCAGTAGGCAGGTTGGTGGATCAATTAAAGAGACACTGAAGCTTTGGAACCATGGAATCTTATGGGGGGGAAGCGTTGTGATTGCAGGACGATCACAAATCGCTGAATGCAGAATTTTGGGGGTGATCTGCGAGCAATTTCATTGATGGCTGCAGAGCCAAATCACATTTGGTTTGTGAATTGCATTTAAAATCATGAGTTTTCAGTGATTTGGAAGGCACAAACCTTTTTGCGTTTTCCGAAAAATGCTGCCGATGGGTCCCAGCTCTTGAGCTGATCTCTGAATCAGTTGCTGTTAGTTATAACTGAACGGACAACAGGATGTACAGCCCGGGTGAAGGAAATGTCCATGTTTCCCTATGGGTCAGTTCATATCTGACTGAAAGCTCTTTCACAATGAACTGCTGAAAAACTGATCAGTTAAAATGCATCAGTTTCTAAGCATTCAGTGCAGCCCTAGGGTACCATAGAAGTTGGGGTGGAGGGGGAGGGGGGGGGGGGGAACTAACCTCAGGAAGTATACGAACATGAAGGCACTAGAGAAAGCAGTTACATGAAAATGAAGCACAACTTAAAAAGAACCCGAGGTGGGGTTCTTCCATCGCAATCCATATACAGAGGCTGGGTCTGTCTATAGAGCCCAGCCTCTGTTGCTAGTTAGTTCCCTCCAAAGCCCCCCCTGCGCGCTGTCAGACCCCATTAAACACAGCCGCGCTATGCGGCTGTGTTTACCTCACTACTGTCAGTCTCGGCTGCTCCCCCGCCTTCCGAATCCCTCCGGTCCCCACCCGCGTCCCTTCCCTCCAATCAGCGGCAAGGGAAGGGACGTGGGCGGGGACCGGAGCGATTCAGGAGGCGGGGGAGCGGCGAGACTGACATTAGTGAGATAAACACAGCCCGCTGCGACACGCTGCGTGTCGACAGCGCGGCTGTGTTTTATGGGGTCTGACAGCGCGCAGGGGGGGGGGGGGGGGGGGCTTTGGAGGGAACGAACTAGCAACAGAGGCTGGGCTCTATAGACAGACCCAGCCTCTGTATATGGATTGCGATGTAAGAACCCCGCCTCGGGTTCTCTTTAAAAAGGGAACCTGAAGTGAGAGGCATATGGTGGTTGCCATATTAATTTCCTTTCAACCTCCTGGGCGTTTCATTTCTGCCTTGATTTCCGTGTCAAAAGCGTGTACATTGTTTTTCACTAAATTTATATATATTTTATATATTGCAACCCTGTAACTTACCAAATTATGTCCAAGCACAGGGCTTGTAGACATCCTGAGAAAATGTAAAAATAAAATTAAAGTGCACCTGAGACAGGAATACAAAGAAGAAATATACATACCTGGGGCTTCCTCCAGCCCCTTCCGGCCTGATCACTCCCTCGTCGTCCTCAGTCGCCGATTGATTCGATCGCCACTAGCCCCAGTAAGTCATCCAGTCAGGGCCAGTTGGCGCAGGCGCAGTCCGGCTGCACGCGCTTCCTTAACTTGCCTGTCACCGGGAGCATTCTGTGCAGTAGTACTATGCAGGCACAGAATGCTCCTGGCAGGAGTGAGACAAGGGAGCATGTGTGTGTGGCCTGGATGCGCATGCACAGTTGGCCCCGGACTGGAGGACTTTCCAGGGCCAATTGCAGACAAACCACGTGGCATAGGACGATGACGAGGGAGTGATCAGGCCAGAGGAAGCCCAAGGTACAGTATGTATATTTCTTCTTTGTATCCCCATCTCAGGGTCCCGTTAAATAAAAAACAGAAAAATCTGTTCAAACAAGGATGCCTAAATAAATAAAAAATAAATACTATATCCTACTAAAACAAAGATGTATTAATACTGTATAGTTTTTGAATACACTTGCAGTAAGTGGTAAAGTTTGAAACAAAACAGCACACCGACAAAATACATTAAAACAGGCAGGGCTGGCATAAAATGAGTTTTCCCTATACAGTTCCCTGGTGACTGATAGACCCCTCCCCCAACATACTGTAAACCCTGGTGTCTAGTGTACCAATCTCTCATACAGTCATACCTGGTGTATAGGGGTTTCCCTCTCCCTTCCCTTTACTGTAATCCCTAGTATCTGGCATGCCCCAGTAATCTCTGGTGTCTAGTAGTGCCCCCTCCCTCTCCCATACAGTCATCCCTGTTGTCTAGTGGAGCCTCCCTCCCTCTAACAAATAGTAATCGCTGGTGTCTGCTGGTTCTTCCCCCCACCCCCTAAACAGTAATCCTTGTTGTCTAGTGGATAGTCCCCCCATGCAATAATCCCTGGTGTCTAGTGGATTGTCCCCAATGCAATAATCCCTGGTGTCTAGAGGTTTTTCTGCTCTCCACCCCCATACCATAATCCTACACTGGTAGCAAGAACTTTCAACCTCTACTGCTGCAGAATGGCTGAACACTGTTAATCATTTTTTAGTCTCCTGCAAAGGGCCATTTTGTATCATTCTGAAATGTACATTATTTTACAGTTTTGGGTAATCTTACCTTTTGTTAACCTCTAGTAGTTGACCGCTTACCATTGTACCATTTCAGGCTATTCCTTATGCTACGTACACACATGCGACAACGATCGTTCGTTGAGAATGACGAACAAACTTTTAATTGATGAAAGAACGACCTAAGTAAAGTTAGTTTTAAAAGGTGTGTAACGATCTGAACGTTAGAACGAACGTTACATCACGTAAAGCAACTATTGCGCCTGCGCATAAAAATGAGAAGTTTCACTGAGAAATTGTGAAATGCGCATGTCAAGCCTAGTACGAACGACTGTTTCCAACGATGTACTACTTTTGCAAACGATCGTCGTTGGTTAAAATCCACCGAGACAGAACTTTTTTTTGTATTGATTTGGCTCGTTCGTCGTTTGCCTTAATAGTCGGTGGTTGGTTTTTTGTAACGATCGTCGTTGGTAAAGATCGGGGAACGATCGTTACAAACGACTATAGTCGCATGTGTGTACACACCTTTAGATTTGAACTTCTTGAATGTCAAAAAAACCCCACCTTTTAACCGATAGTGTATTTTCCAATGCCAAGCAATCAAACTTATCTTCACTCATTTCCTCACAGTCCCACACATCATCTCCCTACTGTTCTCCTCCTCAAACTCCTCCATCAACCTGCCTGCTCACGCATCCACTCATTCTAAACCCCTTCTCCTCTCTCTACTTGTCCAACGTATTCCTCCTCTCCAACAGGCTTCACCTAAGCTAAACATTTTTCTTCACGGATCTCCAAACCTCACCTCACCTGTGGCCTGGGCCTGTTTCCTCATATTTTCTGATCTCTTCTCCTTCATTCCTGCTTTAACATCTCTTTTTGCCTCCACACTTTTCCCTTCCTTAGGCCTGGTTCACATTAACATTAAAAAACTGACTGTAAGCGGAACGGATACTGAACAAACGGAGTGGATGCAAACATACAATGTTAACCTAAGGAACAGTTCACATGCGTCCGTTTGTACTGATCCGTTGTGTACGTTATGCTGAACGGAATGCAACTTTGCTGCAGCACCAATTTTTCCGGATTGCAGAGCCCAGCGGACCTGAAATTGAAGTTTGAAGCAGGCCATAGGAAATAAGAGAAAACAGAAGTTGACAACACACTGGCTTTAAAAACGGACCTTTGTAGCCACTTCCTGTCAGTCTTCATGGTACAGCGGCCATCTTTGTTTGTTTGCCCACGTGTCCTGCACTGCTACAAGATTGGGTTTCATCCCAGTTTATCCTGGAATATTTGGCAGAGATGGCAGAAATCAGGCCATATAGCGTAGAGAACCTGATTGTCCAAAAACAGGCTCAACCTGCCCTTTGGGATAAGGGGCACCCAGACCACAGTAACCTACGGAAGTGCAAGAAGTTGTGGGAAGACATGTGCAAACTGTACGCGGAGGGATTCGATCAATTGGCACTGAGGCAGAAAACGGCTCAAGGTATGTTTACAATTGATTTTGGGGGGCATGGGGGTGTTGCATCTGTTTTGTCTTTTTTTTGTGGGGGGTGGTTTCATAGTGAATATGTAGCACGCAGGCCTTGCACACCCAGTGAGTCTGGTCCATAGGCACAGGGCTGTAGGCCTGCGGCCCAGACATGCATGCGCTGTGTACCAGTGTCCCACCCAGTGTGTCTGGTCCGCAGGCGCAGGGCCATATGCCTGCAGCCCAGACACGCATGTGCTGTGTATCTACAACCACCGACAGTACTTCCAGTCAATAAAAAACAATTTATAACCAAAAATAATTTAATTTAAAAGCAAAACATAACAGGTCAATGAACAAAAGAAACAATGAACAAAATAAACAAAACTTTTTATGGTCGTCCAGCTGGAGACAAGAAATAGTCTGCCAAACTGTCCCGGTTTCTAAGGCAGACTATTCTGGACCTTGTGGCATACCTCCGCATTGGCCAAAGTGGAAGTACATCTAGAAGGTTGAGAATGTCCACTTCCTCCTGGCGCACAAGATTGTGAAGGATGCATGCTGCTTTGACAACATGGACAGCGTTGTCAGGCTTCAGTACCGGCGGTGTGTGGAAGATCCTCCATTTGTTCGCCAGGATTCCAAATGTACACTCCACCATTCGGCGAGCCCCGCTGAGCCGTGCATTAAAAACTGCCCATTTCTGGTCGAGACCCCTGTCACCATATGGCTGCATGACATAGGGAGACAAGGCAAAAGCCTCGTCTCCAACAAAGACAAAGGGGTAGGCGGGTTGTCCTTGTCCCAGACCAAGACTTGTCACCGAGTAGCTTCAGTCGGTCTTGCTCCAGCAGGTGGTACAGTCTGGTGTTTTGAGAAATGCCAGAGTCACTGGGACTCCTGTATGACCCCACGTCAATGTAAACTAACTTGTAGTCCACATCAATACAATACTGAAGTACTTTTTGTAGTTGAAGTAGTTGCTGCCACTCTTCAACGGTTTCTGTATCCTGACATAGTTTCCATCAATTGCACCAACACAATTGGGAACCAAACATGTCATGGCTTGGCCCAACCAGGCTGCCCACCTGGTTCCTTTGGCCTGGTCATGGCATGTTGCTGTTCCTGTGGGCCAGGTTTAGAGGGCAACACCCAAGGGGCTCTGTGCCCACATTCTACCCGCACCCATGGACAATAGTGTCCATATTGTAACTTTTTTGCACTAGATAGTGTCCACTTTCTACCTTCAGCTGGAACTGTTGAGCATGGTTTATGGACATTGTTTCTTTTACAATTTAAACATTTGTAATGTTCGATTTTCAAATTTGAAAATTAATTTAACCTCTCTTCCACATTGGAAGACTGTTGTGTAGACTTACATGTTGGGAGCTTTTGATTTTTCCCTTGTTGGAAGGTTTTTGTAATAAATTTTAATTTTGATTTAACCACCCTGGCGTTCTATTAAGATCACCAGGGCGGCTGCGGGAGGGTTTTTTTTAAATAAAAAAAAAAACTATTTCATGCAGCCAACTGAAAGTTGGCTGCATGAAAGCCCACTAGATGGCGCTCCGGAGGCGTTCTTCTGATCGCCTCCGGCGGCCAAAAGTAACACGGAAGGCCGCAATGAGCAGCCTTCCGTGTTTGGCTTCTCCTGTCGCCATGGCGACGAGCGGAGTGACGTCATGGACGTCAGCCGACGTCCTGACGTCAGCCGCCTCCGATCCAGCCCTTAGCGCTGGCCGGAACTATTTGTTCCGGCTGCGCAGGGCTCAGGCGGCTGGGGGGACCCTCTTTCGCCGCTGCTCGCGGCGGATCGCCACAGAGCGGCGGCGATCGGGCAGCACACGCGGCTGGCAAAGTGCCGGCTGCGTGTGCTGCTTTTTATTTGAACAAAATCGGCCCAGCAGGGCCTGAGCGGCAGCCATCGGCGGTGATGGACGAGCTGAGCTCGTCCATACCGCTAAGATGGTTAAAAACTATTTTGTAGTTGTTGTTACTAACCTCATAGTGATCATTAGTTGTTCCTCTGGTGTGACAGCTTTCCAAAAACTGGTATCCATCTTCCTGAGGTCATTCCTCACCATCTCTAGCATGGTATCAAACCTATGACATGAGATAGAAAGGATTATAGAACTGGAAAGAGTTTGTTGTGGGACAAGTTGTTGTGGCGAGAGTGGGGTTGGGGTAGGAAGGTATGGATACTTACAGGGATATGGACATCCGGCAGTAGCTGTAAAAATTTTCAGGGTGTCGTCTCAAGTCCAGGTACAGCGTCTTGAACTGTCCCTTCCTCTGCCTTTCAAGGAGTAGTGGATGCACCCACCATCTCCTGCGAAATAGCAGGCCTACATCCCATAGTACGTAAAAATCTAAAATTAAGCTATTCCGAGGCAGAAGCTGAAGAAATACACTGGATCCACTGTGCAAACAGCAGGCTATTTTTGGAACTTCCCCTTTGAAACGGATGGAAGACGGATACAAATGGACCTCAACGGATCCGTTGAAATGGAAAACTGATCCGTTTTACCAGAACCGTTTGGCAGAAATTGCCAATGTGAACCGGGCCTTACTGAAATAGGTAATCATAAAAACACTAATAAAAAAAACATTCCCTGGACCCTACTGCCCACTCTAGCATTCATCCCTTCTTCAATCTCCCATTTGCTTCTAAATTGCTGGAAAGACACATCAATCCACAAATCACTGACAATCATTTTAATTTTTGATTCTCTTTAGTCTAGTCTCTCTCTAGTTTTACTGCAGAAGAGTTCAAAGGGCCAATACTTCTGCTTTGTTTTCCAGCTTAAAATACAATACCATGTGGATTCTAAACTGCAACAGTGATAGTCTGATGCAATGTTAGAAATACAGCTATAACAACTGAAAATAAAAAATATGACTTTCCTTTGCTACTAATATTCTATTCATTACTAAACATACAATTCATTATCTCACAAGTTTATTTTCACTTAAGACTTGATTTAACTTAAAGGGCCACTATTGCGAAAAAGTAGGCAGTTAATATCTAACAGAACCGATAGGTTTTAGGGCAGTCCATCTCCTTATGGGGAATTCTCAGGGTTTTATTTGCATTTGCAGCATTTCCTGAACAGCAGTGCCAAAATAGTAAGATATCAGCCAGCCTCCCTACTCACTTGCAAACTATTTTGTCAGTTAAGGCTCGTACACACGCCGTACTAAAAGCAACGAAGGGTCCGTCGTCACCTCCCGCCCGGCGGATCGTTCAGAAACCGCCTTATCAGTCCGCCGACAGACTGTACACATGCTGTACTGTCTGCTGAAAACCCGCCCAGCTGGGAAATGCTGTTGAAAACAAAAGAAAACCCTGAGGATTCCCCATGAGGAGATGGACTGGACCAAAACCTATCGGTTCTGTCAGATTTTAACTGTCTACTTTTTCTGCAATAGTGGTCCTTTAAAGTGTACCCGAGGCAAAATACAACAGAGTGGAGTGGTGTGACACCACACCGAAGCCAGGTAATCCTCTCAGCCAACACAGTCCGCCAGACTGATCTCTGGTTGAAAGGGGTTGGAGGCTGCTGTACACATGCTAGATTCTTTGGCAGAGGCCGTTAGAAAATTAAAAACTTTTTTTTTAATTAACTTTAACATTTCTCACAGGTTTTTGGATTTAGCCAGGGCTTGCGGCTCCATGAGTTTCATAACCTGTGTCCTATTTAGTAAACTTTATCAGCCATCTTCAGTTAAAAGGACCCTGAACACAGGATAAAAATGGAATTTTAACTTACCCGGGGCTTCCTCCAGCCCTCTGTAGCCCCAAAGGTACCTCAGCGTCCTCTGGGTTCCCTCCGTTCTCGCGTTAGCGGCTCCGGTAGCACGTGATTTCGCCAAGTGTCCATGGGCCCGGCTCGATCACATGCTCATCGCCATATGCATTCTGCGCAAGTGTGGTTCATTCTTTTGAGATCTGCGCATGTGATGAATGCTCTCAGTGACGGGGGCGTGATCGACCCGGGTGCGCAAAAGGGCTGCACATGCGCACGACTCCCGGCGAAGACGTGTGCTACCAGAGACGCCAGGGAAGAACCTGGAGAACGGAGGAAACCCAGAGGACACTGAAGTACCTCAGGCTATAGGGGGCTGTAAGAAGCCCCAGGTAAGTTTAAATTCCTTTGTTCAGGGTTCCTTTAAATATAACAACAGCAGGAAGATACCATTTATTCTTAACATTTAAAAGAGTGGACTATCGCTATATAGTCACTCTCTGGGTGAGTCTTGTCCATGCTATAAAAACACACGAGGCATAATCTGGAATCCCCCATAAATCACTGAATCACCAGTGACTGCTCCTGAGACTCATGCTTCCTTGTGACGTCACGTCCGCCCTGTACGTTCGGAGTTTCGACGCATGCGCATCGGTGCTTCTGGCGCTCTCAGGTTTGGACCAATCACAGGACACGTTCCTCGACACCCCCGGCCGGCTAGGCCCTCTGTAGTCAGCCAATCAACATCGAGCTTCCAAAACCCCGCTGAGGCCCCGGAGAGAGAGGAGGAGACGAACCGCTGGGAAGCAGCAAGATGGCGGCCGAGTGCTGAAGTGTCTGCCGTGTTCGGTGTTAGCGAGCGGCCGGCGGAGAGGATTCGCGGGAGGAGGGAGAAGAGCGGCTGTGTGGAATCTCTTCCTGTTGTTTCCCAGGCGGTACAGAGAGGAGAAGCGGCCGGGACTCCGCCTAGCACGGCGGCCAGCAGACACCGTCCTCCCCGGTGCTTCTAGTCATCGGCACCCGCCATGACCTCCATTCACTTCGTGGTGCATCCGCTGCCCGGCACGGAGGACCAGCTCAATGACCGGTAATCAGCTCCCCCTTCCAGGCCGAGGCCCGCCTTCCTGCCAGCAGCCAGCCCGGGCTCTGTGACAAAGAGGCCTCATCACAGCGTGGCTCTGCGGGGCTCCTCTGATCATTGATGGGGGGAGATTCCAGCTCATCCTAATCACTGCTGCGGAAGGAAGGAGCCCAACCAATGCTGATCATTAATGGGGGAGGCCCAACCAATGCTGATCATTAATGGGGGAGGCCCAACCAATTCTGATCATTAATGGGGGAGGCCCAACCATGCCTGATGATTGTGCTGAGCCCAACCATTCCTGATTGTCAGGGGAGAGGGAAGCCCAACCATTTCTGATTATTGTTAGGAGTGTGGGTTGCCCTACCATTCCTGATGATTGTGCTGAGCTCAACTATTCCTGATTATTGTCAGGGGAGAGGGAAGCCCAACCATTCCTTATTATTGCCAGGAGTGTGGGTAGCCCTACCATTTCTTATGATTGTGCTGAGCCCAACCATTCCTGATTATTGTTAGGGGAGTGGGAAGCCGGAAGCCCAATCATTCCTGATTATTTGGGAAGCCAACCATTTCTGATTATTGTACAGGGCCCAACCATTCCTGATTATTGTAAGGTAGTGGGTAGTCCTACTATTTCTGATGATTACTCGGGGAGGCCCAACCATTCCTGATAGTGCCGAGCCCAACCATTTCGATTTCGACTGAGCCCTTCCATTCTCGATGATTGTGCTGAGCCCACCCATTTCTAATTATTTTCAGGGTTGTGGGGTATTCCTACAATTCCTTATGATTGTGCTGAGCCCAACTATCCCCGATTATTGTTAGGGGAATGGGAAGTCCTACCATTCCTGATTATTGCCAGGAGAGTGGGTACCCCTACCGCCTGATGATTGTGCTGAGCCCAACCATTTCTGATTGTCAGGGCAGTGGGAAGCCATACCATTTGTATTATTGGGGGAAGCCAGCCATTTCTGATAATTGTACAGAGCCCCACCGTTTCTGATTATTGTCTGGTGAGTGGGTAGCGCTACCGTTTCTGATTATTGCCTGGGGAGTGGAAGTTCTACCATTCCTGATGCCAGGAGTGCGGGCATCTCTTCCATTTCTGATTATTGTACAGAGCCCAGCCATTTCTGATTATTGCTGGCGGAGTGGGTAGCTCTATTTTTGATTATTGCCAGGAGTAGGTAGCCTTACCACTTCTGATGATTTTATAGAGCCCAACCATTCCTGATTATTGCCAGGAGAGCGGGTAGCTCTATTTCTGATTATTGCAGTGAGAGTGGGTAGTCTTACCATTTCTGATTATTGCCGGCAGAGTTGTTGGCTCTACCATTTCTGAGCATGGCTTGGAGAGCCCATCTGTTTCTGATTATTTCTGGGGTAGGTGGTAGCCCAGGCTTGACTTGATGTTTTTGATCCCTATAGAGTTGAGGGATTGGGTCACACGCCAAATGTAAATCGCGACCTTGCCTCGCAAAATTGTTTTTGTTGTGTTTGTGATTCCCGTGGTATAGAATGAGAATCGCATTTCAGTCAACACTAAAAATGCTGCATGCAACACGTTTGTGATTTATGCAAATTGCAAATGCTGCAGTAAGTATTCTCCTATGGATACATTAGTAAGGCCTAGTGCACACCGAGCGGTTTTTGGAGCGATCCGCCGTCCGCACCCGCCTGTAAAAACGCGTGGCTAATGTATTGCAATGGGATAGTGCACACCGGCGGTTTGAGGTTTTTGCCAAGCCGCAAACGCGCCTCCTGCTGTACGTTTGCGGTTTTCGGAAGCGTTTCGTCCTCAATGTAAAGTATAGGAAAAACGCAAACCGCTCTGAAAAACGCTACTTCAGAGCGGTTTGCCAGGCGTTTTTGTTACAGAAGCTGTTCAGTAACAGCTTTTACTGTAACAATATGTGTAATCTGCTACCCAAAAACGCACCCAAAACCGCTAGGTGTGTTTAGAAAACGTCTCTAAACATACCTAGAATCACTCTGAAATCAGCTTCAAAAACCGCTACCATTTTGTGAATCTGCTAGCGGTTTTGGTGTGCACTGGGCCTCTCAGCATGTCGATAAAAGCACCCCAGTGTGAACCAGCCCTGAGAATTTAGGCAAAGTGCTTTGTTTTTTAGTCTATGGCTTTTAGCAGGGCTAAATCAGAACATTACTAATTCCAGTACCGGTAGAGAAGTGCAGTTCTATAGGTGTTGGTGTAATTATTTATGTTGTGATCAAATTCTAATGACTAATGGTACGTACACACCTGCGATAACGATCGTTCGTTACAAGCGATCGTTCTGCGACGGGCGATAGGCGGACGAGCAGGTAGTAAATGCAAATCAGGCGACTGGGAAAGTAGCGAAGCGATTGTTGTCGCCGAAACGAACGATCAGGAAGAATAGTTGCGTGCGCACACGGATATGACGTGGTAGATGAACGATCGCTACGGAACAAACGTTCCCGGAAATACGTATGTTCCTAGTTTCAACGCATCTGCGCAGTTCATGAGATAGCGATCGTTCTCGCACGATCGCTATACACACTTCATTTTCACGGCGACAATCGCTCGATTATATCCAACTATTTGGAAAATTTTCTCGAGCAATCATTGCCCTTCCATCGCTTGACTTAACGATCGCTTATGAACGAACTTTAGGCAATAATCGTACGAGCGATCGTTAATTGGCATTTACGAGCGATCGTTATCGCAAGTGTGTACGCAGCATAAGTATGTCTTTCAGCTAGTACTGTATTCACCCCTTCTGACAGGAATGATGGCCCATATGCAATTAACTCTTTCTCCTGAGGTTTCTCCTAGATGATGTTTTCATCTTCTATTTATAATACATTTTCAGCACTTTGAAATAGTACCATAAAATAGGTAAAAATGATATCAAAATTATTTTTAGTATTTTCCTGCTTGCTGGTGGTTCAAAAGACATTTTATTTACAATTTGTGAAAATATTACTCAGGCCTGGGACCCACTACAAAGAGCTATCGCAATAGCTAGTGACTTGTGGTGGCACTTTGCAAGCGATTTCCCTGCTCCTACACACTAGATTAGAATAGAAACCCTCCCAAAATGCTGCATATCCTGCGATTGCCATTTGCCTAATCGCAACCGCTTTAGTGGAATCTGTCCCATCCATTTATATTGGCAGAGCGTTATTTTAGCGATTCCCTAAACGCTAAAAAAAATCCTCTAGTGGGTTCCAGCCCTTAGGAGAAAACACACTTAAAGGGATACTGTAGGGGGGTCGGGGGAAAATGAGTTGAAGTTACCCGGGGCTTCTAATGGTCCCCCACAGACATCCTGTGTCCGCGCAGCCACTCCCAAATGCTCTGGCCCCGCCTCTGGTTCACTTCTGGAATTTCAGACTTTAAAGTCTAAAAACCACTGCGCCTGCGTTGCCTTGTCCTCACTCCCGCTGATGGCACCAGGAGCGTACTGCACAGGCCTAGTATGGTCTGTGCCTGCACAGTACACTCCTGGTGACATCAGGATAAGTGAGGACACGGCAATGCAGGCGCAGCGGTTTTCAGACTTTAAAGTCTGAAATTCCAGAAGTGAACAGGAGGCGGGGCCGGAGCATTGGTGAGTGGCTGCGCGGGCACAGGATGTCTGCGGGGGACCATTAGAAGCCCCGGGTAACTTCAACTCATTTTCCCCCGACCCCCCTACAGTATCCCTTTAAGAAAATTCATTGCAAATATGTCTGTCTTCTGTGTTCTGAGGACTTTCATTCAATGAGAACCTGCTATTGCTCATTTGTTCAGCAATCTAAGAGCTGGAGACTACTAGAGCGATTTTTAACAGCGGTTTTGGATAGCTGTTGAAAAAAACCACTTTGCCAGTATTTAAATGGTGGGGAACCTCCTAGTGCAATTGCAATTAGGGTCAATCTCAGGACATGCTGGTATTTTGTGTGCTCAATGCAATGTCTGGAAGTACTGCAAAGATTTGAGGGCAGAGCATTTTGATTTTTAAAGAGACACTGAAGCAAACTTATTTTGCCCATTTTACCTTATAAGTCGCTTCAGTGCTCTCATAACAAGTAATTTGCCGTGTTCCCGCCGCTAAACGAGGGCAGCAGAGCCCCCAAATCCCTGGGGGCAATCCAGCCGGCATTTCCTGGAAGGGGCAGAGCTTTCAGCTCTGCCCCTCCTGTGAATCGCGGCGGATCGCCGCCTCTCCCCGCCCCTCACTCTTCCTTCACAGGGAGAGGTGGCGATTGACGGCAGGAGGGGCAGAGCTACAGCTCATAGCTCTGCCTCTCAGCGCAGCAAAATCCATGACCAAGTTGGCCTTGGATATTTGCAGAGGGATTTGGGGGTTCTGCAGCCCTCGTTTAGCGGCGGGGACACAGCGGATTACTTGTTATGGGAGCACTGAAGCGACTTATTAGGTAAAATGTGCATAAGTTTGCTTCAGTGTCTCTTTAAATAAAGGTAATTATACTTACCAAGTGTCCCAGTGTCTGGCTTCTGCCCATAACCCTGCCCCCTAGCACAAGAGGTCATGGGTGCTTCTCTGATTGGTTCTAGAGAAGCACCTATGACCTTTTTGATCTTTTGTTTGAGTGCGGGGTTAAGGACGGAAGCCGGACACTTGGTAATTTATAAGGTTTATTGAAAAAGAACGATAATCGGAAGTGATGTACAGTATCACTACTTTTGAACTGAACTTCCAGTAGATGTTTCTAGAGTCTAGAAACATCTACTGGAAGTTCAGTTCAAAAGTAGTGATACTGTACATCACTTCCGATTATCGTTCTTTTTCAATAAACCTTATAAATTACCAAGTTTGCCCCAATTATCTGTGAGCACAAACATAATATGGTCTAGAATCTAGACCATATTATGTTTGTGCTCACAGATAATTGGGGCAAATGCATCTCACAGGTTACAGGGCTGACAGCTTCAAATACACTTCTCTGAAAATAGCCCAGAACTGTACTATAGGTGTGAAGGAGCTTTCTGAAGCACAGCTATAGAGAAAAGTGTAACTGAATTCCTGTATATACATTACATAGTTTGTGATGATTTTGGCTGACAGTCTGGCAATTGGCAGTCCGCCATGGTGAAACTTTTCAGCCGATCACTTTGTTGCTGTGTGCAGTGAGGTTATTCCTGCTTCTCTTGGCCTTATTGGTGTCTGACCCCATACAGAAGAGCAACCATTCTTTATCACAGGTCATTTGGAGCTAGTATGGTCGAGTTGAACCAGCAAGAAAGTTCATAGAGAACAAAATTCACAGCAACGCCAACAATGTGAAGCATTCTTACTGGCGGAATATAGTGGGCAGATTACTACAACCTATCTGAAACCTTGGCGTTACAGAGGGTGCTGCCACCCAATCACATTTAGTGGAATTTTTCCTGTGGACTTTCACGCTGGCTCACTTCAACTATTCTAGCGCTGATCATTTTTATATTCCATCTCAGGAATGCAAATAATTCATGGTGAGCTTGGCTGCTCTGATGATGGTCGAAGATCTTGCTTTTATTTTCCCATTTGCTTTTTGTTTTTGATAAGCTAAAGTTGTTTGTTCATGTCCTCAGGCCATACCTGTATGTCTGGCTTGAAACAAATCAAGTGTGGATTAGAGGTGGTCAGTGAGATGCAAATTATTCTGGTTTGCATGAACATTTAGGCCCGAATTCATGCCGAATCTGCACCGACGTTAACATTTGGGGGGGGCAGCGGAAAGCTGTACATTTCAGGCTGAGAAAGTTTGTCTTATTTAAACTTTGCTGCATTCCTATTGGCTGTTTAGTGTGATGCATGTTCCCATTGCCAAAACGTGGGACACAGCTGCTCAAATCTGTCTGGTTTTAGTTAGCATACATCTGCTTTAACCTATGGAAATATTGAACATTAAGTCGTGCAGTTTTCACTGTTTTATCTACTTTATCATGTGCTCAGTTTATAATGTGCAAATTTATGTCAGCTACCTTAGTCTGCCATAATCTAGAACTAAAACCTTTGTCACAAAGGAATGCCAGTTCGTACTGGCAGCTTTAAATTTGCATATTGCGTTCACTGGGTTAGTCTAGTTTAGTAAAATGAAACCACATATGTTCTTGAAGCAGGATTAAACGGCCCCCACTATATATTTGTATATATTTGACACCCTTAATTTCTGCAAAAAATGGGACTCAGACGAGCTTATGGGGCTGGAGGAAGCCCAGGCTAGGTATCAAATCTTTAGTTTAAAGTCTCTGGTTTACTTTAAGACACCTTGAGTTGTATGTAGCAAACTGCATTAAAGGGAATCTGAACACATGTAAAATATGCCATACTGAGCTTACCTGGTGTTACTTCCAACCCCCTGTAGTCTGTGAGGCCCCTCGGCGTCCTTCCCTCCTTTCTCTTGCTGGTGGCTCTGTTAGCTGCGCATCTTGGCAGGAAGTTGTGTGCATTCTCGGCCCGTCCCCATAAGCGTTTTTGTAGATGCGTGATTCATTATTTCGAGAACTGCGCATGTGCAGGCTGCTTGCGACGGATGTGCCACGCATGCGCAGTTATGCACAACTCCTGGCCTAAACCTCACAGCTAACGGTGCCACCAGTGGGAGGATGCTGATGGACCTCATGCATTACGGGGAGCTGGAGGAAGCCCCAGGCAAGTTCAGTATGTCATGTTTTACTTGTGTTCAGGATACCTTTAAGCAGAATTATGTGTAAGGTTTTACACTGTGGACCATAACGCATTGCATTCTGTTCTGCAAATTTTAGACTTATACATACGTTCTTCTTCTCAATGCAGTTTACCCATTATTTCTGCCACTGGCTCAGCCTATGTAGTCTTCCACCATTGCAAAGTCTGAACGATGAAAGATAGACAAAGAGCGGCGGTGCACATCAGCTAAAACGTGTACATCATAAACTGATGTAAACTGTCCGTTTCGCGCCGTGCATAGTGTGGCGCGTCATCAGGACGTCCCGATGATGCGCCACACTATGCACGGCGCAAAACGCCTGTACCTCTCTCTCTCTTTGGATGGATAATGTCTTTTTAATAGGATTTTTTAAAGCGGATCCGAGATTAAAAACTAACTATAACAAGTAACTTGTCTACATATGCTATCTAAAGTTTACACAGCAAATCTGGCTGCAAACAGCTTCAAAAGTTTAATTATGTATTCCTGTGATACAATGAGGGCAGCCATGTTCTGTTTGTCACATTGTCACAGGCTGAGGGATGGAGATGCTATCAGCTTGCCTGTGTGTAAATTCAGTCCCCTCTTCTCCCTCCTCCCCTCTGCCTCTGAAATCTCTGGCTAGTAACACCTCCTCCTCCTCCTGCCCAGACTGAGCTCCCATAAGCCCTTGCTACAGTGCAAAGGCACTGTGAAAAAGCTGTGGGCGAGGCTTGTTTAGTTTATAGGGAATTGGAGTATTAAAACAAAACAAAAAAAGTATTTGGCTTGAGGAATGCCCTATAAACTATATGAAAGGAACACAATTATGCAATGAGTGAAAGTTTATCTCGGAGCCACTTTAAAGGGAACCAGAAACGCCAGAAAAAAGATTTTTATACATACCTGGGGCTTCCTCCAGCCCCATACGCTTGGATCGCTCCCACGCCGCCGTCCTACGCTTCCTGTATCAGCAGGTTCCGGTTCCCATAGTTTCGGCCAGTCGGCGTCAGCACACGGCCAATTGTCCGCATCACAGGGGCTCCCTGCATACCCTTACGCGTGCGGCTGCATATTGCGCAGCCGCACGCGTAAGGGTATGCTGGGAGCCCCTGTGGCTGGATGGTGTAATGGTTAAGGGCTCTGCCTCTGACACAGGAGACCAGGGTTCGAATCTCGGCTCTGCCTGTTCAGTAAGCCAGCACCTATTCAGTAGGAGACATTGGGCACGTCTCCCTAGCACTGCTACTGCCTATAGAGTGCGCCCTAGTGGCTGCAGCTCTGGCGCTTTGAGTCTGCCAGGAGAAAAGCGCCATATAAATGTTGTTTGTCCTGTCTGTGATGCGAACAATTGGCCGCGTCCGCCAGAAGTGACGGGACCCGGTACCGGCGGATCCAGTAAGCGGAGGATGGTGGCGTGGGAGCGATCCAGGCTTATGGGGCTGGAAGAAGCCCCAGGTATGTATGAAATCTTTTTTTTCTTTTTCTATGTCCGGCGTCTCTGGTTCCCTTTTAGACTTTTTAAATAAAAGTGACGTTTTAGCTGGAGGTGCCGCTTTTTTCTCTTTCATCGTTATGACTACACTCTGGTAAGTTGCACTCTTCTGCTAGAGCAGTGGTCCTCAAACTAAGGCCCGCGGGCCGAATGTGGCCCCCTGAGGCTTTTTTTACCGGCCCCCCACACAGAAAATGTATTACTTATAGATGTGGTCAGCTACATTTTTAAATATTGGTGGTCCGCATATGGAATAGCAGTGCTGGCACCACCCATCCACATGGAAGCCAGAAAGCAGTAATTTCACTGGTTTCTAATCAAATTCAACATCAGATGACACTGCTGTCCAATTGGACTGCAGGTTGTCACCTGGGTATGCTTCACTGTCTGGCTTGCAAAGACTTCTACATCATCTTATGTATACTCCGGCCCCCCAGCAGTCTGAAATATGTTGAACCAGCCCTCAACCCAAAACGTTTGAGGACCCCTGTGCTAGAGGCTCAATTCTGTGCATTGGCTCTTCTGTGTGTGATTGCAAACTCTGAGTGGGCGTGTTTACAGTCTTGTATGTTGTTGTAGTTGTAAAGGACTGACAAATTGTTTTAACGTAAAAAATATTTTTAGTTTTGTTTACTGAGAATACAATAAACATCCCTACACTGAGAAGGGGCACATCAGTAAAGGAGGAAGTAATGTAGTTTGACGGAAAATGTGTCCACTGCTGCAGGGCACCGTGTTGCTTGTTTGTAATTCCGGTTAGTCTTTTTGCATCTAAATGCTGAGAGGAGAAATGCTGGTTTTCAAGGAGCTCCAGTCACAGTGAAATGTGTCCCTTTTTCCTGTGTTAATGTGGTGTTTCGAAACTACAAATCCCAGTATGCTTTACCAGCTGCCTCACTGGTCATATGTAGACCATATGCCGTCATTTTTGTTTCAGGTTTGCAGCATAAGGAGGCAAATCACGGTATTTGCCCACTTGGTTTGGCTTATGATTTTTCTTTTTGTGTACTTTTACTGGGCAACTTCTGCAAAGCATGTTTACTTTTTAGCTCCTCTAACTAAAGGTAGCCATATATCTATCAACTTGGCAGCCGATCGACCTTCTGATTCGATAATTATTGAATCGGATGAAAATCGCTGCCGCCAAGAGCATGCCCGGTCACGATTCAACCAATTTCAGTATATTTAACCTGGGCTTATCCGCCACTTGCTCCGGGCAATATTTGCAATCTGCTTACAAGCGTCCCGCATGGTTGTCGTAGTAACGTGGGTGCGTCTATGACGTCACACGCGCCCACGTATACGCCAGCATCCACATGGGGCGCATGTATGGACGGAGCCCAGAGCCAGCGACGGACAGGTAGAGTATACTGCATTGGAGGGCGCATTTTACATTAAGGGGGGGGCAATGTGGGGGAAGGGGGGAGGATGTGGCGTCACAAGGCCAATTCACTAGAGATTTCATGCTGAAATCAATCAGGAATCGGCCTGCAGTGTATGGGCAGCTGACAGATCTCTCTAATAAGATTAGACCAGAAACAGACTTGTCTCTTGGTCGATCTGCCCATCATCGGCTGATGTATGAGCACCTTTAGGCTCTGTTTCCGCTTGAGCAGAGAACTGACTTATTTTTGTTTTTCTGTTCTCCACCCATTGAGTGAACAGTTTCTATTTTATAAGTAGGAGCCGTTCACACTTGTCACAGCGGATCTGCAGGATCCGTAGCAGTAAGCGGACCACACTTCTGTGCAGACCACGATAATCCCGGGCAGGTAGATGTATTCCCCCATACTATGGGGTAACGCATCTGCCCTAGGCTACAGCCGGACCATCGAAGCGGACATTACACTGTCTGCTCCCGCTGGTCCGACACAAGTGGGAACCGAGCCTAATGGAAATGAGAAACTGGTGTTTGGATAGTGTACAGCCTCTGACATAGGAGACCAGGGTTTGCATCTCATCTCTTCCTCTTCTGTAAGCCAGTATCCAAATCCAAAAAAGCTTTAATGGCAGGACCAAATACATTTAGCATTGCCAAAGCAAAACAAAGCATTAACATGGGGGGGGGGGGGGGGGTGGAATAAGGGAAGGGTATGGGGGGGCTGGGATATATATCCTATTCAGTAAGGGGTTGTTGGACAAGACTCCCTAACACTGTTACTATTTTTGAGGGAGGCCTTTTTATGGCCTTTCTCAAAAATAATGTTACATAACCACTCTTGTATGCCCCGCCACAATGGCCTGAATGCTTGGTGGGGCATTTGCTGGGAAAACCCACCTGTGTAGAGCCTGGTACACACACCCAGTTTTGATATACCAGTGATTGGCCAATGTTACCACTTCCATGTAATATGAGGACAAACAGATTTTGAATGCTATGAAGAAATTGTGTAGGCAAGCTCTCATACTACAGCAAAGTCCCCTGGATCCGGCACCAGCTGGGGAATCGCCTAGTGCCGGATACATGTGTTTCCAGCGCCGCCTTCTAATTTCCTGTTGCTCCTAGCAGCTTTCCGGCATCCTCCATGCACGGCTCACGGTGTGTCATCTGACCTGCGCAGGGTCATGTGACACACCAGGAGCTGTGCACAATGCCAGAAAGCTGCTAGAAAGGGACAGGAAGGTTAGAAGACGACTCTGCATACTTTGGGTATTTTTATGGCCTAAAAAACCCAGTCTCTGTTATCCCCTCAGGCATGCCAGTTAGTTTAGACTTGCCGGTGCATGAGTTCCAGATAACTGGTGCTTTGCTATTGATGAAAGTGGGTAAATTTGGCTATGAAAGTCTGCTATGACTTTTAGCTTCCCAACCTTTCAGGTCGGTCAATTGGAAATGCCCTCTGGGAGTATAAAGCTGTAGCTTTTTAATTGCTGTAGGGTGAATAAGGGTGTTGCATATTTCATATAGTCTGATAGTAGAATAACACTATAAGAATATTAAAAGGAGAACCGTAGCAAGAGGGCTATGGAGGCTGCCATATTTCCTTGTAAGCAATACCAGAACCCTGGCAGTCCTGCTGATCCTCTGCCTCTAATAATTTGTCAGACCCTGAACAAGCATATGCAGATCAGGTGTTTATGGTGTTATTCAGACACTACTGAAGCCTAATAGATCTGCAGAGCTGCTAGGCAACTGGCATTGTTTAAGAAGAAATAAATATGACAGCCTCCATATTCTTCTCACTACAGTTGTCCTTTAACATTCATTTCAGTTATTATTATTTATTTATTTGTTGTATTTATAAAGCGCCAACATATTACGCAGCGCTGGACATTAATTTAGGTTACAGACAATATTTAGGGGTGACAAACAGCAATATGACAATACAGGAATACAAGAAAACCAGATCACACAGCACAGTATGAGTACAAGGTAATGCTTAGTCAGTCACTGGATGGGAGCATGGAGTTAGGCAAGTTAGGTTCACTCAAATGCATAGCATGGGTGCACAGTAATAGAGGTGCATGATCAGGTAGGACACAAAAGGAGTGAGGACCCTGCCCAAAGGCTTACAATCTAGAGGGAGAGGTAGGGACACGAGAGGTAGGGGACCAGAGTTCGGCTGTGGGTTTAGAGCAATTGTGAAGGGTGGTAGGCAAGAGTGAAAAGGTGAGTTTTGAGTTCTTGGACTATCTTCTAAGGGTTTTTTTTCACACTTCTTATCGCAAAGTAAAGCCGCCGATCACCTTCTGGCTGCAATTTCATGCAGCCAAATGGCAGTCTTATAACCCCATACTTGTCAGCGTTTGACCTGTGCTACGATCACCTGGCAGCAGGAAATCTTATTGTCACGCCTGAATGTGGCTGTGGACCTGCTTAGATGTGACTCCAGAAGACTGATGCTTCCCAGCACCCAGCCTGCACACAGGAGGGGATTAAAAGGAACCGAGGTGAGACCTATGGAAGCTGCCATATTTATTTCCTTTTAAACCACACCAGTTGCCTGGCAGTCCTGCTGATTCTGATCTCCCTGGTCAGTAGGGTCTAAATCACACACCTGAAACAAGCATGTAGCTAATCTTGTCAGATTTGTCTTATGCTGGGAATACACGGGTCGATCCGGTAGCCGATTAGCCGCCGGATCGGCCCAAGCCGCGTCCCCGCAGATCGATGACTGTGATTGAGCGGGCGAGGGTCAATCGGCTTGATCTGGCCAGCTGAATATTATCAGCTGGCCGGATCAGCTGGTCGATACACGGTACAGAAACGTACCGTGTATCCCCAGCATTAGACATCTGACCTACATGATTGTTCAGGGTCTGCGTACACACGTCTGATTTTTCCAAATGGCCGGTTGTTTGGATGCCAAATTGGGCGTGTACAAACAATCGTTCAGCTGATAAGACTGGATTTGACGACCCGCCTAGTCGCTCCGTTAAATCCAGCGTTATCAGCTGAACGACCGTTTGTACACACGTCCAAACGACCAGTCGATCAGACCGGTCTTTTGGAAAAATCTGACATGTACGTACCTTTAAAGTATTAGAGGTAGAGGATTAACATTGCAGCCAAGCAATCTGCATTATTTAAAAGGAAATAAACATGTCAGCCTCCATCTCCCTCTCACCTCTGGTTTCCTTCAAGGTGGGTGGATTCATAGTGTAAGGCAGGGGTCTCAAACTCAATTTACCTGGGGGCCGCAGGAGGCAAAGTCAGGATGAGGCCGGGCCACATAAGGAACTTCACAATCGCGGCGCATCGCCGCCTCTGCCCACCCCTCTCACTCTTCCGTCACAAAGAGGGGCGGGGAGAGGCAGCGATCCGTGAGGCGATTGACGTCAGGAGGGGCAGAGCTGAAGCTGAAAGCTCTGCCCCTTCCAGGAAATGCCGGCGGATTGCCCCCCCCGGGCAATTTGGGGGCTCTGCAGCCCTCGTTTAGCGGCGGGGATGCGCCGGATTACTTGGGAGCACTGAAGCAAACTATAAGGAAGCTTTTGCCAGCGAGGGCCACAAAATATTGTATCGAGGGCCGCAAATGGGCCGCGAGTTTGAGACCCCTGGTGTAAGGAGTCTGGCTTATTGAAATGTGGAGTGCTGGACTTCCCGCTATTAGCTGAAGACTTGGATACATCAGGGTGTTGTACAGCTATGTTCTGTCAGATCTATCTGCTAGTCCTGGCAGGATGAAGATGAATATTTGATGTTAATCTCATGCGTCTGGAGCGTCGTTTGAATTGTCATGTGATTACCTAAACCTACTTATTAATCTTGTATACACTGGAATTGACTAGTAGTCTACTGTATTAATTTTTGTTCAGAGATGATTGTTGTGCTAGAGGCCTTCCTGATTTTTTTAAGGACATCCGAGGTGACCATAAACTGATAAATGTGGAGCGTGCCCTGGCTTTAGTGCCTAGAAGCATGGCTGTTGGAGGGCTGTCTGCAGAACATGTGCACTGTAGATATGTGCAGCCCCCGGGCCTCACAGACGATTACACTGTGACCTGGTGACACATTTTCATGCTGCCTCGTCACGTGTTGGCTGGAGAGCAGCCCATCCTCATGGCTGCGGCTCTCCTCCGTGTGCACAGCCTTTCTGTCAGCCATCACATCTGAGCTGGTGCCAGAGGAAAATATTGTCTGCTTTCTGAACTTTTTTCAGTTTGTGATGGATGACATTTTACTGTATTTTTTTCCAGCATTAAAACCGTCCATTCTCATTATAGTAAACTCGGATATAGTAAAATTTGGGATATAACCCTGTACTACGCTATCCAAAAGTAAAAAATGTATTCCTGGAACTTGGCTAAGGTAAATTTCACTTTGGAGTAATGCAGCGCCTCCATACAATACAGATGCAATACCTAGCCTGATGTTCCTATAGTGGATCCGAGATAAACTTTTACTCATTGCATAATTGTGTTCCTTTCATATAGTTTATAGGGCTTTCCTCAAGTCCATTTTTTTTTTTATACTCTAATTCCCTATAAACTAAACAAGCCTCGCCCACAGCTTCTCCATGTACCTTGGCACTCTCAGACTTATATAGCAAGGGCTTATGGGAGCTCAGTCTGGGCAGGAGGAGAAGGAGGTGGTGGTTACTAGCCAGAGATTTCAGAGGCAGAGGGGAGTAGAGGGGAGTGATGTTTTCACAGGCTGAGGGGTGGAGTTGCAGAGCAGATTGCCTGTGTGTAGACAAGACAAATAACCATTTCACGCCCCCAATTCCCTCCCGCGCTCCAGACGGGACATACAATCAGTCTCCCTACATAAACACCACTCGCAGGTCGCTCGGCACAGAGGTGCCAAGCTATCTTTTGACACAGAGCCGGTAAGTGCGACCTTCCTCTTCATTTTACGCTTGTTCTTCCTTCTTAATTATTGGTTACCAGTGTGGTCAAAAACTATGGGTGCACATTGTCACTTATTTGTCTGTTATTTGCACTCCTTCAATACCTTTCCCATTATAGGTCAAACGTATCACCATGCACACCCTTTTCACAATAGCTTGCCCTTAACCTAATTCCTGGACCCACTCCAGCCAGCACCGGTCCCATCCTCCTATACCCATCCATCCCCAGGCCTCCTCACTCACATCTCCATACATGCTGTCCCCTCCCATTCTTTGTGCACCTGTTGCACAAGCTGCCCCCTCCCATTCCCCATGTACCCCACAATAAATATCCCACACATACTATTATAGTAATCTATATACTATGCACCAGAATGAATAAATCCCCCCTTCCTTTTGCTACCCCTCACATCTGTGTTCAGCTTCCTGATATGCTTTACATTTCTGTCATTTTTAGTGAGATACTCCGTTCTTGTATTGCCTGATGAAGCGGGATGTTTGCCCGTGAAACGCGTTGCACTTTTATTTAGGAGTATGTGAATAAATTGTCTTTTCTACAATCAACAGCTCTCGTTGGTCTGTTTATGTGTGGACGGTCCACCACCGCCACCGAAAAACGTTTTAAACTTTTTATCTTATTTTATCCTACTGGCGCCTCTGTATCCTTGTACACAAAGCGATCCACCCTTGGTGGAAGGGTGACATACCCTCCTTTCTTCTTCTACAGAGAGCGACGTCTTAGTCCTGAGTGGGGTCAGGCTTAATCTCCCCACCTGCTTATACAGTGGTTGCTTTGGAGCAACCCAGGTTTGTAAGTATAATACTTACGTTTCATATTTTCTCCAACTTGTACATAACTTACTGCACTATATTGGGCTCTCGGTCTCCATCTTCACAAGACAAATAACATTTATATTGCGCTTTTCTCCTTGCGGACTCAAAGCGCCAGAGCAGAGCAGCAGCCACTAGGGCGCGCTCTATTGGCAGTAGCAGTGTAAGGGAGACTTGCCAAAGGTCTCCTACTGAATTAGTGCTGGCTTACTAAACAGGCAGAGCCGAGATTCGAACCCTGGTCTCCTGTGTCAGGCAGAGCCCTTAACCATTACTCCATTCAGCCAACTGCTGTAATGATCACAAGCAGAACATGGATGCTCTCATTGTATCATAGGAAGAAATAATCATATACTGTTGAATCTGTTTGCAGCTAGATTTGCTGTGTAAACTAGCTACACTTTAGATAAGATATATAGACAAGTTACTTGCTATAGTTAGTTTTTCATATCTGATCCGCTTTAACATTTTAGGTTTGCCTTTTTCACACTGCACACACAATTTCAATTGAAGCGGACTTCCAGTGTATATTCCATTCAATGGGTCCTCTTCTAAAGGTGGCCACAAACGATACAATAAAATGATCCGATTTTACGGCAATTCGATAAACGATCGGATCTCCCGAAATATTCGAAAGCTTTTTTTTTCATTCGACTGAAAAATCCGATCGGCTTTCCCGTTTTCTTCAATTTTTATCGATTCCGGAATGCCAGATATTTTTCTTCAATCTTTCTAAAGATTGTATGGTGTTTGTCAATTTATTAATATATACACCCTAGCAATTTTCTCAGTTTCCAATCATTTTTATCATTATTTGGAAACATTGAACATACATGTGTGGTACATTGGTCAGATTTTTGAAATGTTGCAATCAGTCAGAAAAATTGATTGCAATTCTTAAAATGAACAGATTTTTTTTTTTTAAAAAAATTGTATGGTGTGTGGTCACCTTAAAGAGACACTGAAGCGAGACTTAATCTCGCTTCAGCTCTCATATATAGCAGGGGCATGTGTGCCCCTGCTAAAACGCCGCTATCCCGCGGCTGCACGAGGGTCCCTGACCCCCCAACCCACTCCCCGCATACCTTGGTTGTAAAACTTGGTCGCAGATTAGCCCTTCCTAGAGGCAGGGCTAACGGCTGCAGCCCTGCCTCACAGCGCGTCTATCAGACGCGCATCGCCGCCTCTCCCCCGCCCCTCTCAGTGAAGGAAGACTGAGAGGGGCGGGGGAGAGGCGGAGATACGCGTCTGACAGGCGTGCGTGGGGCAGGGCTGCGGCGGTTAGCCCTGCCCCAATGCGGAAGCGCTCTCCCGCATTACGGAGAGGATTTGGGGGGACAGGGACCCCTGTTAAGCCGCAGGATAGCGGCGTTTTAGCAGGGGCACACGTGCCCCTGCTATATATGAGGTCTGAAGCGAGATCTATTCTCGCTTCAGACTCTCTTTAAAGGTTGTAATTGCCTACTCCATAAGGCTATAGGTCCGGACACACGCCGGACTTCAGGCAACGACGGGTCCGTCGTCACCTCCCGCTGGGTGGGCGTTCCGGACTGTCTGCTGAAAACACGCCCAGCAGGAGGTGACGACGGACCCGTCGTTTCCTGCAGTCCGGCGTGTGTACGGACCTTATCACTGCTTCTGCAACAGGATGCAGCGTTTTTGTGCGATGTACTGTGAAAAGGCAATACCAGTTGCCTGGCAGTCCTGCTGATCTATTTGGCTGCAGACTGCAGTAGTGGCTGAATCACAAACCTGAAACAAGCATGCAGCTAATTCAGTCAGAGCACCTGATCTGCATGCTTGTTGGGGGGCTGTGGCTAAAAGTGTTAGAGGAAGAGGCAGACAGCCAGGCAATCTGCATTGTTAAAAAAAATAAATTAGTATGGCAGCCTATATATTCCTATAACTTCAGGTGTCCTTTTTAAAACCAGACTCCTTGAGCTGCTTGAGTGCTTGGCTGTTGTGCTTTGCCTTTTAGTGGTTGGTGTCCGCATAACGACTGAGTTTTACATGTTCTATGCATGACCTGACTGATTAATATTCTATGCTGTGATGGTGTGCTTATGAATGTATTGTATTATTACTCAGCTTGATAGCAGCTGCCAGTATTGTTGTTCAAGGCAAGCAGGAAGTTAGTCATGTCAGTCATGACTCCATACATCAGTCCCTTGTTTGCAGTTTGCAGGTCCTGTGGTTCTTTTAAAAAACACACTTAAGGGGCCCATACACTCAGCCGATTTTCTGGCCGACCGATCCCGATCGATCGACAGATCGATTGCAAATTGGTTGGCCAATCGACCGATCGATGGCCGATTTCGATCGATTTCGATGGATTTCCATCGAGCTGGCAGGGTGGAAAATTTAGGTCGATCTGATGAGATTGCTTATCAGTTTGCATTGGCCTTAATGGAAATCTGATGGCAAAAAAATGCCATCAGATCGAATTTCAATAAATTTCAAACTGAAATCTATTGGAATTCTATCCTGGTAAAAAATGTTCTAAAAACGCATCAGATAGATCATCAGATGCATTTCTTATCTATCTGCTGCCAATCTGACGAGTGTATGGGCACCTTTACCTGGGGCTTCTACTCTCCCCTGCAGCTGTCCTGTCCTCTACGATCCTCTGTTCCCCCACCGCCGGTTACTGTCCAATTATTCGTCTTCCCCGCATGCGAGCCATATGTGGAAATCCTGCTTATTCAGATGCCAGCGTGCCGTCCTGATATTAATATTTTTTTTTTTTATATAGTGCCGACATCTTCTGCAGCACTTTACAGAGTATATTGTCTTGTTACATACCTGTCACACAGAGGCGCTCAGTCTAATCCCTACCATAGTCCTATGTTCCTGTATGTATCGTGTAGTGTATGTATTGTAGTCTAGGGTCAATTTAGGGGGAAGCCAATTTAACTTATCTGTAAATTTTGGCATGTGGGAGGAAACTGGATTGCCTGGAGGAAACCCACACAGACACGGGGAGAACATACAAACTCCTTGCAGATAGTGCCCTGGCTGGCTTTTGAACTGGGGACCCAGCACTTCAAAGTGAGAGCGCTAACCACTACGCCACCGTGCTGCCCAAATTGCATGCGGTTGCAATTCTGGATGGCATGTTGCAGTTTTCCATAGCTCACATCTGACTCCCTATAGCGGTCTATGGCACGGCTATAGCGGTTCAGCTATGGCTTCACAGCAGCACAGGTGCCTCGTTGGAAACAGAGGTGACACACAGTGGAAATTGGGCCTAACTGTCTTCTACAGTTCCAGTCCACCACTAGACCATTAAAAAAAAAAGTGTAAAAAAGGAAGGGATGAGAATGAAAGTGGCACAAGGAAATGTAGAGACGGTGAGGGCTCTACCAGGTCCATTCAAATAAAATTTATTGCCACACTAAAGCACTTTTGACCAGTAAATTGTCATTAGAAGTAAGTTCATTAGAAGGTATATTGGGCATGCTGGGTTCTTTGTATATCTGCTAACCTGTAGATTGTAAGCCTCTGGCAATCTCACTGCCTGACACCCCTCTTGCTGACTAGAATAGACTATGTACTGAATAAAGACACTTTAACTACTGTTATCAATGACATTTGCATGATCTTGTTTTGTTGTGAGCTCTTTGTATGTCCTACCTTATATGTTAATCCATTTATCTATTGTGCAGCGCTGCGTAATATGTTGGCGCTTTATAAATACAATTAATAATAATGGAGCACTGATGTCTTCCGTAGCTCCTAGTCTTCCTCCAACCCCATCTAATGATAGCTACACACGATACAATTTTCTGGCAGATTTACCTGCCAGATTGATTTTTTCTTTTTTTTTTTTTTCTTTTTCCAACATGTCCGGTCTAAATTTTGCTCGCATGTTTTTTTTGTTTCGATTTCCATAAAATTGAATGAAAATCAATCGAAATTCAGATCGGACGTGTTGAAAAAAATCGATCTGGCAAATAAATCTGCCAGAAAACTGTATCGTGTTCCTAGCATAGGAGTACCCGTCTGTCTAGCAATTTTGGCGGCCCATCGACCAAGAGATCTCTCTCTGTATCTGATAGGAGAGAGATCTGGTGGCTGGCCATACACTGCAGGCCGATTCCCATTCGATTTCAGCATGAAACCTTGCAGGAATCTGCTTTGTGAAGGTGCCTCGCTGTCCCCATAATGTTCAGTTTTCAGCAATGTTTAGATCTAGGAAGAGTTTCTGATGCTGAAACCAGGACAAAAAAAGTAGATGTAATCCTGATAAATTTACTGCATTCTGCTACATGTCACTACAGTTCCTCTTTTAGTAAGCCCTCATGCTACATTGAAGTGGTACAATTAACATTGTATGGACTATGGCCAGCTTTACACTAGAACTGTAGTAGGGATTAGATTGTGCGCCCGTCTTGAAGACACTCTGTGACTGTAAAGATGACTCAAGCAGGAGCTATAACAGTCCTGTATAGATATGGGCAATAGGATGCTAATAATTCAAGCTTGCCTCCAAACTGAATCAAGCTTGAAATTGGGCCAGTCGGATGGCACTGCCTAACAATTTTGAATACATTTGCATGGAAGCTGGAAGTATTAGTATCTCATTATCTACCTCTAGTGATGAAAATGCTATTCTTTGTACTGTGAGGAATAGACAGCGAGGCCCAGCTGCAGGAAGTTCTAACCTCTCAACTGTGCCCAGAATGGAAAAGATGTTCTCAGCACTTCCACAGCTACTGACACCAGTTGCTGGATAGTTGCTTTGTACTGAGGCAGGACTTTCAGCAGCCCAAAGGGAGCATCCTCTCATGTGAAAATAAAGCACCAGTACAGTTGTCCCACAAGCCGCTAGCTCCAATCAAGAATGACCAATAGGCTGTTGGCAAAACTGTGGACCCCCCCCCCCTACCACCCAGGGCTGTGGAGTTGGTACAAAAATCATCCAACTCTTAAGTTTTTGAAACCACCGACTCCAGGTACCCAAAATGGCTCAGACTCCTCGACGCCGACTCCTTAGTCTAATACTGACCAGAACTAAGGATTTGTTACAAAAATCATCAGACTCCTCAGTTTATGAAACCTCCAACTCCCACTCCAGGTACCCAAAATTGCTCAGACTCCAACTATGTCTCCACAGCCCTGCTACCACCACCAAGTAAAACCAGTGTGTGCGTTGAATGATTTATCAGACTTTACAAGTTTTTTAAGTCATGCTTTTTAAAGTGTAGGTGAGACGAACCTCGGGTCAATAAAAAGGATATTTACCTATGAGGAAGGAAGCCTCTGGATCCCAGAGAAGCTTCTTATGCCGTCCTCTGGACCACCGTTGCTGCTCGCTAATAGCCCCTCAACCGTGTCCATTTTAGACCCTGGCCTAGCTCAGACTGTGTAGGCACGAGGAGCATGGCCCAGATCTTCCAGATGGTCCTGGCGAGCGGCAGTAGGGGCAACAAGGACATTGGAAGCCTCTCTGGATGTTCCATAGGGCTTCCCTCTTAGATATGTCTTTTTGACCCGAGATTTGTATTGGCTTCACTTTAAAGGGCAACTGAGGTGACACGTGACATGATGGGATAGACATGTGTATGTACAGTGCCAAGCACACAAATAACTAGGCTGTGTTCCTTTTTTCCTTTCTCTGCCTGAAAGAGTTAAACATCAGGTATGCAAGAGACAGTTTCTGTTCTGGGTCAGGACTGTGTCAGACTATAGCATAACCCTCACTGATAAGTAATTACAGCCATAAAATAGTTTCCTTTCAGTAAATGGCTTCCTGGAGCATGAAAGAGATAAAAAGGGTCAATGTTTCATAATTTGAGCTCTAGCATACTTCAATGAAGGCGTCATTAAGCAAAACCAGTACCTCTGAGATACCTCTGAGCCAATCCTAATCCCAGGTCTGTGAGCATCGAGTAAACAAGGATCCTTATCTTAGCTAACAACCTCTAACCCCATTCAGATGGTCTGTTTGAATTAAAGCATCTTAATGACGTGTATTTATGCTTGAAAAAAAAAATCTGTTTTCCCTTTTGATGTTGCATGTATATAAGCTGTCTGTGCCATCAGCCTGCAAACTAATAGGATCTAAGCCCGAAGAAGGCTGCAAGGTCGAAAGCTTGCTTGTTTTTATTCATTTTTAGTTAGCCAATAAATGGTATCATCCTGATTTAAAACTTCTTGTTTAAGCAAAGCCAATGAAACCGTAAAAACTTAAAAACCAGATGTAAATACAAAACACCTGTGGGTTACCTAAAGTCCTTTTTAGGAGATGGAGGATTAATACAATTGTTTTTCTCATCAGCTAATCTTCACCTCGGATGTCCTTTAAACATTACTGTAGAGTTGTTATGGCAAGGAGCAGGGCTGTGGAGTGGAGGAGTCTGAGCAATTTTTAGGATTAAATGAGGCGCGGAGGAGAACACAATAATTGGGGGAGGGCGGGGCTGGTACCATGGACCCACCAGGTTATTTTTTTTTTGTTTGTAATCTAAACCTGCATCTTGTACTCCGGTTTGTCTTATATTCCCAAATATACGGTACTTGTTTTATAGAGAACAATTTGCTGGTACAGGATTTCAGCTGCTGGTGTAATAACACTGTGGTTTCTTTCTACTCTTGAGGCTTACTGTTGCAGATCAGATATCTTGCTGTATGATTGTTGGCCGTTTATTTTGGCTGCTGCACTATTTGGCAGTAAGTTAATAGAATCTGGCAGATATAATCTATTTTTCTTCTTCTTTTGTTAAAGAATATTGTTACATATGTGCGCCTGGAATAAACCGAATACAGGAGTTAGAATTGCATCTGCAGCATTCCTGAGAGTGAGCGCACACCAAAAAGCGCTAGCCTAATCGCAAACGCTCAGCGCTTTTTGAAGTGATTTTTCTAGGCAATTCTAGGGATGTGCATAGCGATTTTCTAATCATATCTAGCGATTTTTAGAGCGTTTTGGTGTAACGTTTTTAATCTTTTTTTATTACAGTAGAGCTCTGATCTAGCGCTTTTCATGGCGATTCTCCACTTTCCTATACTGAACATTGAGGCTGAATCACTTTAGAAATCGGCAGAAATGCTGCAGGTTTCGAGTTTGCGTTTAGGGGAAAAAACAAATCACTCTGGTGTGCTCCATCCCATTGAACTACATTAGTCAAGCGCTTTTTAAAGTGCAGGAGTTTTTAAAAACGCTCAGGACCGCTCTTGGTGTGCACCAGACCTTAGACTGTGGCTGTAGCGCTGCTTGCTAGGCAGCCATGACAACCTGTTCATGGTGTAAAATTATGCTCTTTATGAACCCCCAGAGTGTCCTGATGTTGGGAGGACATCTGTTCGGTAAGCTCCTGTAGTGCCTTCTGATGATCCTGACCTTTGCTTTTCCTCAGTTACATTCCTGAGATACCCCCACTCCCTGCCAGTCTAACCAGAGTTCACGTTAGTAGAGTTTACTGTAGTGTCGGTCAATCCCCAGGGGTCAGGTAGCAAGGGCTCTTTAAAGCAGACCTGAACTCAGAACTTCCTCCCTGCATTAAAAAAAAATCAGCAACAGCATAATAACCTTTAAATAAAAGCATTCTTTGTTACAGCTGAGACAAATCCTGCAATAAATTTGCAGTGTCTACTTCCTGCTTTCACGGAAGCAGACATAGGGTTAGCATCCTGTGTTTACAAATTAGCAGCTCTGCCCTGGCAGAGGAGATTCCTGAGCTGACACAGCTGAGATCAAAATTAGTGGTTAGGCACAGATGAAGGGGAATTAGACAGGCTAAACTCTCTACATACATACAGGGTGCGATTTTTGTGTTTCCCTCTGTCCTGTGCAAGTGTCCAGGTCCACTTTAAAAATCTACAGGTGGCTTCTAACATTTTGACTTTTTCTCTGTTAGTGGAGCCTACGCCTGGATTGGGCAGACTGACTTCTGAATTGCGTGTTTATTGCTTTAATATGTTAGGCACATTGTCTGTCTTCCTTCCTGGCTATGGCAGATTGTAATCTGCTATGATCTCTCCAGCATAGCTACCCAGCTTTTGCTGTATATCTGTGTGTAATACCTTCCAGAGGCGGCATAGGCACAACACTGCCGTACATACACAGATCAGCAGCTGATTTCCTCCATCTGTTTAGTTTTTGACTCCACCACCACCATAAAATGTTGCAAAGCACACAGGTGGTGCTTCCTGCACTCTGGGAGTATTGATTTTCAGACAAGGACCTCTAAGTATTAATAGTCCCGGAGGACAGCATATGCACATATGTCAATGTCCCTACTGTGAGGAACTGCATATGCCTATTTGCTCATCATACAGCTCTCCAGTAACCTTTTTTTTTTTTTTTTTTTTTTTTTTTGTATCTTTATTTAGGATTTTTAGAAGTTATATTCATAGAGAGCAGTTTAGCAGAACAATTGTTAAAGGTACAGCACAGTGTAAAGTTATGTTGATCTTTACATTAGAAAATACAGCCTCACAATAAAAGATCGCTGGCACCTATAAATATACAACCATCAACAAATCAAAAAGATGGTTAACTGAAAGTCAGTATATCGCAGAACCTGCTGCATCCCCAGCCCATGCATCAGGCGTCATATGTATGGGCATATGATGGGCTGTCCACAATTGCTATCATAATCAAAATTAAGTAGGCATCTACAGACTTTTAGCCAGGTTCTCCATCCAGCTAATTTTGATGGGCACCCGGCTGGCATCAGCTTACCTCCTCATCCTTATCCTATGCGGTAAGCAGAGCTAAGCTGGCCCTGCATTCCCCCCCCCCCCCTCCCCCCAAGGCTTGTAGAAGGGCCTATTTCTACTATCATGTTGCGGTTTTTGTTGTTGTTGTTGTTCTGGATGCAGATTTCTGCATTGTTTCCACGATTGTTAATGCGGATGTGGCTATCAGTTATTGTATGTAGCATGCAATCAATTTTTTTTTCTGCATCGCACCACAATGGCAAATTTACATTCAATGGAAATTACTCCATTAACATTCATTGGTTACAGTTTCAATGCGAATATGTGCATTGCGAATTTGCATTTAGTGAGACTGGGGCCTGAAGTCTTTTGATGCATATTTTCTGTCTTTATGCATGTTCCTGTTTCAGTCTTTGGATAGATTTAGCATTATCACTCTTCTGCTTTTAACATCTGATCTCACAGTAGCTGTACCTTTTTGAGTTTAAGGTGCCCATACACTCGTCAGATTGGCAGCAGATAGATAAGAAATGCATCTGATGATCTATCTGATGCGTTTTTAGAACATTTTTTACCAGGATAGAATTCCAATAGATTTCATTTTGAAATCTATTGAAATTCGATCTGATGGCATTTTTTTGCCATCAGATTTCCATTAAGGCCAATGCAAACTGATAAGCAATCTCATCAGATCGACCTAAATTTTCCACCCTGCAAGTTCGATGGAAATCCATCAAAATCGATCGAAATCGGCCGTCGATCGGTCGATTGGCCAACCGATTTGCGATCGATCGGGATCGGTCGGCCAGAAAATCGGCTGAGTGTATGGGCTGCTTTAGGATAGACCCTGGAAGACTAGAAGAGGAGGTTTTAGGTATAGCACAGGATTAAGGTGGCCATACACTCGTTAGATTAGCAGCAGATAGATCATCGGATAGATTTCTGATCTATCTGATGTGTTTAAGGTAGCCATACACTGGTCGATTTGCCATCAGATTCGACCAACAGATTGCTCTCTGAACGAATCTGATCAGAGAGGGATCGTATGGCTACCTTTACTGCAAACAGATTGTGAACCGATTTCAGCCTGAAACCGATCACAATGTGTTGCGGTGGTGCTGCTGCCGCCGCTCCCCCCGCCCACATGCCCGCATACATTACCTGCTCCGCCGGCGCGACTCCAGTCCCCAGGTCTCCGCTGTCTTCTCCGCTTTGGTCTCCAGGTCCAGCATGCTTTACTTCTTCCTGCCCGGCAGGAAGTTTAAACAGTAGAGCGCCCTCTACTGTTTAAACTTCCTGCCGGGCAGGAGGAACTGAAGCATGCCAGAGACCAGCGGTGACCGGGGGTAGTTGCGCCGGCGGAGCAGGTAATGTATTGCCGCTCTATTGCGTCGGGCACTGGAACGCCACTAGCGACGCGCTCCCTACCCGCGGGCGATCAACGGTAATGTTCCGCACGGAGCGATCGATGGGATCGGACGAAATGGATCAAAATTCGGCGTGTAGCGCGAACGATTGGCAGCAGATTCGATCCCAGTGATCGAATCTGCTGTCGAAACGGCGGCAAATCGGGCCAGTGTATGGCCAGCTTTAGGAACATTTTTTACTAGGAACAGATTTCCAATAGATTTCAGTTTGAAATCTATTGAAAATCGATCTGATCTCTTTAGATCGATTTTGATTTTCCACCCTGGCCGATTGATTGAAATTGGCCGCAAATCGATCGAATCGGCAAACTATTTGCAATCGATTGATCGATCGATCGGCCGTTAATCAGCTGAGTGTATGGGCCCCTTAATTCTTTAGGAAGCTGTCAGTACAAGGCTTCTCCTGTTGCTTTACTAATTGCTTATACAGTGTTATGCATACAGGTGCTCACGGTACACCTGAGCCCTCTCTAGCTCTGACATTTTATTAGAGAATTGAGCTGCTCCCTGCGGCTGACTAAAGGTTATGTGATTCCCATAAGCTGTATGGCTTTTGTGTAAAATGCTGTCAAAGGCTGGTGAGAAGTATGATGGGTGTAAAGCATAGAATGGAAGCCGAGCCCAGAGCTGGCAGGTGTCTGAATTCCAAGATGGATATAAAGGAAACCCTAAGCAAGAGGGATATGGAGGCTGACATGTTTATTTCCTTTTAAATAATGCAGATTGCCTGGCTGTACTGCAGTTCCTCTGCCTCTAATACTTTAAGCCACACATTGTTGCGTCAGCATCGGGTATGTCGCCGCTCACTGCCCTGCCTTGTCTCTCCCTGCTTCTCCTCGTCTCCATTCTGACTGTAGTTAGGGCAGGACTACAAGAAAATGGCTGCTGATGTCCACAAATGCGGACATCGGTGGCCATTTTCTTGTAGCCCTGCTCTAACTACAGTCAGAGCAGAGGCGGGGAGAGAAGAGTGACGTCAGTGCTGGAACGAGTGGAGCTGGTGAGTCGGCCGCTGCTGCCAGCACAGGCCACTGAGGGCTCCTACTGACTTACCTGTACTTGAGGCGCCTATGCCTGGCAACCTATACTGAGTACTCCTACACCTGACTTCCTATACTGGGGGCACCTTCACCTGGCTATACTGAGCCTGAGGGCGTTTTTATTCTTGGGGGGGGGGGGGGGGGGGGGGAGTGCACTAGGGCTATAATGCGCGTTGCAAATTATCGGTGCTTTGCAATCATTCCAAATTGGGGGGGGGGGGGGCGCTAACTGTCCTACTGATTGTTTTTATTATTTCTGAAACGTTCTAGCCTCAATTTTAAGTGTATTCAGGATAATGCACTTATCAATTTCGTGTTTTTTATTAGTATTTTTCCATTGTACGTATGTGATGTGTTATGGAGATTTGGGCGTTTGGCGTGATGTGTCATGACTTCAAAAAGGTTGTGGACCACTTCTGTAAGCCATAGACACTGAACAAGCCTGCAGATCAGATGTCTTAGACAAATCTGACAATATTAGCTGCATGCTTGATTTAGACCCCACTGACGAGAAAGATCAACAGGACTGCCAGGAACCTGGTATTGTTTAAAAGGAAATAAACATGGCATCTTCCATCGGTCTCTTATCTATGGTTCCTGTTAAAGGGCATCACAAAAGAAAAATTGTAAACCTCATTTCCCACTAGCGCGCCCCCCCCCCCCCCCCTTTTTTTTCCCTTCTTGGAACGCAATCGTCGGCTTGCGTGATTCTCGTTGCGATCACGCTCTGTTCCCGTCGGCAATACAGTGTAATCGAGGCAAGTGGAAAAGGCATTGCGCGTGATCAAAATGCGCTTGTAGTGGAAAAGGGCCATAAGCCATCCTCGGGGTGTGAAGTTAATCATGTGACTTATCTAAGGGCCGTGAGTAGGGGAGGGGGGCAACCCCACCCCCACCCCCCAGCACCTACAGCTGTTTGAAACAAAAAAAAAAAGGAAAATGAAATACAGGGCACTGCTGCAGATTGTCAGTAAGATACTCTTGGTGAAGCATTGTGTCTGCCACAGATTTTAAAATGAAGCATTGTAATAAATTCTTTAGTTGCACTCACATTTTTATGCAATCGTTTTGTTCACCCCACTGAATTAAAGCTGAAAGTCGGCACTTCAACTGCATCTGAATGGTCTCATTTAAAAATTCATTGTGGGGATGTACAGAACCAAAATTGGGAAAAAAAGTTGTCACTGCAAATATTTATGGACCTATCTGTAACTGCTGTAAAGTCCATATGGGAATAACTTAGTTTCTTATATGATTAGTAGCTAGTGTTTTTTTTTTTTGTCTTGCAGGTTAAGGGAGGTTTCTGAGAAGCTGAATAAATATAATTTAAGCAGGTAAGTGAAGTCAACCTTTCTGCTACTGTATATGGAAAGTACTTGCCTACGGCTCTTAAAGTGTACCCGAGCCCCCGCAAAAAAAATATACATACCGGGGGCTTTCTCCAGCCCCCTCTGGCCTGATCACTCCCACGGCGTCCTTTTCTCCCCCTCCGTTCGCACGCAACTGGCAACGGAAAATCTTCCAGTTTCTGCCAGTCGGCGCCCGCACAGTCCCTTCAGGCACACTCCCCTGTCTTATTCCCATCGCCAGGAGCGTTTTGCGCAGTGGTGCTGCGCAGGCACAGAGCACTCCAGGCAGCACATGTTCATTTGGACCCGGACCAAAGGTTGGCCCCGAGGCGAATTGCGGGCGAACGGAGAGGGAAAAGAGGATGGCGTGATCAGGCTGGAGGAAGCCACAGGTATGTATAACTTTTTTTTTTTTTTTGTTTTGTTTTTTGTTGCTAATACCCACATCTCAGGTTCCCTTAAAGTGTACCTGTCAGGCCAAGCCAATCCAAAGTCTTAACAGTTGATATAAAGAAAAGCATAATCGGTTACTTGGTACAAGTTGGTATACTAAATCGTTTCTACCTTTACATTCCAAAACCTTCCCTGAAGCCTTGTTTATGCATACAAGCACTGTCACATGGTAGCGATTGGAATGTGATCGCTTGATATGTTCGGGATAGAGCCTGTACACAGAAGCATCTCTAGCCTGCATGCTAGTGATGTGGCCGGTTGCAGTGGGGGTGTGGTTAATAGAACAGGGCCCTCGGCTGGGATGGTCCACCAGGCTTATCACTCACCTGGCCGCCTCAGCCGAGAACCATCTAGTGTACGAGGCTTTAGTGTATTTTGTACTTTTGTTGCTGTTCCAAATGTACTGTATTCATTCCCACTTGTTACAAAATATAATACCATAACATTTGTTAAGCGCTTTTCTCCCATAGGACTCAAAGCATATAGCTACTTCTCAGATCAATACAGGCTGGACTGTGTTACAGAGGAAATAGTCAGATGTTCATAAATGCCAGACTAAGCAGGTGACGCTTCAGTTTGGACTTTAATTCTTCCAGGGTTGGAGATGCCCTGATTAGGTGTGGCGGGGAGTTCCTAAGTGCAGAGGCAGCATGATAGAAGGCTCTGGCTCCAAAGGTTTTGAGGGGGATTCTGGAGGTGGCCAAGTTGTTAGATCCATTTGATCTGAGATTAAGGGGGCTGTGATGCAGTTGCAACAAATGCTTCAGGTATCCAGGGCCCAGATTTTGCCATGATTTGAATGTCAATAAGCCAAGCAGAATTCTCCATTTTATCAGTAGCCAGTGGAGTAAACAAAAGATCGGTGTTACGTGGCAATGGCACGGTTGGCTAATTAACAGCCTTGCAGCGGCATTCTGTACTAATTCCAGGCGGTGCAGGTCTTTCTTATAAAGGCCTGTGGAGAGAACATTGCAGTAGTCCAGCCATGATACGGCGAAGGCATGAACTAGGGTTGGAAGATCTGCTGGAGGTATGAGGTGTTTAATCCTTGCAATATTCCTTAGGTGAAAGAGGGAATGTTTCACAACAGCTGAGTCTTTATTGCTGAAGCTTAAAGAGAGTCTGAAGCCTTCTAAAAACCCTATTTTTATTTGACATTTATTTTCTGCAATATCACCAGTGCTAAAATGCCGCATCCCCGCGGCAGAACGCGGTTATTAAACCCCCCCCAAATCTCTGGGGCAAAATGTGGCGAGCGCTTCCTGATAGAGGCAGAGCTTAGCGCTGTAGCTCTGCCTCTACTCGCCCCTCTACCCCTCTGATTGCTGACTCTCCCCGCCCCTCTGTCTTCTTTCACTGAGAGGGGCGGGGAGAGGAGACTCAGTGGTAATGGATGCTAATAGAGGCAGAGCTACGGCGCTAAGCTCTGCCTCCCTGGGCAGCAAAACCTACGACTTGGAAAGTTGTGGAATTTTGCCCCAGTATTTGGGGGTTTAAATACAGCGTTGTGCCGCAGGGAATGCTGTGTTTTAGCAGTGGTTATTGCAGAAGATACATGTCAAATAAAAATAGGATTTTTATAAGGCCTCAGACTCTCTTTAATTCTCAATCAGTCAGTACTCCCAGGCTGCGCACAAAGTCTGAGTTGTTCAGGTCTGAGATTCCTATCCCTAGTGGTGCTGAGACTGGAGCTGCTTGTTGGATTATTATTCATTCTCCTAGTGTCAAGACAGAATTTTAAGTGACTCCTTATTCCACATAAACTTAACTTTTGAGCACTAAGATGTTGTGGTGTGTTTTTTTTTTTTATTTTATTTTATTTTATTTGCTTGCATAATGGCCTTTTATCAAAAAGCCTCCTGTGCCGGGAAGGACCTTGAGGAATGAGCTGGCTGGGGTAGAGCTGCGCAACGTGTAATTTGCCTTTATTCTGCTTATGTTTTTTCTCTGTACAGTCATCCTCCGTTGAATGTACTTGAGCAGACGACTATAAAACAGTGTGTGGTTGGACCGAATCATGCTGCTTTCCTCTTGGAGGTAATAAGAGTATATTAGTATTTCTCTCTCCTCTGTGTTGCTGCTGCTGGCATCATAATGTTGATGATCATGTTTTGTTTCTCATTAGGATGGTAGAGTGTGCAGAATCGGCTTCTTAGTTCAGCCGGACAGACTGGAATTGAGTAAACCAGAGAATAATGATGGGTAAGATGAGATTAAAAAAAGCACTTTGTTTTTCTTGACTCTTGCACATGGCCCAGCAGATGTACTGCTCCTGCAGATGCATCATCCAGCCAGTTGGCACAGCTGCACGTATTCGTGTGTCTGCAGCCAGTGATTGTTCCGTGTGTTTCTGTGTATGAGTGCAGAGCAGCATCTGGTTTTCTGTGTGTGAATTCAGACATGTTTGTGTCACCTAGGAAGGTTCGCGCTTAAAGAGACTCTGAAGCCAACAAAAATTGCTATTTTTACCTGCTAGTTCGCTTCAGAAGTCTCATTAGATGTAAACCGCTGCATCCCTGCTGCAAAACGAGAGGTTTAGACCCCCCAAATCCCAGGGCATCTTGGTCGTGGATTGTGCTGCCCTGAGAGGTAGAGCTTCCTGCTGTAGCTCTGCCTCTCCTGACATCACTTGCCGTGCGGATCTCTGCCTCTCCCCGCCCCTCTGTGAAGGAAGTGCCTGCCGGACTAAAGCCCTCGTTTTGCGACGGTTTACATCTAATGAGTACTGAAGTGAACTACATGGTAAAAATGGCAATTTTTGTTCGCTTCAGTCTCTCTTTAAAGGACAACTGAAGGGAGAGGTATATGGGGGCTGCCATATTTATTTTTAAGCAATATCAGTTGCCTGGCTGTCCTGCTAATCCTTTTCCTCTAACACTTTTAGCTCTTGTCCCTTAACAAGCATGCAGCAGATCAGGTGTTTCTGACATTGTCAGATCTGACTAGTTTAGCTGCATGCTTGTTTCTGGTGTGATTCAGGACTACTGCAGCCAAACAGATCAGCAGGATGCCAGGCAACTAATATCGCTTAAAAGGAAATAATGCAGCCTCCATATACCTCTCCCTTCAACTGTTTCAAACCTAAAGGTGATACACACATCCAATTTTGACTGGCTAATTTCACCTCTCACATGTAGTATGAGAGGTCACATACACCTCTGCTCATACTATTCAAAATCCCTTATACTACATGGAGGTGGTTAACCAGGTAAGGACCTCAGGCTTGCACCGCTAGCCGCCCCCAGCCAGCCGCTAACACCCCGGCCCCCCGCCCAAAGTGACCAGGTGTTTTTTTTTGTTTTTTTTTTCCATCCCTCTCTCCCCCCTGAGATCCAAGTACTGTTCCCCTCTAATAGGCATCAGCCATGAGAGGGAATCACATTGTGAGCCACTCGAGGGGGCAGCTTTGTCACTAAGCTGTCCCCTGTACAGCGCGCAGCTCTGTACAACCAAAAACCTTTTTTTTTTTTTTTTTTTTAATTTCCAGCAGGCTGATCTTGGAGCTCCACTCAGTCAATCAGCACTAATCTCCGCCCCCAGGACTTGACGCTGAGCGGCGTTAGGCAGTCCTGAGGGCGCCATCCTCCCGTTGCCGATTGCCGTTAGGGGGTTAAATTGGTCGATCATTGACCTATCAAACATGGATGTTTGTATGCACCCTTAGGTTACAAACACCCTCCCTCCCCAAGGGGTCCAACCCTAGGTTTACATCAAGCACCACTATATATGCCATATTTCCAGCTGTTGCTACAAAAAAATTTGAAAATATAGCAAATTGATAATCCCGCACTTAGTGCAGGAATGATGCATTCAGTATACACTCCTAGCAGGCAGTGGTCACCATCTTTAGTGATGTGACATTGGTGATACCATTAGTGGACACAAGTCTTCGGTTAGGGCTGGCTTCCACTGAGCAGGCATGTGTCCCGAAAGGAAGGGCTGTGATGCGAGTATGCATCTGAATCATAGGGAAACTGCAACATGCCATCCAGAATCGCACTGCAGTATAATTCAGATAACAAGCCATTGCCCGCCTATGGCAGCGGTTTCCTGTCTGGGTCGCCTGCGGGGAAACGCAGATTTGCCATATTTGACCCTAGTGGAAACTGGCTCTTAGACTAACTAGTACAGCTCTGCTTGAAGAGGAGACCTAAAATGAAGGCCTTTTGCCCACGAGCAGAGCCCCAGCCAACGTTTCAGATGGTTGGTAACTAAAAGATTTCATGGTCCGTAATCTGTTTGGATTGGAATGCCAAATAAATGAACACGTGTATGATGGCTCTTCCTTCAGTCTTGGTTCAAACAACTTTATAGTTACACTATATTGATTGTTCTTTTGTACAGCCACATGACGTACACAAGACCGATCAATATTTACCTTCATATCTAATCGCTTAACCACCAAGAAAATACATTTGTGCTTGTTGAGCTTAAGAATTTTGCCAGTCATTCTTGCACTGAGATAGACCAGTGGAGATTTACGTTACCCTTGTACATCAATCAGAGATTTAAAGGATACCTGAGGTGACATGTGACATGAGATAGACATGGGTATGTACTGTGCCAAGCACACAAATAACTATGCCATGTTCCTTCTTTCTCTGCCTGAAAGAGTTAAATATCAGGGATGTAAGTGGCTGACTCAGTCCTGACTCAGACAGGAAGTGACTGCAATGTGACCCTCACTGTTAAGAAATTCCAACTATAAAACACGTTCCTTGCAGAAAATGGCTTCTGAGAGCAGGAAAGAGAGAAAAAGGATCAATAGTTCATAGATTTTAGCTCTGGCATGCTTCAATAAATGTGTCATTGAGCAAAAACAAAACAGTTAAAACTTAAAAAGTAGATTTGAACATAAAATAAAACTGCGGAATATCTTAAAAAGTCATTTTTAGGAGAAGGAAGATAGGTACAATTGTTTATTTCATTAGTGTATTTTCGCTTCAGGTGTCCTTTAAAATCTGAATTATAAAACAGGCAGCCAAGTCCTTGTTGCTTAACTCTGTACATACATAAATAGATTTAACTTGAGCACATTTTTGATCCAGGTCTGTTTTAAAAATAACTTGTACTGGGCAATACTTTCATACTGTTTTGACATGGAGGCCTATATGCAATTCATGTTCTCTTAATTTTTTCCCATTGGTGATATCACACCTTATCAATAAAATGCCCTTTAAACCACTTACAAATCTGGGAGGGGGAGAGAGACACAACACTAACTAAATAACTGGGCCTTCCTAGCAGCAGCATTCCATAATCTTGGAACTCCTAACTCACTGTTATACCTCAGGCTTTCCTGAATCCATATTCTTGGAAGAACTCTGATTATAGTTATTGTATATTCCAAGGATCCTGGAGCTTAACATTACTTTATGCCGTATTTCTGGGACACTTCACTAGTCCTATTTCCCCAATACCTCGGTCTGCAGGCTTATGGTGAGGATGAAGTTGCTATCTGTACTCATCATTTATCACCACTGGTCGCTTGAGTAGCTTCGGTGTGGTGATTGCCCCCCAATTACCACCACACCGAAGCTACTCAAGTGTCCAGTGGTGAAACTATCACCACAAAGTTCCCAAGGGTGTTGCTTAGGCTTGTGTGTTGCCAGACTTAAGTCCTTGAGCGCTTGCATCTGGAGGGCCAGGCCTTCACGTACAGCCCAGATGGTGGTGGTTTTCTTTATTCCTTTCTACATTTTGACTGATATGCCCTCTTTTGTTTTCAGTTCAAAGTTGAACAGTGGCTCAGGGGCAGGAAGGACATCCAGGCCAGGCAGGACTAGTGACTCTCCCTGGTTTTTGTCTGGTTCTGAGACTCTGGGCAGACTGGCAGGCAACACCCTTGGGTAAGTTTTAATAGGGTTAAGGCTGTAGTTAAGCATAAATATATAGATTAGCATTAAGAGGCAGACTGAACTTTCTCCGCTTTGGGCAAGTTTGTGTCATAAATGGCTTCCTGGTTATGTATGTTTGTATGTATGTCAATTGTTTTAATGGATCTCATGAAAGTGAACTCAGGTATGCTTGTTGCATATTAGTCAGTGATTTTGGTTATTGGTGTTAATTTTTGAATCTACCTTTGTTCACCATGGCTATGTTCTCTATGTAATATTGTTGGCAGTGTGCCGCAAACTCAGTGCATTCTCTGAATTCGTTCTTGTTAGCAGTCGATGGAGCTCCGGAGTAGGTGGAAGTGGAGGTGGTTCCTCAGGCCGTTCGTCCGCTGGAGCACGCGATTCTCGTAGGCAGACGCGAGTGATTCGTACTGGACGGGACAGGGGTTCCGGACTCCTGGGTAGTCAGCCACAGCCTGTGATTCCAGCATCGGTAATACCAGAAGAACTCATTTCACAGGTAATTGGGACATGAACAGCTTCTAACCATCTTGTGCTTAAAGTGGATCCGAGATTAAAAACTAACTATAACAAGTAACTTGCCTATATGTCTTATCTAAAGTTTAGATAGTTTACACAGCAAATCTAGCTGCAAACTGCTTCAACTGCATATGATTTCTTCCTGTGATACAATGAGAGCAGCCATATTCTGCTTGTGATCATTACACAGGCAAGCTGCTCTGCATCTCCACCCTTCAGCCTGCGAAAACTCCACTCCTTTCTTCTCCCATCTCCCTTCTGCCTCTGAAATCTCTGACTAGTAACACCACCTCCTCCTGCCCAGACTGAGCTCCCATAAACCCTTGCTACATGGGTCTCAGAGTGCCAAGGCGCTGGAGGAGCTGAGGGCGAGGCTTGTTTAGTTTATAGGGAATTAGAGTATTAAAACAAAAATATTTGGCTTGAGGAGTGCCCTATAAACTATATGGAAGGGGCACAATCATTCAAGGAGTGAAAGTCTATCTCGGATCCACATTAGGCAATGTGTTGAGATGGATCGCCTATGAGCAATGCTAAACCGTGGCTGTAATGATTAAAATACTTACTGCACTGATTTTGGATGGTCCTAATCCTGCGTCGCCATGTTTCTGTGACTTTCAGGCACAAGTTGTCCTTCAAGGAAAGTCCAGAAGTGTGATCATTCGGGAACTTCAGAGAACAAACCTTGACGTCAACTTGGCCGTAAACAACCTCTTAAGCCGAGATGACGAGGATGGAGATGACGGAGACGATACTGCCAGTGAGTCCTACTTACCCGGAGGTTAGTGCCAGTTAGCTTCACCCGCCAGTTCCACAAGAGGTGGTATTAGTTTCAATGAAGGAAGCGAAACGTCCTTCTGATGACTTTATGTAATTGGATGTGTGAGCTCAGATGGAGAGGATGTTCGTGACTAGAGTGTAATATATCATTGGCATTCTGTTTTCATGTTGTGCTTATTGACGGCTTGTGATCCTTGTGTTTATAGAGGATCTTATGTCACTGCTGGATGCTGACATTCATTCTGCTCACCCAAGTGTCATAATTGATGCTGATGCTATGTTTTCAGAAGATATTAGCTACTTTGGTTATCCATCCTTTCGGCGCTCTTCACTTTCCAGGATAGGCTCATCTAGAGGTAATTCTGTGCCTTTGTCTTCTCAGAAATTCGCCTGCTGTGTTCTAGACTTGTAGGTTTCCATTGTGTTACGGCTGACTTAGTTCATAGACGTCCTAGTGGAATCAAAGAGCTGCTTAATGGATCAGTTACAACACAAGTTGCGGCAGTCCTGCATGTTTTATGTGGGACTCTAGAGGTGCAGACCAGTCAGTTATTTTGCAGCTATGATTGCCAAATATTTGCAAATGTGAAACTGCCAGACGGCGCAGGAAGATTTGAATTACGGCTATAGCGGCTCTTGGGCAGTAATTTGGGGCACCGTCAAAACACTAAGCACAAATGACTTTGAAAATGGCGTAATTCTACAGACAGCAAAAGCTGGCAGCTGAGTTACATCCCTGAAGTCCACGGCTGCCTGGAGGGGGAATAGTAATGCTGCCGGGATTTTGTAGGAGTAGGGTGAGCCATTTTCGGCTTCACCCTGCACCCAAAATTTTCCGGGGCACCACTTTGCATGAATGCATGCATGTGATCTACAAGTTGTAGTGTTGGGGCTGAGTAATACAACTGGTGGGCTGTGACTCTGTCTCAAAGCATACCTGTTAATAAATTGCCTGCCCACTGAATAAAATAAGAAGTCAAGCTTTAACTTCAGGGAATACTGCATTTCGGAACATTCCACAGCTCTAGAGAGAAAATGTGGAGGATGCCGTATTTATTTCCTTTTAAATAATACAAATTACCCTGCTGTCCTGCTGATCCTCTGCTTCTAATACTTGCAGCCATAAACCCTGAACAAGCATGCAGATCAGTGGTGTGCGCTACAAGTAGCTACTCGTAATCGAAATTTAAATTGGCGTTGCCCACAGCAGAATGGGGGTTAACTTGCCAATGTCGCCGACCTAGTCAATGTCCTGCACTCACGTTCAGTGTCACTCCCATCCTTCCTTCTTCCGAGTTGAAGGAGGAAGCCTAGGGTGTTGTAGAATGTGAGTGGAGCGCATCGGCTAAGGCTGTGACCTAGGTAAGCTAAACCCAGTGCCCTTTGAACCCCCTCCTGTCACAGGTAGCGTTGTCTAATTTAATTTTCGGTTACGAGTAGTTTGGTATTCGTAGCTACTTGTAGTGCACAACACTGATGCAGATCAGATTTGCGGACTCAAGCCTGACCCGTTTAGCTGCATGCTTGTTTCAGGTGTGTGATTTACACTACTGCAGCCAAACAGATCAGCAGGATGCCAGGCAACTGGTAGTGTTTAAAAGGAAATGCATATGGCAGCCTCACCATCTCTCTTTCTTCAGGTGTCCTTTAAAGATTTATTTTGAGTTCCCACAAATGTATGTTTTAACACTTGGAATGTGAAAACACTTGGAACTATGAACATTTTAGATCCCATATCATACTTCTACATCTGCTCAACAGATCTAAGCTTCACTGAACAGTCAGGGCTATGACACACACATCATTTGTTGTTGGTTGCCAGCAACATCTGTTTTAGCAGCTGGAGACTGGTTGTCACATCAATCTTTGTTACACAAATCTTACATTTTTCTCCTATGCAGTGAACTGTGGAGCCACCATAGCTTGTATATGGCTGTGGCATATTGTTTATTCCTGTTAGGAATTCTGACTCTTGGATAGCGTGCCTGAACATTTATGTGGATGCCAGTTGGCCAGCCTTGAAGTGGTGGTTCCCTGCATAGCTTCATAGTCACAAGTGTCGCTTTCATCCATAAAGTACACCTGACGTGAGAGGTACATGGAGGTTGGCATATTTATCTCCTTTCAAATAATACAAGTTGCCTGGCTGTCATGCTGATCTCTTTGGCTTCAGTAATGTCTGAATCACACACCAGAAACAAGCATGCAGCTAATCAGTCAGACTTGAGTCAGAAACGCCTGATCTGTTGCATGCATGTTTAGAGTCTGTGGCTAAAAATATCAGAGGCAAGAATATCAGCGGATCAGCCAGGAAATCTGCATTGCCTAAATAGAAAATAAATGGGTCAGACTCCATATCTCTCACAGTTCAGGTGTACTTTAACCTCTAGATCCCAGGAAGGCACATGCTAAGTTCCTAATGGCTAATAGAATGTAGTTAAACTTTTCTAATGAGTTTGGTCCCCTGCAGGAGACAGAAGTTGGAGATTGGCAAGTCACACATTTTTAGAAGTTAACCATTAGCGGTTTTGCTAAACCCAACCTCTGCTTCCTAGATGCAGTTTATGAGCTTGTTGGGACAAGATTATCAGTAATCATAGAAATGGCCACTGTAACAGATGGCAATACGGAAAACTAATACCCATTAGCCTGATGAGAAGACCTCATAACTATATTTCTACTGCAGTCAGCCGTTAGAACCATTCTCCACTTTGTCATAAGTCACATGACCCATTTTTAAACTGCTTTCAATTTTAAGTAATCCTTGTTAACACCCCCAGTCGGCCTAAAATTTTTGGGTAGACTTATTTTAAATTGCCGACTGACTATGTCACAGGAATTGTATGTCCACATCAGTTTTGTCTACTGCAGCGCCCGACTTCAGAAAAATTTGTAAACAAAATGGATGAATTGGTGATGTGGAATTAAGGGAGGGCTTTCCTCTAAATATATTTTATACAATTGCGTAACTGGTTCATTAAGCGCTTTTATCTATAAACTGATCCATGTTTGGTGGCTGCCGATTTGAATTATAAATTGATAACGGAGAAATTGGCAGCGCTTCTTATCAGGCTGCAACTGAATTGACTACCAACAGAGGCATGCAGAGCCTCCTGGAGGCTAAATGCATGTCTTGTATTCAAAACCGATGCAAACTATGCACTAATCCTTACAGAGAACCCGAGGGGGGCAGATGGGACACAGAGGCATGTTCTCTGCCTCCTGACATGACTCTGTGTGTCCCCACACCCCCACCGCTGTGCTACAGCCCACCGAGATTTGCGATCTTGGGGGTAAACACAGAGGAGAGGGATTCCCTGTTCAAGACGCCCCCAGGGGCATACCTACAGTGTCTCCAGAGCTGCCATTGGGCAGCTCTCTCTTGCTAGCTGTGCCTCCTGCCGCTCCCCCACCTCCCTGCGCGCTGGTGAAAGACACTCTCCTTCCAGTGTCGTGACCCAGAGGTTACGAAAGGGAAAGTGTGCCATTGCGGCCCACAGGAGAGGTGGTTTTTGAGGTTACTTGTTCCACTCGGCCCTCCGGATCGAGTAGCCAACTTTTTTTTTTTTTTTTTTTTTTTTTTTTTTTTTTTATTTTATGAGCCCATCTCGGGCTCTCTTTAAACTCATTACAACAGAATGCAAACTGAAATGGCACATGGATGCAGCTAGCCATAAGTAAATTTACATTTCTACGAGAAGCGCTGCCACCTCCTCCTGCTGTATAGAATTATAAATTGATTAATAAGCTTTTCATTATACAACCCATCTAGGACTAAGCCATGCCTTTCTCTTACAACCCATAAATCGAGTGACTTTAGTTTACGTAATGATTATTTTGACCCTGGCAATGGTAGCAGTGGAAATCATTTCTGTAGAGCATACATAAGCTTTACTTGCTGCTAGATAAGAAGGGTCTTAAATAGAGATTGGCTTACTTTTATCCCACTGGTGTGACCCAATTGCATACCAGTTCTCCTTCTTCCCTTAGAAAGAGACTCTGAGCTGTTGCGTGAACGTGAGTCAGTTTTACGCTTGCGTGAGAGACGGTGGCTTGATGGAGCCTCATTTGATAACGAACGGGGCTCCACAAGTAAAGAAGGCGAGCCTAGTTTGGACAAGAAGAACACCCCGATACTGAGTCCAGTGTCTCTGGGAGAAGACTTGCAGTGGTGGCCGGAAAAGGTAATCCTTTACTTGGAATGTTTGCATTAGTGTGGCATATGTTTTACATAGCAGAATAAGAGGCAGGTAGATCTGGAACAAGAAGCTAATAATCTGTGGGTTTAAAGAGGAACTGCCATGAAAAATCTTAAAATTTAAAACCCATACAAATAAGCAGTTCATTTCTTCCAGAGTAAAATGAGCCGTGAATTACTTTTCTCCTATGTTGCTGTCACTTACAGTAAGTATTAGAAATCTGACATTACTGACAGGTTTTGGGTTAGTCCATCTCTCCATAGGGGATTCTCAGCACGGCCTTTATTCTTTATAAAGACACTCCCTGAAAAAGATTTATACAAAGATGCTGGACAGCCTCCCTGCTCGCTGTACACTTTTTTTTTTTGGGCAGTTGGACGGAGCAACTGCCATTCACCAAGTGCTTTTAAAAATAAAGAAAACCCTGCGAACCCCCCCAAGATGAGATGGGCAAGTCCAAAATCTGTCGGGAATGTCAGATTTCTACTACTTATTGTAATGCTGGGCATAGACGGGTCGATCCGGCGGCCAATTAGCCGCCGGATCGACCCCAGACGCGTCCCCGCTCGTACGCACGGGTCGATTCCCGCTTGTCCCCGCTGGCCGTCCTTTTTAGCCGCTCTATTCCCTGCCATTGTCCGCCAGCGGGAATCGAGCGGGCACGGGTCGAGCGGCTTGATCGGGCCAGCTGAATATTATCAGCTGGCCGGATCAGCTGGTCGATACACGGTACACAAACGTACCGTGTATCCCCAGCATTAGGGACAGCAACATAGGAGAAAAGTAATTTATGGCTCATTTTACTCTGGAAGAAACGTACTTCTTACTTGTATATATTAACATGTATTTAACATTTTAAGATTTTCGCGACAGAGGTCCTTTAAAGAATAACTGTAGTTATAAACTATCAAAAACCGTTAAATTTAAAAAATCAACTTGGGACCTCCTTGTGGAGATGGGAGTGTGAATTTTGTAACAATAGGACTCCTAAAGTCCAACTACAGACAAAATTGTTAAGGCTGCCCTCCCATCATAAGTTTAGAAGAACAGCACGCTGCCTGTTGTTCAAAATCCAGCAGTGGCTAAGCAGTTAGGCCTCGTTCACATTGCGGTCGGTTCGCATGTCCATTTTTTAAGCGTTTTCCGGCGATTTTCTGCACATTCACTCGTTTTTTTTGTAAGTGCTTTTGCAGAGCACTTCGTCTCTTGATCGGGAAAAAATAAATACAATGTGTTTTTTTAATTTTTAATTTTTTTTAAAAGCTCACTCAATCGCTTGCCAAAGCGATTTTGTGAGCATTTTTCCTATACCTTCTATTGAGGCAAACGTCTCAAAAATGGCCCAAGCACCGCTTTTCTAAGCGGATCGCAAACTAACCACTCAGATATGAACTCTCTCATAGAGAATCATTGCACAAGCGTCTTCAGGGCAAATTTGAAAATCGCCCGCACTTAAAATTTTACAAAAACTCCTATAATGTGAACAAGGCTTTAAAGGGTAAAAAAAAACGGGAGGTAGCAGGCATGTATGGGAAGCAGTCCTCATGCCCACCGCTCCCCCCTGTTCTCCTCTACCGCCTCCACTCTCTCTTCAATGCCCCCCTCAGCCTCTTCCAGGTCGGGCAGTAGTGCACAGGTGCTGATCCCTCTACATGCTTCCTTGATCACATCGGGAATGCTCTACACGTGTGCACACTACTGCCTGATCTGGAAGAGGCTGAGGGGAGGGGCATTTGGAGGAGGGCGGGGGAGCAGTGGGCATGGGGGCTGCTCTCCGTATAGGTGTATATTAACTAGTATCCAGGCTGTAATGAAAGGGGCGTTGAAGATGTCATAATATACCTATTGCCATTTTAAAGCTTTAGGAGTGGTTTGCTTTAATATTCCATAACTACAGTTATTCATTAAAAAAAAAAAAAAAAGTTCATAAATGCCCTTTTTGGCCTTTTTCCACCAAGTACAAGTGGGGGGGGGGGGGGGGGGGGGGTTTGTACCAAGAATTGGTTTTGGCTCATACAAGTTCAGGAAGGATGACCGGGTTAATGTCTGTAAGCCAAGAGCTGAGGCTGCCATAAAACATTAACGTTTTATATGCAAAGTACGGGTCACAGACACTGGGCCTGATTCACAAAGAGGTGCAAACTTTTTCGCGGACTTTTGCGCGCGTGATTTGCGCGACCGCGGACTTTTGCGCGCGCAATTTGCCGCGATTCACGCGATCGCGGACTTTTGCGCGCGCAAAAGTCCGCGAAAAAGTTTGCACCGCTTTGTGAATCAGGCCCCGTGTGTGTCAGCAGTGGTCCTTTCCACATTGCAACAGCCTGCAGCTTTTGCAGAAATCCTCTCCTTTGCCCCGCCCCATGAGGTGGACTGTATCAAAGCGGAAGACATGTGACTCAGCATGTGTCTTCTAAAGACAGGCATTACTGTGAAGATGCAGATATGAAAAATGAACGTGAATAAGTGGGCTTTACCAGATTCGTGATGTGTGCAGTAAAATGTCCTGAATAGGGAGGGACAATGAAATGCAAATTGCATTATGAAAATTCTGTAAGCAAATTTTGTGCAGCTTGAAAAGGGGCCAATCGAATTTTACCTCAGCAGAATTTTATTGGTTAATTTTCAAGCTGCATAAATTTGCATCCAAAATTTGCATAATGCTGCAACAGCTCGAAATTTGCATCTTGTTTTCATTACACTTGCTTTCCGTGGGGGTATTTTTTGGCACCTCTTCAGCGCTAACTCATAATGTTAGATCTTCAGGCTGCCACCTCCAAGATGGCTGCCTCTTCTGGGAACCTGCCCTCTGGAGCGGTAATGGGACCTTCATTGAGTGATGCAATGGCTACCATGTGTCAGTGAGGTGGTTAGACTTGACTCGCCATTCACCCAAGAGTGACAGTGGTGCTGAGGAAGGGGAGAAAGACCAGGGGGAGATATCCTTGTGTGGCAACTTTTCTGCTTCATTCATCGGGTTTCCTAAAGCTTGACTGTAGATGGGCTTTAAAGTGAACCATAGACGAAGTACCCTCATGTATTTTACCATATATATGAGTGGGAACATTAGAGAAAATACCTACCCTGCTCTGTTTCATTCTTCACTGGTCAGCCTGCTTATCAGCCCTGATAAAATCCCATCACATTGGAAGTATTGTCTCACACTCACTAATGGATCAAACCCATAGTCTTTAAAGCGAGTGCAACAGCTGAAAAGAGGGATGATGCCCTCTATGCAGTATTCAACAAGGAAGAAAGCTGGCACATCCAAAATCAATCTTTATTCGTTCCATGTAAAAATATGGCCAACGTTTCAGAGCCGCGGAGGGCCCCTTTGTCAAGGCAATGTTTGCTCTGAGGCAAAGATCTACAGAAACAAAAAGATAATAAAAAGTATAAACAAAACCACCATTTGTACTACCTCAACCAGATAGTAACATTTGTGTGGTATTTAACCAATGGAAAACCATTCCAGAGTGAGAAGAAAAGGGGGATTCCCAAGTAAAACTAAGATACCGCAGCCATGTCACTAGCAACATATTGAAATCGTGCAGATGGAAGCATGCAGACGTCCCAAGATTTAGCGTAAAATCGTGTGACCCTGGAAGCCAGTGCAAGAACCAAGCAAACAAGCCCAAGGTGGATAAACTGTTCTTCATGTCACATGGCAAAAAAATGACAAAGGCCAAGATGCAGTTATGTGGAATTTTAGATTGAAAGCAGTGTCTCAGGCTAAAAGGACCGTGTGCATTACATGCAGGACACAAAGATTCAGTATGATTAAAATAACCTGTTTGCTGCTGTGCAAAAAAGTCTGCCTAAAAAGGGACAAAGTCAAATTAAACACACTGCAGGCATGTCAAATCAGAGGCAGCACCCTCAGTAACAAAAGCATTCTTCTACTTACATAGGAATTCAGGAGTCTGGCTCCTCTAAAACATAGGTTCTCAACGTGTGGTACGCGTACCCCAGGGGGTACTTCTGAGGGTTCTAGGGGGTACTCGGGCTTGATTATACTTAACCAAAAATAACAAATTTAGAGTTTTAGAAAATGATAAATCTTATTTAAACAGCACCAATCTAGTATTTTAGCTAATTAAAAGCAATAGTAAATGCTTGGAAATGGTTTAGAACCAATTATAATGTACTACGATTAATTATATATTTGTCAAGGGGTACGTGTGATAATGTTTACCATGCTAGGGGGTACTTGGTGAGTACAGGGTTTTAAAAGGGGTACATACCAATAAAATGTTGAGAAACCCTGCTCTAAAGCACTCCCTGTCAGCGATGTGTATTCATCTGGGGTCAGCAGCAGCAATGCGCGCTCCTAGCTAATGTTCCTCAAATAGATTCTGAAAGGGGAGGGCGGGGGAAGCCCTCTCTCCTACTTAGCTTAACAGGGAAGCCTCCTCTTTTGTCACTCAGCAGGTTGTCATGGGGACAGAGCTCCATGATTCATAGAGGCTTTTCCCAGCTGCTGGTCAATCATGAAAGGGGACCAGGGAGGGGGGAGTTCCTTGCTGATAAAATCCCAGATTGAGCATTCAGTCTGGCTTTGCTATAGTGACTCAGCTATAATGAACCCTGAGCAGAACCAGAAGGGGGCAGGCTTGGGCTTGAAAAGACATCAGAGAACACAGACTTGGCAATGATTCCTGAGCAAAGCCAGACTGAATGCTCAGTCGGGAATTTTATCAGGGCTGATAACAGCCAGGCTGAGCAGTGAAGAATGAAACCGAGAGCATGGTAGGTGTTTTCTCTAATGTTCCCACTGATATATATGGTAAAATACATGAGGGTGCTTCGTCTCTGGTACATTTTAAACAAAACATATATGACCATTCTTAACCAGCAAGGAAAAATTCAGCAGTGTTACATGAGAACTGATCAATATCTCTTGTATTGCTTTTCTGCACAGGATGGAACTAAATTTATTGCTATTGGAGCACTGTACTCAGAGCTGGTAGCAGTGAGCAGTAAAGGAGAACTCTACCAGTGGAAGTGGTTTGAGTCTGAACCATACAGGAACCCCCAGGTAGGTTTTTTGTTTTTTTTTGTGTGGTGTGCACAGAAATCTAGCAACATCTTTTTGTAGGTATAACTGTGATGTTGACACAACTACTTATTATGTACTCTTTCTATTCCGCAGAATCCTTTAATTCATCACCCGAGAACCGCTTTCCTCGGCCTAACCAATGAAAAAATTGTCCTCCTTTCAGCTAATAGCATTCGGGCGACCGTCGCCACAGAAAGCAACAAGGTCAGGAGCAATTTCTATTGGTCAGCTCAGTTTCAGGTTTTTCTTAGGCTCGGTTCACACCAGTCAACATATATTTGTGATTACACCTTTTCTATAAAAAGAAGAAAAATGTCCTTAGCGGGGTGATCCACCACACCCGTCATACAATATTTGATTATTAGGACAAATGTTTCTAGAAAAATATCATGGCACATTAAAAAATTATTTTGCAAAAAACAGCAGTACAACTTTGATACAAAAAAATACAAAACGATGAATCTTCATTAAAAGTTAAGAATTGACAATCTGGCTTGACAAAGTTGGCAATAATAGATTTCTGGGGACGATGACAATAATTTAATTCTGGTGGCCACGACACGTTTGTTTCGGGTATGTTAGTACCCTTCATCAGGCCTCATTGTATATAATGGTCTATTGGACCCATTTAACCATAAGAGCCAGAGCAATGCAAATCGGGGAAAAAGAACATCTGACCACCCGGGTGCACTGACACAATCCCATAGGCTGGTATCCAGATAGTCCAGCAGCTAGGAAGGGAGTGCCATTTTTTTCGGTTCACACCAGGACGGATGTTCTGAAGACCTCAGTTTTTCATCCGTGACCCTCCGTTCCGTTAGAGCACGGTCCCTGCAACGCATCCATTGACCCGGAAAAATTGCTGCAGACCCAAACTTGAGCTCCGTTTGGCGGAACAGACCGACCGGATTCTCATTTGCATGTGAATGGATCCATTGGTTAACATTTGATCCTTATGCATTTGTTTTCTTCTGTTCTGTTCCGCTATACCGATTTTTTTGTTTTTGTTTTTTTTTTGTTTGTTTTTTAGGCCAATGTGAAACGGGCCTTATAGTATGTCACATTACGTCCTGCTATATACAGTATACAGCATAAGCTTGCTGGAGAGAGATGTGATTTTAAAGTGAACCCAAGGTGAGAGTTGTATGGAGGCTGCCATATTCATTTCCTTTTAAGCAATACTGGTTGCCTGGCTGTCCTACTGATCCTCTGCCTTTAATAGATTCAGCCATAGACCCTGAACAAGCATGCAGCAGATCAGGGGTTTCTGACATTGTCAGATCTGACAAGATTAGCTGCATGCTTGTTTCTGGTGTGATTCAGACACTACTGACCAGAACGATCAACAGGACTGTCAGGCAACTGGTATTGTTAAATAGACAATAAATATGGCAGCTTTCAATACCTTTCACTTCAGCAGTCCTTTAAAGTAAATCTGAAGTGATTTTTAAATAAATAGATACTTGCCTATGGAGAGGGAGGCTCTGGGGTCCTATTGAGCCTTCCCATTCCTCTCACTGTCCCAGTGTTCCAGCGCTGGCTCCTCTGTATAAATCTCCAGCGCCGGAAGTCTTCGGGAGCCTGAGTGCTCTAGAGAGCGAGTTTGTGCATGTGCTGTACAAAGCCGACCAACTTCTGGAGTATTCGGGCTCCTGAAGACTTCCGAAGCCTCCCATGGCAGAAGTCACGCTCAGGAGTTTTTGCTAGCCTGATTTACATTTAAACAGTACCAATTTCCTGGAAGACCTGCTGATCTATTTGGCTGCAGTAGTGGCTGAATCACAGCAGAAACGAGCATGCAGATAATCTTGTCAGATCTGATAATGTCAGAAACGCCTGATCTGCTGCCTGCTTGTTCGGGATCTACGGCTAAAACAGAGGATCATCAGGAACACCATGCAACTGGTATTATTTAAAAGGAAATAAATATGGCAGCCTCCATATCACTTTTGTTACAGTTGTCCTTTAAAGGGATACTTAAGTGAAAATAAAAAAATGATTTTTACTCACCTGGGGCTTCCCTCAGCCCCCTGCAGCTGTCCGGTGCCCTCGCAGCCTCTCTCCAATCCTTCTGTCCCCGCTGGCGGCTACTTCCGGGTTGGGCGACAGCCGCCGACAGGCTGGGATGCGAGTGATTCTTCGCGTTCCCAGCCACAATATATCGCCCCCTATGCTGCTATTGTCTTCTTGCCGCAATAGCAGCATAGGGGGCGATATAATGTGGCTGGGAACGCGAAGAATCAATCGCGTTCCCAGCCTGTCGCCCAACCCGGAACTAGTCGCCAGCGGGGACAGAAGGATTGGAGAGAGGCTGCGAGGGCACCGGACAGCTGCAGGGGGCTGAGGGAAGCCCCAGGTGAGTAAAAATCATTTTTTTTTTATTTTCATTTAAAGGGATACTGTAGGGGGGTCGGGGGAAAATGAGCTGAACTTACCTGGGGCTTCTAATGGTCCCCCGCAGATATCCTGTGCCCGCGCAGCCGCTCACCGATGCTCCGGCCCCGCCTCCGGTTCACTTCTGGAATTTCTGACTTTAAAGTCAGAAAACCACTGCGCCTGCGTTGCCGTGTCCTCGCTCCCGCTGATGTCATCAAAAGCGCACAGCGCAGGCCCAGTATGGTCTGTGTCTGCGCAGTACACTCCTGGTGACATCAGCGGGAGCGAGGACACGGCAACGCAGGCGCAGTGGTTTTCTGACTTTAAAGTCAGAAATTCCAGAAGTGAACCGGTGGCGGGGCCAGAGCATTGGGGAGTGGCTGCGCCAACACAGGATGTCTGCGGGGGACCATTGGAAGCCCCGGGTAAGTTCAGCTCATTTTCCCCCGACCCCCCCCCCCCCCCCCCCCCCCCTACAGTATCCCTTTAAGTGTGAAGGATACTCTGATGGTCTGATAGCTGCATAAAAGGAAAATAAAAGAACAAACTGCTTTTGGCTTCCTTCCATGTATGCAAGTGTTCCCTGTACTTGCTTGCAGAAGCTGTTTTTTATTGCCTCCTCTCCTCTCTTCTCCTCTTAATGGTGAAGAGGGTGGCTGACTAACAGGATGCTTGTAAACAGTGTTAAATCTTCAAGCAGTACTGATTCTTTCCTCCCATTAATGCCTTTCACTCGAAAGTAAAACTTTATTTGCTCTGTTAGGTTGCCACCTGGGTTGACGAGACGCTCAGCTCTGTAGCTTCCAAATTAGAGCACACAGCTCAAGTATTCCCTGAGCTGCAGGGTGAGAAGATCGTGTCCCTGCACTGCTGTGCCCTTTACACCTGTGCACAGCTGGAGAATAACCTCTACTGGTGGTGAGTACAAGCACTAAAATCAATCCTTTTGTTTTACCTTCTGTCTAAACTTGTGCAACGCTGACACACTTCGGATTTATACGTAATGAAGTTCACGTACATAAAGCTGAAACTTTTTTTTTTTTCACGGTTTATGCCCCACACTGCTGCCTCATATATGCTGATTTGCAACCTAACGGATTTGAAACTAACAAATGTCCTCCCATTCTGTGACAACTAATGCACTTAAAGAGAACCTGTACTGAGTAAAAATATTTAAAATAAACACATGAGGTAACTTCAAATGAACATTACAGAGTTACCTTGCCATCAGTTCCTCTCAGAAGCTCACCATTTTCTTCTGACAATAATCCCATCCAGTTCTGACAATATTTTGTCAGATCTGAAATATATCAGTTGCTGTCAGTAAAATATCAGTTGCTGTCAGTTATAGCTGAGAGGAAAACAGATGTACCAGGTAATGTCCATGTTTCCCTATGGCTCAATTGGGCGATGTTACAGTTTAACTGTGTGCTGACCAGAAAGCTGTTATGGGTAATGGATATTTTCAAAATGGAGGACGGAAAATTCCCTTGATCATAGTGAACAAATAGGACGCGGGAGAGGAGAAAGACACTGAGCAGTAGACTACATGGAAGGTAAGTATGACTTGTGTATGCTTATTTTGACTTTTATTTTCAGTACAGGTTTTCTTTAATGATATGGGTTTTTAGTTTTTTTTGTTTTTTTTTTCAAAATAACTGCCCTTTTCAGACCACCAGACTTAATAGTGTCAATCAGCTTCAATGATTGCTATTTTTATAAAGGATCACCACTTTTGTTCAGAATTAACATTTTGGTAAAGTATAGCATTTTAGCAGTACTTGTAATTTGGCTCACACTATGATGGCAGTGCATATGCAGAATAGATCCCTGCGGTCTTTTGGGCTCTTTATCAATCAGTAGCAGACATTTTTCAACTTAATTCCTCCCTGCACACAGGGCTTCCATTCTGTGCTATGAAATTACTGCCGAACACACAAGTTTTGTAAATCAGGCAGAAAAATTTGGAATCTTTTGGATTCATCTCACAACCTTGCCACAGGCAGATTCTCTACCACTACACTGCCACTGTCATGTCAGAATTTCAGCTCTGTCATTTGAGCAAATCTGATTCTACCTCTGGGAGGACCTCCCAGAGGATTACGTGTGCTGAAATTGCTTCTGACAATGCAGAAGCCATTGACTAGTGGTAGAGAATCTGCCTGTGATACAGAACGTTGTGAGTTCACATACAGAGAATTCTTTATTTGGCTGCCTATTTATTTGCAAAGTTATAAATGTTTTCAGGATGTAATGCCTGATGCTGGCCTTTCTCTTCACCCCAAACATTTAGCATGGTTGTCCCTAGAATTTTCCAGGTCATTGATGCTCAATATCCATATGATTACCACTATTTTGTCTCTTCACTTTTTGTTTTTCTAGGGGTGTTGTACCTTTTAGTCAAAGGAAAAAAATGCTTGAAAAAGCGAGAGCTAAAAATAAAAAACCCAAATCTAGTGCTGGAATCTCTTCAATGCCAAATATCATAGTTGGTACTCAGGTGAGAATATTTCAGAGCTTTGTTTTTTACATTTTCGTGTTGTTGTTTTTTTTTTTTTTTTTTTTTCTTTTGTGGTTTTTAAATGTTTTCAATAAAAGTTATATTTTAAGCAATGCATCTCCTTCCAATAAGGTTGTTAGTGTGTATTATCCTAATCAGAATTTGTGTATTGTTATATTTTTTTTTTCCCAAGTCTGCTTGCCTATTTTTGATCAGTTAAAGAAAAAAGCTTGAAGTGGGTGTCAGGAAGGCAGGACTTGATGACTTTTGTGGTCTCATTCATCTTAAAGGCAACCTGAGATGGGGATTAGCAATAAAATATACATACCTGGGGCTTCCTCCGGCCTGATCGCTCCCACACCGTCCTCTTCTAATTCCCCGTTTGCCAGCAATTGGCCCTGGAAAGTCCTCCGGTCCGGGGCCAACTGCGCATGCCCGGCTGTGCGTGCGCTCCTGTAGCGTTTTACGTCCCTGGAGCCACCTGCGCGGTAATACTGCACAGACGCAGAACGCTCCCGGTAACGGCAGGGAGACAGTGGAGCACATCTCTCTGGACTGCACATGCACCAACTGGCCCCGACTGACTGATTTTCCGAGGCTAGTTGCGGGTGAACTGAGAGGGAGAGGAGGATGCCGTGGGAGCGATTAAGCCGTAGGGGGCTGGAGGAAGATATATATATAGATAGATAGATAGATAGATAAAATCTATTGTACAGGACTCCAGGGATGGGTCCTGGACGGAAGATACATTTCCCCTATTTTTGGTTTTGGCTCCCTTTAGACAGGCAGTTGGGGAAGGAGTCCGGGGTAGTTTGCAACCCAGGGTTGCATGTTCTTTCATTTGTTAGGGCCCGGACTCTGGAATGGAAGGGAAATGGTTGGGCGGGCTCTTCCATTCCACCCCAGGGCTTGTCTGGAGATAGCCTTGAAAAAATTAATGCCAGTGCATTAAGGGTTAACCTATTGCAGGAAGCAATATCTGCAAGGAGCTCTGGGAAAGGAGTGAGTGTGATTTTCCTGAGCAGGTGTGCATTGCTGATGAGCTGTGCAGGCTGCAGTGCGTGTGGATCAGAGCTCCTGGCTGGACTTCCCAGTGTTACAAGGAAGGTAACCCTCTGGCTAAAAGGAAAAGAAATACTGAGGTGTGTCATAAATTGAACTGTGTTTTTCTTGCAAAGACTTGTAAGTTTGGGTTGCTGAAGAAAGATGGACTTTTTCCTTTAGGTTGAATTGAACAGTGAACTGCATAGTTTTGTTGGCTGAGTAAAGCTGCACTTTTTCTGTTTCTGGCGGATGCCTAACTGATGTTGCAAGAATAAACAAAACTATTGTTTTCAACTTTATGGCTGCCTAAACTATGTGAAACTTGATCCCAGATTCCCCTGAATATCACTATATATATAATTAAAACCCACACATTTTATTTGCCCATTTGTCCCGGTTATTGCAACATTTAAAATATTTCCCTACTACAATGTATGGCTCTAATATTTTATCTGGAAATAAAGGTGTATTTTTTCCAGTTTAGTGATTATTTCTATATGTCTAATTAAAATCCTTTATTTGCAGATTTAACAGTAATATTCCTACCAAACATACACATTAAAAAGTCTTTAAGTTAATGGTGCTGTTTTGGTTTTGTTTGTTTTTTCTTTTAAATTGTCTTTTATTTTTATAAGTGTTTTATTTGGGTAACTGTAGGGTAGGAGTGTAATGGGTTAAAATGTACCGTATATTCTGACATATAAGACGACCCCCCAACTTTTCCAGTTAAAATAAAGAGTTTGGCATATACTCGCCGTATAAGACTACCCCTCTTCACAACATGCCTCCTCCATCCTCTTGGCCCACCCCTGTATACACCTTTGCATAATACTGGGTGCCGCAGTCTTCCAGGGGAGGGAAAAGAGATAAGGCTGTGATTTTTAAGAACTTTGTGTCAGGTGCGCGGTGTCAGTATTGTGCCAGGCAGAGCTTACCGGTTGCAGCAGCCTTGGCGGAAAGGTCCGCTCGTGTCCTGGGTCCTACCATGTCCTCCACTGTCCCCCCTGCATCATTTATGGCCACGTCTCGTGTTTGAAAATTCAAAGCTGCAATACCATAGCGTCTTGCGAGCAGCCGATCGCGTGGGTGACGGGGCAGCTTCCTTGTTCCGGGTCAGCTGAGTGGTGATGTGCGCTCCACAATTCAGTGTCTTCCTCTTCCTATGCACGTCACCAGTCAGGTGACCCAGAACAAGGAAGCTACACTGTTAGCCACGCGAGCGGCTGCTCGCAAGACGCTATGCTATTGCAGCTTTGAATTTTCAAACACACGGGACGTGGACATGAATGATGCAGGGGGGACAGTGGAGGACATAGAAGGTCCCAGAACACGGGCGGACCTTTCCACCAAGGCTGCTGCAACCGGTAAGCTCTGCCTGGCACAATACTGACACTCCGCACCTGGCGTATAAGATGACCCCCCACTTTGCAGAAGGTTTTCAGGGTTCAAAAAGTCATCTTATACCCGGAATATACGGTAATAAAAAGTATGTATAACTATAAAGTGTATGTGTGTGTGTATGACTGAGTGCATTTTACTTTTTGGCCACAAGATGGCACTACACTTAACTTCAGAGTACAGTAAACAGTACTCTGAAGTAGTTAGTGTATCTGTTTATGTGAAGCTTTTCATTCATCGCGGGGACAGCGATCGGGATGGGAACAAGCTGTTCCCAGTCCCTGATAGATTGCCTTATCGGCGGAAATGAACGGTGGAAGGGCAGCATTGTGCAGGGGGGTGTAAATACACGATGCTGGGGTTGTGTAGGAGTTAAGGTCTAGTAGAAATGTTAAGAGGTTTATGAATTCATTCATGGGCTTCTGAAGGTGTTTTGGAGTGATGGTGCTTGAACACCACAGTACCTCATCTCCCCAAAATTTACAAGCAGCTTTTATCTATGGCATGGATGTTAAATGCAAGTGAAATGCTAGCTCTTAAAAGGTTTATGGACGGACCTATTTGGCTGCAATTTTATACAATAACTGATTCAGTTTGCATCCCTGGCTGAAAACCATCTGAAACGTGCACATCAATCGGCCATTTGAACGAGCCCTAACTCATTCTGACATGCACCCTAAAAAGTTCTGCTAATGTGGACCCATTAGTGGGGATACCACTGCTGTTCTGAAGATCACTTGAAGGGAATTGATAAAAATGAGCACTTAGGATGTGTGAGCTGATGGTTGCCAGAAGACACTAAAAAGAATGATACAAGTAGTGTAGCTGTAAGGAGCTGTTTAGTAATTTGTGTTTCTGTGTGACAGGTTTGCTTGAGAAATAATCCCCTGTATCATGCGGGTGCTGTGGCCTTTTCAATCAATGCTGGAATCCCAAAAGTTGGTGTCTTAATGGAGTCTGTGTGGAATATGAATGACAGCTGCCGTTTTCAGCTGAGATCACCAGAGAGTCTGAAGAACATGGAGAAATCCAGCAAGACCACAGAAGCCAAGTGAGTTCAGTCTGCGGAGTGGGAAATCCAATGTCCATAGTGATGCACTCTGAGCCAAACCGTGCCTGCCAAAGACACTATGGCCCAGATGCAATTCACTTTTTCTCTTGAGTTATCTCCTAGGAGATAGTTCTCTTCTCTTTAAAATAACTTGTGAGCATTTTACAATTGAAAATTGTATTGCTTGCTGGTGTTTTAACCACTTAACGACCAGCTAACGCCGATAGGCGGCGCCTGGTCGTTTGTGGTTTTGCATGTAAACGGACGCTCATTCACGGATCGCGGCTCGCACACGTAATGTAAACACGCGGGGAAGAAATCCCCGCTGTTTATATCAATACAGCGCTGCTACGCAGCACCGCCGTGACGGAGATCGGCGATCCCCGGCCTCTGATTGGCCGGGGATCACCGTCATTTGATAGGCTGAAGCCTATCCTATCCGGCGCAGGACGGATTTCCGTCCTGCGCCTCACATAGGGGAAGACAGAGAGAGGTAAGGGGAGGGACCGCACAATATTGCTGCGGAGGGGGGCTTTGAGGAGCCCCCCCCACAAATCGCAGGCAGCCGGCGGCGTTCAGACCCCCCCTGCAGGACATCCCCCTAGTGGGGAAAAGGAAGGGGGGGGGGGAGTCTGATCGCCCTGCCTTTTACCTGATCGGTGCTGCGAGCTGGAGAGCCCGCGCAGCACCGATCATTGAAAAAACCCCGTGGTCCTTAAGTGGTTAAAAGGCATTTTGTGATGAGGTGGGAAAATATCACCTAGAAGGAAACTCTGGAGAAAATGTGAATTGCATCTGATCCATGAGTGGTTCCAATACCTGGGCAGGCCACAGATGGGCAGATCCCCAGTCATCAAGGGGTCGTCAGCCAATCGGGCAGGAAATGATGCAGCCAGATCCACCCATCGCATCTGCGTGCAGCTCCGAGAATGACTGGTACCGATGGTTTTACAGGTGGGACCATGGCACTGTCATTAGGGCTAATCATTGTTACTGAGCGAGTGCAGTGGTGGCCCTAATGACAGTGTCGTGGTTCCACTTGTGAGACCATGTGCAACAGTCACAACACAGAGCAGCAGGCAGACCTTATTGGTGGATCTGGCGGCAGCAGACTGCTTCTGTATGTGCTTGTGGGTGGGACACCTGGCACTATTTGGGACCATATGATGCACTGACATTTCCTCACACGTTTGAGGGAGAAAAAGTGCATCTTATAGTCTGAAAATACAGTAGTTCCCCCTGTAACCCATTGAAGTAATGAATATATACAGGTACAGCACTTATTTCAGTTTATGGTAAATAACAGGTACACATACGGTAAATAACAGGTACACGTATCCTTAAAAGTCAACATTGTGCAAGCTAAATCTCCTCTGTACATCTTTTATTAACATTCACAAAAAGTTCTGTTGTACATTTTCAGCATTGTCTTTAAAGGACTTACGAGGCCAGTTTTAGAGAAAAAAAAAAGATACCTGCATCAGTTTGTAAGGCACGAAGGACGCTGTCCGCGCCCTCCGTGCCGTTTCGCTGGGTCCCCGCCGCTCAGTAGCCCCCCGAACGGCCCCAGACCGCACTGCCTGGGTCGGGCTCTCCAGCCTGCATAAAGATGGCCGCGGCTGTGCAGCTCTAAGGCCAACCCCCCCGATCCACACTACAGGAAACAGCCAGTTACGTGGATCGGGGGGTTGGCCCTAGAGCTGCGCAGCCGCGGCCAGCTCCGGCGGCCGTCTTTCTGCAGGCTGGAGAGCTTGACCCGGGCAGTGCAGTCGGGGGCCGTTCGGGGGGGCTACTGAGTGGCGGGGACCCGGCGAAATGGTGCGGGCGGCGTCCTCTGTGCCTTACAAACTGATGCTAATTTGTTTTCGGCCATTATAGTTTTTAAAATAATACGTGCTACCTAAATTAAATTCCATGTATTTTATTTTCCCATTTGTCCTGGTTATTACACCATTTAAATTTTGTCCCTATCACAATGTATGGCGCCGATTATTTTATTTGGAAATAAAGGTGCATTTTTTCAGTTTTGCATCCATCACTAATTACAAAGTTCAGTCCCTAAGGCAGGGGTGCCGACCCTTTTTTTTTTTTTCCGGCTCGCGAGCTACTTTGAAATTCGCAGAGGCCAGGAGATCAGGTTAGCTTGGTATATGTGTCTTCAGTATAGGTTAGCTAGGTATATGTGCCTCAGTATAGGTTAGCGCGGGGTATATGTGCCTCCAGTATGGGTTAACTTGGCTATAGGGCGGGCACGCTTACCTCCCTCCAGCGGTGGCGTCCTGGTCTTCACTCCCTCAGCCATGGCTGGCTGGAGGGCAGATAAGCAATTCGGTGGCTGAGGGAGGCTCCGGCGGGCAGCGTGAGTGGAGGTGGAAGTTTTGCTTCCAGCCCCGCCCCCAGCCATGACACTGCGTCATGGCAGAGCCGCCCCGGCCTCTGAGCCGCGCCTCTCTCCTCCCCCGATTGCCCGCACTATCAGTGACCAGCAGCAGAATCTGATAGGACGCGTTCTACAGCTGCTGGCCGCAAAGTTCAATGGGACACGGCCATGAGGCTGCGATCTACCAATCAGGTGGTCGCGATCTGCTGGTAGATCGCGATCGACTTATTGGGCATCCCTGCTCTAAGGTAACTATTAATGCAATTTTTTTTAATTGTATATTTTTATTTTATTGTGTACCGATTGGGGAGTGTGGGAGGTAAGGAGATAATTTTAAAAGTACAAAAAAGTCATTTATTTCCAGATGTAATTTTACTATTTGGCCACAAGATGCCCTGGCAGCTCACTTCTGCACGCAGAAAGTTCCTCCACAAAGCGGATGTAATGAGTGGATGGGACAGAAGGGGATTTGTGAAAGACTGAGCCATCTTTCATACAGGGACTTAAGGCTAGTACACACTAGCAATTTTGATTGGCCAATGATTGGTCAATTTTACCACCTCCATGTAGTATGAACGCCAAACAGATTTTCAATTCTATGCAGATTATATAGGTAAATGGTCATACTACATGGAGGTGGTAAAATTGACCAATGATTGGCCTATCAAAATTGCTAGTGTGTACTAGGCTTTAGATCAATGAGTGGAAACTTTCTTCCCATTCATTGATCTCTGGGCTAATGGAAGGTGGCGGGAGCGCGTGCACCAAGCAGCGACAGCAGTGTAGCCTATCTGGACGGATATATCCGTCCAGATAGGATTAAGTGGTTAAAGAATGTAAAAGGAATTCACTTTTTTTTTTTTCTCCTGCTGAAGCTTTTATGTCAATGGATGTAATTTTTATACCAAGTCTTAATATACATACTCATGATGTTGTTTGTTTTTCTTCCCATCCTAAGGCCTGAAAGCAAACAAGAACCTGTAAAGACGGAAATGGGTCCCCCACCATCTCCAGCCTCTACCTGCAGCGATGCCTCTTCCATTGCTAGCAGTGCTTCAATGCCTTACAGTGAGTAGCAGCTGTGCAAATAGTATAAGGGTGCAATGGATCTCTTACATTACTAAAGGGACTGCCTGCACTGCAGAAATGTCATTACTGAAGAGCTTCTTGTTGTACTCCTTTGTGTTAAAATGAGACCGAGCTGCCCGTTACCTGGTTACTAATGGTATTGGCCATGTGTGCCTCCCTCCAGAACTAGTGGGAATGTCAGCATACCATTTAAAACTGTAGATCATTTTTGTTAATGTATTATTGTGCCTGAAATACAGCAATACATAAACCATTGACAAGGAAAGAAAAGAAAAGCAATAAAGTGTTATTCAGTCTCGTGATGGGATAAAATGGACAGTAAGTGTACAGTTGGTAATTGAATGTCATGTGTTGGAAGGATCTGAGTGACTTCAGACCTGGCCCTTTTGGACTATTCTCCTATTTGTTCCCAAACCTGAAGGTATAACGTTTTTGGGACATTTCTGATGCCAAACATGCTGCTGAGAGCTTGTTTGAGGTCCAGTAAAGGAAATTTTCTTTAAAGCTAATTGGAACCCGTTATTTTTTTTTTGTTTAAAGTCAGATAGTCTCCTACGGAGGGGGAGGCTCTGGGTCCCATAGAGCATTCCCTCTCCCGGTGCCCGCTGCTGTCCTGGTTCCCCCGTAGCGGTATTTGACCGTTTCGGTCAAATACCGCTGTCTCCCGGCCGAAGGGAGGCTTCGGAAATGCTTCGGGAGCCAGAGTGCTCCCGAAGACGGGCCGCTCTGCATTGCGCACGCGCGAGCACCCTCTGACGCACTCGCGTGTGCGCCGCCTGTCTTCGGGAGGACTCGGCAGGGGATGTGAATGGAGGAGCCAGCGCAGCACGGAGGGCACCGGGAGAGGAAGAGGGATGACTCATTAGGACCGAGCCTTCCCTCTCCTTAGGTGAGTATCTGACTTTTTTTTTTTTTTTAAATACGGGGTTACATTAGCTTTAAAGAGACTCAGACAAAGAATACTAAAGCTCTGATACTTATCCGGGGATTTCTCCTTCCCCATAAACACGACTAAGTCCCACACCATCCTCCCACGGTCTGCCGTTCAGCCGCGGTGATCACAGTTACCAGGCTCAGTTGATGGCAGTCAGGCTCTACTGCGCATGCACAGACCTGGTCTGACGCCACTGAGCCTGTTACCAGGGCTCACTGCGGCTGAACGGCAGACCGTGGTAGGACGGTGTGGGACCTGGTCGTGTTTATGGGGCGGGAGTAAGCCCCTGATAAGTATCGGAGCTTTAGTATTCTTCGTCTCCGAGCCTCTTTAACTGTTCTAGAAAAGCTGCAACTACGCTGTACCAAGTACCTCAGTCTCGGGAGAACATAGTGAATAAATATGGTGTTCTACAGTTCTGCCTCTTCCTTTTTTTTTTTTTTTTTTTTTTATTATTGGCAACATCTCGTAATGTTTATTGTGTTGGCTCAACTTGCATATTCCCCATATTTCAGTCCACCCTTCATTAGTGAGATGTGTTGGTAAAGAAAGTCCAGTCCATGACAGCACACCCTTCAACTTTTATGACTTTGTTGCTAGCATCCTGCTGCCAGACCTGCATCAGAGCTGCATTTACCTAAAAGAGGGCAGGTGGTTTGTGTTTTGGCTGGGCAGTGTGTGTATACCATATACAAACCTAAATTAACTGAACATTTCAGCATTTTTCATGTAGGTAAAGTTTATTGGTGTGTTTCAGAACGAAGGCGATCCACACCAGCTCCCAAAGAAGAAGAGAAGGTCAATGAGGAGCAGTGGTCCCTCAGAGAGGTGGTGTTTGTTGAAGATGTCAAGAATGTCCCTGTGGGCAAGGTTCATATCTGATACTTTCTACAATTTTATACTTCTACCTACTGTTGTCCAAGAACACTCAATTCATCAGCTGGTATCTTTTCACCTTAATGCCTTTTAGGTGCTTAAAGTAGATGGTGCTTATGTTGCTGTAAAGTTCCCTGGGACATCGAATAGTACCAGCAGCCAGTGCCCTCCTGGTTGTGATCCTGACCCATCTTCACTGCTTCAAGATTGCCGACTCCTGAGGATTGATGAACTTCAAGTAAGTGACCCTCCTGACATACATGACGTATAGTGTGTGTGTGTGTGTGTGTGTGTGTGTGTATACAGGGCTTCAGTGTCCTCCACTCTCCCTGCTTGGATATAGTAAGGTGCATATCTATATAGCATTCATTTCAAAGACTTTCACCTTAATCAGTTTGGGAGGAAAATAATGAAGTGTCTGTATGTAGCTTAAAGTGTGCCTGAGATGGGGGGGGGGGGGGGGGGGTATAAAAAAAGAAAAATGTATGCATACCTGGGACTTCCTACAGCCCCCTCCGGCCTGATCGCTCCCTTGCTGCCGTCCTCCACATCCTGCGACTGGCCTCGGTAAGTTGTCCAGTTGGTGCAGGTGCAGTCGAGCTGTGTGCAGGTGTATTCCTGTATGACTCCAATTTAAGTCATGAGTATGGGAGAATGAAAGTAGCCAGTCTGTTACTAGAAACTGGAAGTATTCTGGTGATGGACAAGGCTAAAAACATACGTATGCAATTATGGGAGGAACAAGTCCATTTCAGAGTATAAATGTGGACATGTACATTGAGTGGGGGATGCTGATTCCAGAAAATGAAATGAGGGGGTCAGAGGAGCTGGTAATATATTTATGCTAATGTGAATTTTGACAACCAATACTTTTCTAATGCATCTCCATTCTTTTTTATTTAAATGCTGATTATAACCCTTTTTCTATATAGTTTATGTATTGTCTATGTATAATACTACAGGAATATATTTTTACATAAAGATTTGGGTGTAAGTGTTCTATTTATTTTCAATGAGGGGTAACTGTTACAAATCTATACAGTGGTATTGTAACCCATATAACTGGCTCTGGGAGAAAGAACGCTTTGAGTTAAGTTCCCATAATAAATTGGCTAGCTATCCTATATTGGACAGGAGCTATCAATATTGATATTTTTTTTTTACGTGAAAGTTAAATAACTGGTTTTGTACCTTTTTGAAAACTCCTCTAGGTGGTAAAGACAGGTGGAACTCCCAAAGTCCCTGACTGTTTCCAGAGGACTCCTAAAAAGTTATGTATTCCTGAGAAGACTGAAATCCTGGCTGTAAACGTGGATTCCAAAGGTTTGTACTTCATCCAACCAGAGTACAGTTTCTGTTAACACCAGTTAGCCCCTGATTCTTTTTAAAGGACCTGTGTCAAGAAGATATTAAAATGTAAAATATATGTAGACATGTACAATTAAAGTGAACCTTCAGACTAAAAATCTACTCAGCAGCACTGAAAAGGCTTGGTGTTTTAACAGTTTCACAGCATCAGAACTTTGTTTTTCTTATAGAAGTCTCATTTTTAGCTGCATTTTTATCTAAGCTCCGCCCCATCAAAGAAAACTGCACGGGCTTTTTTCCCCTTATGCTGTACAAAGCATGATGGGATTTCCTATGTTGTTCATGTTGCCTAGCAACTGGGGGGGGGGGGGGAATCAGGACACAGGACAGTTGGAACTGTGTCTTATGCTCCCTGTCACCTTCTTTCAACCAAAAAGATGGCTGCCCTCATGAAATCACAAACCTTTGCCTGTTCTTTTAAAACAGGGTGGGTAAAAGATTATATTACCTATCTATTTTAATTAACATAACTAATTAACTTAATAACAGTGTTTGTTTAGGCTCAAGTTCCTCTTTAAGTGCATTTCTGCCAGAGTAAAATGAGCCATAAATTACTTTTCTCCTATGTTGCTGTCACTTACAGTAGGTAGTAGAAATCTGGCAGAACCGATAGGTTTTGGACTAGCCCATCTCCTCATGGGGTGTTCACAGGTATTTATTTATTTTTAAAATGCACTTAGTGAATGGCAATTGCTCCGTCCAACTGCCAAAAAAATATACAGTGAGTAGGGAGGCTGGCCAGCATCTTTGTTTAAATCCATTTCAGGGGGTGTCTTTTTAAAGAATAAAGGCCATTCTGAGAATCCCCTATGGAAAGATGGACTAGCTCAAAACCTGTCAAATTTCTACTGCTTACTGTAAGTGACAGCGACAAAGGAAAGAAGTAATTTATGGCTCATTTTACTCAGGAAGAAACGTACTTCTTATTTGTCTGTGTTTTTAAATGTTAAGACTTTCGTGACAGTTCCTCTTTAAGAATCCATCCCAGCCCTGCCTTGGTGCATTAGCACAACTATACAGAAACTGTGAGAGCTTGACCACACCTACACAGTAGCACATAGCGGCTGCAGAATGAGCGTCTTTAGTTCACTGTGCATGTGGGCACAAGCTCTTGTTGGACATGTTCAGAGCGCTGTACACGGCAACGGAGGTGCAGAGTTAGAGCTGGAAAGTCTCTGAACTATCTAAAGGCTTTACTCTAGCTAGGTAGCTGTTTAAAGTGGACCTGAGCTCTTGTACAGGACATAAGTAAAAAATAAAGATATGCACCCTGTATGTATTTAGAGAGTTTAGCTTATGTAATTCCTCCTCATCTGTGACTAATCACAACTGTAATCTGATCTATCATCTGTCAGCCTTGGCAGAGTAGCTGATATGTAAACAGAATAACCCTATGACTGCTTCCATGGAAGAAGGATGTAGACACACTGCAGATTTATTTCAGCTGTAACAAATATATATATTTTTCTTTAGAAGTTATTATGCTGTTGCTTATCTTTTAGAGCATAGAGAAAGTTCCGAGTTCAGGTCCGCTTTTAATTTGTTTTCCCATCACGTGTGATTACTATTGACTGCTAGCAAGAGCCTAAGGTGGCTGGACAGTGTAATGGTTAAGGGATCTGCCTCTGACACAGGAGACCTGGGTTCCAATCTCTGCTCTTTCTGTTCAGTAAGCCAGCACCTACTGTATTCAGTAAGGAGTCCTAGGGCTAGAATCCCTAACACTGCTACTGCCTATAGAGCGCAACCTAGTGGCTGCAGCTCAAGCGCTTTGAGTCCACCAGGAGAAAAGTGTGATATAAATGTTATTGCCTTGAGTCTTGTCTATGGTGAGTGGAGAGCAAATGCAAGTGTAGTCCTAGCCTCATACCCTTTTCCTTGTATTCTATCAGGCGTTCATGCTGTGCTGAAGACTGGAACCTGGGTGCGCTACTGTATTTTTGACTTGGCAACAGGAAAGGCTGAACAGGAGAATAATTTTCCCACCAGCAGCATTGCCTTCCTTGGTCAGAATGAGAGGAACGTGGCCATCTTCACAGCTGGACAGGTCTGTATAGATAGGTTCCCCTTTTGTTTTACCCTGATATTGGCCAGTTTCAGCAGAAGTTGGAATAATGTAATGTGTCCTGTTCTAGGAATCTCCCATTATCCTAAGAGACGGGAATGGTACGATTTATCCTATGGCTAAAGACTGTATGGGCGGAATAAGAGACCCTGATTGGCTGGACCTTCCTCCAATCAGCAGTCTTGGAATGGGAGTTCACTCCTTGGCAAATCTACCAGCAAATTCAACAATCAAGAAGAAGGCTGCCATTATTATCATGGCTGTTGAGGTATGGTTACATTTGAGATTTTGCCATACACGGTATTTGCTTCCTTTGTATGATTTCTCTAGTAATTGGTTACAACGCTCAGAGCTCAAATCCAAGCAGCCATTTATAAAGGCAACAGAAGAATCCTAAACCTCATTCCTTATTGTTCGTGGGGAAACATGGTGGACCTAAATACAAACAAAAGAAAAGTGTGCGTGCTCAGCCCGGGTATCACCTGACTTGTATACTGGCTGCCTAATGTCCATTAACTAATGGCACAACTAATGACTATTGCATAAGCCTGCCAGAATGTGCAGAGTCCAAACCAACTCACCACTATGCCCTGCAGGAGCTGGCCCACACAAAACTCCCTGCATCTCAACAGGGGTGATGTATGTAGGCCTTCCATGCCCCCAAGAAATGAGGGGGAGGGGGGAGAAGAGGGGGCGCTGACAGCACCCCAAGCACTGCCACCACTCAGCGCAGCTACTGCAACCCAGAGGGGAGGGGCAGAAAACAGCAGACAGCCCACCGCAAGGCCTAGCCACCCTCCAATGGGGATAGTCTATGTTGCCCCCTCCCCAAAAGGAAAGATCCCTATCTTGTAGTAAATTGCAACCAGCTGCAGGAGTATGCAAGATGCAAAACCTGGGAATATCCTCTCCAAATAATAGGGGAGGGGGGTGCAGGCAGCCAACGAAGCAACACATACACTATTCTGAACTGCATACAAAAGAAAGGTGTGTCTACAAACACTGTGTCCAGCTGTGATATCGGTGAGAAAAAGTATACTCTGTCTGTCATTGTTGGTCAAAGCATTAGCATGGTAAAAAGCCTTGCCACTTGGGGTTAGAACAGGCATGGGCAAACTTGGCCCTCCAGCTGTTGAGTAACTACAAGTCCCACAATGCATTGCAGGAGTCTGACAGCCACAGTCATGACTCATAAAGGCAAATGCATTGTGGGATTTGTAGTTTCTTAACTACTGGAGGCCCAAGTTTGCCCATGCCTGGGATGGACACTGAAGAAAGCACAGTTCTTATGTTATTACCCCTCCCCCCACCATATGCCACACACCCGAAGCCTGTTTCCTCTGTGTCTATAGGGATTGGTTATTACCGCCTCTGTCATGCCCAAAGGCTCTACTGGTCCTCCTTTTTTTAAATGTAGCATAATGCATGCTTTAAAGGGACGCCGAAGCGGGAAAAAACTTATGATATATTGAACTGTATGTGTAGTATGGATAATTAATAGAACATCAGTAGCAAAGAAAACAGCCTTTTTTTAAATTTTCAGTTATATAGCTTTTTTTTTTTTTTTAAATATGAGATGGCGTTTATAACAAGGGAGGTTTGAAACCATTGTGCGTGTAATTAGCAGACCATTTTTTGCGATGTCCAGTTTTGCTGAGCCGTTCTCCAGTGTTTGAACTGGTGCTGGTTCTCACGTGTGCGTGTTTTGTGTTTTTCAGAAGCAAACCCTGATGCAGCATATCCTGCGGTGTGATTATGAGGCCTGCAGGCAGTATCTGATAAATCTGGAGCAAGGAGTGGTTTTGGATCAGAACACACAGATGCTGCAGACCTTCCTCAGCCACCGGTGTGATGGCAACCGCAACATCCTACACGCCTGCGTGTCCGTCTGCTTCCCAACCAGCAACAAGGAGACCAAGGAGGAGGAGGGTAGGGGTAAACACACAAGCTTTTTTTTCCCATATATAGACAGTTTTTTTCATTTGGCACATTTTTGTGATGTGACTGGTTTGCTTTACTAATACACATTGGCGGCCATTTCAAAAGTCGGCAAGGTTTGCGTTTTGATTGCATTAGACTCTGAATATGGGTGCAGAAAACGGTGAGACTTCAGTTGAGGCACCCCTGCTTGATTTGCTGTAGATCAGGCCTGGGAAACTGGCCCCTATGTGTCCTGAATCCAGCCTTCTGATTGAGGGCTGGACTCCTCTCCTGTCCTCCCTCCCTGAAAATGTTTATACTGTGCGTAATTAGAAGCTTAACTCACCCAATTGCATGTTCCAGCGGTGATCTCCATGGCGACGGTAGAATCATGTGACGCTGGTACGTAATGACGGGTCTCCTACTGTCATGATGTACCAGCGTGTCACATGACTCCACCACTGCCATGGAGATTGCTGATGGAAAGTGCGATTAGGTTAGTTAAAGCCTATTTCTACACGCGTTTACAACTCTGCGGGGAGGGAGAGAGTAATGTGGGCCAGAAAAGTTTGCCCACCCATGCTTGAGTTCTTCACTAGCCTCTACCCTATGTAGTATAGTTGAAGCGCATTAGGATAGGAATATAGCCACTGCTTTGTGTGCTAAAGTTGAATCTTTGCAAAACAGTTTAAAGGAATACTGTAGGGGGTCGGGGGAAAAATAGTTGAACTTACCAGGGGCCTCTAATGGTCCCTGCAGATGTCCTGTGCCCGCACAGCCACTCACCAATGCTCCGGCCCCGCCTCCAGTTCATTTCTGGAGTTTCCAACTTTGAAGTCGTAGAAACACTGCCTGCGCGGCTGTGTCCTCGCTCCCACTGATGTCTCCAGGAGTGTATTGCGCAGGCCCAGTATGGTCTGCGCCTGCACAGTAAGCTCCTGAAATTCCAGAAGTGAACTGGAGGTGGGGACCGGAGTATTGGCGAGTGGCTGCGCGGGCACAGGATGTCTGCAGGGGATCATTAGAAGCCCTGGGTAAAGTTAAACTCTTTTTTTTTTATATTACTCTGTGGTGGTGTGGGGCTGTGAAGAATACAAGTGATGAGTATTCTGTAGTGGGTGGTGTGGGGGCAGCGGGGCTGTGAAGAATACAAGTGATGAGTATTCTGTAGTGGATGGTGTGGGGGCAGCAGGGCTGTGAAGAATACAAGTGATGATTATTCTTTGTTTCAGAAGCAGAGCGCTCTGAGAGGAACACGTTCGCAGAGAGATTATCTGCTGTGGAAGCTATTGCCAACGCCATCTCTGTTGTGTCCAGCAATGGTCCTGGGAATCGTGCTGGATCCTCCAGCAGCCGAAGGTATTTATATTAAAGAAAAAAAGTGTAACTTGTCACACGCCCTCTAGTGGTCGGACCGCACAATGCCTTCCGATTGGTTTCAGCACACAGATTACTCAATCTCATGGACGCAATCGGTGCGCGGAAATCGCTGGCATTCGGCTGCAGACAGACCAGAAGGAGGAATACGAACTATAAAACACAAAATACTAGGCTGCCACCATCTTTTTCTAATGGGAAGAGAAGCCCAATCTGCCTCATACTAAAGAACACATCCTGTTCTGACTAATAATAATTCTCGGTAGCAAATCTTCAGAAGGCTAGGATTCTTTCTGTGTGTGGCTGAATAGTAGGTATAGCTGAAAGAGAAATTACTTTTAGAAGACTTTTATTTTTAAATGCAATATAAATATATACAGAAAATCATTAAAATCAACTATAGAGACAATAGTAGCGCAGTATAAAAATAAAAGTAAGGGAAGAAATAAAAGGATACTTGGGTAGTGAAAATGTCCTTCTGGGTATGCACGTTAAGTTCTTTTGTTTCCAGAGCAAAGTTCAAACAAATGGCCGCTGCTCAGTCCTCAGAGCAACAGCATGCCTTTGTGATGATGGAATTTGGAGGACTTGGGAGGAGTTCCTGTCGAGTTCTTTTGAATGACTTACATTTTTGGGTGGGGTCTCAGGTTCAGCCCAGGGGCTGGACAGGGGCAGTTGCCCTTCTGGGTGGGACATTTTCCATCCACCCAATATGACATATTTCATAACCAGGGGCGTAGCAATAGGGGTTGCAGAGGTTGCGACCGCATCAGGGCCCTTAGGCCAGAGGGGCCCCAAAAGGCCCACCTTCAACTACAGTATTAGCTCACTATTGGTCCTGTGCTCATAATAATCACTTCTATAGATAATTTGAATAGTGGTGATCATTAACAAACTGCTCCCCATCCCCTTCTTACACTTCTGACACTGTAGTTGCCATCGGCAGGTTTTGGTGCGCCGTATCAATTGTTATGTATAGAGTGCTTGGGGGGCCCCATTGTAAAACTTGCATCGGGGCCCATAGCTCCTTAGCTACGCCACTGTTCATAACTCAGCTTACACGTCCCGCACACACAACCACAGATTCATATTCCTCAGAACTTGACAATTAGGACATCGAACTTGATTAGGGTAACATGTTCTGGCTTGAGGCAGCTGCATACCTCGGTGATTGGGTATGTCAGTAGCCCCGATTTAATATTAAAATATTCACCAGATCCGGACCAGCAGAAAGATATATATATATATATAACTTTCATACCTCTCATATAAACGGTATTCCTTAAACAGGCTAAAATCATATACTACATTTATGTTTAACCACCTGAGCGTTACGGACGAGCTCAGCTCGTCCATAACCGCCGCGGTGGATTGCTCAGCCCCTGGTGGGCCGATTTGCATAAACACGCAGCTAGCACTTTGATAGCTGCGTGTTTTACCCGCTCGCTGCTACCTGCCGTGAAAGAGGCCCCCCCCCCCACAGACCCCTTTCGCAGCCTGGCCAATCACCACCAGGCTGCGCTATGGGGTGGGTCGGGACTCCCCATGACGTCAATGACGTAATTCCGATCGTCGCCATGCGACGGGGGAAGCCCATACAGGAAATCCCGTTCAGAACGGGATTTCCTGTCGGGTATGATTGGCGGCGATCGGAGGGGTGGGAGGGATGCCGCAGGGAGGGGGGAATCATGTAGCTAGCGATAGGCTAGCTACGTGATTAAAGAAAAAAAAAATAGGTAAAAAAAAAACACCCGCAGCCGTGCGCCACGAAAAAATAAATTGCCAGGGTGGTTAAAGGCCCATACACACGTCGGATTTTTGCGAACCACGTATGGGCCTTTATGCTGATGGGATGGCTCCACTGTCTGGAGCTCTGCTGTGTGGAAAGCTTGCTTTTGCTGGAATCACCAAATGGTATCTTGTCAGCTCAGCAATTCACACCTGGATGTGATTGGTTCCTTGAAGAAACTTTTTGACCAAGTTAATTAAACAAACATTGGGACAGTCAGAGACAAAAGGGGACTTCATGAAAAGAGCTCCATCAGCTACAAAGAAAAACAGACCCCCAGGCTTGACTGCAAGGACCTACACATCAAATTATGATCTGGCACGTCCACGACAGTCGGTGAAGAAAACTGATTGCGATGGTGTTTTCTTTTCTCACGGCTCTTCCGTGACATAACTGACATGTCTGTTATGATTTTTACTAATTGGCTTATGCAGAAGCAGACATAGGGAAGTGGTGAGATTAGCAGGCTGCAGTCACATAACTGCTGTGTATGTATACAGGCTGCTCATTAACCACTTTATACTAAGTCTCTGGCCTCTTACGGACCAGGCACTTTTCCTCCCTCCTAAACAGGGCGTAGATTTCAATAACTTCCTTCCGCAAGAGTGTAAAGGAGAGTGTTTATAACTAAATGAAAGCCATCAGACCTGTTGCATATATTGAAAATGTATACTGTAAGAATAGAAACTCCGCCACCCAAATTACATGGCTACGTTCCACTGTTTAATTATTGTGCATTGTCTCAGACTATAAATGATGTGTTGACTTAAAGGAGTCATCAGAGCAAATCTAGTAAAATGAGTGGTACTTACCGGGGGCTTCCTCCAGCCCCAAGCTCCCAGGACCTTCCTCGACCCGGTCCCCGGCGATGACGTCAGAGCGACCTGGAGGTCGCTCTGTACTGAGCTTGCGCGATCGGCGCTATCAATCACCACCACGTGGGCCGGAGCGGACTGCGCAGACGCAGTAGTTCTGCGTCTGCGCAGTCCGCTCCGACCCACGTGGCGGTGATTGACAGCGCCGATGGCGCAGTACAGAGCGACCTCCAGGTCGCTCTGACTTCATCGCCGGGGACCGGGTCGGAGCTCCGGCGAACGGCTGCGGGCAGAGCTGCGGCGAGGGAGGTCCTGGGAGCTTGGGACTGGAGGAAGCCCCCGGTAAGTACAACTCCTTTTACTAGATTTGACCTGATGACTCCTTTAAGTACAAATTGACTGTTCTCTTCAGTTTTCTCATCTTGATTGAACAGAAAATGTTCAGGTCCTCTTTCCTGTTTGTATGGTGATCTAGGAGGTCCAACTTGCTTTACTTTTTTCATATGCGTTTTGGAGGTCGGAGAGCTTACTGAGCTTTATCATTGTAAAGGCAAAACCCTTTTGAACGGAGATTCCAATGTAAAATTGTAATCTGTAGCCAAGTTACAAATATGTGGCAAATCGATTTGTTCCCACAAATCACTTTGATAAAGTTTTCTGCTATCCAATTGTTTTATTGAATAATTATTTTGGAAATTGTGGAATCTAAATCAATCGCACAAATCCCCCAGATCACAAGAGAATGTGAACTCCTCTGATTTGACATGTATGGATAAGCAGAAGGTAAGAGGTCTGCTTTTAGATGGTCCAGTAAACCTCATGTATTATATGAAGCTGATGACTTGGGAAGTGGAGTGAGCGGATTTTGTGGTGTGCTGTAGATGTTCTGCGATGACCGCCATGCTGAGTTTTCTTTGTGTTTGCTCTTTTGCCAGCTTGAGGCTGCGTGAGATGATGCGGCGCTCTCTGCGGGCTGCAGGACTCGGGAGACACGAAGCTGGGGCTTCAAGTGATCACCAAGACCCTGTGTCCCCTCCTATAGCTCCACCCAGCTGGGTACCAGACCCGCCTCCCATGGATCCGGGTGAGTAAGACCTGAGAATGAGCTGAGACCAGTGGGTGTTACAAATTGTTCATGATGAAATGTTAGCTGTTGCTATGGGAGACTCAAGTGTTCTCTGCCTCATTGCAGCAGGAATTTACCAGGTGGGCGGTAAATTAGAAGCCAGGTTGGCACATCTCTATCAGCGGACTAATTGATTATTGACCTGTGAGGAAGTGCTTGATTTGTTTCTCACTCTTCTCCCTCCCTCTTTATCCCCCACCCCACCTTTTAAAGTAAACCGGTAAGGAAAAAAATTCCCCCCATGGGGCACTTGCCTCAGGAGGAGGATACCTCTGGATTCTAAAGATACTTCCCCTGTCATCCTTTGCAGAACCTTTCCACCGCTGGGACCCCCAAAAAGCATCATCCTCGCACGTGCAAAACAAAAGTTTGCTTTCCTAAAACAGAAAGAATTTGCGATAATTCAGGTTGGAGTGAGCTTGAGATGTCTCCCAGAGCAACACTGCTAAATATATGCAAATTAACCATTGTTACCCTTAGAAGCTAAACACTCCTCCAGAACCGCTGGAATGCAATGATGTCAGCTTGTAATTAGTTCAGAGCCATAATAATCCAACATGCATACAGACTGTTCCGGATTAGTTGATCCTCATCAGTGCATGGCATGGATTAATTTGGCTCTATGGAGTAGGACTTGAAAAACCCAGAGGTACACACTAACCAGCAAGCTCATGGTGAACCAGAACTCAGTGGAGCGTGCGCTCCATCCCGCTCAGGCTCTGGTGAAAATGGCAGAGCACCATCGGGTCTGTGCTACGGCGCAAGCTGCTCCCGCCTGCGCAGTGGTGCAGATCTAATTCAGCCTGGCTTTTTCCAAAGAAACCTGAGCGAGACAGAGCTTACTGCACCTGTGCCTTTTTCGGGGGTCCCAGCGCTTGAACGGAGGAATGTAGGACAGGGAAGCCTCTTTTGGATCCAGAGTCACTTTTTTTTCCTTACAGGTACACTTTAACAGGGTAATGAGTGGTACATTGGAGCTTCCAGGAACTCTTTGTATGTTTTTATGCATATTTATTTACTGTGATGCTTAAAAATTCAATGTTGTGGCCTTTTCTGTTGTCTTGAGAATCATATGTGATTGTACTTGTGGGGGATGCACCCAAGTTTGCTAATGATTGATGCGTATTGGTAAACATCATGCTGTTCTCTTTTTTGAAAGATGGTGATATAGATTTTATCCTGGCCCCCGCAGTAGGATCCCTTACCACAGCATCCACTGGCACAGGTCAAGGGGCTAGTACATCAACCATACCAGGTGAAACTGCTTTTACTTTTCCTATAAACCTTTAATTATTGGGATAATGCAGTCTAGCTTAGTGTACAGAGTTGCTGCAGTGCTATATGTAAATGCTGAGCTTGGTGTACGGAGTTGTTGCAGTGCTATATGTAAATGCTGAGCTTGGTGTACAGAGTTGCTGCAGTGCTATATGTAAATGCTGAGCTTGGTGTACGGAGTTGCTGTAGTGCTATATGTAAATGCTGAGCTTGGTGTACAGAGTTGCTGTAGTGCTATATGTAAATGCTGAGCTTGGTGTACAGAGTTGCTGTAGTGCTGTGCATAAATGCTGAGCTTGGTGTACAGAGTTGCTGTAGTGCTGTGCATAAATGCTGAGCTTGGTGTACAGAGTTGCTGCAGTGCTATATGTAAATGCTAAGCTTGGTGTACAGAGTTGCTGTAGTGCTGTGCATAAATGCTGAGCTTGGTGTACAGAGTTGCTGTAGTGCTGTGCATAAATGCTGAGCTTGGTGTTCAGAGTTGCTGTAGTGCTATATGTAAATGCTGATCTTGGTGTACAGAGTTGCTGTAGTGCTATATGTAAATGCTGATCTTGGTGTACAGAGTTGCTGCAGTGCTATATGTAAATGCTGAGCTTGGTGTACAGCGTTGCTGTAGTGCTATATGTAAATGCTGAGCTTGGTGTACAGAGTTGCTGTAGTGCTGTGCATAAATGCTGAGCTTGGTGTACAGAGTTGCTGTAGTGCTGTGCATAAATGCGGAGCTTGGTGTACAGAGTTGCTGTAGTGCTATATGCAAATGCTGAGCTTGGTGTACAGAGTTGCTGCAGTGCTATATGTAAATGCTGAGCTTGGTGTACAGAGTTGCTGTAGTGCTGTGCATAAATGCTGAGCTTGGTGTACAGAGTTGCTGTAGTGCTATATGTAAATGCTGAGCTTGGTGTACAGAGTTGCTGTAGTGCTGTGCATAAATGCTGAGCTTGGTGTACAGAGTTGCTGTAGTGCTGTGCATAAATGCTGAGCTTGGTGTACAGAGTTGCTGTAGTGCTATATGTAAATGCTGAGCTTGGTGTACAGAGTTGCTGCAGTGCTATATGTAAATGCTGAGCTTGGTGTACAGAGTTGCTGTAGTGCTATATGTAAATGCTGAGCTTGGTGTAGAGTTGCTGTAGTGCTGTGCATAAATGCTGAGCTTGGTGTACAGAGTTGCTGTAGTGCTATATGTAAATGCTGAGCTTGGTGTACAGAGTTGCTGTAGTGCTGTGCATAAATGCTGAGCTTGGTGTACAGAGTTGCTGTAGTGCTATATGTAAATGCTGATCTTGGTGTACAGAGTTGCTGCAGTGCTATATGTAAATGCTGAGCTTGGTGTACAGAGTTGCTGTAGTGCTATATGTAAATGCTGAGCTTGGTGTACAGAGTTGCTGTAGTGCTATATGTAAATGCTGAGCTTGGTGTACAGAGTTGCTGCAGTGCTATATGTAAATGCTGAGCTTGGTGTACAGAGTTGCTGTAGTGCTATATGTAAATGCTGAGCTTGGTGTACAGAGTTGCTGTAGTGCTATATGTAAATGCTGAGCTTGGTGTACAGAGTTGCTGTAGTGCTGTGCATACATGCTGAGCTTGGTGTACAGAGTTGCTGTAGTGCTATATGTAAATGCTGAGCTTGGTGTACAGAGTTGCTGTAGTGCTGTGCATAAATGCTGAGCTTGGTGTACAGAGTTGCTGTAGTGCTGTGCATAAATGCTGAGCTTGGTGTACAGAGTTGCTGTAGTGCTATATGTAAATGCTGAGCTTGGTGTACAGAGTTGCTGTAGTGCTGTGCATAAATGCTGAGCTTGGTGTACAGAGTTGCTGTAGTGCTATATGTAAATGCTGAGCTTGGTGTACAGAGTTGCTGTAGTGCTGTGCATAAATGCTGAGCTTGGTGTACAGAGTTGCTGTAGTGCTATATGTAAATGCTGAGCTTGGTGTACAGAGTTGCTGTAGTGCTGTGCATAAATGCTGAGCTTGGTGTACAGAGTTGCTGCAGTGCTATATGTAAATGCTGAGCTTGGTGTGCAGAGTTGCTGTAGTGCTATATGTAAATGCTGAGCTTGGTGTGCAGAGTTGCTGTAGTTCTATATGTAAAGACTGTAGTGTATTGATCTGCTGTAATTGTATATTCTGCTGGCGCATGTTTACATGCTTTGTTAATCCTCTTGTAGGCCCTTCATCTGAGCCGTCTGTAGTGGAGTCCAAGGATCGTAAGGCCAATGCTCACTTCATCTTGAAGCTGCTGTGTGATAGTATAGTCCTGCAGCCGTATCTCCGAGACCTCCTGTCTGCCAAGTACGTCCCAGACTCTGCCTCTATACATTGCTCGCTGGTTGCATTTTTTTTCTTTTGATATTCTAGTTAATCACCACTAGGCAAGTTCATGGTCTTGTCCTGAGTGAGAAAATTAACTTGAGGTTTAAATCGTGATAAAATAGGGATGACCCCTAAACTGTTGTAAGTCTGAAGTTTTCCTGTATAACGTCCTTCAGATGGGAACATGCCTCTGTGTCCCATTTGTGACAGGAAGAACTGCCCAGGGTGCACTTTAAATAAGTTACCTGCAGTAACTGGCACAATGGTTGGTTCAGCCTAGATTTTTATTTTTTTTAAATAATTTAAACTTTATTACTTCTTTACTTTTCTCTAGTAACAAATCTAAGAAATGTATGTGAGTCCTGGTGCTGCACATCTATATGCAGTGTCACCAGGAGGTGAATAGGGTTGGTGAGTTCTGGTGATGGCCGCTGACATCTGTCATTGTTCTTTCTAGGGATGCCCGAGGTATGACCCCTTTCATGTCAGCTGTTAGCGGGAGAGCTTACCCAGCAGCCATTACCATCCTGGAAACTGCTCAGAAAATTGCCAAGGGTAAGTAGAATTATTGTGGATTCCCTATTTCCGGTGGTGCTGCCTGAATGAAATGAGTGGAGGATCTAGGGCTGTTAGAAAATGTCTGAAATGTCATTTCTTTCTTTGTAGCGGAGACAAATGAGAAAGAGGAGGATGTGTTCAAGGCAATGATCTGTCCACCCGGCACAAACGCAGATGACTCTCCCCTGTATGTCCTGTGCTGCAACGACACCTGCAGCTTCACATGGACGGGAGCCGAGCACATTAACCAGGTAAGGAGACACTGCTTTTAACCTCTTGACGACCAGCTAACGCCGGTTGGCGTAAACTGGTCGTCTGCGGGTTACCATGGAAACGGCCGCTCGATCGAGCGGCCTTTCCATGTCAGTTCACGGAGGGTGTCTCCGTGAACAGCCGGAGAGCCGCCGATAGCGGCTCGCCGGCAAAATGTAAACAGGCGGGGAAGAAATCCCTGCTGTTTACATGATACGGCGCTGCTGCGCAGCAGCGCCGTAAGTCAGATCGGCGATCCCCGGCCTCTGATTGGCCGGGGATCGCCGGCATATGATAGGCTGAAGCCTATCCCACAATGGCCCAGGAAGGGAGAGGGAGTGCACAAAACGCTGCGGAGGGGGGCTTTGAGGAGCCCCCCCCCGCTACCCACTAGTGGCCGGCGGCGATCAGACCCCCCCCAGCAGGACATCCCCCTAGTGGGGAAAAAAGGGGGGTAGTCTGATCGCCCTGCTGCACTGCTGATCGGTGCTGCGGGCTGTAGAGCCCACGCAGCACCGATCAGTGAAAATTCCCCTGGTCGGCAAGTGGTTAAATGAGTTATCAGGCATTTTAAAAGAAAATAAGTGCTACTCATCCAGGGCTTCCTGCAGCCCCAAGCTCCCAGCATGTTCCTCACTACAGCTCCACCGTCAGCCACCGCTACCTCCCGCTCCCCGGCGATGTCAGACCAGAGCGTACTGCGCAGGCACAGTAGTTCTGCCCCTGCGCAGTACGCTCCGGTCCATGTGGCGGTCATTGACAGTGCTGCTCGCGCAGACGCAGTACAGGCCAACCAGGAGGTCAGCCTGACATCATCGCCGGGGATCGGGAGGCAGCGACAGGTGACTGTGGAGCTGTGGCGAGGGACATGCTGAGAGCTCGGGGCTGTAGGAAGCCCTGGGTAAGTAGCACTTATTTTCTTTTCAAATGCCTTGATAACTCCTTTAAGTATGATTGGTCCACATTTTTCACATCCTTGAGGCAGGGGTCACACTTGATGGAACAGTGCGTGATTTCCCCGCATGCAGATGTGACAGTCAATGTTCCTCAATGGGCTGGTTCACATTTAGTTTGGTTCCTGCATGTGGGAAAAACCTTGCTGCTTGCAGCATATCTCACACTGGGGGATTCATATATTACCCACTAGTGATGTGATCGAAATTTAATTAGCGCTACTCCTGACGGGGGGATGCTTTAACTTACCGATGCCACCGCCTATAGCCAATGTGGTCCACATAACTCCACTACTTCCTCCCTCAAACCCGGAAGGAGGAAGTAGTGGTGTTACGTGTACTGCGACTTGAACACTTCGGCTATAGGCAGCAGCATAGGCAAGATACACCCCCCTTTGCCACAGGCAGCTCTATCTAATGTACAATTTTATTATGAGTAGCTACGTACTCATAGCTAACATTACTATTGCCCACCGTCATCTGACATGCCTGAAAAGCAACTAATATATTTCAGTTCTGACAAAATCTTGTCAGAACTGGAAGGAATTATTGTTGTAAGAAGAAAATGGTGATCTTCTGAGAGGAACTGATGGTGATGTAAGTATGTCATTTGCAGCTACTTCATATGTTTATTTTAAATAATTTTACTCTGTTCAGGTTCCCTTTAAAGGGAAGTAGGACAGCATTTATGTCTCTCACCTCGGCTTCCTCTTTAGTATGTTTAAATGCAATTACGCTAACACGTAAAGGGTATATCTTCCTTAGACTGCCATGATGTACCGCTCTGTTTGTGTCTTCTCTCAGGACATATTTGAGTGCAGAACATGCGGCCTGTTGGAGAGTCTCTGTTGCTGCACTGAGTGTGCGAGGGTCTGTCACAAGGGACACGACTGCAAGTAAGTTCTTGTACATTGGGTTCTCTCTTTCTCTCTCTGTGACCATATGTACAATATGTTCTTTTGCACGCCAGATGCGTTTCAGTCACTGCTTCTTTTAGCTGTTTCAGAGCCATGTTCATAGCATCGCATATTCTGTCTCTCCATCTTAACCTCTGTTGTCCTCCATTTGCCCTCAATTTTTCTAAAGCTCTCTCTCCCTGCTATCTTAATGTAATAAACATCAACTTGGTTTTGTCTGTTTTAGGTTAAAGCGTACATCGCCCACAGCCTATTGTGATTGCTGGGAGAAATGTAAATGCAAAACATTGATTGCAGGACAAAAGTCTGCCCGGCTGGATCTATTGTACCGGCTCCTGACCATTACTAATCTAGTAACCATGCCAAACAGCAGGTAATTTCATACATTCTTCATTCTGTACACACATGCGTCAGCTGCCTTTCATTGGTTTCATTGTTCTTTTACTATATAGGATTATTAACTTAGTATGCAGCTTAGCTCAAAGCGTTAACTCTCCCAGAGCCAGTTATACGGGCTACAAGGCCACGGTCAGTCACAATATAGGTGTGTAACAGTAACCCCTCATTGAAATAAATAGAATACTTAGACCAGAATCTTTTTATGTAAAAATATATTCCTGTAGTATTATACATAGAATGTGCTAAAATTATATAGAACATGGTTATAATCAGCATTCAAATAAAAAAAAGATACACATTAGTAAAAGTATTGGTTGTCAAAATTTACATTAGCATAAATATATCAGTACATTACCAGCCCCTCTGATCCTCATGGTTTATTTTCTGGATTCAGCAGCCCACGCTCAATAGTTTCCACTTTTACACTATAAAACTGACTTGTTCCTCCCATAATTGCATCCTGTTTTCCTACTTTTTATATGCCCTACGGTTATCATATTTGCATTTGTGCATATATTATTATTCATTTAGAAATTACAAGTTCCCAAAAGTAGTTTATTTATTTTTGCTTTGAGCTGCCTTTGCATTTTATTCATAACTGGTTTTAACCTGCCTGGCGTTCTGATTCCCGCGGCCCTGTGGCCGCGGGAACGTTTTTTGCAATTTTTTTTTAAATATATAATGTAGCTAGCCTAGCGCTAGCTACATGATTCCCCCCTCCCTGCGGCACCCCTCCGATCCCCGCCGGCGCAATCACCCATCCGGAAATCCCGTTCTGAACGGGATTTCCAGGAGGGCTTCCCCCGTCGCCATGACGACGCACGTCGTGACGTCACAGGGAGACCCGATCCACCCCTCAGCGCTGCCTGGCACTGATTGGCCAGGCAGCGCACGGGGTCTCGGCTGGGGCGGGCCCTGCATCGCGGCGGGTAGCGGCGGGCGGCGGCGATCGGACACAACACGCAGCAAGCAAAGTGCTTGCTGCGTGTTTTAAAAAAAATTATTCAAATCGGCCCAGCGGGGCCTGAGCGGTGACCTCCGGCGTCTCTGGACAAGCCTAGCTCGTCCAGAACGCTAGGGAGGTTAATCATCTTGTATTGAAGGCAGACATGCTTTCAGTGTCTGTGTTCAGGAGAGTCTGCACAGTCAAAGAATGTGTCACATTCCTCACTTGATACAATTAAGTAAACACAAGATAACATTATCTCCACTTCGGATGCATCCAGCTTTCTCTGCACTGAACTTTCAAGCCCTGTGTTTAACTAACTGAATGCTGTTCTAGTATAAAACTAATTGAATGCTGTTCTAGTATAAAAAAAATGGTGGTAGTATATAATGTGCTTAATCACAATTACAGCAGCCTGATCATCATATCCAGAACCCTTTGAGAAAGGTAGTTCGAAACAGCGCTGTCAGGGTTTTTGGACTCTTGAGCTTGGTTCATTTGTATGCCATTTATTCATTATGTATGCTATCTACTCATCATATATGCTTTGTATGCACATATTGTGGTAGACTCATGTACTTAGTATACTTGTGATTCATTATACCTTTGTGAACCTGTTACATTTGCAATGTTTTTTGTATAATCCCAGTGTTTGTGGCCCTTGATGCTAATTGGCTACTGCAGCTATATATACAATTTTGCCTTGTGCTTTACTCTTTTGAAATATAAATTTTGATCAATTCCATACGTACGTGGTGTGCGGGTTATTTTACTTTTAATTCTATAGTATATAATGTGCTGTAAATAATAATTTAGAGCAAAGAAGAAATGCTGGGTTTCATTCCGCTTTAAGTCTTGTTCATCCCCAGATACTTTCAGTTTCTAGTAACAGACTGGCTACTTTCATTCTCCTATTTTCCCACACTCCTGATTCATACAGGAATTCACCTGATAAAGCCATTATTACCACACTGCCAGGGAAAAGCAGAACACGTTTTCACTATTTTCACACTGTCAAATCCATTATACAATATTCCAACAATGTTATGACCTCTTGAAAAAAAAAAAAGACAAATCATAAAGCAAAAATCATGAAAAATGCAGGTTGACTCTTATTATGTGGCGTTTAGTCTATCTTGCTCCTCATGAATTGAGTGCCCATGTCTGAAGCTCTGCACACGCTATTATTGTTGCCCAAAACATTAGGCTACATTCAGATGGGAGCTTGGGGTGTATGAGGGCTGTAGAGTTGTGCTCTGTGGAGAGGTGATGTTGAAGGCTACTAGTTATTGCTTTTAGCAAAAGAGTCAGATTTGTGTACTTTTACCTAACCTGACTTTGCCTTGTTTCCCTGTTTTGCTATCATAATGTAATGAGATTTAATTTTCTGGTACTATATTGCTAATGTTTGCTTTGTTGTCTTCTGGTTTAGAGGGGAGCACCTTCTTCTGTTCCTTGTGCAGACAGTAGCCAGGCAGACAGTTGAGCATTGCCAGTACAGACCTCCGCGAATCAGAGAAGACCGAAACCGCAAAGCAGCCAATCCAGAAGGTGGGTTACACTACCTAGGTTCAATGTAATGTTTTTCTACATCATTTTATGTACACTCCAACCCCTCAGCAGTCTAAAGTATGTTGACCCGGCCCTTGACTAAAAAAGTTTGGGGATCCCTGACCAAGAGCATTTTTTTCTTGAGCTTGAAGAGGGGCACATAATTAATCTTGTCACTGCCTGATAGCAAGTGGCCTATTTGGTGGAACAATTAAACCTAAACATGTACTTAAAGGGATACTGTAGGGGGGGTTGGGGGAAAATGAGCTGAACTTACCCGGGGCTTCTAATGGTCCCCCGCAGACATCCTGTGTTGGCGCAGCCACTCACCAATGCTCCGACCCCGCCTCCAGTTCACTTCTAGAATTTCTGACTTTGTAGTCAGAAAACCACTGCGCCTGCGTTGCCATGTCCTCACTCCCGCTGATGTCACCAGGAGTGTACTGCGCAGACACAGACCATACTGGGCCTGCGCTGTGCGCTCTTGATGACATCAGCGGGATCGAGGACACGGCAACGCAGGCGCAGTGGTTTTCAGACTTTAAAGTCTGAAATTCCAGAAGTGAACCGGAGGCGGGGCCGGAGCATCGGTGAGTGGCTGCGCCAACACAGGATGTCTGCGGGGGACCGTTAGAAGCCCCGGGTAAGTTCAACTCATTTTCCCCTGACCCCCCTACAGTATCCCTTTAAAGTGGGCCCGAAGTGATTTTGAAATTAAAAAAAAACAACAAAAAAACAGATACTTGGCTAAGGAGAGGGAGGTCTCTGGGTCCCAAAGAGCCTACCTGGTCCTCTACTGGTCCCCTCGTTCTAGCGTTGTCATCCCCATTAGCATTCTTCGACCGATGGGTCAAAGACTGCTCTCTTCCACCGCAAGTGGCTTCGGAAGCCTTTGTGAGCCCGAGTGGTTTGGATGAGACGGCTCTGTACTGCGCATGCACAAGCATGCTCCCGCGCATTCGCAGGATGGAGCCACCCGTCTTCAGGAGCACTCGGGCTTCCTAAGCCTACCGCAGCGGGAGAGTTCAATGGGGGAGACAGCGCTGTAACAA